>NC_068945.1:58033779-58658779 GCF_026419915.1 Harpia harpyja
CCTTCTCTTTGTATTGCTTCTGAATTTACTTCTGCTTTGAAGGGCAAGCTTGTATTTCAATGTTATCAGGTCACTATCAATGTCACCTAGCTTTGCATCAAGATAAAAAAATGTTCGTTACTGAAACTGCTGTTTCTCCAAATGAAAATACCCCCCTGTAGAGATGTCCTGCTGTGTCTAGTTTTCTTGAGAGCAGAGAGGCTGCTGAAAAGGCTGCTCTATCCACAAGGGCACTTTCTGCGCATCAACAGCTAAACTCTCGTTCATGGTGCTGAGTTGTTTGATCACAAGTTAAGTGCCCAGGACAACCTTGCTGCAGGGTTCAGGATGGCTGTGAGACTCAATAACAAAATCCTTCCGTGGAAGGGCGTTTTTAATGAGTTGTTATTACTACAGGATTTTAATTTTCCTGAGGTGGAATGCTGGTGTATCAGCTTCGATGAAGCTGACATCTGTGGTTATTCTGATTCATTTGGAGTAGACTCATGTCTGTGTTTGCCAAAATCCACAGCTGTTTTACCCAAAGTAAAACCTCCTGTGGAAGACTGGCATTTGCAGGTCCAGTTATTCAGTCAAGTGGAGATAGGCCTTTTCAGAGTCTTTCAGGCAGATCCCTATAAACACAGAAAACCAAAAAGCTATGCTGTCACTGACACAGTGAAAGCGAACTTACTGCACAACAAATGTATCCACGCTTTCTACCCCCAAAAATCTTGTGCTGGTTGGTTTTCTTCTGATGTACAGGCCTCCCATTGTGTGTTGCTATCTCTTATCAATCAGACATTCTGTCCAAATAAAAATAATCCAGTGCAAGTTCTGGACACTCAGATAAAACCATTTCTTTGAAAGAAATAAAGTTTTCCCACCTAGGGTGGTGAAGAAGAGGGAAGAGAAAAGATCTGAGTAAAGACATTATATGAAAGGCATTACATCCAAAGAACTATGCGAGAAGCCCCACTTTGTTCTCTGAAGTGACCTTCACTGCCTGCTGGTACCGGACTGTAACAAAGCAGCAACTCACTTGGGAAAAAGAATTGGTGATTGCCATGGCAATAAACTCCTTGCAATCAAGCTGTGAGGAACTACAAGACATCCTGGCTTCCAGGAAGGGCTCCTCTCCAGCAGGAGGAGGGATTTCTACCTGCTGAATTTTAAGGCTTTTTTAAGGAACTTTATCTCTAAATGCCTTAACTTCATTGAGTTAAAAGTGGTTCCCCAGTCAGAGTATGGTGGTAGTTTTGGCAAGTCTCTTCCCTTCAACTCACTGGAGGTAATTAGAAATCTGTTGAGAGGAACTGGGTACCTGCCATGCAGGATGGATTGGGAACCTTATTAAAAAACTCCTTGTAAAATAAGCAGTCTAATTATAGCCATTGAATAAAGACAATAGGAAAAAAAAAAAAGCTTCAGGTAATTGCCCAGAGACTTCTCATAATCTCTTTGCATCTGTGGTTTTGTAGCTCTTTCGATTAGGGATTTTTACTGTACAGACTATGCACATGTACAGAAAAAAACCAACCAAAACAACAGCCCAGGTTGTTGTTCTATTGTATCGTTACCTTGACTGAAATGTAGCTTTAGCAAAGGGGTTTTGGTTTGTTTTGATCTGGGGGTTTTTTTGGGTGGGTTTTTCTGTTTGTTTGTGGTTTTTTGTTGTTAGAATTGGGGCTTTTCTCACTTTTTTACAGGAATACTGAACTATTCCTTAGGTCTTAGCAATTTTCTAGGAGGCCAGTATGCAAAGGTGTTCTGGATGCAAGAGAAGAGATGGAGAAGAGCAGAAAGCCTTAGCTACCCCAAATAGACCATTAGTGGTTATTAGATGGCACGTTAAGCAAGTTCATGTCCTCCATAGACTTCATGGGTCAGTTAGGAAATTGGCTTTGAGTGCAGACTGGGCTATGCAGGTCACTTTGAACTAAAATTTCTGCAATTCAATAGTCTCAGCTGGCCTCTCAAATGGCCAATGTATTACCCTGTATAGGAAAACATGTAGACATCACTGAGAAATTTTATGATATTTCATTCAATACACACACAGTGAAAAATGAAAGGAAAGAAATGATGAATGTAATAAGTACTCTGAAGACACAGCATCACTTATAATTATTTTTTCACCAAATAGTTTTTTTAACCATACTAAAAATAACATTGTTCTTTACTCTTTTGCATTAATAAAGATCAAATTACAAGCAAACTTTGTGAATGAATTACCAGAAGGTACTGTGGTAGTCATGAAGCAATGTGTTCTGCAGGAAATGAACAGTTTTAAGGATGTCCGGATACAGCAGACCAATTGGGTATGAAAAAAACTTAATTAAAATTAGCAATAAAGCCTTCGGCCATTTCCTCTTAAGTAAATATTCTGCATCTTTCAAATTCCTACATGATCTACTCTGACAGTTTTGGACGGGTTGCTCTTTTTAACAGATTGCAGTCCAACCCCCAAATAAACATTTAATAAAATAACATTTTTAATGGAACAGTTCATTTCATCTTCTAGTGGAGCCTATTAAAAACACATTCAGTTTAAAAACAAATAAAAGCGACATTATTGAAGGCTTCAGTTTAGGAATTAAGATTTTTCCATTAATTTTTCTTTCAAAAAGCTCTGTAGTTATTCCATTGGCTTTAATGAAGGCATTGTTGGTACAAACCTGATTTTTTTTCCAATTGCTTCTAAGTTTTATTCTTCTCTTTACCACTTGTCTTTTTCTGCAGTATTTTATGCACAGTGATTATGGTAGTATTGGATTTGTTATTTTCTTAAAGATGGTAGGAACCAGCCTGCATAACTTATTTTACTATTTGGATTCAAAAAGATGGAGATGTGCAAACTGTCTGCTGACATCAGTATTCTGTCATGTTTCATCTAGAAAAGGGCAAGGCACTGCTATTCACTTTAACCATGGTGGAACCGTTCATCTCATATCTCTCTAGCTATGTCTGACCAGGGTAATCAAGGGAGCACTTTCGCAGTTGAAACACTTTAACTTAAAAGACATTTAAAAAGGAAAATTATAAAAAGCATTACATTCTACAATTCTGTACTCCAGAAATTTCTAGAAAACAGTGGCTTTAAACACAATTTTCATAAAAATAATGTTGGAACAAATGCTGTTTGTATGCATCGCTTTTAGGTTTTGTTCTGTGGGCTGTTTAAGAATTACTGAGAAGAGACAGTTGCCACACATGTAATTGCACCTCTGAATAGGGCTTTCTCAGAGATAGCTGAAAGCAGAATTCAAGCTGTTAAAAGCTCTTTAGAAATGTCATAGGCACACAAAAAAATAAAAAAGGAAAAGTATTCTCTGAGGGGTACCATGCCTTTCTGTGGGGAAGAAGCATCTAAAATTGCATGAGTACATCTGGAGAGGACACATACACTGCAACCTCCCTTCATGGTAGCACTGAGGGCAGATCAAAGAGTGGGTCCACGTATTTTTGGAAAGAATCCCTACCCAGAACACCACAGAGTGCCCATATCCACTGCTCCTGATTATCTTCTCCCCTGATAACATCACTGCTTCTGTGACCCCATTTCCCTTAAATGAAGCTTCACACTATTTTGATGAAGGGGAAGATTCACTTTACTTACTAGTATATATCTTGGTAATTCTTTTGAGTTGAGGAGGACAAAAAGGACCAGGAAGCCTTGAAAACGTGATTAAATGCCATGCCTCACTACTGGAAACATGGGAAATTACAAATAAAAGACTTCAGCATACCTTTTTGTTCAAGTAGGCTATAACTTTGCAGAAATGCAAGAACAAAAAATTACGTCAACGTCAGACAACAAGACATTTTAACATCTCAAAATTGTCAACTATTTTGCTCAACATTTTTCTAAGGGCAGCAACTCAAAATGATAAATGACTCAGTATAGCTATTCTTAGAGCTTATTTAAGTTCTCTTAAATTAAGAGAAAGTAAATAGGGCCCCCACCCAAAACACTGTCTTCGTTTCCAAAAGGGTGTGTTTCTGTTCTTGCCTTCCTGACCATTTGTTTAGGAGCTTGCTCACTTGTGACACTTCTATCACTATGATTAACTGAACTCTAAGTTGAGTTCTCATTTCTAGCATCATTTTTAATTCTTCCCCCATTTCCTTGACATCCCTATTTTTAAAAATGAGGTGACAGAAAGGAAATTTTCCTTGTGATTCATCATAAAGAGAAGTTAATTATTTTATGGATACTGTTCCTCACACTCGCTTATTGTTATTTAATGGGCCAAGGCCTGCATTTTTATTAGGATTAAGCCAATACTAATTTTTCTTCTGGTGTACTCTAGAAATCAGGTGTTCTAAGTCACTTAAGGCATGACAGAATTGCTTTTTTACCTTGGGACTGCTCTGACACAGAACTGAAACTGTTCATGATTAAGTCAATCACCTCTTTGCTATCCTGCAACTTGACACCCTTGGTATCCTTCCTCTGATTAGCAAACAACTGGGGTACTAGGGAACACGTATCTTTCTGATTTGGGATTTTTATACACACAGGCACAGCTACATAGGCATCCGCACTAAGAAATTTTATTTCTTTACATCAAAGAGCCTCTTAGCTTAGCACTGCTCTTTTACAATTTAATCTATTCCTGCTGTTCACTTTGTAGTCAAAGGTTATGTCACACATGTAGGTTGCTCACTACACCCATTGCAGAAATGCTCATTTCATCATGACCTTCCAGTGCATCCATTTTAGCTCACCTCCTTTGTTTCAAGTCTAGGTAACACACTAATGGAAAGCCAAGAAATGATGTACCATTGTGTCACAAGGACTGGGACAACTGTTTGACATGCAGTTATCTCCAATAATGCCCTAATCACACTTCTAAGTTGCTTTCTCTCTCAAGTAGATTAACTGAATATTGCATGCTTGCCTTTTTTTCTTCAGCATTTACCTAACCTCTCATTGCTTTTACTGAATATGTATCCAATTTCAAACTGTCCTGCTGCCCATTCAGTTCATATTTATTTTTCACTTTCCTGATGACAGGATTATCTTTCTTACACATCTAGCAGACAACTTTCTCTGACCTGAAAGAGCCACAGTTGCTGTCAAAATCTAGCTCCTCATTCAAATAAGCCCCACAACCTTGCCAATTTCCTTTGCCAGGAGCTCTGTTCCAATTCAGCTAAGGCTCAGAGCAGAAAGTAGAATACTATTTTTCTTGCAATTACTTTTGAGGTCAGTAATGGGGTCATCAGTAATTAACATCTAGAACATTTCTGACCATTTCTGTTTTGATTAAAACAGGGAAATCTGACATCCTTCTGCTTTGGAGTGGATTACATGTTCTTACATATTAAAAATCAGGAGACAAACACTCCTATTTCTAAACTAGGTGGAAATCATCAACTTTTGCTTTTAGAATGAGAGCTGCTGCTTACTGCCCTTTCACCCTTCCAGTGTCCTGAAAAGAAAATGACAGGGTAGCACAACTTTCATTTCTGCCTGATGGATAAATTTTAATTGAAATTGAAATTAAAAAAACATGAGTCAACTATAATAGGAGTATTTATTTATTTTGTGAGGACTAATTCAAATAATAAAAAAATGCAACCTACTTTAATTTTTTGCTATAAACACTTTATTTATAGCAATAAACCAATTAATAGATAACCACCAATTAAACCATGGCAATACCTAACCATTTGGTCATTATTGTTCTGCTCTGAACTTCATGACATGAAATGATAAACTAAATTTACATATTTGGTTAGCTGGTAATATCTACTTCACCTATTTTTTTTTGAACATGAACGAAAAATAAAACAGAATAGCACTAAAATGTAGTTATATTTCTGAAACTCAAGCCAGTCTTGCTAATTCACATTAGGCATCTCATATTTTTGGCACTTCTTAATATTAGGTCAAAACAATTAATCTCATTGTATTGACAAAACTATACAATGTAGCCCCAGCAAATAATTTAATTTAAAGAGAAAAGAATTATTCTTTTATATAATCTTATAAAAAGATATATATATTCTTTATATAATCTTATAAAAAGATTAAAAATCTTTCCAGTTTCTGTGGATGGCTAGTTCAACAAGGAGAAGTACAGAGGAACAACCCCCCACACCAATATATGCTGGGGGACACCCAGCCAGAAAGCAGCTTGGCAGAAAAGGACCTGGAGGTCCTGGTGCACACCAAGTTGAACACGTGGAATTTGCCCTTGCAGCAAAGAAGGTGAATGGTATTGTGGGCTTCATTAGACAACATATTGCCAGCAGGCAGAGGGAGGTGATCCTTCCCCACTATTCAGCACTGGTGAGGACACACCTGGAGTACCATGTCCAGTTCTGGGCTCCCCCGTACAAGAGAGACATGGACTTACTGGAGAGAGTCCACTGAAGGGCCATGAAGATGATGAAGGGACTGGAGCATCTCTCCTGTGAGGAAAGGCTGAGAGAGCTGGGACTGTTCAGCCCGGAGAGGAGAAGGCTCAGGGGGATCTCATCAGTGTCTATAAATACCTGAAGGGAGGGTGCAGAGAGGACAGAGCCAGGCTCTTTCCAGTGGTGCCCAGTGACAGGACCAGAGACAATGGACACAAACCGAAACACAGGAGGTTCCCTCTGAACATCAGGAAACACTTTTTCACTGTGAGGGTGACTGAGCACTGCCACAGGTTGCCCAGAGAGGTTGTGGAGTCTCCATCCTTGGAGATACTGAAAAGTCATCTGGATACGGTCCTGGGCAACTGGTTCTAGATGGCCCTGCTTGGGCAGGGGGGTTGGACCAGATGACCTCCACAGGTCACTTCCAACCTCAGCCATTCTGTGATTCTGTGATTATTGATTGCAAGTAAAGATGAATTTCTCATTTTCTCTGATCAGTTGTTCTAAGAGCAAATTTTCAGTGGCAAACTGCCCTCATTGTTAGGAGGCAGCGTTATATTTCCAATCTGAATATTTTAAATTTCTATTTCCAGCAGTTGGATCTTGAATGATTTTTTTCCACAGATGCAAAGATGGGTTACTCGGGTTTCTCTCCAGGAGAAGAGAAAACTAATTAGTGTTATTACTGATTCTGAAATGCTCATATAATAAATCTGTTCCCTAACTGTGTTCACTGGCACACAGATGCCAGCCACCACACTGAACAGATGAATGACCAATCATCTTTTTATTTTCTTCCTTGGAAACAGCGAAAATTACCCAGAAAAGTGAATGCTGTTAAGTTTTTTCCAAAGAGATTATTTTGAAATTACTCCTAAATTGAAATCATAAGCAGAAGTAATTTGAGATTGCTTCAGTTGTGCTATAAAAGATTCCAAACAGTGGTAATTTTATATCTTTCAGGTTCAGGGATCTAAAGAATGGGCCTCCCGGTGTGGTGACATTTTCCACACACTATATGAGGGCTGGGGGTAACAGTGGAGTGATTCCTTCCTCACTGTTATTACACTGCAACTTGTCGAGCAATTATCTCTGACAGATGCACAAAGCAGAAAGATCACACCCTTCCATACTCCTAGTACTGAGGTTATGATGAAAAACAAAATCTAAAATACACAGAGACAAGACAGAGACAATATGACACCAGGTTGCAATTCACTCATGAACATTTTTTAGCTGGCTCTAACTCACATTTTTTAAGGCCCACTGAAATATTGTTGAATTAAAAACATTCTCAATAGATTCCTTTGCCATGACAACAGCTTGGAGGAGGTTTCAGAACAATTTTATGATACAATTTTTGTGCTGTGCCATATTATTTTCATGCAATTGTGGAGCGTGCGGCAAGAAAAATATTAAAGTGCCTGCACCTTTACGGTATATAGTGTGTGGCAATAACAATCACCTCTTTTTGTGTTGGTCTCTGCTGCATTCTAGAAGTGACCTTGATTCTGCTCTATAGTCTTTGATTTCAGATGTGTAACTCACATCATGGCCAGTTAGCCAACAATAAAAAGTTCATAACAGACCCAATTGCCTAAATGCCCTCAAAAACAAATGGGTTCTTTTATAAAAAACAAAGCTATATTTAACTAAAAGTTGACAAAAAGTCCCAAAAGCATGGAACTTCTTACCTATGAAAAGTATGAACAATTTTCATATGTGGCAACATAGAAGCAATTGGACCACTGTGTTTTCTGTATTTCGAAGGACAAATGTTATATATATTTGTCCTATGCCTCTACAACAATGCATCTTTAGCAAGTTCTTGAAGAAATCACATAAAGTTACTCGCAGCAAACTCTGTGGGCATGCTGCCTCACACTCATGCAAGAGAAAGGGGTGTTCCACGCACATCAGGAGGTGATCTATAACTCAGTGACCTAATCTTTGGGTGTTTTGTGTGTTTAGTAATTACATGATCCAGTTCATACCAGGTTGCCATTTTTGATCATTCAAAATATTAGGAAAAGTAAGCAGAGTTTGTTGTTGTTGTTTAAACAAATAAGCACCTTGAGTTAAAGCTGTGTTTTCTTTTTCTGTGCTCTGAAGGCTTCTTCTGCACCTGTACATTTGATAAATGGATGACATATCAGATAATTTACTCCTTAGCCCAAGAGAAGTTTTACATACTGCCTAAACTTTTTTTTACTACTGAATCTACCCAGTGATATAGATTAACGGGATATCACCATGTTTGACAGTCAGGGGAAAATGACGTTCTAGGATTTTTTATTATGAGCATATTTCATCAATATTTTATTTGTGGCTCACAGCAAACTAATTCTAAGTTACAGTATGTACTCTTTTAAAATTATCAGAAATACTATGAAGCTGTCAAGTTTCAGCTGCTTGATTTGAGGGAAGTGTTAAGTTATTATTTTAACTGTACTGTCAGTATAGAGCTCTTCCTGTTGTATGGGACAAAAAAAAAAAAAAAAGAAAAAAAGAAAAACTTAATCAGCCTGCAAGAGTCCATAAAACTAAGACACCAATACCTTAGAAATGCATGTTTAGAAATAGCAGCACCCTCTGTGACATATACAATTTTTAAGAGTTCCTATGAAAAATGTGCAAATTATACGTACATTTCTGGCTTGCATCCAAAATCAAAAAGATGAACCACATATATCAAATCCAAAGGTTTGGAAAACCATATAGAAATCAGTTCTGGTCCTGTTCAGAATTACAGTCCAAATATTGAAATGTCAAAGGTTCTCCTGTCCACCAAGGCTCAGTTTCCACATTTGTTCAGACCACTTAGGATTTCACCCATTCCCTACATGGCACCTTGCCCCAGTTAATACAGGAGAACAAGGGAGCATCTGTGGGTGGCTTGCATGGCCAACCCCTGGCAATATGGCCTGGGTACCCAGAGCTGTTAAGAACATCTGAGCAGGTGTTTCCCAAAAATTACGTTAAACAGGAAGATGATCATTAGCTGGATTAAACAGTAATGGGGAGTTATAAGGAGACTTTCAAAACAAAGAAGGCATCAGCTTTAAAGAAGTGTAAAAGAAACATGGAAATTCATAATACTGGGAGACACCTGGGAGTGGGGACAGCAGCAGCCAAAGCTGGGTTTGTCACTGCCAGCAGTTGCCCCGCAGCATCACGAACTGCCTCCCCAAGGAGCACAGTGGCAAACCCGCACCCCACTAGAGAAGTGACAGTGTGGGGCACAGTGACTGGGGACCCACACCAGGGTGTGCCTGGGACCTCGTGGGGAGGTCACTGATTGATCCTGTACAGTTCACTGATTACCAGAAAACTGCATGCTGCGAATAGATTAATAAACTGCTTTGATCCTGACTTGGGTTGAACTGCACAAACTGACCAAGTGTTCCCTGTGACATGCATGTACGGGATCCCATCTGCCCATCTTAGCCATCTCAGCTTTGCCTAAATTTTAAGTACTTAGTAAACCAGTTTTTCTGAGCTATGCAGTGAACAGAAAGAGGTAAGTGCCTTTAAAGGTCTTCCTGTCTAAATTAGGTGCAGGTATTCCAGTGGATATGACCTTCCTCTGAGGCTCTTCAAAGACATGTATAACTTATCTTTACCTCTGTGAGATACCTTTGCCTTATGTCTTGACTCAGTGCCCACGTGACTGAGATTCAAGTTAGGTACGTATGAAAAGGGACTGGGTTTTCACCTGCGATTTGGTGAGATGAAGGAAGGTCTCAATGTAGAGAACTATAACATCTAAACCAACTCTAATCCTACAATTTTATCCAGCTGGAAGTTTCCCAATGTCTTCAACAGCTACTGATTTCGGTGCAATAGATGGCTTGAAATTTAAATGAAAGCTTTATTTTTGAGGCATTTGCTTCCCATGAGCAACTGAGAAGACATCAAAAAAGGCATCGACAAGTATAAAATCTGTATGTATAGCTGGCTGACGAACACCTTCATAGACAAAGACAAGTGTGTTACAGTTGACGCAGTACCTGCTGTCACCTCTTACATTTCAGTCTGTATATCAGAATTTTACAAGGATGTTGTTAAGTCCCAAGACACTGGAGATCTTTTTCAGAAAATCTGACAGGCCGTTAATTATACATGTCCTGGAGGACACTGGTACAATACCAATTTTGTTTCCTTGGTTACTAACTCATGTAATCATAATGTATATATTCTACCACAGCATTATGATGACATGCCAAAGAAAGCATGTCATTATTCAGGCTGGCAAACACTTAATAAAAAACAGCTGTACATGACTTTAGTTTATTCAAATTATATCAAGCATTCTCCTTTCATTTGACTTAAAGAAAATGGCAGCAGTAAGTCAGAGAATGCACATGAACTAAATTAAGATTATATTCATTATATTTTTCAGAAGTGTTACCATTATAATCAGCTGTATACAGTGGTATTTCAGAAGCACTGAGAAGTGTCAATGTCTTGTTATGAGTACTGTATGAACACAAAAAAGATCCAGTTGGCCAGAAGTAGCTTGATAGATCCTTGACCTCTTCTCTAGGAAAGGAAGAAATGTCTCAGAGTCGTAACAAAAGTATTTCTGATCTCAGGCTTTCATTAGCATACAATAAAGCACTTCATTTACCTCAGCTTTTTCCCTGGTTCATTTCTACCTCATGGTAAAAGGATGACAACCGTTTTTTACTTGCATATGACAAACAGATTTTGTCAATGTCTGTTTAGCTATAGGGTGTTTTCTGAGATCCAAAATGAATGTCTGCGAAGAGCACACCTCAGAAAAGCCAGACTTAAAGGGAAAGTTTACCTTGGGTTTTATAGCTTTGTAACTTTATCACATTTTGGGGGTTATGAAGAAGTGTAAAATAAGTTAAGGGGATAAGTACAATCCACGGAGTTCAAACAAATGTGTGTCAGAGAAGACAAACTCCATTAATTCCTACTGCAGGCAGAGTTTCACTTTCCATGGAATAAGAGTCAATGGAAAACAGCACTACTAATGACAGCATTTTCCATTTTTTTATGCCTCATTTGGGGTGGGGGGAGTGGTGGTGAGTTGCTCACCTGCTGAGTCGTCAGCCACAAAATAGCTCCGTCTGCTCTCTGGCTGCATTTAGCAGTGCTGAATGCTGTTCAGTACTTGTTCATTTTTTAAAATGAGTTCTGTTCATTTTCCAAAGGTTTTCCTTTAGCCCCCTTCGGAATTAACTTAGAACCAGTTGAAGATCACTTACATAATATATACAAAAGATTTTCAATAAAATGTTGGATGCAAAAATGACTACAGGTGAGGCACCGCTGGGATTTCATTGCTGCAGGGTTTCTTTTGCCTGTCCAAGCTCACCTTAGAGAAAAAAGTCCTGAAGAAGAATCAATTGTAATGCAGTTTCCTTCATACATACTTCAAAGTGAATTAAGTTTTCTTGATAATTTGGTGGATAAAAGATTTTAACTTTTTAAAAAACTATCTTTGTCAATGGGCTTTTTGACAGTCAAAGAATTTAAAACACCTGCTGAAGGAAAAGATGAAAAATTTACCAAGCAAAAGTGAAATGAGCATCAGGAATGCCAGGGGTGAATTAACAGAATAGTGACACTGGGGGGGAATTCAGCCACTCCAACTCTATGTACCTAGAGGTCTGTGTCTAAGATGCTTACTTAGTCTATGTGTATAGTTGGTGAAAAGAAATGAGCACTTTTTTCCAAGGTAGGTACCAGAATAGATCAAATGCATTGTTTGGAATACACTCAGAAATAAAACAAAACAGAAAGAGCACTGTACAGTGGTGCAGCCTTGCAGCCTTGTTGCCTAAAAGTGAGACCAAAGCAACATTAGTGTTCCCATCACTGCTTAATGGGATGTGACCAAAGAAATATTTTGGTACTGAAGGAAGCAGTGTTCACTGATGGATTTGGAATCCCAAAATGATGCTTTTGGGGAAAGGATTATGGCAGTAGTAAGCAAAATATAAAGAAAAAAAGTCCTAGTAGTTTCTGATATTTAAAGCTAATGACACTAAGAGGACATGCTATGAAAATTGTATTCATTCCAAGTTCAAAGCTGGTAATAAATAAATTCCACATATATTAACATTTACATAGAAGAGAGATTCTTGTAAGGAAATCTGCTCATTAGATGTTTGCGTCGTCTTTGTGGTGTGATCTGGAACAAAATTTTTATTACCTAAAAAGACTAGTTCCTCAGGTGAGGTGTAGCAATCAGATCAATGTGGCATGCTTGTACCAGGTGGAAAATACAACAGCTTTTAGCTCTGCCTGTATCAAGATGATTACACTATGGCTTAGACTGGATGCTCCTTAAAGGGATGAAGGGATGACTCTGGGCTACTGCAGGAATGAGGGAAGGTCTGTGAGGGGGAGGGAGAAGAGCATAAGGGGAATAAGATAATAGTATGTAGGTTCCAGCTTGGAAAGTGAGAAGGGAAATTATACTTCTCTTTCTGTGCATAAATGTAGATCTACAACGATAGCAGCTGTCACTGCCATTGATGGGTGGTAATGGAGCCAACTAGTCTGGAAATTCCTGCCTAACTCATTGAGTAGCTTTCTGAATCTATATGAAAGACACACACAGTTTAAAGCCCTTAAAAGGCTCCCTGGATAGCTTTTTAAGTATTTTTGAATGTTTTCCTTTGAAAGACTTTCATAAATCAAGACATTATTTTTATTATTGAGAATGTTCTGTAATCATTGAGCAATTCTCAAGTCTTAAGTCAGACAAACACAGAAAAAGTCAGTCAATAAGAAAGTTAAAATGAGGATAAAAGCATAAATAGATGAAGCACTGCTGATTTTCTAGACTGATTTTCTTAGTAAAAATCCATGATGCAACAATACTTTAAAAACTTACTATTCAAAGACACAGAAAGTTAGCAGAATGGTTTAATGTCCACAATTGAAATTCACAAGCGAAGCTGCCACTCTCTCCTAAGAGAGAATGTAAAATTTTCTGTGAATAGATGCTGCAATCAAGCCCCTTTCTTGATGGGTCTGCTTTTCTGCACTTAGGGAAGAGGTTAGCAACCGCTTTGTGCAATGTAAAATCTTCCCAAAAGCACTAATGACAAATTAGTGTTTTTGATGGCAGAAGCATATATAAATACGGTCAAAACTGCAACTAATATAGAAATTATTTTTTTATAAATAAGCAAGGCTTTTAATTTTCAATAACCAGAAACAGAGTTATAGAGATGGAAATTAACAAGTTTTACTAGTGACTATTCCCTATAGTCAAGAAAAGTAATTATGTTGGATTATATACACTCCATGGATGATTGCTGCTCACCCTATCAGTAACTCCTGAAGAGAATCACTACTTTAAATTCTGTATTGAGACTTTTGCATCTGAAACTCTAGGAGTAAATATCTAACTCAATATCGCCAGTGAAATATTCTTTATTTTTCTTGAGTTCTGGGTAAAAAGGTTTCTATTCAAAACAACAAAAGCTTTATGCTATTAACTATCAAGGCACTTATCTCCTTCTGTATCATTACATTAATATATTTTTCTTTTTTGGCAATGACAATCTTTATGCAAACAACCTTTTGGAGGCCTTAGCATTCCTTTTACTGTACATGATTTGTTTTAACAGACTCTGTGTTAGAAGCTACTTCTATTTTGCAAAATGCCTCTTACCTCCAGGAGACTTGGTGCATTGCGTGGATGACCACCTGCACTTCTGTACTGATGAGATAACATTAAATAGTGGAAGTGTTACATTTTATCTGCTTTGTAGAGGTCATTTCTCATAAGACCAGTTATTTAATTAACAACTAACTTGTACAGTTATGTTCTAAATTAGTTTACACACACACACTAGAGGGAGTGGGAGGGGAATAGGATAAACAAAATTTCTCTTCTGGTATCAGGGAAGGTTTAATTTACCACTCATTTTTTATTTTGTACCAAACTGTGCTATACAAACTACCCTTCAATTTTGGTTTGACACATTTTTATCTTCATGTCTAAAGGCCCTTCTTCACTAGAAGCAGTTGACGTGGGAAAGTAAAGGTGTTTGTGCTTATGAATACTCCCTCATTCTGCAATGTGCCCTCCACTCCATTCACTAGATTTGTTATATTTTTATTTTACTTAAGATACTTTTAAACCAAGAACTGTCTTTAAATAACTGCTTGCATGGCACTTTGTACATGGAGATCCTTTACACTATGATTAAATAAACAAACTAATAAAAATCTAATAAATAGAAAAATAAAAAAGTCACCATGCTCTGAAATGAATTAAAAAGTGGAATGAAAGAAATAAATTAACTGCCATTATAACATTTTTAACTTTAAAAAGTTGCCTCACCCGCACGCAAGATGTTCATTATCATCACATTTTTTCTAGTTTTCCTCTAGCTTCAGTGAAAAGAGTCACATTTTTGAGTATCCCACTGATTATCCTAACCTGAAGACGTACCTGTTTTTAACAGAAGCTGCCAAACCATAGAAGTACATACATCTGTCTATTGCTTCCTCTATTTCTCACTTAAGTCATACACACACAAAAAAAATTACAGTAGTGACTACATTTAGAATAAACGACCATAATCCTCGACACATATCATCTCAGCATATAAACACACAACTCGGAGAGCAACTTACGCTTCTGATGTAATAATGGCTTTATATAATGGATTAACATCAGCACTGTTTTGTTGTCTGGTATGAACTGATGACAATCACAAAACTGTGAATTAGATTCGAGGAAAATCTTTTTTCGAGAACTCAAGAAAAGTTTTTTAAGAGCTGAGATATCCTCCACTGTCCCTCAGAGTTTGTATAGTTAAAGTTCTATCTTTAGAGGGTCAAAATATCCATGAAATTACCTATATCCAGGCTTAAACAAAACAATGACATAGTTCCTTTTTTTAAGTATTCCTTAGGCAAAGATGTATGTTTTAGTAATTAAATTCGATAACCCATGACTTCACTGCAACTTAAGCATATACTGAAATGTTTTGCTAATCTGGACTAAAACTTAAACTCCTATCAAGAAGAATCCCAGTCCTGTCAAATGGGGCTATGGCACACAAACACATAATTGAAGATGAATGGCTGTATCACATATGGTATAGGAACGAATAGCTAGAAAGAAATTCCTTCTGTCATCAAGTTCAGTCAGAGGGAAAATACAAAGTAGCCTCTTTCATAAATTTCAAATGAGTTTCTTTTTGTTCCCTTAAAACCAAAACCCATCAGATTTTAAAAAGTGCCATTAATTTCCAGCTTTAATGGATTCATATTCAGTTTTTACCCATTTCTTTAACCTCTTTTATCTTAAATAATTTTTTTTTCCACTTTCGTATTCATTCCTGAATCTATCTATAGAGGATGAATGAAAACCCCTCTTATGTATCGATCTTTACTTTGCTAAAGTAATTAAGCTAAGTTATTTCAGTAAGACAGGTACTTTGCTCTGCTGAGCAGCTTCATATGTCTTCTTAGCGCTTCTTCCAATTTACATCTTTGTTGAACACGAGCATGCAAAATAGTACAAAGAATTTCAGATGAGGTCTCGCCAATCTATATAGCAGCTTTACTCGTTTCCATCTCTCCATACCAAATGTGACAATGAATTACAAATTAATTCTACAGTGCACTTCCTCAGCTGATAAAATCAATAATTCCATCAAAGAACTATCAGATTAATCTGACATTTTTAACCCTTTACAAAAGTCTTGTTGTATTTTATCTGATTTTCCATTCATCTCTATGACTTTGCTTTGTCAACACTTCAAAATTATTTTAAAGTTTTGCTTTCTATAGAGTTGAACAAACAAATACATAGTTTCCTGAAAGGTGTTTTTCTCCCAAAATGAGCTATATTTGCTATTCGTAGTATTACTTGTGAAGTTATAAAAGTACTAAAAATCCTGGAAGTCAAACTTGCAATTTTATATTTAAATTCTTTAGATATTCTGATATGGAGGTAAGCTACTCCCCTACATCTCAATTCAAGTTCTTGGTTTTACTTCTATCTTGGATGCAATAAATTGCTTTTTAAAAAAACAAAACCAAAAACAAACACCCCCCCCTAAAAAAAAACCCCAAACCCCCCAAAACCCCCCCAAAACCCCAACCTCAAAACCCCATAAATTTACACACTTTCTCATTAGTCATTCTTCCTCCACGTCTAGGTTCTTAATGATCCTTAGTGAACACTTTTTTAGTCTGGAGTATAGCTAATCCTTATTTCCCCCTCCTAATGAAACCCCTGTCTTCTTTCCTTATTTCATTTCTATTTATGTGGTCAAAGAATTTACTGTTTTATTTAGTTCTCTGGAAGATCTAGTTCATCTTTATTTTTCTCAACCTTACTTTCCAACCTCTAGAACAGAGCTTACTTTCTTGGCTGATAAATGCCTTCTCTGTTCCTTGTAGACTCTTCACTTACTCCTAATATTTTTATAGGGTAGTTAAAGATTAAATCTTTCTCTGATCTTTTTTTGCTTCTGCCCGGAAGAAAATTTTGGATGGTTTTACATATTCATCTCACAGAAGCTCCAAGCCCCTGGCTATGAAATTTTCCAAATTGACTGACTTAGTATAGCTCCTTACTTTTCCAGAAAGAACATCTTTGAATAAAATCTGTAAATAATAAAAGTATACACTGTAATATGTGAACATACATGTACTTGTTCTCATGCTTATTTGTCAAAGCGTCCTTCAACCTGGTTTTGCTTTCTTCATGTTCAACTGAGTCATACACTCTTACCTTTTATTATCAAAGGAGAAAATAAACTGGAAAAAAATGAAAGGCAAACTTTCTTTGTGGAAGTGAATGACATTTTTCTTACCTCATTGATCAAAACACTGAGTGTTTACTCAGTGCTTACCGAGTGGAAAGCTATGACAATGGAAGTTTGGAGCTTAATTCACATATATGTGGTACACCACTGAAATGATACTTCACATTTTTCTTAGCTGTTACTTTCTCCTATAAAAATGTCTATGGTATAAATGTGTAATTGAGGGCCTTGATATCTGAGTCACTAACTGTGTTAGCTATAATGCTTTTTGTGCCATAGGCCAACTGGAGATGTTTTTATCTACAGAACAAGCATTACTTTTCAACACGGATTACCAAAAAGAAACAGGACTGTTTCTTGTCCACAGAAGTTGTGCTTGAATGTGCAAATGACAATAACCGCATACTTAACAAAACAGTTCTCAGGGTGATGAACACAGTAGGCTGTAACACTTCTAACAGTTTTATCAACCTCTGTGTACATATTTAAAATTATAAATAAGAAATTTAATGAATAATAATCAGAGTTACTCTCAGCTGCAGTAGAAATGCGCTAAGGCCTATAATAAACTTACAATCAGCAAATTTAATTGCAAATCTTTAACTCAGAATTGAGTAACAGATAAGAACTGGATTTCTACCTCAGTCAAATGCACTGCAGAATTTCCATTTAACTGAACTTCTATTAGCTGGAACTAATCTTGAGCTATAGATTATTCACGGATCTCGATCTGTATTTAAAGCCCCATATTTGGAGAGCAAGTCTAAAATTTTGATATATTTTTCTTTTTAACTTTTTTCACCATCCTTACATGAAAAATAATCAAAATCAATTAACTTGTACAGGCCTAAAATACCTTCTTCTCCAAGACTAAGTCTTCATGACATAAGGGTACCATGAAGTTAGAGAGATTACTCATATAAGGAATGTTTAGCGTTTTTCTCAATAAATGTTCTCCTTCTTGAAAGGTATGAAATAATTTCTTTATTAACCATAACCATAAAAATAAAAACCACGTTCATAGATCAAAAAGAATAAAAATCCCAGTCCTCCCACAATATTATGAAGTCTTACAGATTTAGGGTTTAACAAAAACACCCTGCTCAAGGATTCCAGTGCAATGTATTCTGACTTATACTAAAACACAGAGTGAGGAATTATTACAGAGAGAGGGTGGAAATAAAACCAAAAAGGACTGCGTGTAGTAATACGTCATTATTCAAGATCTACCTGGGGATTTTGTTTTTCTGGTCTGAGTCTTTTTTTAGAGTTTGATTTTGACAATACTAGCTAAATATATTTAACTTGATAGCATGTTCCACTTCACATTACACTTGGTGATATGAAATCATGTTATGAATCTTCATTAATCTGCCTTCACAAGAAACCTTCAAAGGCCATTATTTCTCTTGTTTTGTATATGAACAAAATGAATTTGCAGCAAAAGTTTAGTGACCTTATTAAGGTCACACAGGAAGCAAGAGACATCCTAAAATGAAGCAAATACTTTTTTCACCCTAAATAACTTTCACCTCTAACCACAGGTTGGCCTTAATTTCTTACAGCACATACAGCCAGATCCAGCATAAAATCCTGTCAAGCTTGGTCAAGTTCAAATTTAATTTTGGACATTTGAGATCAGCATATCTCCATCTGCTCCTGTTTTATCTTTCTTTCTTGCAATTAAACTGATGTTTGCATCTTGCCAATAACAGAAACCATCAGATTCATGATCACTTATTCAAACATGTTTAAATAAAATAAAATAAAATAAAATATGTTTAAATCATTTCACTATCCATTAATTTGCATACCCTTGGTACCACAGTGTTGTTCTGTGACTAAAAGGCACACAAAAATACCTTTTCAAAAACATTCTTCTATTGGGCCTTCTGACATGTTACTAACAGGAAGCTGTTCCAGCTCCTGGCTATCACTTGTGAAGGTCAGATTAAAAATTACTTACTGAAAAAAAATTCTCAGTAGTTAACCATTCACTATTCACATGTACACTCTTCTACTTTGCTCAAATGCTAATATAATAAGGCAAGAAAAATAGACACACATAACAGAACCAAAGGTGAATGCTGAGTAATAAATAAGATTCAACACTGATTTTATTGTAAATATTCAGCTAATCTAGAAAGCTTTAACTCTCTAAAGATAAAATAAACAAAATATAGACTTTTTCTCTGTAGCAGCAGTGTGTAAGTTTCTCCTTTACTGCAAAAGTTTGGTCAAAACTATCTCATGTCTCACAAGGAACATCTCCTTATTTCTCACTCCATTCCCTCCTGCAGACTTTGGAGTCATTCCTGATTCCTCACAAGAGGTGTATGGAACCAGGACATGTCTGAGCACCTCTGACTGTAAGACAGTCCACAGACATTTCTTGGTAAGGAACACAGCGTAGTACTGCTGTGTGGAGAAAACTCCTTGAAAGCTCAGTTCCCTTTATCATTTAGACAAAAACATTTCTTATTTTGAACAGCATATCACTGCAATGTATTTTTGAGCTCCCCCAGCACCCACAATGCATTTCAAGTGCTTCTGATTTTACCAGATACCCTGGATAAATGTTTGAGATTAAAAGAGCATCATCTACATTAACTGACAGCAGAAAATAATCATTATTTTTCTTCACCATAGCTCCACTGTATTTTTTTAAAGAATGCTACTGGCTTCCCCAGTTGGTACATAGATGCCTGCTTGGCACAAAGATCATGAACTAGTTCTCTCACATTTTATTAATTATTTCATGGCTCACATAAGCTTTACACAGCTACTGTAAATAAACTTAATCTCAGTTTTATGAACACTGGGATAGACATGGTCTAAGCAAGCTTCTACTTTTTCAGAGTCTTTCCTTATCTTTGTGTTCTGTATCACTCCAGACTGTTACCTGCAACTGCCAACACATATTTTATTATTGTTCTTTCCTTCAACAATGTCAGAATGATTGCATAGAACTAATAAGAGGTTTGAAAAAAGTATAAATCTATGTGCAGAAAGTCTCCCTGATGAGGCCAACTAAAATTTTTATTTTAATATTTAAAGTGATACTGGGTTTTCTACTAAGAAATTGTTTCAGTGTTCACATTTACTGAGAGCTGTAGTTACTTTACATTCAAATGAGCTTGAAAACTTTTTTTCCCAGAGTACTGTTTAGTGTTCCCAATACTATAGGCAGGAACAAAGTAAGATAAAAATATAAATTTCTCCCCCCCCCAAATGTTGTTGTTTCCTCCAAGAAAAAAAAAAGTTGTATGACTATCTCTACTCTGTAAGTTATGACAGAAGAACATTATTACACTTCTAAACCATAGCTCTCAAAAATTAGATAATGTCATAGTTTAGCAGTTGTTTTAATTCATCTCCTTTTGGATTTCTATTATAATGCAATCTTTAATGATCCTGTCACACAGTATTTTCCCCACAGGTTTGCCACTTCAATCAGTCTTGTGAAAATTATACCCTCTTTTTTTCATTTACCTTTGAGAACCTCATGCCCACCTCCTCCATCTACCCTCCTGCCATTTGTGAACCCATGATCACAAGACCCCACAGCCTCATCTCACCCTCTTCAGATTCTTAGTTCTTATGCAGAAAAGCAACATAAATGAGTGCAAGTGTACACAAGCTCAACCTGCCTGCAGTTTGGGCAGGAACCTGGAGAGGAATGTTAGTATGGTGCCATACCTCATACACCACTGAGGAGGGCTTACTACCCCCGGCTGATGCCTGTGCTAGTGCTGCAACCTCCCAGACAACCCCATTAGATCACATCCAGCAAGTACTTCCAGAGGAAGCTCATGTCTTGTCAACATACCTGCACATGTCAGGCACTGATTGGGCAGCTGCCATCTCTCAACAAGGCTTCTAATTTTCCTACAACCCCTACCCTGAATTGGTCTGGGCTGGGGATGTCTGTCACCTTCTCCACTCTTTCTGTTTTGAAGTCTTTGTCCTGTATCTGCCCTACTCCTTCTGATTGTTCCATGCCATCTTACCTCCTCCCCCTGTTTGCTCATTGCTGTCATCTACAGCCAAGCCACAGACCAACTCCATTAGCCACATTCCTGGATCGCTCCTCTCGCTTCTCTTTTCTGTGCTTTTCAACCTGTCACATTCATCCTGCTGACTGCAACAGCCATGCTGCAACATATTTTCTACCTCTCATGTCCTTTCTTACCTAAAAGGTATAATTCAACCTTTCCATTGACCAAAAGGCTATTTACACAGCTTCTGACTTTCCAGAAGGAGGTCAGATCTAAATGGTTGAATCTCCTCTCCATCATCCCATCATCCATCACTGCCAACTCTTTCTATTTTTTTCATTCTCCTTTTCCCTGCCTCTGTCCCTAGTTAGGTCTTCTTTACCAAACTGTTGTCCTGGCTCAGTCCCACCTGTTTCTTTTAACCTTGCTTGTGCTGTGGTTAAAATCCCTGGAACAGCCTTAATTCCTTCTCTACAAAAGTCACTCCTAGTCCAAAAATCGTCACTGAAGTAATTGAATCCTATGACTTACATTTGCTCCTCAAACCCTCTTGGTTTATCACTGATTTCTTCAGAAGAATGATAAGATAAAACATGTTTTTTTTCCTCTTGTCATAAAAATATACTGTCTCCCTTCAACATCTACTGTTCTCTTCTTCCTTGCAAGGAAATGAATACTTTTTGCCTATGTGAACAGTCCTAGCCCATGGTCTTACTGTTCTGCCTCTTTAACACAGAGGTGCATGTGGGCTAAAATAGCCCAAATCAAAATCATATTTATGAAAATGAGACAAAAGAGAATTGCAGTTTTTCACCCTCACTTTAATTGAGATTGGTGCACCTGGGTTTAGCAGTGAAGCCTGCACCAATTTTGTAAAAGGAATAGTAGGTAGATCCTCAATTACAGCTGCATTCAGGCATGCTATTGCTTATAATAGTGTTTAAGCTACAACATGTCATTTATTTTCAGAGGTAAAAATTTAAAAAAAAAATGTGGGGAAGTGACAAAAATGACCTTGGCAAAAGTATCCCTTCCCAGGCAGCAACTGTGACAATTGGCACTTCACTGTGCTGCAAAATTAGCCTGCAAAATTGAATTCTTTCAAAAACATAAAAATAAATGAAATCAGTTTTCTTAATTTGATCTTGAGGGTAAGGGGGGGGGGTTGTTTGTTTGTTGACTTCTTTTTTAACTTTGGAATTGACAATAACAACATATTATTTAAAGAAAACAATAAAGCTCCTGCTTTTCACATTTGCAACATTTACAGTTCTATGATTAAACTTTTACCTAATTTCTTTTGTAATTGTGGAGAACAAAGCAATTTACAAGTCTCAGTAGAAAAATGCTTCAAAAGTACCAATTTAATTATTTTGATATTTCAGGAACATATTTAGCTCGGCAATGATCAGAGCTATTTGTGCCAATCTATATCAGTAAAATCAAGAGAGCTGTTAGCATTCAGTAATCATTTGGAAATGGAACTTGATGTTTCTTGGCTATCATAACAAGGTTAAAGCCTGAGACAGTGTTAATCTCCAAAATTCCCCAACAGTAATGAAGTTATACCAATTGACATCAGCGGAGAATTGGCTGCTGGTATATATTCAGAATAATGGAAACTCTTAAGAGTACTAACTTAAACTTCATTGTACAGAATACATTCCAAAAGAGGATGAGAAGAATTCTAGCTGCAGACCTAATTCAGCTGTTAAATCAGTAACATACAGCTTCTGACGTGCTCCAAGTCCCCTGTTCCACCAAAGTCCTTGTGGGTGCTACAGTTTAGACCTTGATCTCACAGGACGCTGTGTGTGGCTCACCAAGGATGTACTGGTCCCTTCACATCTATAATCCATGTAGGCATTGCATTCTCTCTACATGTATGAATACAGTAACTGCAGGCAGTATGAGTAGGTAACAACATATATCATAATTAAAGTAACATCTACATAGATTCAAACACCAGTGGATAAATAGAAAATTCAGCCTTTTAAGAAAGAAACAGAATTGTGATGCATGCTTTAGTTGTCATGCACTGAATTTTAATTTGAATAATACAATAAAGGAGAAAAAAAACCCAACATATAAAAATGAAAAGAAAACTAAGAGGTTAAGAAGTTGTTTATTTAGTTGCCAAATCCTTTTCTTTGTATTTATGTAAAATAGGCTGTTTCCTCAAATCACCAAAGAACTCTAATAATAATTATTTTTACTTTTATGGTATTGCTCATCTGAAATATCTTGCAGAATCCTGACCCATTGTTGAAGTGTTCTGTATGAACAATACACAATAGCAGCATTATATCCAGTCAACAGCATTATTGCAGCACTACTGTATTCATGGATCAAGTGAAATACAGAGAACCAAATCCTTGCTTCTGTCGATGGCAAACAAGCCCAAATTCTTAGCAGACTGATACTGGTGCTCATGCTGCCTGCAGAGAATGAACAGACAAGTCATGCTCATGTATTTCTGGCCTTGATTAGTGAACCCATGTAGTGAGAGTAGGCTCTGACTGTCTATACCCACCTCTTCCCTACGCTATCGCAGAACTCATTTGTGGAGCTGGAGAGTGACGGGAAGGTGAGGTGGAACTCTCTGCTGCTAGTCTCTCCCATGCTGTAGGACTGTGGCTGTTTTCCTCTGCTCAAGCTTTTTAGTGACACAGAAAGAGGAGCAGTATATGCCCAGATTTAACAAAGCAGCTGGCCAGAATCATGAATCTAACCAAGGACAATGAGAACATAACCCAAACTCTGACTTCCAGTCTTTTAAATAATCCTATACAGAACAAGAAAAACACCAAAAAACCCTCCATGTGTGCTACAGGATATATTTTAAAAGCTGTACGGTTGCTTTGATATAATAGCTGCAGAATAATATCTGCCAAGATGATGTGATATTCTTCAGCTCCCAGAAGTGAAAATTGTGCTATATCATTCACAATCAGTTTTCTCATCTCAAACTTGGCAGCACGTGTCATTGGAAAATAAGCTTGGAAGTACACTTCTGTGAGAGATTCATGGAGCAGTGGAGACAAAGCTAATGGAACATTTAACTATGGCATATGTTTTTATAAGTGGAGATGAAGGGAAAGAAATCCCTTCCCATCAGTCTACAGGGTCATTATCTTCTATTCATCTCTATGTGGTTTTTCTAGCACAAACACAGCCATCACCTTGAAAGGGGTAGGACTGTGTGTTGTTGCCACTGGCTACCCCATATTGGCCAAGGAAATTGCTATTTAAGCATTCCTACATTTTCTGTGGTCTCTCGCTGGGGTATAAAAGGAGAACTGGGGTATGAACGGAGACTACAGCACCGTACGGAGTACCGTGTGGAGACACGCATTTCTCTGCCTGCCACGTGGTGCAGTTCTGCACAATGCTGTCCAAACAGGGACAGCACACAACTCACGGGGAACTCTGCACAATGATGTACCTACACGGTATGAATGAAAATACAGACTAACCCATTTTAAATGTTCCTCTCTCTCTCTAGCAAATCCCCCTTCTCTCCTCCTTCTGCGTTGTTACAGCACTAAATTAGAAGCAGTTTCTATAAGCACATATTTAACACCTATGATGGAGTACCCAGCAGGAAGAAAAGACATTTTCAACCTTGTGCCATGATCATTCACCACAACAGAAGTGGACTGGAAGAACGCA
Source organism: Harpia harpyja (assembly GCF_026419915.1). NCBI lineage: Eukaryota > Metazoa > Chordata > Aves > Accipitriformes > Accipitridae > Harpia > Harpia harpyja. The sequence continues at coordinate 58,058,579 of NC_068945.1, forward strand.
GCACCAGAGCACTGCAGAGGTTCCTGTGCCTGACTTCTGGAATAATCAGGTTGAGAGTCTAGTTTCCATAATTACTCATGGTTTTCTTATTTCTATATAGCTCTTACACCTTTATTAATCCTTTTGGCCAACAGCGTGAAGTGCTTTGTGATTTAAGTTTAATGGACCTAATGACATTGATCTGTTCAAGCTTTAACTTTGAAGGATTGTTAGTGTTGTGCCGATCACATCTTTATAGGTGCTACACGGAATCACATAATGAAAGAAAATTAAGCTGCTATAAACATCACTGTATTGTCTGGGGAAGTGGTGCATTTTACAAGATGCAGAAAGTTAAGGCCTGTAGTAATTTAACAAAATTCTACCAGGGACATAGAGAACTAAATTAATTCTCACTTCAACTCAATGAAAGTTCATGATGATATTTCACTCGAGCAGTAAAAACTGTGCTCCAAGTTATGACTGTGCCTCTGTACATTTCCTTTGTAACTTTGCTTATGTTCTTACCTAGTAGGTTAAAATCATCCCTCAAGCGACTTATGGGTTTTTTTTCAATGCCTAAACCAGGCTAAGGTGGTAGTGTTCTTCCTCCTTTTAAGGTAAGTCACAGCAGAAATGGGGAAATAAATAGCAATCACTTCAGAAAAGGCTTCAAGAAATGAAACACAAAGTGATCTGCCTTTTTTTTAACTGCATGGGGTTTTTTTAACTGGATTTAACGTGATCTTCAGTCTAAAAAATGGTCTGATTTCAGATTGAGTATTAAAAAAAATCAGGAAATTGTAGAAAATTTTCAATGCATCACACAATCCTTTAGAAATTTATCTTCAGAAGTAACCCACGTGTTCCCTCCACCACCCAAATAGCTTCACAGGCAACTGCCACATGGTCTAATCCTGTGTTGTGTACCCTGAGACAGGGGAGGTCACTTGAGTCACTCAATGGGAGAAAAAGAGGTACATTTTTTTGCTCAGAGCTTACTGTCTCTCCAAAACCCTAATTATCCTCTTAAAATTCAGCTTTTGTCTACTCTTTGCTAACTGTTTATGAGCACAGACATTACCAAAGCAGAGTAAAAGACCAGTTACTGTACTTTACATTGCAGTCCATGCCATAACGTGTCCTTAATGACGACAGCAATGCTGTGAGCCTCAGGAAGCTCTTGCCCAAGTCAGGAAGACTTCTACCTTTCTACGAGAGCACGATCTGGCCTCTGGCCGCAACGCATTTAAACACACGCCCTCAGCAACCCCTCCATGTTTCCAAACTCAGTGAAAATTCCCATTAGAAGGTTGCAGTGACTAATGAGCTGTAAGGAATTTATAAGGGGAGTTTTGCTTTTTAAAAATGAAAGTGATATATGTGGTCCATAAAAGTTTAACGTCTTTTTACTGAGCTTTACCCATGACCTTGAAAGGCAACTCTGTAAGGGTTGTTCCTTCAGTACAAAACATGGCAACCTTATTTCTAGAATTTCAGTTAGAATCTTTAAATTTTGAAGTCATTATTAGATTCACTTGACCTAAAGTTACCAAAAGAAGATATATCATTGCCACAATGTTATGGAAATGTTAGTATATGTGCACACTGCTTGCTGCATGAAACCCTTATTGAAAAGTGACAACATCACTTCCAAGGTCTGTACTGAGCTAAAGGACAAAGCTGCACTTCAGTTTCCCCCATGATGTGTCTGCATTTCAGGCCACTCCACTGTCTGATGGACAAAAAATAACAGGCACAAGAAGCAAAGACATTTGTTTTTATAACAAACCCTTCTACTTTATCTTTTCCATTTTCCTTTATGCTCATCTTCTTTTAAGGCTCCTTCTTTTGTAGAAGAGAGAACTTAAATCTGTAACCTTTTTTTAAAAAACAAACCTTTAATCTTTATTCAGAATTCTCTTTTATGATGCTAATAGAGGATTATACAAGAACTAACATTTTCTTATGTTTATTATTGTTGCTCAAGTCTTCCACGTTTAATAAAAGAGGGACAAAGAGAGACAGTATAATTGCATCTTGCAGAAGCCTTCTCTTTTCTTTTAGACTTTACTGCTTTTTCAGAACTTTTAAAAGAATTTCAATAAAATAGGAACTACTTAACAGAAATAAATTATTTAAAGTATAGAGCTTGGATATTTTCCCCAACTTACTAGGCAAAAAATGCTCTTAGAAACACAGTGACTCATGGAATTCAAATATTTTTTGGAAAAAATGGAAGCTAGTGGAAGCATGGTCACCACTGAATGCCTCAGATATCCTGGCCTTTCTTCTACTTTTTTTCTCCGGTTCAGAATGAACTGCTCTGAGCCAGGCCAGAAATAATCTTGCATCTTACTCAGAAGAGTCTGAAAAGTAAAAATCTCTACAAAAGCCCACCAGACGTACCAGATTTGGGAGATGCAAATTGAGGATAATGACAGGAAAGAACAGGAGTAATTAAATGCTCTCTTTTTGTGAAGATGATGAAAGGAAGGATTTTCTCCAAAATTCATTGTTCTCTTCCAGGACATGGCATTATAAAGTATAAAACTAGAATGACAACTATTCTCTGACAGCTTTAAAATCCAGATTACTAAATTGTTTCTGGCTCCAATTGCCATGTTTCTGAGTCAGTACAATTTTAACTGTGTATTTAAATAGTAGTGAGTTGGTGCCCAAATCTTGATACAAGTACAGATGCATTTGCATTGTAGATAAAAGTGACTGATGATCTCATGGCAAGTTTTGATGCACTATAGGAAATTATCATTATTTTTGAAGCACACAAAGATAAACTAAAGATTAGATAATATACATTATCGCTAACTTCATTCTACAGGATGCACAGGGAAAAAAAACCTGCCCCATAGCCTTTGGTAATCAATGGAGATTCTACATTATTTCACATATTCCTTGAATGAAATCCTGAATAGTAGAAAGACTCACTACGCAGCTGTACATTTCACCATCTCCTCACAGGACTTAGAACAAAAGAAGAGAAAGAGAGAAATATGAAACCAGCCTGATTTTTATCCTATCCTTGAGACGGTAGCTAAATTATCTACAGGACAAACCTTGAGGTATATTTGGGAAAGAGCCTTGCTTATTGTATGGGCTAGACTTACAAAGTTCCATCACCTAAGCATTAGCTTTGGTGTAAGCCACGTTCTCCAACCTGTGTAAAACCTACAGCATCAAGTCATAAGCTTCCTTTCCCTGTCCAGTTGCTGAAGGCTTGGAGTCAGACACCAAACCACCAGCTTGCTGAGTGGGAAGTCAGCCAGGGTTTAGTAATATGGAGTCAACATCGTGGGGTGCTTCCCTCTTCTCTCCACCAGCAGTGTTTTCAAACAAAAGCAATGACTTCTACTGTGCTTTGTATGGCACCTGACTTATTTTATGTGAACATCTAGAAAATATACTCCTTGGAGGACCCAAATATTTGCCTTAATAGAATCAACCCTGACATTAGCTAGGACATTCACGTGACTGCCCAGACCAATGTTACAGGTGCTTAAATAATTGTACTGATAAAAACTTAAGCAACTAAGAATTTTCTCTCTCTGCAAAGTTAGATGGCAAAAGAACATGGATGCTGATGAACACAGACCTAGACAAGAACCAAAAGTCTACTTAAACTTACCTATGTCTCTCTGTGGTTCTAACCCTTAGGTCCTTTACATTGCTATGCAAATATAAAGTAAGTGGAGTATGAATAAGAATGATGGCTTTAGGCACCTGTGGCTGTTTTTGTCATACAAGCAACTACCTTCTATTTCGTTCTGTTCAGACACATGAAAACTCGGCACTGTAAGCTGTATCTACTATCAAGATGTTTTAGCTGCAACAATACTAGCTTCTTCACAGCAGTATTCTGATAGTGTTGGCCACTAAGCAAATGTGATGTGCCAACTCAGACACCATTGAAGAATTTGAATGCTTTTAACTTATTTTTAATTTAGTCTAGCACCTCCCAAATTTCAGTAGTGTATTAACATCATCTTCTTTAATTAAAGATTCTCTTTGTTGCCTCTAGTCCAAAAATATTTTTTTTTATTTTCATCTGGAAAATGTGATTGCGAGCCATATTATTCTAAGTTATTCTGATTAGATAACACTATAAAATGAAATTAATGTACAAAGTATGATCTTCTGCTTTACAATTCTTAAATCATACAAAGCTATTCATAACAAGAAAATAAGAAATATTAGGTACTGATGTTGCAATATATAGGTACATGGTTTTAATGAGGAATGATAAAATGTGCACTCTGCAGACCTGGTATAACCGAGTATTCCCATTAGTGCAAGATTAATTCTTTGCAAAAAGATGTAAAATAACTGGAAGAACCTCAGTCTGCCCATAATGCTTTAGATTACCTGCACTCATACACATGGAATGGTTTTGCCATCTTTTGCAAATAAATTGTTTCTATTCAGACATGAAAAATAGAAAAAAAGTATGTAGCCAGCTGGGCCTCATCAGCTGCAACTGAGTAAAGCATGGGGCAACCAGGAGAAGCTGCACCATGACAGTAGACTGAGGGGCTTTGCACCAAGTTGTGCTGACTTGTGTGTATTATAACAACCAAGAACGTCCGTATAGGGATGCGTTCCTGATATCCCCTTTTTCCCAGCCGCTCCCTCTGGCAGGGCAAAAAAGGGAAAGCCTTTTTATTACATGAGACTGCACAGAACAGAATAGCTGCACAGAGATTTATGGAGAGTTTCCATAGATAGAATGAAAAGGCAATAGCCCAGCTCTTCACTGCATGTGGTATCCAAAACAGTGAAGGGAAGAGAGCTGCTACACCAGCAACGCAAGCCCAATCAGCAAATGTAGGTAGTGCTGATAACCTTCCACAAGCAAACAGAACTTGCAGAGGCTCAGAATCGCTCAACATTTTAGTGGGAGACAATGGAGAACATCTCTAAAGGAACAAGAGGGTTTTTTACAGATGCTGCTACTACTACGAGGAAATCATTTGAAAAAACAGCTTCTGAAAGGAAATCTTGCCAAATCGCTACTTTGAATGCCACCATAGTTTACATTTTCCAATGAATTAAAGGTCATTAAATGGCAGGCTATTCTCTGGATTCTATGAGCTCTTCAAGAACAAGTGCAGCGCAATGTGCATTTGCCAATTAAACGAGGTATCCTGTGAAACGAGTGAATCATAGCAGGACAGAGCTCTACTGCATGATTCCTCACACACCTGCAGTCAGACTTTCCAGGAAGTGCTCCACAACTTCTTCTGCAGAGGAAAAAAAACCCAAATGGATTCTATTTTTCCAAGAAGGGGTAGGTTGGTTTTGATTTAAAGCTTGGAAAAAAAAGACAGACAGACATTTCTGTGTTTCTCTGAGATTAACAAATGCCAAATGACAGGTCAAGCATCCAGTTAAGTCAGTACCAATATGAGTTGAAGAACTCATATCAATACCAATATGGGTTAGAAAAGAAAGCTTATCAGCCAATCAAAGAAAAAAATAGGGAATCAGAAAATACAGATGACTTGAAATGAGTGGTGGTGTGAATTTGTGATTAGCTAAAGGCCACTAGAAAGCAGGTAGAGAGTGCACCATCAGTAGCCTAGAGTGAATTTAATTCTTTCCTACATATAAAGTGATCCACTATTTTTGTGAACAATGTGAAAATATCTTAGCAACTTATCACATGTATTACTGATTATTTTCAACAAAAATACAAAGCAAATACATTGATAAAATAATGGCACATGTAATATATTATTATGAAATTTAATACTAAAAATATCTAATCTCTTAACTGGAAAGCATATTGTTTTCTAGACCCCTTTATAAATGTCCATACCAACCTTTTAAAATTCAAAGACAAGAATTTTAAAGCAGAAATTACAACACTGTTCTGTATTTAAATCCAGATCACTGCTTTCATTCGAAATACAATCTGGAACCTCTGCATTATTATAATTATTTTTTTAAACCAAAATATATTTCTGCCATCTCCACAGTGAGAACATTTCCCTATTCAGAATCCTTGAAAAAAATTTGACAGAATGATTTGAATAATCCATATTAGATTGATAGCTAGTCAAGAGGTTGATGTGTTAATAACAGTAATACATTGGAAAAAGAAAAGTGCATTGGGTAGAATCAAAACCTGGAGATACAAGAGAAATACAAAGTTGTGACAAACTGTCATGGGACAAAAACAGGACAGTGGTACCCTCAGGATAAAGAGAAATAAAAAGGAAAGGACTTGCAGAAAAGAGTTTTCCTCATAACAGTTTTCCACCTGTAAATTATAAGTTAATCTCACCCCTACTGGCGAAACCAAAGCTTTATTCACTCTTAAGATGTTAAAAAGCACCTCTTTTATCTTCATTCTCTATTTTTTTTTCCTCAAAAGGATTTATTCTAGCCAGGCTACTTTTGAATCTAAACCATGGTGCCATTAGAGGCACTAGTCCATCGACCTGGGCTTACCACTCACAGAAGGTTTGTAATTCTTTCTTTTTTTCATAGGACACAGAAAATGTGATAAGTACCTCTTTCTTTAAAGGTGGGGCATGACAAAATCTCAAAGCCTGAAAAAAGCTTTAAAGTAGTCTCAGTTGTATAATCTCACTAATGCAATGTAGTTGTGACCTTTTTAAAGGAAGGGAGCAGTGGCACAGAGCACAGTGTCCAAACAAATCAGCAAGGACCTGGGCTCCAGCTGGTGTGAGGAGGCTACTGAACTGCAGGTGCACTTCAGAGATATAGATGTGAGCAAGCCGGTTATTTGGTGAACCCAAACTTGGCCAACTGCTTAACAATTCACATAAATTGCTCAATATGCATCAGACTATCTATTCACAAGGAAGTCCAACCTCACTACCGCTGATTTTCTTTTGTTGTGATTGTAGACGAAAGCCCCAGAAGAGAAAATCAAGAGAGGCACATCCTGCCATAATTTATATTGGACCTTTTTATTCAATGTTGCAAATATGGATTTACTAGCTTAATTTGGTCATCCAATTCAGAATATCTATTCTTTTACACAGCTCTTTTTCTTTTGTTGCTATTGTTCTGAATTTCTAAGAGCAGCTGTTGGTGCTCCATGTTCACTGTTCAGTTGTTCTTCAGATGAAAATCACCAAGTAAAGGAAAGATTATCCATTGTCTCTGACCATTTATCTTCTACAGACTAAGAGAAGACAGAGAGGATTAAAAAAAAAAAAAAAAGGCTTTAAATGATACTAGGAAAGACAGGAAATCCAAAGGTTATCCAAAGACATGAAAAGTTCCAAAATGAAGAAGCTTTTTGAGGCAACTTCAGTCTAAGCAGTTCTAATGTTCCCATGTGAATTGCATTACCCACGCTTTATCACAAAACTTGTACAATCTGGCATGCACTTCTGCCTTTATGTAAAGTACTTCAGCTTCCCTCAAGAAAAAAAGATCAATTTTTTGACCTATTTGACAGTAGGTGGAGACTAAATTTATCTAGAGGATATATTTTAAAATCTTTTAATATCAGGAAGGCAATTCAGAAAGATCATGTAGTAAATAAAAAATTGTTTAGAAATCATAGGAATGCTTACGTTCAATAATGCTGTGACTTTTGTTAATCATATTTGTAATTCTCATAATTTCAAAGATAATTTTGTTATTTCAGGAAAAAGGTCAACAGTACATCTAAGACCTTCGGGCTGGAAAAGGCTACTGTCATAGGGAGATATAGTCTCTACCCAAACTTCAAGTTGCTTTAGGTGAGTCAAAAGCTATGACTTGTACTTGTAAAATAAGTTAATTGTGGCCTCTTCTATTATTTGCTGTTCTCTTTCTGCAGGGACAAGGTACTTCATCAGATTTATGCTATTGCCCCTCTAGTTTCTTGCTAGTTCTCGAGTAATCAATAAGATTAGTGCTATCATCAAAATTCATTTAAAACTGCCACTATCCTTTATTCTTTTGGTATCATGTGATTTAGAGAACTCATTTTGCAACACTAGAAAGCCTTCCCAAAGTTTAAAGAAAAATGGATCGATTCTTGGGGGCAATCAGCCAAATATCTGGCATTATGCATGTGTTAAATCACATATAAATAATTACAGACAGATATGATTAGCAACCCAAGCTGCTTGCCAGAGACATTAGTCTTTAAATCACATGCCAGTTAATATCACTTAAGGAAGATATGCGATATTCTTTTGTAGGAAAACTGCTTAAAAAAGGTCGGGTTTGTAATTTCAGAACTTCTTCCTGCTTTTTTTTTTTTGCACTGCAAAAACTTCTAGTGACTTTAGTGGTATTATGTCAACTGTCCAGTTGGCAGTGCATCAGACTGTATGTTACACAAGTAATTGGTATTGGCACTGCAGTATAAAAAAATATTTACTGATTTTGGATGATTTGATTTTGAAAATGGGAGAGAATAGCACAGTGTTTAAGGGAGCAGAAAGGAAGGAATGAAGGAGTGGAAAGAATGGGAGTAGGGGGCAGAATAAGAAGTCTCAGTTTCTTACAGATGTGATTTGGGTGCAAGGATCTCAGAGAAACACAAGTTGTTGTAACCATACAGCCAATGAAAATATCCTAATGTCTTCATACAATCTTTCATGGGACATTCAAGCTGTAATATAATAAGTGGTATACAACTACTGCTCTTTTATTTGTTACATCTATTCTGACTTCATACTACAGTTATACCACATCAGACACATTCCATTTCCCTTTTGTCTTGAACAGCATTTATTTTCTTTGGATACCCATTATTTTAAGGTAAGTATTTAAAACAGATGTCTTAGTCACTGAAAGCTGAGAGTTGATGTCCTCAGTACATAGACGCGAGAAATTTCCAAGAAAAGGTGACAGAAATTATGTGTGTGTTCTCTCTCATGACTAACAAACAGTACAGTATTTTCTATCAGCATTGCTATTTGTAGACATAGTTTGGGCATCTGTTTACCCTAGATCGTAATTAAGATAAAATAGTAATTCACTTTGATAAATAAAAAACCCAAATTGTTTTTTGCTTGGTTTTCTTTTCATGCACTGCTTCCCACCGATGGGGATGCAGTGCCCGCAGCCCAAACGCATTCTGAGCCCGAGCAATGCTTTGTGCCCACTGACTGAGTGACAGTGCAGGGCCAACTGTAACCTTTACCACCCTGCTCTGAAACAGACAAAAAACCCCCATAAAATCACACAGAAAAGTCAATACAAAGATGCATAAGCCAATCTCTTTTAACCAGACATTCCCAGCGTCTTCAGAGAAACAGGTCAGTGTACCATGTGCATTTCCAGGAGGTAATTAGGAATAATAAATGTAGCAGTGGAAAAGAAAGCAAGGTCCACGGGCACCAGTTTAACCACCACTCCACTTCATGCAAGTCAACTCAGGCACTGTCTGTGCTGTGGGTTTATTTGTGAACTGTTCTTTGCCTCTTCTATTTAGGCTGTCAGCTATTTGAAGCAGTGACCTCCTCATCATCTTCTGGTACACGTGGCTGGGCTGCATATAGCACAGCTGGGCCCCCATCTCACGTCATTACCTGATTTGGTTTAATTTTGCTTGAGTTACAAAAAAGGCTGAATACGCTTGCCAATGATTCCACTTTAAATACACCTTGGAGGTGTGCTCCATTAGATACACAACAACATTTCCCTAGAGCTCTGCATTGCTCTATTCTGAGCCATCAAAGTCAAGTCTAAGCAATAACTAACACTTGTCTGAAAGAATAAAGTAGTCATTAAAGTTAGGTACTGTTATTTCCAGTGATGCGGACATTTCTTCGTGGTACAGTGTGCTAAGCACAGGTTATTTTATCCTAAGAATAGTTCCTTATGACATCAAACTGGCAGATCTTTTAACTGACAATATCTGGACTAATTTGTTTCTTTTAAGAACAAAGCTGTGCACTGAATTTCCACTCTTGAAAGACACTTTTGACGCTGAACAAACTTATAAGAAAAATATATGAAACCACTGGCAAGTCTGTTTCACACATTCCCCTTTGAATGCTCTTGGCTATTTACTTTTTAAGAGGAATAAAATATTTTACAAATGAAATTTGAAAGGCCTTATATTTGTCCAATTATAGATTAGTCAAACAATCTCACATCCTTATTCAGAGCAGCAGAACTACACACACAGAGCTTCTGCGTGGGATGTACCCTCACCCAATATATATTTATTGTCCACTTGACTTCTGCCACTCTTTCCACACCTTTAAATTCAGAAACTTCAGATGAAAACCTGGGTATGTAATTGGTATTTCCTTCAGTATTTATTCGATATTGTCACTCCATTGTTATGGTGACTAATATAAAAGGTATTAGAATTAATACAAAGTACTGTTCTATGATAACAACTATTAGCTCCAACCCCAGGGAGGAGGGGCAGAAGAGAAAAGCCTCATCATAACTCAGTATATACCCAGAGGTGCCTTACTTCTTCTGACTGGTATCCGTGAAAAAGACTATGAATGACTATGGTGTCCTAACATAACACACCTCTCTGCCAGAAGGAAAGACCCTGATTGTTTTTGAGAGGGAGATTTCTCCAGGGCTGAAAGGGTGGAGTGAATGCCCCTGAGGGCTGAGTGTCTTCACCACCCTGCAGCTACTTCTGCTTCAAGTAGAAACACATTTTATTGACTTCAGTATCTAAAAAGAAAAAAAGCTAATGGCACTACCTTTGCCATATATGGCAAAGAAAAGCAAGTCCAGAAAAAAAAACTTGAAAAAAAATCACTGCATACACTTTCTCTTCTGTGAAGAGGACTAGGCAATAAACAAAAGCACTTTGTAATATATAAGGCTTCAACAGTACACAGATAATACTGCAGCATGTAGGTTAAATATATTTATACATAGACCAGATTATACCAGAATAGAACAAACACATGTTTGAAAATGAGGCTTTTCTTTAAAGTCAATGACCCAAGAATCTAATTATTCACAGAAAATGGATAAAGATAAGAAATCACAGCAGAAAGGGAGGCTATTATTTCATAGCCTCCCTTCATAGGTTTCATATTTGTAGTTCCGTGTGGTATGTATATTCACCTAAGAGAGCAATTGTAACGCCAATAGGCAAACTAAGCAAAAGAAGGAATTATTATCATAATTTCATATGTGGGGAACTATAGCACATAACAACTGCATTTCTTGCCTGTGGTCACTCACATGCAGCATGTGGCCAAGTCACAAACGGAACCTTTTTTCCTATGTGGCTGACAAATGTCTTGAATAAAACATCCTTCCTCCAAGTCTATGGTAATAGTAGTATTGCATTATCCAGTGTAATAAGTCTGAGCCACGCACCCAGTCCTCTCCATTCTTTCACCACTGTTGTTTTTCTAAATGCAAACATTAGGAAAGAAACTTCCTCATCCCCATGACTTCCCCCCCCCCCCTTTTTTTTTTTAATTATTTCACATTATCAATGTGAACTTCTGCGATGTGGCCAGTGAAGGATGCACTTCTGGGCTGCATCTTTCAGCGGTGTAAATCAGCGCAGTGGGACAGAGTAATTTACCTGAGCTACTGTTGATCTGAGGTTATATCCCAGAGGATATCAATGGCAACCTCTTTGAATTAATAGATGATTTTTTACTTCTATGAATCAGCTTGTCATTGTTTGACTTTTTCCAGTGCTGTTTAATCAGAATGTCTTCCACTATCATTTCATATTCCCTGTCTGGGAAGGAAGCATACAGACTCTATTTTCCACCACAGCTCCGCTATTTTGCCAGCTCTTAAAGAAATGGAATTTGCAACTGCTTGGAAGGACATATCAAAGGAGACAGGTCTGATCATGACTGTCACTACCAAAAGTTTTTTCCTGTCACATACTCTTCCCAAAGCTTTATTCTTGCAATGACAAGAAGTTAGAGCAATCTCTTCTCACATTAGTGAAGACTGGAAAGCTGCTTGCCCACATGGCAACTGCAGTTTGCTGAGAGCACTACCAAGCACGAGGTGCAGCATGACTAATTTGTTGTCTGCCTATAGCATCCCCAGTCCTAGATGTGTTTTGTGGCCTTTCTCCAGATCCCTGGACTTGGACAGAAAGGAAGAGTGTCAGATACTGCTTACCTGTGTTTAATAACTACCACTTCTCACCATGACTACTTTTCTGTATTGTAGGACAACCTCAATGGTTAGTGCTCCTAAATAACTTCAGGAATAAGTATAGGATATGAAAACTATGCTAAGAACCCACACAACAGAAAAAGGGGAAGAAAATATGAGACAAACTTCAGTCATTTCTTCTGAACTTGGAAAATTGTGAACCTTTCTTTTCCCCAGAACTGTCTTTTGTCAGTTTTTGTTTTCCTCTGAGATACTCACCATATTTCTCATCTGTATTACTTTTGGTTTCCCTTCACCTTAAGTCCAGTCCTTCTGCTTGCATTAAAACAAGAGCTGTGCCCAGTCTTCCTTCTCAAGAGCGCACATTTTCTTTTATATTATTTGCAATACTGTATCTTTAAAAAAAGTTTCAGCTTCTTGACCTTGTCTGTTGAAAACTTTATTGCTTTTCTAACTCAGCTTCAAATTAACATAACTTTTTCTTCATTTTCTTGTTTATGTATCAGTTTCATTACTGCTGTCACACAGCTCTGGGGACAGAGCTAGTTAACGGCTGCATCTTGACTGCTGCAAATACAATCGCATGTTCTGCCCTGGGATATATGCGTGTAATTCCTGTTGACAATGCAGGGAAAATCAATTTCATATGGCACTGAGAACTGCAACTACTTATGGAAGGCAGCATTTGACTCTTAGGGTTACACGGTCATTTCTAATTTGGTAGAAAGTGGCACTACATTATTAAAAATAGAGAAATATAAGGATCACAAACCCAACCAATTCATCCCATCCACAGGGGCCACAATTTCCAAGTGCAGAATTGATCCATTATCCTCATGTCATGCGTTTCTGGCCCATCCATCCTTTGATGCATACAGGGATATACACTTATATAATGTACAATTCAAATTCTTATCCAGCAAATACTGGCTTACCTGTTCTAACTACATTTGGCTTATCCTAATTTAAAACCGGTATGGATTTAGCTCTCCACTTCCTAGTTTCACAGAGAATGCTCACTCATTTACTGTAAGTGAAAGATGTCTTAGTCTGACCTGGAAGGCTGAGAAACCAGTGGTCATGCCCACTACACTGCTAGGGCCAGTGCTGTCAGTCTGAACAAAATGCAAAGAACAGTAAAAACTCAAGGTCAAGGACGCTCATATAAAGGTTCTCCTGGTTTTACTGGCAGTTATACCTCTATAACTGAGGAAAGATTGCAGGTGCATTTTTAAAGGGAAAAGGTTGCCACCTATTTTTCAGATTTTTTTTTCTCTTTATGTTACAACCTTGTCATTGGAAATAAAGGCTACATTGCCTGCAGTTGGCTTTCTCTCTCTATTTTTCTGCACAAGAATTTGACCAAATTGAGTGCTGCTTTTGCTGTGCTGGCATCTGTTGCAAGATTTGTAATAAGTACATGGTTAGTCTGTACTCGTTAAGTGAACTTATAGGCAATGGTATACCCGTTTAAATATTACTGCTGCACACTAAAGAAATCTCCCTACCAGTTGTAAAGTACAGTGTCTGGATGGCTAACCATTACTCTTAGCCTATGTACAGAGCTTCAAAAAAAAAAAGAAAGAAAATAAAACAAGACTGCCAAAAGCAGAAAATTTTGAATACCAGCACCCTTGAAAAGTAAGTTCATGATTAAAAAATTAGTTCAGTTCAGTTAGATGAAAAAAAGAGAATGGTTGAGAACATTTTCCCTCCTAAACATGAATGCTGGAGATAGAATAAGATTGCATTAAAAGAGATTCACCGCAATTATGATGAGGGGAAGCCTGGGTTGCAATCTATCCAATGGTGTCCTTTTCATTCACCAGATTATGAAAACTTCTTTAGCTAACCACATATCACCCTGTCTGCATTTGTTAATTTATTTATTTTAAAACACCTGCATTTCAGAAGGGCTACTTTCATAAGATTTTCAAAAAAATTTCAAAGAAAATATGTCACTCAGGCACTATTTTTTCTTCTTTTTTTTCTACCACCACTATTGAAAAGAGTCTCCCACTCTATCCAAGAACATTCCTGCTCACCTAGCAATTCAGCAGCTGTCATCCCCAACACTATACTATTTTTAAAAATCTGGTTCTTACTCAGTTAAAGATGCTTAATATGTAATACGATAATGACCTAAGAATATAACCACATAAAATGTCACAGAAGATGGTTAAGTCACAGCAGAAGAGAAAGGTAATATTAAGTGCTTACAGGTTCCAATTGTGGTCTTCATGTTTGTCATGCTACTTTATGAATGATAAATTTGCAAGTATTGTATTTCACTTGACAAATGAGAACACTTTGTTATTGCCTTGATTAAAAACAAAACAAACCCCAAAACTACTCATCATGCCCATACTGCTGACAGACAGCATGTGTTACATGTGTGCAGTTGTTGCAATATTGTTGGGTTTTCCTTCTTTTTAATCTGGATCTCCATCTTTAATATGCATGTGCTGGGGCTATAATAAGTATATTCCTATGTTAATGACCCTCCCAGACATCCTAAGAAGTGGGATTTAATCTCAAAACATATTTGTACTTGCATGTGCACTTCAGCTGTGACGTTTCTCAGCACTTTCAGACAAACCTGATTCATCTTAAATCTCACATAAATGTCATGGTTTTTATTTTCTGCATACAGGTAATAATTTTTTAATGTTTTTCTCCACCTGCCTTTCTAATCAGGGATGAATAGAACTCCTGAAATTAGGGCTTTATATTTATTCATCTTCAGCTTCCAAAAGAAAAGGGAAATGCTTGAGCGCCTTTTTTTGGTGGAGATTTTCAAAGCTCCATTCTTTAATGTAATGAAAGAAAAAACATACAGTAGCATTCACAACACCACAGCTTTCAAAGAGCATCCATTCACTACCATATAAATAGCACAGTCAATTACTCAGTTTACCTTCCTCTCCCTAACATTCCGATGTCAAGTCTGCAAATTCAAAGGTGCACCCTTTTTCTGCCCAAAACAGAAGCTCCATTTTTTGTCCACCAAGAAATTATTTTATGAGGGAAGAATAATGCAACTTCAGTCAATTTTAAATTATATATTGTCTGTCAGCCAAGTAGATCTGTTCTGAAAGGCATGGCCCTGACAGTTGGACATGGCTTATGTTAGTCCGTTTAATTTCATGTCTACTGCAGAAATAGGTGAATAATGTCAATAGCTACAAAAATGATTTTAGAGGTTTCAGAATACTTCAGATATAGATACCATTGACTTAGGCAACAACAAAAGAACACGCATACAAGACAATATGAACTTTCAGTGCCACGCTTGCTGCACCTAAACAACAAAATTTCCTAGTTTATATGTTTCCTCTGTTGCCCTATTGCATTCTAAACCCCATGGTATTACTATGTAAAGTATAATACTGTGAAATACGAGGCAGATCAAAGTCTCTCTGTTGGACATCAACTTAACCAGCCCAGAAAACTTTTTTTTTCTTTAAATTTGTGCTTTTTAAAACTGCAGAAGAAAAAAATTAGTATCTAGAGCCACAGTATGAGAACTACAACTTTTAAAACACCATGCAATTTCAGAAATTAATTCAGCATTAGGCAGTTCAGTTTCTCAGCAATAACGTGGAAGACATGAACCAAGCCACAAAACTATTTACAGGAGGACTGCTTCATCTACAGTCCTCCTCTTCACACCTTACAAATGCCCTCAGCACCATTAATTCAGATAGTCTGTTGCCACTAAGAAAACAGATTTGTTCATCTCCACCCTACTCACATGGCACTGTGCGGAGGTAGAGATTGTCTCTTATGATCTGCTGGAGCTCATGGTCTACTGAACCTTTCTGGAACCGTAAATTGAGGTAGTGACGAAGGTCCTTATCAACAACGCCTCCTGCCAAGGAAAAGACAAATGAAAGCATGATTTAAAAATATATTGCTTTGACGAAAGCAATGAATCACTTGTGAAGTCTCAGTGGCTCATTTTCCTTCGTGTTTCTGCCACGATGGATGACAGTAGCACAAAGAGCTTTCTGGTTAATGCATGCAGTGGGTATAATATTATTTAGTATTGACAATTGTAAAGGTTAAAAACAGTTAGTGACAACTAACTGGCTAAATCTGTACAGTTCAGAATATACATATAGGATTATAGACAGAGGTGTCAAATTTTTTATGCACAAAACTGGAACATATTGTTATTATATAACTACCTACTTATATATATCTAAATAATACATTATTAGGTATTATGTTCCGCATGACCTTGTATGAATTTCCCACCTGCTTATTAAAAAAAAAAAATCTTAGTTCAAAATGTCTCTGTAATGTTTGGTGTTTTCAGTCCAAGTGTAACCAGAATAAAATGCAGCTGTCCTTACTGATCATATAAATATGATATAATCTTTTGTGTTGTTTATTTCTAATAGCACTCACATCTGAAAAAATACTATAGCAAACGAGGGTACATATTTTATTTCCACCACTGAAAAGAATCATTAGTAATACAACATCTCAGCATAACACTGCAAATGTGGAAAAAAAATTGAATTAAAAACCCCGTATTTGCCACTTTTACTATAACTCTAGGACAAAACAACTTAAAGTATTTTTTAACCACTAACTGATGTATCATGTTCCACTATTAAAGGCACACCTATAAATCTAATCCAACATGATTAATAAACATTTCCCAATATAGTTCCTCTGCATTTCTTTTAACCTGGAGTATGGATCACCTTTATAATTATGGAAAAAAGTCCATAAATAACTGCATTTCTTCCTCCTCTGAAATTCTGACATGAGAAAAACACAGAAAATCATTACTACATTGAGTTCTGGCATATATTCCCGAGATGAAAAATTGCAAGTAGATAGATCCGTAACTTGTTGCTTCATACATTCAACCTTAAAACATTTTTTCAAATGGCATTTGCTATTGAACCCTCTGCCAAAAATCTTATTGACTTGGACTATGTAAAGATTTTCCTGTAAAAAGGAACAAACAGCATTCCTACCTAATTATTTGAAAGTCACTGCAGAGCACAAATAGCTATAAATTAAAATATGTTTCTCCTTACAGCTATTCCTATTTATCTGCCAATTACAAATCCATAATCTTATTATTGCTGCTTTTTGTCAAAAACTTCAAAATCTTTTGTTCCAGGTTTATAAAAAGCTTATAAATAATTTCTCTCATCTTTAGCTGAAGGCAAAAACCCAGCAGACTTTAATAACCAAAAGAAGAAGAAAAAAAAAAAAAAAAGCCCCAGCTCATAATAGACACAAAGAAATACCTGTGTGCTTGGTTCCCAGAAGCTGAGAACTTCCATACAAATCTCTGTTCTTCCAGCATCCCAACTGAGCCACTTAATCTAATCTACTACTTTGGCACCACTAACCCTGTTTCTAGCAACGGGTTCTGTTTGCAGAACAGACCATCCTTACTCCTGCTAATTTCTTATGAGATTTCAGAGGAGGAGAGGGCTAGAGGATGCTCCAGAGAAACTCCCTGCTCCTGATCACAATCTGCTGTCCTTTCTGATCGGCTGCAGAGAGTAAAGGTCCTGCAGCTCTTGCTCTTCTCGCTCTAATATAGAGAACATGCCCAGTGATGCAGATGCTTTCTGGCAGCCTGTGAAAATGCCAGCTCGAGAACAACAGCTGTAGCCTGCCCACTGACATAAACCTGAATCATTCAACTTATGACATAAGTAAGTTTAGGAACCTACACAGATTTCTGACCCTCAAAAGTGCATTTTTTATTTACAGCCTTTTGCTTCAAACACAGCCATTTACTTCACCATGTGTTAACGAATGCACTAAAACCTCTTAAGCACTTCATAAAAAGAGTCACCTGATATTTTTGGCAAATTGCGTATTCCAAACTGGAGTATAAAAATGTATATTTACAAGAGGAGACACCTACAGCCTTGTATTTGTTACAAACAGATTCAAAAGCAAAAGTTTGTAACAGAGATAAAACCTGCACATGTTGCAGAGGAAAAAACTTACCAGCTTCCAAGCACAAGCGAAACATATGATTTTTTTCTTAATATCTGAGTATATACTGTAACATTAGCAAAGTCTATTTTAAAGAGGAGTCAGATGAACTACAGACAGCACATATATAATTGACAAATTTTCTTCTTCGAAAGTCATTCTGTTTTCTGAGCTAAGTGACGTTTTTAAATTCTTTGGGTATAAGCTACCTTTTTTTTAATCTGGCATAATAATGAATTTTACATCCTGGAAAGTGTAAAAAATAAAATAGTTTGAGAGTCCTGAAGAGCAGATGCAATATTTTTAATTCAGCCTTCCAACTGTCATGGTTTTCTCCCCTAAAAAGCTTTGTTGTTTTACCTGATGCTTGTCAAAAGCATACTTGACTCCAGATGTGCTTTCCAGGTATTTATAATAGCTGAGTTTTGAGCAGCTGACTGTTTTAAAGTACAAGCAGAACAAAATCTTGAGTGTGCTAGTATAGGGCCATAAGACTTTTTGCAAGAAACTATAGTGATTCGCAAGTATGTAAACCAGCCTTGATTTAGCAGCAGTGAATTAGATCTTGTGTTACAGACCATATAAATCAAGAATAACACGAGTAATACTAATACGACTACGTCCTCCAAAAGGCTGAAATAAGAGACAGAAAGTATTATCATCTGGTTTACTTGGGAGGGAAAAAAGAAACTTAGTGATATTGTCAATAAGTTCATAGAAAAAGAAGCAATCAGAGAGAAACTGTTTGTCCGGGCAGTAACAATACTCCACTATTTAGTGGTCCCATCCAACCCAGTTAGACAAGTGACTGACTTGGCTTCTATAAAATTCAACCTTATTTTCTCTTTTCGCAGAACATTGAAAACCATTGAGATGTTGAAAAATTCCTGACATGAACCTAACCCCCTGGTTTTCTATTATTCCCAGCCAGCCCACAGTGGAGGACCTTGGAACGATGCTCAGGGACCGCCAGTGCCTGCTGCACCGTACCACTAACCCCACTGCAGCTGCACAGCGGCTCACGAGGAGCAGCTCAGAGAGAAGGAGCTCATGAAGGCCACATCCTGCTCACCCTGCATGGCAGCAAAAGGAAGAGCCCTCGAGCCTCAGAGGTATTATACAGCACAAGCTTTAGAAACCCAACGCAGAGACCATAATTTGAAGTGTTCTCTGGCCGCTGCCACCGGAGGAGGCTGACAACTGCGCGACGGAGCATGCACTGGCTTGCAGTCATGAAGGGCTTTTTTTTTTTTCTTTTTCCTGGCTTGAGGCCTATACTCTGTTTCAGTTTCATTTCACTCCAATGAATCCCATTGCTTTGCTAGCTGGGAAATACAGGACGTGAATTAAATACTTCCAGTAATGACCTCTTGCATAATGGATGACTGGTTTAGGTACAGCTACCAATCATGACGGCAAACTCATAACCATGACTGAATTTGATTCCAGAGATTATAAAATTAGATACACTTGGATGAACTAAAAAATGCTCTGTTTGCATGTTATACTTCTGAATTTAATGAGCAAAGTATATCTTTTTACAGTGTTTTAATGTATTTCTGTCAAGTTTCCTTCCCTTTATAAAATCTAGTAGCAGAGTCCAATCAGAAAAGAAATACAATAAAGAACACACATACAAAAGGGTATTGAATAGTTTGTAGTTCATTAAAAGATTCAAAACTGAAGACGATAATTGCCATTTCCAAGAAAATGACAGGGATAAAGGTTTATAATTTTCTCTAGCCCTAAATATTGTTAACTGGTTTTTTGTAACTTCCTATTTGGTAACCCACTGATGCTGCAGCTGGAAAACTCTTGTATTTTATTTTTCAGTGAAGGACTACTTGTAAACATGAATATCCCTCTTGTTGTTCCCACAGTGTTAGCTCTAAATAATTTATTTCTTACCCTTAACACAATTTTTATGGTTATAACTTCTCAACAAACTTTTTTGAGTATTCACCCATTAGTATTTTCTCATCTTGTATCATAATCTTTCAGTGAATTGACTTCCCAAAACCTGGTGTGGCAAATTACTTGGTTTTTTACAGTATAATCAATTGCATCTCAGCCAAGGATAATTTGCCTTAGATCTTTTATTTGCTGGGATTAAAATTTAAATTATTTCAGTTTCTCTGGGTTCTATAAATACTCCTGCTTAGAAATATCTATGAGCAAGCAAGACTCTTACATCTAGATTTGCATCTGTACATGACCTGTGTCTGAGGAAAATAAAGGAAATATCTTAGGATCTGTACCCTGTGAAAGCAGACAAGCTCATAAACTTTTAGTATAAACTACCTCCCCTCTTTTACTGCCCTACTTGCATCAATCTGTGTCTCCTCTTATTTTGAATAAGCTCCCACTTCTGACTGCCAAATGCCTTGGCTGAACAGGCTTTCACCAGCTTCAGTAGGACTATTCTGCTGGAGAGTCTCAACCCAAATATTTACTCACATGCTACCTGGAGCTTTATATTGATTCTATGGTATGCCTCCATGGACATCTGACAATAGCTCAAGTTTCTTCTGCACCTCTTCAGTAGAAGACATGCAATTTGGTGCACGTTACACTAACTTATCTTCATCATTCACGGATGTTCTAACTGACCTTTCAATCAGTAGCCTAAATGATGGCCTGAATTCTTTAAACCAGATATCAGGAATATCTGATTTATTAGTTCTCTACTGATGAGATTAAAAACTCTTTTGCCCATGAAAGTGGCTGCAAAAATTTTTTTTGTGACTCTCTGCAATATATCAAGAAAATTATAGCCATCATAAATAAAAAGCTGTATACATGGTTTAATTGCTCATTTCTGAGTATTTTTTTAAATGGTCCAGTAAGAATTCAGAACACCTGAAATTATCATATACAACCCCTCTCAGTCATCGCCATCAGTTCAGTGACACCATGACCACTTACCTATAAAAATCTCTATGATTTTTTCATTCTAGCATATACGACCTAACCTGAGGTGACCTATAATTCCCCTCCTCCAGTCCTGTTCTCCAGACCCGCACAGCTCTAGGCTGGTGTATGCACAAAAATCAGCAATGCAAGCTTGAGCAGCAGTGAGGGACTCGCACTACCCAGCTGTGAGAGAGCCTGTGTCAGCCAGGGCTCCAAAACACTTCTGCCAACGCACACTTCTCACTGTGCACTCCCTAAAACAATTGAAAAGTTGTTAAACATAAAAAAATATTAACTGCCACATCCCCTCTTCTCTCAAAGTTTCTCTCCCCAGATGGTCCTCTCAGGAGAAGAGCACCACACTTTTTTTTCCACAAGTCCAGTGATATTTTACTGTAATAAATTTCAAAAAAATATCTTTAAGAAAGCATTCATTAAAGAGGAATTGATGATTACCATCACTCATATGAATTGCTAGTGTTTGTAGTACAAACAATACTTTTAAAACAAATGAAGTATGTCTTATCTTAGTATGTGATTAATAAAGATGTCATGCATTTAACATTTCTGAACCAGTATGAGATGATTTGCTTTAATAGTTTCTTTAACTGGCAAAGGTAACCAAAAAAATCACTTTTAAGAGAGAATATGAAAATTCCAGGTAATACCAAAACTCTCAGCTGGATTTTATAAGGATTTGTTATTAAAATATAGCCTGCAGCTAAACCTATTATTTAAGGGAAGTTATTCTCAACAAACCTATCTGGTGCTCAGAGGAGTATAAAGATGAATGTTGGCATTTCACTAATGATATATTGGACATACTCAACCCTGAAAGTTCCTTCAGGTTTCCATGTAAAATATGTAATCACTGTAACAGTAGTCTGAAAACAGTACAACAAAACTTTAGTAAATTATAAGAAGCATGCATTACATTCCAGTCATCAGCTGAAGAGGACACATTTTATTTTTAAAGCCTTTCTATCTCTAGATTAAACTCTGTGGGTTGTCTTTGAACTTCTGCCTGCCTTCTACCAGTACCCTCAGCCAAGTCTGCCATCAGACTTATCTGCAAAGTCTCAACCCATCAGGGTTGAGCTATCAGCACTGTGGAACATGTGGTAAGATAAAGTGTGACAGAGAACCGACAGGGAATTATGCAAGAAAATTAGACTCCTTAGGAAGAAAATTAATTTCTTTCATACTTGGGACTACTCCAATAAATTATATTTCATGATCCTTTACTGGAGATCTAAACAAATTTCAAGAGTAAAGGCTTTGGAAAAACGTACATCTTGGAGTTCTTATATGTGCCATATATGATGAGAAACATCCTAAGATTTAGTTTATTGATGGGGAAATGGCCTTCTCTTTTATAGCCTACTATTTTGTAGTCTTTCTTTTCTCTTTGTGTGTGGATTATATCACTAACCTTTTTTCTTATTCATCTTTTGTATTATATATCATATACATGTATATTGTATTATCACACACTGACACTTCCATCCTTAGACATATCCTTTGATTTCTCCCTCCTAGCATTTTAAATTCAAAGTTTTAAAATACAGGAGTGTAGGGCTTACAGGATAAATTACATAGGGATGGGACTATATACAAACTATATACTGTATTAAAACCCAACAAAATCTAGCCACACAATGAATAACTTTCTCCACGATGAGCATTCATATTTGGATGTATGTCTGCGCACAAATATGTAGTTCCCCAATCTCTGTGGGTGATATGTTTCACCTGCTCTCCTCAGACCAGGAGACAGGCTGAGGTTTGCACACTCTGATCTTCACAATGGAGAAAGTTTCCACTTTCTCTGTTGCTGGGAATGGAGGAATCCTCACTGCCTAAGGACAGCCTGGGTTCAATTCACCACTGTGTTACACCTGCCCCTGTGGTACCTTCTACTGGGGCAGTGTGAGTAAGGACTAGATCAACAGGACACCCTGCAGTGGCAACAAGATGAGACCAGCAACACCGGAGGTAAACTGATCCTTGGAATACTGTGAAAGCATACCATGCCCTAGATTCATTTCCTTAGTTTTGTGGCTAACCTTAAGCCTCTCTTTGAAATATGAGACCCAAGTGTGCACTGTGCCACAAGTAAAAATGTGGTTTGTAATGATAGGGGGAGACTGTGTCAGCAGGAGAGTCAGCCAAGCCAAACACATCTGCATTTTGTGCCTTATCTCAGATTACTGAATTTCAGCTCTTATTACAATAGCAGATCTCCAGTCCTCGTGGCTACAGAAACAGCCTTCCGTTGTGTAGCTAGTTGCAGCATCTTCCAGAGCCTGCTGCAGCATGCAGCATTGACTTTGAGATAGGCACTCCCAATTTAACCTCAAAACCCTGCCATTTAACTAGTACACCCATTTTGTAGCTTTGCTATTTAGAGGTACTTTGTTTTGCTCTCTTCAGTTAATTGACCACCCAGCACAGTTCTTGACTGGAGTTTCTGTGAAATATCATGATTTAACTGGTTGGTAAAAAAAAAGTCAAGCTGTACTTCATGTAACAGAGAGAAACAGTTTGGGGCACTTTGCTTTCGGAATACTTACGTTTTATTCAGTGTTCTAGTTAGTAGGTGCATAAACAAAGTAAAAATGATGCTCAAATATTGCTGCTGCTGCTTCTCTGCAAAGCCTGTCTGGAAATGAACTGCCTTTTACTCTAGTTTTGAAATTCACTACAGCTAATTATGAAACAGCTGTTTGTAGGTGCCTCCAGTATATCATTGATTTGACTGATAACTTACACATAAACATTAATGATTGCTACTGAGATATTTAAAAGACTGTGATTGTTCCTACAAGACTTACTACATGGGAAATAATTACCTTTACAGCTGTTTTTGACAAACACTGAATTGTAAGGGATTATACATTTACTTACAAAGTGAGAATGTCAAAAATGACACTCAGCCTGCGCAGTCATATAGAGCCCAGCAATATCTGCAAGGATAGGCTTCTCCTCTAGAAATCTGAACATATTTACAGAAGTCTTACTTCAAATACTACCTGGCATTCAGATGCTCCTACTCAGAAATCTCCTTTTATTTGGTCAAAGGGTACCACAACAGAGCTTAAAACTTGTTAAGGCCAATGTTTGTTATGTGACCTAACTCCCAGATACAGCTTCCAAAGAAGATGATAGAAAGGTCCCAACTGACTTCAACAAGAACAGTTGGAAAAGGGAAATGAAACATCTTATTGGTATTCTTCTAAAGACAAAACCTCTTTGAAAATTGATGGCACATAAAGATGAAAACTCATAGAATAAGTTTAACCTGAGATTGACTGTAGCATACTAAAAACATTTGAACAGAACTAATAAGGCTGGTTTTAGCTTCAGAAAAACATTTATATTGTTATTAGGGCTGGATATATTGCCAGGAAACTGTTTTGAATTCTAGGAAAATCCACATTAGCCACAAATGTCCAATAGAGAAGTTAAAAAAAGGGAGGGGAGTCATAAAGATGTAAGAATTTTATTTATTAATCAAACTTCAGCAGAATATTTTTTTGTGTATACACTTGGGAAAAAACCCCATGCTTCCTTCTGTGTGCTGCTTACTGACATGCTCATTAGAAAAAAACACACCTACAAATTGACTTCTCTCAAAAAGCTCAAATGCAGCGTTAAGCTCTGATACATAATAATGGTAATAATGTGGGGCTCCTTCATTCTGGCTGGGTACAAATTATGCCTCACTGCATCAGTTTAATTCTCTGTGCTGTAAGGGTGAGTCACCTAACACTGAAACCCTGCAACCTCTCTTGGGGTCATCTGGTGGAGCAGCAACTTTAACACCCGGAACACCTGCAAGAAGGGCACGTTCAGACAGTATTCCTCAGGAACCAACCACACACGTCTTACTTGTACCCAAAGCCACTCCTGCTCTCCACATCCAGTGCCTCTACAGCCCTCTCTGTGCTCCCCTCCGGGCTGCCTGCTCCTAAAAGCCTGTGCTGAGAGCTACATAGATAGATTGCTGCTCTTCAGGAAGAATCTGTTACAAGTTTTATTATTCATGCAAAAGAAGAACTTACAAGAATATGTTCAAAATTGCCTTACTGTGGACAAATATTCTCCTGTCCTTGCTTTGCAATGGGTAAAGCCAACTCCTCTTAAAAGTAGACTGCAATCACTCCTCACCTTTAATGGAAAAGTTACTGTTCTGTTTAATACTCTTTTTCTATGAATACAGCAATATGACTGTTCATCTACTAGGGACACAAATGTTCTTTTTCTCTAATACTCTTTTATCTTCTTTGTGGAAGACAACTGTGATGGAAGTTTGAGGTTTGACATGTATTTGAATAAAATATGAAAGACTGGATCGGAATAGTGGCATAGCTTTACCAGACTTGATTTGAAAGGTATTTTACTTAACTCATAGCTGCACATTTTTAATTGCTTGAGATAGAGACTTATTTTCCTTATTTCTGGAAATAATATTGCCATATTAATAGGCTGTGAATTGTGTGCTGACATTTTGTAAAAAGAGAAAGATTAATCTGGGTAAAAAA
Source organism: Harpia harpyja (assembly GCF_026419915.1). Lineage (NCBI taxonomy): Eukaryota > Metazoa > Chordata > Aves > Accipitriformes > Accipitridae > Harpia > Harpia harpyja. The sequence goes on from NC_068945.1 coordinate 58,084,063, forward strand.
ATCCCACTACACACAATTTATGAGGGAAGCAAGCTCACAGAGGCTACCATTGTATGACTTCTAATAATAGTTACAAAATATGATTTAGGTTGGTATCTGTATCATGGGAGCCAAGTTTTTTAAAGTCTTTGCAGTATCTCAGTCTGAACCCATAATGTACCGTGAAAAATCACTACCATAATAAATTACTTCCTGGCTTTCTAATAGCTTGTTGCATAAATAGCAGAACACCATTTTGCGGACTTTATACTCGTGAAACTTATCAGGTGCAAGCTCAACTTGCAATAGATAAACTCAACTTTGAAAGCAGAGTTCACAACATTATTACTAATCTCCAAGACTGAATTGCATACATACTATCAAATGCATATCTTTCACCCAAAAAACTATTTTCCTGAATCAAGTGTCATGGCATTTCTATCAAGTCAAAGCAAGAGTAAAACACTGAGACAAAATAAAGTGGGAGGTGCTTTACAGCTAGTTTTCAGTAATGGGAAATTAAGACAACACAAAACATGCAAATAAGCCTGAGGTCGAGAAGGTGTCCTCCATCCTTATACACCACTCAATACTCAGCACCATTAAGTGACATGGTCCTCTCTGTTTCATTTCTGTGTGATGTTCCTTTCAGCTTGAAGTCCATAGTGATACCATCTTGCAGCTATCACACAAGTTAACCAGGGTTGTGCCCAGTCAGTAACTGAACAGCAAATTTCTCAGCACATGAAACCAAAATGAAAGCCATGCTGGAAACTGAGCAAGTGACACTCCTTTCTAAGCCAAGTGCGGGCGAGTGCCTCAGCATGTTGAGGCCACAGGACCAGTGGATGCACTATTTAGTCCTTGTAGGATAGTGTTGAAGTGGTGATACATGATACATGCTAAGAAACCTGTATTTCAGTCAAGACAGAAGAGCAGATGAAATCTGTGGAGTGTGTGGGATTCTCTGGAACGAAAGCAGCAGTACTAATTAAACAGGTCGTTATTAGGCTTAAAACAAATCAGTCAAGAATTAACTAGACTAGCAGTGGACATAACATTTAGAGCTTTACAAGAAGACTGCACTGTTAATCCCATTGAAAGTGTAGCAGACATATTTCTAAGGCTACATATTATTCAGGTTTTCATTTTGCGCTGGCTTGGAATTAGGGCCTTTAACCAAAATGTTTTCTTTCCCTGCCTGGGGGGGTCCATTCTCTCTTAAGGCATCCAAGACAGTTAAATATTATATAGGTGATTGTCATTAAAAAGAATTCTGATAAAATGTATGTAAAAAGTTGGAAATAGTACACAATTTCACTATAAAACTGATTTTTAAAAAAGCTAGATATAGCTAGAAAAATCTATAGCAAAATAAGCATTTACTGTTTAAAATGACTGCATAACAAGGCATAAGTAATCCTATTTTATTTCTTGAAGACATCTAAAACTTCATCATTCTTTTTTTGTGCAGTCTTATAAAACAATTAATACTCTCACAAGAATAATTAATACTAAGAATTAAAAGACCAGCATAAAGAATAAATTTTAGTTTGGGAAAGAAAAGTGAAGGTACAAATAAGCCGAGGGGTTTGCTTGGTTTTGACATAAGGTTGAAAAAAGTACTAATTTGTCAGTGAGGCATCTTTTATTGTGACAAACTTATTAGCTATTGTAGCACAACAGCATGACAGATAGTATCTGTTACCTTAATATAAAACCCATTCAAAGTATTTTCTGGTACCATCCATCACACTAGGCAAGCTTTGAAGATGTACAGTAAAAGTACAATCAAAGCAGTGTAAATTTTGGTAAAAGATTGGGTCATGCTTCAATATGAAAAATTAAAATGAAGTCGTTGAGGCCTCAATAGCCCTTTTGCATCATCATGCATCGGGTTTGCTACAGAACATCTCTAGAACAACTTTGACATTTTGCCCTATGTATGCGTTAATTAAATCCAGCAGTATTTGTCATAAAATCACCCAGCTACAGGTACCAGGACATTTCAGATCAGAGGAACTATTGCTCCGTGTCAAGCTCTGGGCCGCTATGCTTAGTAGTCTGTCTCTGGCAAGCATTTTGCCAAGGCAAAGGAAGAACCAAAGTGCCCATCAGAGCCTGGGTGCTCTGGCTGCTGCAATGTGGCAGGGCAGTCATCCTCTCTAAATCTGCTTCTGAATCACTCTCACTGAGGTTACAATTCCTACAGTCCCTCTTTTTTCAACATATAAAAAGGAAAATCTTCCTACATATTTCAGAAAGAAGCTAGCAGGATAAAATTCAAACAAACAAATAACTCAACACCAAATACAACAGAGAGATTTGTAGATAACCAAGCAAATTATTTCCACGTACTTACTGCTGACAGTGTTTTCTATGCAGTGACAATACCGTTCTCCACTTCTAGGCAGGGACACAGACTGCATGAACTCATGTCTCTCTATCAGTCAACAACAGCAGATCCCCAGCACGCAAAGACAAGGTAGTTTCAAATTAGCTTGTTCTCAAAAAGCTACAAAAATAGGTTTGATTTTTTAAATCAAAAAATGAAAGTCTTTGAAATGTCACTCAATAAGCACTTTCAAATAAATTACTGTATGTTGCTAAGCCCGGCCAATAAAGCAATGTCTTTAGGCAATCAAATGTACCTTTTGTGTAGTATGGTACTTTAGCATGAAAGACAGCACTTGGTCTTGGAGCACTGAAACAGCTGCTCAGTGCATGAATAAGCTGTTATATTCTGGGACAGTCTCAGTTGGTTAGCTGAGTCCCCTTGTGTTGATTTAATTAGCACTGCTGGAAAATGTAAATGACCGAAAGAGACACTGTGCATTGTGCAAAATTACATTGTGCAAAATATGTGTGCTTACATAATGTGTTTCAACACAGAAATAAAATGCTCCTGTTCCCAGGAGCTCTAGGCAGGCAGATGGTGGGTACTCCAGCAAGATCATGCACTTCGCCTGCAGAGAAGCGATGCCCTCAACCTCTGGGGAAGAGACTGCTGCTGCACTTCTGTAATACCCCAGTCTGCTGATCCACAGAACAAAATGTAGGATTACAGCTGGACTAAAATTGCTCACTCTGCATCCCCAGAAGCAGGAAGGTGTCACAACATGGGACAAAAATGAGATGACAGAGTTGTAGGCTTACTTTGTTACCCTTCAGGCACATTGTCCCCATGGCTATGATCTACTGGACTGAAATCAATACAGTCTGGAGTTCAGAAGTATGCTTAGTTGTTTCATACAGAATTTATTACATTTTCACAGTTGTTACTTAATTAAAGGAGAAAACTAGTGGGCTAAAATCATGGGACAATAAAGAATTTGGCAAGCCACTGAGGTGTGGATTAATAGCTACACATTTCCAGCTTTATCTGTGCATGTTAAGGTCAGTATCAGTGTGCATATGGTACAAAGCCATTAAAAGAAGTGCCTCAGATATGAATATTGTCAAGAAGGATGTGCCTGTAAATTCACCTGCCTTTCTCTGTTGAGATTTTGATGCACACCTCATAAAATATTAGATCTGTACTTCCCCAGTGCCATTTCCTTCTTCTAGTGCTACAGACTCACTATACTATAAGTAAGCTTTACACCACATAAGAAATGCCATCAAAGTATTTGCCTGTTTTTTAGTTTGGGGTTTTTTTTTCCTTACAGCTTGACAGTATTAAACTAGCATGCAGAGATAATGGACAAATTTATGGTTTTAAATCAGGAAGCTAGTAAAAATTTTCTGTTTCTGTAAGACTGCAATAAAAAAAGGAAATTAAAACAATAAAGGGCCAGATTCTTGGATACTTATGCAGCTATAATGAAGAAAAACTTTTGTTCATCTCATGGATTATCTTCTACACACATAAAGACTGAAAAGAAACAGAAGAACTTCAGCAGTTGGCTTTAATTATTTTACCTATACCCATTTTGAAACACTACACTGAGGCCTTCTGGGACACATACTGGTAGACTTGGGCCTCATATGTAGAGCAATGCTAGTGTGTGAGTGGGGTCATGTCACTCATCCTATACTAATAACCTCAAATAATGCTTATGCCAGCATAGGTCTGCATACAGATTTTGGGGTATAAGATGTCAGAGCAGAGAAAATAGATATGTACCCAGAGGGTTATGTTTAGGGACTCTGCAAGTCTCTCTGTTCCTTTAGGATAGATGAAGAAGGATGATAACACAGGAAGAAACAAGGACTTTTCTATGCATATTTCATGCAATAAATAAAACATATAATTCACTGCACTTTAGGAAAGAGCTTTTTTGTTTCACGAGTCCCTCCAGGCTAAAATGTGCTAAGCATTCTATTTGAATGTTGAGGTTGCTTTCTGAAGGCTCCTTGAGCAGCCAGGTGATCCCCCAAAATCATAAGTTAGTTTACATGACAGAAGAACTGAAAGACTGCATCAGACTTACTCTATTTGAAGTTCCTGGAAACTGCATGGATATCTGAAAAGATGATGTGGCTTGGAGATCAATATTAATAGACAGCATGTCCTACCTATTGACCTTTCATATATTAGCAGTTCTGATAAGAAGTTAGTTATGTTTGGCCTGAAACATGTTGGACATGAAGAATCCTGCATAAAAATTTGCATTGACACTAGTACTAATTAGCTTGGTGAGCTAGCTTGAGTAATTTAAATCTTTGAGACTTCAGATCACAAAAATCCAATCCACTGCTAAAGGGCATGAAATGTATAAAGAGACCCTGTCTAAAACTGCTTTCTTTTTCTTCTTTTTGCTCTTTAACCTTTCTCTACTTCTCAGTATCTTTCCTTTTACCATGAATGCCGGTTTCCTTCTAGACTTTCCTTCTACCCTTTTTCTTCCCCTGTTACACTATCATCTTGCCTTTCCCATCTCTCCTCTCTTTTTTTGATGCTCTCGATACCTGTTTACTTTCTAGCGTGATAACTGAAATGTGCCGTAAGGTGGTGAGTGCTGGAGTAAGCACCAGGCATACCAGTCACACTGAGTCCACCCCAGAGGAAGAGATATCTGAAGGGCCAAAGCTCTTGATGTCCCAAACAAGGAAGCATATACAAGTATTAGATGGGTTTGTATGTATCTGCATGAATCTAATGCACCTACCTCATTATACTTATTTCGTGCAATAATTGTCAGAGCCAAGGAAATACCTTATAAAACAGGAGAGATCTACATATGTCTGTATCAGTATCGTACAGGCAGACAAGCCTAAAGACTTCCAGACTATAATATTGAAGGGGAAAAAATGCTTTTGCTTACAATTAAAGAACATAATATACAAAATAGCATTTAGAGCCCCCGTTAATAATCAAATATTTTTGCAGAAAAATCTAAAGCAAGTTGCAATAGCGTTGGCGTGTCAGTTTAACTCAAAACCCAGATTCAGTACTAGCTTTCTATATCGAAACAGTGAACTCCTGAGAGGAAATATTTAGAGCTGAGGAACTCTCTTGTTTTAACTGAGAAGGTGAGGGGAGTGCAAATCATGTTTGCCCCAGCAAAAAAACTCCAAAACATTTCAGGTTTCTAAATGTGTAATGTTGGTTGAAGCTTGGAGCAAATAATCAGAAAAACTGGCTGGCTGTTTCGAGACAGACTTCAGCTGAAGCTGTGATCTTATTCATGAGGTGAATTCAGAGGTATTCCCCAAAGGCCTCTGGGTTTTGGTGTTTTAATTAAACAAATGGAGGAGAGACATTTCAAAGAAAATTGAGTAGAGTAGTGTCTCCTGTGCTGCAGTCTACAGGCATGTTTCTAATCAGCAAAACACCAAAGACACCAGGAAAAAAGGATCTGGGTTTTGTTCTTAAGGAACACATAAAAGATGTACTAATTCACCAGTTGTCAAGGAAGAGCTGGCAGATGCCCTAATTCAGAAAGTGAATAGTCAGTGTGTGGAGTTAACAGCTTTTTTGGTTGGAGATATTTCAATGATAAAGGGAATGCCATACATCAAGGAAAACCAAGAGGAAAGCTAACATCTGAGGATACTGCCAGCATTGTAGTATCTCCTAAAAATTATCGACTAATTCTGCATGCTTTGGTGAATGGTTAAAGGACAATCTGTCTATATTAGCAAATAGTGCGGTTCAATGGCAGCAGACTGGTAGAGCGACTGGCTGAGGACCCAACATCCAGACTGTACGTGCCTTATGGGTGTTACTTAGTACTTGTTCCAGTCTAATCCCATGGACTCAGTGACCACTCATAGCTGGTCACCTCCTGGTTTATCCTCATCTCATATGAACACAGTCTGCATCCTGTGAGACTGCTCTGCAGGATGAACTAAAATACGACACAGTAGGGACCATCAGGACATTTACTTCAGAAGAACATTCCAAATCTGAATTGAAATGCTAAAGCATGTGCACCCACATTTGCTTTCTTGCTGATTGCCATCAGTATGCTGAACTCTGAAGAAAAAACTTTGCAATGACCATAGATTTCATCTCTTCATCCAACAGCTGTGGAGATGTAATGTATAACATGCGTATACATATTTCATTGAGTGTTTTGATGAAAGCAGTGACTAAAACAGGTTTTGATTGTAACTTTCAGTAATAGTTCAGAGGAATTTAGGTTACGATCACTATACAAATTTGATTAATTTGTGCTGGAAATAAATTAATATCCATTAATAAATTAGAATTGTTCTGGTAATAATATAAAATTAATTTCTTATGGCAAGTAGGTGTCTCCTATTTTCATAAATTCTTTCTTTTCATGCTATACTAACATAGGCTATGCCTCTTGCTTTTGCTTCTGTTCTACAGGCAACACATAAAAGTTATCTGTTGCCCTAACAAGTACCTGAAGAGATACTCGATACTACTGCTACTTTCAGGGTTTATTATTATTATTATTATTATTCATCCATGTATTAATTTGTGCCCAAAATAGAATAACCACAAGGGGAAAAGGGATGTATTTTGGGATAGCAGCCAACTACTACACCACAAACAAGAAAAAACATTACTGAAAAATACTGGATACTATAAATAATTTATTCAGTTTCAGATTCAAAGTAGCCAGGCTGCCAAAGGCTCCTGAAACAATGATTTGAGTTAGAAAAATGTCACTGAGCAATTTGTATGTCGGTAAACACAGAACTGAGCATGAGACAGACTTGGTATTACTTTTTTTTAATTTTTTGTTTTAAGGCAAATTACATTTCCTGAATTTCTGCGTCACAAATGTGGGGAATTTAAAAGCATTGCACAGAGAAGTCAGATCTATCATTTGATAGTTGCAGATTTGGAAAGATCAAAAGACGCTCCAAAGATAGGTAAAGGCACACAGTTATATTTTAAGATTACACATATCAATGCTTGATGTTGAAGGTCAGAAAAAAACATTAGGTCATTTAGTCCAACCTCCCACATGCTGCAGGACATGCTATTTCAGCCAGTGACCCCTGTGTTAAGCCTATTAATTTATGTTTGCTATAGCACTTTCCAGAAAGGTCTATAGGCTTGATGATGAGAAAAAATGGAGACTCCCCTCTTTCTTTGGTAGTTTAGTTGGCCTCAGTCTTAAAAATTTATGCCTTAATTTTAATTGGAGTGTCTCTGACTTCAGTTTCCAGTCCTTGGCTAGAGTATCTGTCTTTCCCAGCAACAATGAAATACATGAAATAGCTCCATGAAAAAAATGTGTACATTGTAAATGAAACCACTTTCTCTTCTTTCTTTTTTTCTTTTTTGCCCTGTTGTTTTTGAGCTGAACAAACCAAGGGACTGAATTTCTCTGGTTTTACATCTTTTGGATGTTTTTCCCTGCAGATGATTTCTAATTTGTCTACATCACGTCTAAAGAAAAGAGAGCGGAGCTGCACACAGACTCCCCACTGACTCACCAAGAGCCACAGCACGCCCGTGACTGCACCACAACTGAAATCGCCTCTTTACAGGAGCTAACTGAAATCAACACTTAACTCTTCTGAAAAGCCCCATATTTTTTTCACAGTACCTATAGAACGCTGTATATTTAAGCATATTTCAGTATCAGAACAAAAAAGCCTTCAGTGGTAACACTCTTCCAACTGGCACTCACTGTACGCAGAAAAAGAGAGGATACAAGACAACTATTTAGGGAAAGGAAAATGTTGAACAATTACAAAACAAGGTAGGAAATAATTTAGTAACAGCATCAATCACATTGTTCAATGGCACAGGTGACCTGTACAAAATACGCTCTACACAGCTATTTGAAAAGACTAAGGTATTTACTGTGATTTCAGAGTCAGGCACTAAAATAGGAGGCGGATATTTTTGCTGATCTGGGCCTAGGAAACTTCAGCATTGCAAGATAAAAACGAATGAGAAAAGCTGAAGTAAGATAAACAGAAAAATGTTTGCAAGAAGTAAGAATAAAGTCTTAAATATTATTTCCTCTATGAAAACTGTCTTGCACCTTTCTGCACAATTACCTCTAAAATGTCTAGTTTCCATTAAGTCATATATTTCCATAATTATCATTTACTTGCCTAAAGTTTATAGGCACTGATATCCCTAAATGGTGAGTTGTTTGTGATGCAGAACAAACTCTGTATTTTACAGCACAAAGATACTACAATAGAATCACATTTCTTGTTATTACTGAAATGCATGTTCTTAAATATTTTAAAACTAGGTGTGCTGGTTTTGGCTGGGGTAGAGTTAATTTTCTTCACAGTAGCTAGTATGGGGCTATGTTTTGGATTTGTGCTGAAAACAGTGTTGATAACACAGGGATGTTTTTGTTACTGCTGAGCAGTGCTTACAAGAGCCAAGGGCTTTTCTGCTCCTCAGCCCACCCCACCAGTGAGGAGTCTTTGGGGGGGCACAAGAAGTTGGGAGGGGACACAGCCGGGACAGCTGACCCCAACCAACCCAAGGGATATTCCAGATATGGTGGATATGGATTGATGTCATATTCAGCAATAAAACTAGGGGAAGGTTGGCTGGGGGCCGCTGCTCGGGAACTGGCTGGGCATCGGTCGGTCGGTGGTGAGCAATTGTTTTCATTTGCATCACTTGTCTTTCTTGGGTTTTATTTCTCTCTCTTTGTTATTTTTATTTTAATTACATTATTATTATTATTATTAATAATAATAATAATAATGATAATAATATAATCATCATCAATTATTAAATTCTTCTTATCCCAACCCATGAGTTTTCTCACCTTTACCCTTCCAATTCTCTTCCCCCTATCCTGCTGCGGGGGGAGTGAGCGAGTGGCTCTGTGGTGCTTAGCTGCCAGCTGGGGTTAAACCACAACACTAGGAAATTACAAAACTGCAACTGAATGGGAATATAGGTGTTTTGGGAGGTACTAATCATTGAGATTCCCCACCCCTCAGTTTTGTTTCTAGTAGACATTTACACAAATTCAAAATGAGTATAAAACAATGATCCTGGTCTAAACACATTTAAAATCATACTCACTTTAAATTGTACGGATAAGGGGAAGGCCAACAGAACAGCAGTTCCTTTTCATTTTCAACAGTTCTGCTATTATGAGCTCTACGTCATAATAGAGACAGATCTAAAGCCACAGAAGACAACTATGTGACACTACACAATACTAAGTGATAAACTGTAAGCAATCATACCATTAAGGAATATCAGAATATATATATGCACAAGGAACAGAGTTAATGCTATTCATTCAACCTTAACTGGCATTTCACCACTTCTGAAGGCTTAATTGTGTAACATTAACATTCTTCTTACACTCTAGGGATGTACTTTATAACACTCTTTTTGCTAAGGCAAATGTTATTGTAGCTAGGTGGTGTGTCCGTCCCCCACCAAGCACTCTAGATAGTTCAATAGCTGCTATGCTAATAGAGGAAAATCTGTATTGCTGATGAGTAGAACAAAATAATGAGAAATTTATTCTAACAGAAGATACTTCTTGAAATTTCCAAACTCTTTTTGGCACACCACAGAAGACAGAAGACTACTCTGCATAGCATGATTATATTAGACATTATACTTATCATGTGATTCTTTTAAAGAATTTAATGTTCATCTCTGATTTTCTGCAGATCTAAGTCCCTCAAAAAAGGAAGATATAGCAGTCAGTGCCCACAGAAGCAGATCATTGATTATCCAGCATGATAATTCTTATTTTTTAATCAATTTCTCTCAGCCTACAGTAACAATAAAGTTTCTCTGCTTTTCCTAGACCACCCGCTAAATTATGGCACATGCTTATAACGATGGGTACGGTACATAACTCACACCTTTTATATAACCAAGACATCTCTTTCAGGAATAATGGGAAATTTGGTTTCTTCCTGCATCTGAAAGACTACTGACCTGGTCAACTAGAGTGCCACTTTTCCGAATTGCTCCTATGGCATAACAGGACATGTAAAATTAATGATACTATAGCCTGGGCAGATTTTTCCTACAGTATGTTTTTTTGTCTTGTTTGTAAGCACTGCACTTAAAAGTTTTCATCACTCAAGGTCTTAAGAGACCTTCCTTCAGCATCCAGAAGTCCCACTGCTTTCAAAATGAATTGATTTTGCCTTGGCCTCCATAAACAGGTACAATCTTTTCTGGCTGGTATGTGTAAGTTTTACATTCAAAAGCAGATGCTACACAAAATGCTTTTTGCTGTAAAGGATTTTCTGCATTTTAAAGAAAGGCATTCAGGCTGGTCCTTTCTCCAAGAAATATGAACTAACATTCCCCTAGAAGAAGCTTATAAGAGAGAGGCTTTTTGACTTTTTGAGCCTGTTTCTTGACTAGGAATTTTTGGTTGCTTGTTTCCAGTGCTGCTATGGTTAGGAAAGGAAGTACTAAGTTTCATTTCCAGCTGTTTTATTTAAAAATCTCAGTAAAGAAAGCAGTAAATATGGCTTGCTTGCTTTAATTATTTAAAAATTTTACAGGCTTTATTTTAAAAGCAAGTTTTATTTTAAAATCTAAGTTTGGATTGTAAATGGCATCATTATTTAACAACAGTCTTCCATTTATTACAACGTCATATATTCCTTCAAAAATTACTTTGGAAGATGCTTTTTTTGAAACAAAACATTCTTTACAACATATTTTCATTAAAATACACAGGACATCAGTGAAACGTGTAACTGGCTTCTTAAAAATAGGATTTCACATACTGTCATGCTGTAGCTGGTGTTGGGCTTTGAAAACAATTGTTTAAACAGGGATTCCTGGAACGGAGCCAGATTCGTTACAGGCACTGTGTCCACTGCTGGTGAGTGCATTAGAGGTAGAAGAGACATGCTGAAAATCAATGGAACTTCCCTTACCTCACAGTAGTACGAATGACTTTTCTCTGCAAGAATGAACAGCTAACAAGTGATAAAAGCCTACAAAAAGACCAATATAGCTCTTTATTCGATATTAAGGCTACCTTAAAAATGTTAGATGCACCGGAAAGCTGAATTATCCAGTAAAGTATTTAGGCTTTTAAAATAAAACCTTGTTCTCTGCTTTTAAAATAAAACCTTGTTCTCTTTCCATTGTGTACTAGGTGGTCAAAAAACTACTTGCATTTTATGTGCTGAAGGTCAATTAGAATAATGCTGTCCTCCCGTCCATAGAATGAAATCAGTGTAAGTACGCACCTCCTGGGCTGTCTAATAAGTTCCTGTTGAGGTGCTATCTGAGAAGATCATTCACCAGCCTCTGCATTTGAAACCATCATTTAAAAGCAATTTGTAAAACCAGCATGTTTATAAAGTTGCATTCTGGACCATGCAACTGCTAAATTCACTGTGTTCGGAAATTCTAATTCTACACATATCTACAGAAAACGGGTAAGATCAAATTTCACAGATAATCTGCTGCTCTGCTTCATAACCTGTGATTTGCACATGAACATCTTTGCAGCAAATGATCTCAATGGTGTTTTCACATCAGTAGGTTTCAGCTGCAGCATGCTACACTTTAACAAAAAGAAAATTGTTGCATTGTTACAGAAAGACTTTTTAAAATGTTTTGATGAGTCTCAGAAAAGTCTTGGGGATTCCTTCCAATAGGATTTTTACCATACATACAGAAATACAATCTTTGGTGTTCTTTAAGGCAATCACTTTACAATCTCATAGATTCAATTGTATAAAAGTAGAGGTATTAGGCTGTTAGCACTTATTCTCATCAATCGGTTTGTTTCTCCCCATACTCTTTTCTCCCAACATAAGACAGCATTGTAGCTCTTACACTGCATAATCCCGAATAAAAATACTGCATTTATAAAACAGGGGAATGACAGTTACAGAGAAAAGGTATTATGCCACTAATGAAAATTATTTTTATTCTACTTGTTATCCATTTGTTTTTGTCCCTACTTCCTATAATTCTAATCTTTCACTTCTGTATTAATAGTAAAAAACCACAACTCTCTGTGGCTCTATTACCTGCGAGGGTATAAATCTCAGATTCCCTTCAAAATCCCTTTAGGACAGTTACAAAACCGAAGGCACGTATTTTTTGATGCAAAAGAAGATATGCATGTCTAATCTTCTGAAGTTACAAACTTTGAACAGGCCACGGAGGCAGAGAGATGGCTGATGCCCAGCTGCTCTCCGCGGCCGCGGGGCACCACCTGGGCTATTTGCAATTCTTACGGAGGTCTTTATCCCTCTTCCTTTTTTCACTGTTGTACGCTACTTGCTTTCATTCTCTTTCAGCTTCTAATTTCTGAAAGGCCTCCCTGATGTTGTTTTGAATTGTCAGGGAATTAATGCTACAGATATTGGAAAAGGAAAATTAAACTTGAAAACAACCCAAACCACTGAAGCTGAGGGATTCATGACTCTCTCAGCCCTACTCAGCTTCCATTCTTTACTTACTGGGGATAAATTAAATGGTAACGTAGAACAAATATGATTCTTCTTTAGCTATCTAAGAGTCAGACATTCAGTCTGAACTAGTCATTTGGTCTCCCTCTACAGTTAATACAGCAAGATGGGTATCATGATCCAATACTGAAATAGATGCTTGAGACGGGAGAATAACTGGTTTGGAGAGCCTGTTTCTTTCCAATGCCAACAAAGGGGCTGAAATTTATACGCCTAACTTTTACACGCTTAAACTGAGAGAAGACGTCCTGCCCAGCACCTCTGCAGGGCACAGCGGAGCACAAGGAGACCAAAGCTCGATGCAGCTGCAGCAGCACAAAACTGTGCTCTTGTTGCAAGTCCTGCTTCCCAGCAAGGCTGATTTGCTGGAGCCCAGCACAGTGCTGTGACAGTGGTGTCTTACTTCCACCGCCTGGGCTAGGCTAACTGCAGGTATGCAGGGTGAGGTACAAGGCCTAGCTGTAGACATGTCTTCAGACAGGGTAAAAGAGAAGTGGGATCAGTAAGGAGAAAGAGAAAAAAAGATTTGATCCTAGACTAATGCAGGAAAACACGACACTAGCATTCAGAAACCAAAGTGTCTCATAAGACCGCCCACAGTGAAATTTTTGTTCTCTCCACTTCCAAACTTTCTACCAACAGCCTCACCACTCCTTCCAACACACTTCCCCCCGCTATGCCCCAACATTTTGGCATAATTCCTGGTTAGATTTCATGGTTGGACAGTTAGTTTCCTAGCCAAACTATCAACCAAAAATTTGCCAAAATATCCATCAATCTTCTTTTTAAATTTCTTTTTAGAATACCATATGGGAAGTGAGTAAGCTGTTAAAGTTTTTCTTGTGTTGTACTGAGAATATTATAGAATCACAGAATCATAGAATCATAGAATCATTTCAGTTGGAAAAGACCTTCAAGATCATCAAGTCCAACCATTAACCACGCCCCCTAAACCATGCCCTGGAGTACCCTGTCCACTCGCTTTTTGAATATCTCCAGGGATGGTGAATCAACCACTTCCCTGGGCAGCCCATTCCAATGTTTGACAACCCTCTCAGTAAAAAAATTTTTCCTAATATCTAACCTAAATCTCCCTTGCCTCAACTTGAGGCCATTTCCTCTTGTCCTATCTCCAGACACCTGACAGAAGAGACCAACACCCACCTCACTACAACCCCCTTTCAGGTAGTTGTAGAGAGCGATAAGGTCTCCCCTCAGCCTCCTCTTTTCTAGACTGAACAGCCCCAGATCCTTCAGCTGCTCCTCATAAGACTTGTGCTGAAGGCCCATCACCAACTTGGTTGCTCTTCTCTGGACACGCTCAAGCAGCTCAATGTCCTTCCTGTAGTGAGGGGCCCAAAACTGAACACAGGACTCGAGGTGCGGCCTCACCAGTGCTGAGTACAGGGGATCAACCACCTCCCTGCTCCTGCTGGCCACACTATTTCTGATACAGGCCAGGATGCTGTTGGCCTTCTTGGCCATCTGGACACACTGCTGGCTCATATTCAGCCGGCTGTCAACCAGCACCCCCAGGTCTTTCTCTGCCGGGCAGCTTTCCAGCCACTCTTCCCCAAGCCTGTAGCGCTGCATGGGGTTGCCGTGACCGAAGTGCAGGACCCGGCACTTGGCCTTGTTGAACTTCATACGATTGGCCTCAGCCCATCAATCCAGCCTGTCCAGATCTCTCTGTAGAGCCTCCCTACCCTCAAGCAGATCGACCCTGCCTCCCAACTTGGTGTCGTCTGCAAGCTTGCTGAGGGTGCACTCAATCCCCTCATCCAAATCATCAATAAAGATATTAAACAGAACAGGGCCCAACACCGAGCCCTGGAGAACACCACTCGTGACCTGCCGCCAACTGGATTTCACCCCATTCACCACAACCCTCTGGGCTCGGCCAGCCAGCCAGTTTTTCACCCAGTGAAGAGTACACTTATCCAGGCCACGAGACGCCAGTTTCTCAAGGAGCATGCCATGAGAGACAGTGTCAAAGGCCTTGCTGAAGTCTAGGAAAATAACATCTACAGCCTTTCCCTCATCCACTAGGCGGGTCACTGGTCATAGAAGGAGATCAGGTTGGTCAAGCAGGACCTGCCTTTCGTAAACCCATGCTGACTGGGCCTGATCCCCCTCTTATACTGGACTTGCCATGTGAGTGCTTTCAAGACAAACCGTTCCATAATCTTCCCCGGTACCGAGGTCAGGCTCACAGGCCTGTAGTTCCCTGGATCCTCCCTCTGACCCTTCTTATAAATGGGAGTCACATTGGCAAGCCTCCAGTCCTCTGGGACCTCCCCTGTTGACCAGGATCGCTGATAGATGATAGAGAGTGGCTTGGCAAGGACCTCTGCCAGTTCCCTCAGTACTCTTGATGGATCCCATCAGGTCCCATAGATTTGTGAGTGTCCAGATGGCGTAGCAGGTCCCTAACTAATTCCTCCTGGATTAAGGGGGGTATGTTATGCTCTTCATCCTTACCTTCCAGCTCAAGGGGTAGAGTACCCTGAGGATGACTGGACTCACTACTAAAGACTGAGGCAAAGAAGGCATTAAGTACCTCAGCCTTTTCCTCATCACTGGTTGCTACGTTCCCTTCTGTATCCATTAAAGGAAAGATATTCTCCTTGGGATTCTTTTTACTGTTAACATATTTGTAAAAACATTTTTTGTTGTCCCTTATGATAGTGGCCAGGTTTAGTTCTAGCTGAGCTTTCGCCTTTCTAATTTTCTCTCTGTATGATCTAACAAGATCCCTGTACTTCTCCCAAGTTGCCCGCCCTTTCCTCCAGAGATGATAAACTCTTCTTTTTTTCTTAAGTCCTAGCAAAAGCTCCCCATTCAGCCAGACCGGTCATTTTCCTCAGCGGTTCGACTTGCGGCACATGGGAATAGCCTGGTCCTGAGCCATTGAGATTTCCTTTTTAAAGAATATCCATCCCTCCTGGACCCCTTTGCCCTTCAGGACCGTCTCCCAAGGGACTCTCTCAACCAGTGCCTCGAAGAGGCCAAAGTTAGCCCTCCGGAAGTCCATAGTGGTGGTTTTGCTGACCACCTTCTTTGCCTCACCAAGAATTGAAAATTCTATCATTTCATGGTCACTAAGACCAAGACGGCCTCCGACCATCACACCTCCCACCAGTCCTTCCCTGTTCGTAAACAACAGGTCTAGCAAGGCTCCTCCCCTGGTTGGCTCACCCACCAGCTGTGTCAGGAAGTTATCTTCCACACACTCCAGGAACCTCCTAGATTGTTTACTCACTGCTGTGTTGTATTTCCAGCAGATGTCTGGAAAGTTAAAGTCCCCCACAAGGAGAAGGGCACACGATTCTGAGACTACTGCCAGCCGCTTGTAGAACGATTCATCCATCTCTTCAACCTGGTCGGGCGGTCTATAACAGACTCCCAGCACAATATCTGTCTTACCGGCTTTCCCTCTCATCCTCACCCATAAGCACTCCACCTTGTCATCAGAATCGTGTAGCTCTGTACAGTCAAAACACTCCCTAACATAGAGAGCCACCCCACCACCTCTTCTACCTTGCCTATCCCTTCTGAAGAGCTTGTAGCCATCCATTGCAGCACTCCAGTCATGGGAGTCATCCCACCATGTTTCTGTGATGGCGACTAAGTCATATCTATCCTGCTGCACAATGGCTTCCAGCTCCTGCTGTTTATTGCCCATGCCGTGTGCGTTGGCATAGATGCATTTGAGCTGGGTCATCGAATCCACCCCTAACATCGGCACGCTGCCCCCAGGCTCATCTCTGGTGCACCTAGTTTTATGCCTTACCCCCTTTGAACCTAGTTTAAAGCCCTTTCTATGAGCCCTGCCAACTCATGAGCAAGGATTCTCTTACCCCTTTGAGATAGCTGGACACCATCTGTCACTAGCAAGCCCGGTGCTGTGTATTACTTTGATTCCTTGCGTGACTTAGGACACAACAGTGATAAAGTGACATAGAAACTGGCATCTTTTAATTAATTCTTTTCAGGCATCTTTTGAAATGTTAAATCCGCATACTCCACAATATATAGCAGTGTGACCAATATCAGAGTTTGATCCTAAATCTGTATGGATTCATTGTCTAAAAGGTTTAACTGAAGAAACTGAAAGCAGAAAAGTATTGCTGTCAACAGAAGTGCTATTTTCCAGAGAGCATTAGGAACATTCAATAAAGCAGACATATGGATGCACTTTATCCTATCAAAAGATAATGTTAAAAATTTTCTCTAGAGTAAAAACCCAAGGGTCACTTGAGAATCCATTAGATGTTTTGGAGGGGTGGAAAGTGAGGTATTAAAAGAAATAAAATATGTATGAGTTCTAGTAAGTCATCTTTCCAGTTCCTTAATTTCTAACCTCTTCTGCAAACCTTAAACCCTGTTGTTTTTCTACAGAAGTTTCTGGCAGAAAGAATGACTTTCAAATCAAGGTGTTCTGCACTGCAACCATTAGCTGGTAACATTTTTAAAAAATGTTTCTGTAGTGACCCATGTATGACTCAACCATCGCTCTTTGTCTTTTACTGCAAAACTATTTTTGCAGCGTGCTTCTGGCAGGAGTATGGTGGTTTAGATGACACAGTACAAGTTAATATTATAAACTTCAGTTCACGGTCTGTTGCACCAGGAAGACCTATTAAAATTATTGTACATACCAGCACAGAGAAAACTTGTTGAAGGCTTACTAAAATCCTTGGCTAATTTGTTGCTTTCTACTTTCTGAATAGTCAAACACTCACAACAGCCATATCCTTGGATTTGAACCATTTATGGCCACATAACATGGCCTGTCCAGTGCTTTAAACTACAGTATAATCCTTTCGTTCAGCAAGTGCTTACCATGTGAAACATCTTACACTGAAAGCCTTATAAAAAAAAAATCTTAATTTCTAAAGCACAAGCACAAAACACTGATAAATGGAAGACCTTCCTTAAATTGCCAAAAAAGGAGTGACTACTTGCAAAGAATTTCCAAGTCAGACAGAAATATGTGAGACTATGCATTAACGTATAAAACCCAGGCTCCTGTGAATGAAGCTAAAACATATTAATTCCACATCTGACTGATTCACGCTAACATCACTTGACCTTTCTCTCCTGGTGTCCCTTTTTCTAATTGGTGCTACCAGAAGGAGAACATATGTATCTCACACTATATCTCATGCTATCAAAGAACTACAGTAAACTATGTACAGGTCTTTATTCGCTTTGTAACTGCATATTATGTGCTTTGAGCATGATCCAAAAAAAAGATTTAACATACTCCAGCGTGTACTTTAGGTACAAAAAAACCCCAACTGAGACTCCCAAAGCAAAGCAGCACCCACAGACCAGAAGCATTTGCTTCACGGTTTGAAAATTTCTCAGGCACATACATTCTTTTCATGGCTAAGTAGAAGGAGCCTGAGATCCTAAACAAACTACACCTGGATCTACAAATTAGATGAGAATAAAAATCCCTTGCTCAGGTGTACCTAACACACTCCTTCATCTTTCCCATTTTAGAGATTAAAATAATGAGTGCTTGAAGTAGTTCTCCCTCCTTATACTTCACAGAGACAATTTGGTTGCTCAACTCTGTCTTCAGATTCCCCTCTTGGGATTAGGGGCCCAAGG
This sequence comes from Harpia harpyja, assembly GCF_026419915.1. Lineage (NCBI taxonomy): Eukaryota > Metazoa > Chordata > Aves > Accipitriformes > Accipitridae > Harpia > Harpia harpyja. Next base: position 58,102,495 of record NC_068945.1, read on the forward strand.
TGTGAAGACTACTGTTCTTAACCTCGAAGTACTTAAATCATTTAATGAATCTGATTCTAAACAAGTCTCATCGAACTTGCTCTTGCAAAAGGAAGACAGACCTACTGAGATTTTTCAGTAACCTCATGTTGCATCTAAGTCCTTCTACTTCAACCACCTGTTTATGAACGACTCCCCTTCCTCCCTTTATCCCCAATACATTACCAACAGGCTAATTTTATTCCAATGTTCCATTTCCACAAGTAATTGCCTCCCAACACAAAGCAACAGACATTCCTCCTCATCATCGTATCATTAAGAAGCAGCAGCAAGGTTTCTAGTTCTGTTGCTTGCTCAAATTTCTACCAATCATTTTTCTTGGAAAGAATGTCCACTTGATAGGATTCCTCACTCCTCCCAGAAGATATTCTGCTGACAATATTTTATTTTCAAAAGTTCGTGCAGAGCTGGAAAGGTCTCATTTGAATTCCAGCACAAAGAGCCATGGACTCACACAATCGGCTGTTTGCATCCAGGACAGCCACTTTGTCCAGTCTTTATCAAAAAATAATTCCACTGAAGTCAACTGAACTACACAGATGCTGCATATGTAGGTAATAAGAATTGGCAAACATGGGTAATGCCTAAGGGTCTGCACCTTTCAAAGAGAAAAACTCAGATAGGTATTGTGGGCTACTCCCAAACTGGTAACATAACTGGGCAAGACAGCATGAAGCCCTCAAGAGGAGGAATTTTTCCCAGACATTTTCACAAGAAATTGAGTCAAGACTGACTCTAGCAATTTTTTTAAGATTTAAGAAACTTCCTGTGAATTTTCTTGGTAGCAGTAAGCTGTGCAGAAGCAGGTAACTTTCAAAGTGAGATTTTTAATCATGATTTTTAATCACTAGATGAGCTACCATCTAAAAGTAGGAATTTGTCATTTTTTTCTTCTGACAATGCTGAAACACGTAGGAAAGACTGACCTAGGCATTTTTTATCATTTAAAATAAATTTTGTAACTAAAAAGCAAACAAAATGACCTATTTGCAAAAATGTTAGAATAAAAATATTAATCCATCTTGTGCATGAATAAAAGTGTATCTAGAGGGAGCATGTAGAATTAAAAACCAGGCGGTATTAAAATGCAATTAAGAAACCATAATTATACATTAAAGAGAGACACAAAGACAAGGGATAGCTTAGTATCTCAGCTGTGGAATAGCCATTGCGGTTAAATGAAATGAATTTAGACTCCCCCTTACAACACATTGAAGCCACAGTCTTTTGTAGAGGTATGTAATTATTGAAGATCTAAGCAGCTGCTCAGAAAAGCTAAAAAGCTGATACTGGCTAAGCAGTTTATTCACAGTTCTGGATGGCAGTCCTTCAGCTTTTCTTAAGAGATGGTTTCAGTTTTATCTGTATATCTGAGTCAAAAGATTTCTGAGGTGGGTATAAGAGCCAGTTCTAAAGACTGTTTATTAGTGCTAATAAACTGGAATCAGTTTGGATGTTGCAAAGACCAACTTATTTCCCCCTTCTTCACCAGCCACCACCAAGGCCCATGCCGCTCACCGTAGGGCACTGACTGCCCCATGCACCCTGCATGGGCACAAAGCCTACGACAGAAAAGGAAAATCTGAGCAAGAAGGTGTTTGACCCACAGGAACAGCTCTTTGCTGTCTTCCTAGAAACAAACTGGATTTGCATCTGGATCTATACTGGGAACAAGCACAGTTAAATGGTGAAGTAACAGCTATTCCACGTGGCACCAGTTGCAGTTGTTCCAGTGCAAAAAGGTGTGTTCAGTCGCTTTTAATAATTCTCTGTTTGTTGTTGGGTTTTGTTTTTGGTTTATTTTATTTTTAATTTATCGGCTTGGTTTCAGGAACCATAAGAACAGCAAAATCTTGAATGAACATATCTGAGCTATTTCGATGTTCCAAGACACATTTTAGAGAGGCACACTTCCCCCAGGAAAAAGAATATACTCACTTTGAAATGTTCAAACACCAGTACAGATACATTTCTGCTAGCAATGGGTCCACCCAAACTGAGAGATGTTTGTGTATTTATGTACATGAATAAACTCTCATGATTCCTGATAAGAATATTTATAGTTTCCACATTATGCATATTCTTAAGCTACTTGCTTGCCTAAGTATCTGGTAATTCCTTCTTTACTCATAGATTGATTTAGAAAACAGTGGTGTCTCTCACCAAGACAGAAGTTCAGGTAAGACCAAAACACTACTGTGGGAACTAATGTTATAATAAAATAGAATGGCAGCTTATTATTTCTCTGTTTTGTAAATAAAGTTTTGACCTAATTCTCTGAAGTGCAATGTGAAATAATTATTTCTACTTTAACAAGTCTGCTAACACAAATGATAAATTCGATTTGACAACTGGATATTCTCGTGGCATGTTGTTGACTCATGTGTCCTCTAAACTGAGTCACAGGCCAACATTTTGTCATTGTTCTTTAGACAGAAAAAAATGAATAGTTGCACACAGCAAATGTTCGGGTCTTAACTATACATACACTATTTAGAATTTAGTTTAATCAACTTCGTATTTTCTAAACTTCCACTGGAATAAAACATGTTTAGTGTGAAAAAGAGCAATTTTTCCTCAGTGCAGAAAAGGGAGTCTTACAAAGTACTTTTCCAGAAGGCAATAAAGCTTAACGAAGTTCAAACCCACTGGACAGCCAATGGTGTCTTTCAGTATGGCTCAGTAAGTTATATGGGCTGTGTTATGAATACTAAAATGTTTGCCCTGATAGGTCCCAAAGCAGTAAGAAAAACTGCCTTTTTTCTGTACAGCTTCATAACACTCGCTAGCAAAATATGATGGTTCAGTGATGGTTTGTTGTAAACTATGGTTACAAGGATCTGTGCAGCCTGAAATTAGTGCCAACTAATGAAGACCTATTTTTCCGTGCTCTGCAACGCAAAGTGAGATGCCTGAGCTACAGGAGGATAAAGCCCTGCATGTGCTGTGTGCTGAGGTTGTGTGTCAAGGTCAGGAAGCCTCATGCTGAAGGCAGAAAAGCCCTTGCAGACCCACCAGCGCACAGAGTGGTGGGCGTGCAGCTTTCCCACATGAGCGGCTTGAAGAGTTGAGACACACCATTCAGCTCCTCTGCTGAGAGCTACCTATGGGTCTGGTTTGGCCCTCGGCCATTTAACAGGACACGGGCAAAGATGCTCTCTTGGGACGAACCGCATCTTATGAGCAATTTAAGAATTAAAGAAGTTTATACATTCAGATGTTACAAATGATTACATATTTACAATTATTTTGAGAAAAACAGAAAAAGTATCACAAATTACAAATGCTTCTAGACATAATCTGTTTCTTTTCTTTTTTTTAATTTTTTTTTTTTTTTTTGTATGGAAGCTATATAGAAACTATATAGAAGCTCCACCAAGGCACTCTAAAGAATGGTATTTTTTTTCTTATGGTCTATAAATTATTGCAGCTCATATTTAACAAAGATAAAAAAAATAAAGAAGAATTCCTTTCAGAAATCAAAAAATGGGGTTGCTTTTAGAGTCCACGTAGTCCAATACACTCCTGGCTGTAGCTAATCTAGGTGCTTCAAAGAAAAGTGCAGTAAAGACAGCATAGATATTATAAAATTACCTGACTTAATGTCTGCCTAAATTGCATAGTTGCATACTAATTGGTAATTGCATACTTCACACACTGAAGTATGATAGGTTGCAATTCCTTTTGAAAATACATTAAAAATTAGTAGGATAATTCTGCATTTTTAATGAAAAAGCTTGTTAATTTTAAAAAAATATAGCTTAAAATTTACATTATTCAATTACTGATGAATCTGAAAGTTCTAGTTTCATCTTCAGTATTATCCTTGATCCTACCTGGGTTCCCTTACTGTTGTTTGGTTCATTCCAGCCATAAACAAAAGTATCTAGTTTAACACTTGTGTGACAATAGCATGCGCATTTTTATTACGATAAATATTAGCATTTAAAAATTCAGTGGTAATCTCTGTTTATGAAAGTATACTCGTTCACATGGCAAACTGGCTAATAAAAAAAGAACATTGACAGCATTTAAAACTGATGTGCTACTACACCAGTCCATTCATTCAAATTAAATAAAGGTCAAAAATCAGCAACAAGTAATAAGTAAGGAATTATTTCCAGTGTCTGGCAAAATTCTGGTTTTGGTCAGGTGATTCCTACTCTCTCCCTGTTCTTCTGTGTAGCATTCATTACTGCTCATCGGCTGCTTGCTCTCAGGTGGCACATGAACTCATCGGTTCTTTACAGAGCACATATGGATTGTTCAAAATGAAAAGTTCTATATAATTGTAAGGTCTTACTATCAAGCATATTCTAGACTGAACCCAGTAAAATTATGCTATTGATTGGTCAAGGTGTCTTGGAAGTGCCTGGCTTTATTTTTGTTTGGGTTTTGTTTTAAGATATAGCATCATGCCGTAGCATCATATAGCATCCATGCTGTAGAATATAGCATCCTCTCTCATTTACTTTGAGGGTAGACTATATCCCTGGGAGATGAACCAGATCTCACATGGGTAGCATACTAAGTAATGAAAGGAATATAAGGAAGAGGCAGATGCTGAGTTGTCTTTGGCTCCTTGAAAAAGTAATTTGCACACATGTATATTCTATTTCCATTTATTTTAATAATCTTCAGACTTTCAGCTGAGATTGAAATGCTTCCCTGAGCTGACAGAAGGTATGTCCTCTGTGGTTCAAGAAGTCTCATCATACAGGAATAGGGCTGGAAACGTTCAGCACTAAAGGAATGAAGGGACACCCAGATTTTTCCCTTTTCCCACTTAGAATCCATGGTACTGAGTGAGGCTGATGGTATGGACAATGCTGAGAAGAGTTGGATACCACAAAAAAAAAGGATTTGCAACAGATATGCTGCATGTGCAATGACACAAGGTAAGGAATAGGAACCCCCAAACTCAAACTCCAACCTGTACTCTGCAACGTACAGGAACCTTGTTCAGGCACAAAGGCACCTGCTCCAAACTTTGCAGTTCATAGAATCACAGAATCATAGAATCATTTCGGTTGGAAAAGACCTTCAGTTATGTGGATGAGCGCCATCTTTCAGAAGCCATGCAGAAGTGAATACTGTCCTTCAAAACATGGCTGAAGGAAATGGCAATTGTTGTTCCAGTGGTATTTCTCTGCCTTTCAGGTTTTAAGAAATGTACTCATAAATGTGTTAAGAGACCTGTGTTCAAATCCCTCTTCTGCAGAAGGTGATTCAAATACATCCAGGTTCAGCCCAACTAACACAGTATGCCAAGCACAAGCCCATAGGGTATTCCGGAGGGGGTGCAGGCAACTTTAAATTGTTCCTGCTTTCCACTTTGCATAAAGATTTGCTGGGTAAAAGACAGTTTCAGCACAAGGCTTAGTTTTAGAGCATTTATGTGATGGTAGTTCTGGCTTCCAGTCCATGTTCTACCTTTTTGTTCAGCATTTCCTGAAACCAGAACTCATGTGTTCCTCAGTGGTACGGCTAATTAACTATGACAACCACATTCTTCTTTTTTATGTTAACATTCATTAAAGTTCTTTCTTTTTAGCTAGTGGATCTTAATTGTTTAGGCCAAGCGGAGCAGCCCTTGTGAAAGGAATTTAGAATAAATCCCTCAATACAGAATTGCTGATAGCCTAATTATTCTCCTACACAGAAAACAGAGACATTTACTTATGAGGCAGTTATACAGACTTCCCTCACAGTAGATGGGGAGAAGTGAGCATTTTTAGACATGATTCATCTCATCCCAAATCAGCTGCTTAGTATATGCCACACAAACCACACTCTACAAATGTCTGCAGATATCTAAAATTAGGTGAACCTAATCACACCATAATTACTGTAAACTGCCTCTACAGTCAACAAAAGAAATAGGCAACTTCATCAGGCAAATCAGTAAGACCTGAATTTCCATCTGGAATTGCCCCCCTCTGATTCCACTGCCATAGTGGGGAGCTAATGCACTTCAGGAACAACTGCTGGTAGGTGCAATCAAACGACCTATATGCCTCCAAGGGTAGGAAGTCTCACAAGTCAGTTTTCTGTCCAGGCTTGTCAGGCAGACAATAGATGGGCCTTAACTGTTTACCTCCTTTGCCAATGTAGTCCCCAGCATATGAGCAAGGGTAAAATGGCAACTTCAAAAGGCAAAAAGTTAGGAGTTTAATTTTTCTTTTTTTCTTTTCTAGAGAACAACACCACAATAATATTATTTCCTACTATAATACAAAGCACATAAGGCATTTTACAATGCAAGTTAAAAACAGAATACCCACTGATCCCACTGCTGAAGAACTTAACATCAAGAGTAATAAAGTCTTCAAAATACTCATGGCTGTTGCTACATTTCAAGGGCATTGTATTGAGCTACTAAACAAAAAAATTCAGCTCATTTCTAACAGGTTCCTTTGGAAGGCTCCAGGACAGCATGATTAATTCCTTGGACATGAATTAAGAAGACTGACACTAAAATTATCCAACTGAACAGATTTATTTTTTAATATAAGTCACTGTACAACAAACAACCTGGATATCATACGATGAAATTTTCATCCATAAGAATAACTGGCTTTAGCCTGAGGTTTGCTGGACTGGATCTGCTTTGTCAGGATAATTGTAAGTGTATTTTGCCCTTTCTTAGTGCTTTGGCAATTTGGTCAGTAACAACCTGCACATCCTCTTGAGCTGGTGCTGATAACAAGGGTTATCAGGTAACATCTGTAAACAAAGGGGATCTATAAACCCAGGGATATCCTTGCTGACCTTTGTTAAAGCCTGCCACCTATTCAAGCTGAAAAGCTTTCCAGTTGTGTAGCAGTCTAACCAGCCCTTGCTGCTTTTGTCCAAAGGCTCTTCCTGCATTGTCCAAGCAGCATTACAATGAAAAGCAGCAGAATTATACATCTGTTTTCAAACTGAAAGAGGTCAAGATTCAAATAGCAAAACTGTTGCGTTTATTGTTCAGACTCCAGAATTCCCCATGTACCCCAGCATATCCACACCTGAACAAGGGATTGTACACCCTGACCTACCTACTCTGGGTGGGAGCGGTCCTGAGAAAGTATTGTATTTTGAATTAGATTTAGTGCTTTGCAATAGCAAGAATATCAAGTCTTTTAAGATTTTATATAAATAATTAATGAGATTGAGCAATACCTCAGCAAACAGTTTTCTTTCCTATTTACGTCTCTGCACTGGGATTAAGATTTAGATGATTTTTCTCTCAAAATAGTCTTAAATCTTTCTTTTTCATTATCCCGCAGCAGCTCTGGTTTAACAATTTTTTCTTTTTGTATTACCTCTCTCCCAGACTTACTATTTCACAGGCATCTGTGCTGCACAACTTTCCATGGGTACCAACACAGGTCTTTGAAAAAGCTAAAGTTTTTTTCTGTTTGATTGCATTGTTTATGTTTTTCAGAAGTGACTGCCTAATTTTGCTGTGGAACAAGAAACAAACTCTCTTTTAGACAGAAGATGAAAAAAAGATGCAAAACAGTTGTAAGAACTGCAAGTGTCATAGTGAGTAACATGACCAACAGGAAAATTAAACGTGATTTTGAAAAACAAGGAGCTGTAAGTGGCAATATTCTGCTCATGGATTTTTATTTCTTCAGCATGAACACAAAATCTTTGAAGTATATTTATTAATATAAAACCAATTAAAAGAGAAATTCCTTTATCATTTTGAAGGGGGGGGTTCTTGGTTTTGTCCTGGCTGGCCTTTTGGTAAGTGACTGGTGACTTACAACCAAGTTATAATAGAGCAAAATCTTTCCTATTTTTCCCTCCAATAAAATATAGTTGGATTTTCCAAATTCCATTAAGGCACTCTTACATCCTTCCTGCTGCTGGCATATCTCCTATATTAAAGATATCAACCTACTTGTCAAACATCCATTGGTTTTTACACCTTTGGAGCCCTTTGCACACAAGAGCAAGGTGAGACTCCAAGAAGCACTAACAACATGTAGCAGGTATGTTTTGAAGGACAAACAATATTACACAGGGGAAAGAGTTTGAAAGATCTATTATTTGAAGGGTTTTCTTTCATAGTATATGTTCAGCATATTACACAAAACACTGGCAGCACTTGTCTAGGTGTGAAGGCAGAAGGCACCACGTCCTGCAAGTACGCTGCCAGGGCCTGTTAGCGGCATTCAGGGAGCACTCAAAGTGACACCGGGCTAACCGCATCCTCAGATGACATTGCCAGAAAGGAACATACTTCCGAGGCTCAGCTAGGATGACTGTGAAATCCTGGCATGCCAAACTCAACAGAGATTTTAACACCAGCTGGATGGATCTGAGATTTTTACCTTACAGTTTTTGGTTATTCTTATTCATATTTAAAGAAAAATATTATTTATGATATAATATATGAGGAATATATGTGAATATATGATTTTAGTCTTAAATTTTGGCTTAAACATACTAGTGCTGTATTATACATATTGAAAAAATATAAGTAAAACACAGTATGCCTAAGAAACTGCTTTTATTTTTATCCATTTAAACAGTACCTTCAGTCATCTACAGTGAAAGCTACAGCCTACCTAATAAAAATTATTGGCACCTTTGTAAAGTTGATATATCGTTTCTAAACAGGAAGCCAGCTGCTAATTGTTGCAATACTGCTACAGATGATCATATAGATAAAAGAAATTCTGAATACCAAAAGACAGTCCTCCAAGAATAGAAAACCTGACATCTGCTTTTTCATAAAGCTTCTATAAAGCATGCTACGGAACCAGGAAAGCAATTTTATTATAAATCTAGTACCTGAGGTCTCTGAATATATTTCCTACTGGATGTCACCTCCTAAACTATTGAGAATTGAAGGATATATCATGTGCAATTTGAAAGTAATTTCTTACAAATATATAATAAAGTCTAGAATTTGATCTAAAACCTCAATGCAATGCTCATTTAGGCATTCACAGGATACCTGTTTCCCAGACCGATACCTTGGCCGATACTTACCTAAGGAAATAAATGCAATGAAAATATAAAAAAAAAATCATTTTAAGTCAACTCCAAAAAGTGCATAAAATTTAAATGATATAGAAATACAGCTAATGCATTATAGATGAATGCAGGTAAACACAAACGAAGCAATATTTTATTCAGACTTCAGTATTCTATTGACTAAGGAAAAACATTCTGCTGTGGTTCAAAGGTGAAGCCATGACTTGGTTATCATGTTTTTTCCTACTGGAATATTTTAGCAGTCTCTATAGCTGAAGACCACAGAAGCACGGAACATGTTTGCATACAGGGCACTGCCAAACAGCAGCTACAACTGATCTATTCAAACAGTTTGCTGTCCAAAATATACTGATGCATAAATAAGTATGAAACTTAAGAAACACCCTATCTCCCATACTAGGTAGCAGTTACTTGAAGGTAATTTTTGCAGTACTGCAGGAATGCTTATTCATTTTTGGAATCTTGCTGGATGAGCTGAACATCAAATGCACCTAACAGTCAGACATCGCTGCTTTCTGAAATAATAACAACAACAACAACAATAATAATAATAATTCAGAGATGTTCAGGTTTTGCTTGTGACCACTGTCTTAGAAGAGCTCAAAGTTCACTTGCGTATAAACCAGAATCCCCTTGTCAGTAAAATCTATAAAAAATGACAACAGGAAAGTTCAAATGGCTAAGAGCAAGGCAAGAAACAGATTCCGTAAGACAGCTTTAAATGTTAGTCAAGTATAAGAGATTGCTTATGTACTTTAAGAACTGATTGCTGCCCCTTCCATGAAAACAGTTTTTCACCAAACCGCAGCATAACCAGAGAAATAAGAATTTTAGCTGTATAGTTATATATATATATCAATATATATTTGTATAGTTATATATATATAAATATATATATTTATATAAATGTGCAGGTTTTTAGATCAGTTGTGCTGGTTGATCAGAAAGAAAACATAACCTGTTAGACTAGTTTCACATTTTACACAGCTGTTTGACAAGTTGCAGAGGAATAGACTTTGTTTCATTATGCTGTACTCAGCACATCAAGTAGGGAAATATTGCCCTGCTGTTTTGTACCACGAACAGAGATTGTTACAGTAATGACAAACAGGGTCTTAATCACTCTTTTGATTAGAATACTTACACATTTCAGTAAATTAACTTTCACATTTTCCCATTTATTATCACTTCTAAGTTCTACATAATTGCCATGGTATTTATCAGTGCCAAGCAATTTCATTTGTTTTATAGGTGACTTCTCTCAAAGTGTTTTTCCTATAAAAGTGCTAGGTGGAGCTCGATAGCACTGTCCCTCCCGCCAGCAGTCTTGTCTCTGCTAGCAAGCTTTTACTCTTGACAATAATGAAAGTTATGCAAGAGAAGAGTCAGACATTATTTCTGTGGCAACTAATATATCAGACGTGCTGAACACCAACTGTGAGAACATGAATAAAATTGTTCCACGGAGAGACTGGTCCATAGCAGTTAACAACAAAGAATCCTATCCTGGGTTTTCTACACAGAAAATACTAAGGATTCCTCCCCGCACAGCAGGATCCTCAGGGCAAAAGACGGTTAAATTAATATAGCTCCAAGCCTAAAGTGTTTAAGACCTCTTCAGTAGTTCAAAAGAGAGAACTCATGTGCAAAGCTCTGGAAGAGCTTAAATGGGGGAGGGCATAGCTGTTTCTGCACTACATGTGACTTTCCCATGGGAAGCGATTCCCACCCCACTTTGACGCTGGTGAGGCTACAGCTGGAGGCCTGGAGTACATCCTGGCTTGGGCTCCCCAGCACTAGACAGATATCCGCATACTGGAGCAAGTCCAGCAAGGGACACCAAGGTGATCTGAGAGCTGGAGCACATGACGGGTGCATCAAGAACTGTGACAAAGCACAGCACATTTTACATTTTTCTTCTCCCCTCCTGACACCATATAACAGATGTTATTAACTACTCAGAAGGTGCATTTCCCTGAAAAACATATGATTTCAATGCTATTTTTAATAGCATTTGCTTTTAAAATATGACTAATAATGTATCTTTCCTTTGCCATACTACTTCCTCTTTGTGGATTATCCACCAGAAGTTTTGTTTTCCAGCACCCTGTGAGATACCGAAGTATTCGTTATTATCCACAATTCTCAAAGAAAGTTAAATGGTAAGTGACTTTCTCAGTGGCAGTGAAGAAGCTGTTAGAGAGTGAAGGGCAGAATACAAATCTTGTTATTTTAACCCATAGCCAATTTTCTAGTATCAAAAATAGTCCTGTTACACTGAACCAAGACCTCACATTAACAGGCCACTGATTTTTTTTTTTAAATAATAATGTACTGTTGTGCTCGTAGCAAGAACCAACCAATTCACAACAAAGAACAGAGAGACTATTAAACCCACCCAGCAAAAAGAACATAAGCATAGAGAAAACTGTTTGTTTTTAATAACTTTCCAGGAAGATTATGTAGGGCATCAGAACTGACCTCCCTTGGTGGCAGAGAATAACACAGGAAAGATGCTGAAAGAAATAGGTCTGGTCAGTTTGATCTCCTTGGAGTATTTACTCCAAAGTTTCAGAGCACACCTACCTAGATTATCCATTACTTAGAATATAAAGATTAATTCATAGAATCATAGAATGGTTTAGGTCAGAAGGGACCTTAAAGATCATCTAGTTCCAACCTCCCTGCCATGGGCAGGGACACCTTCCACTAGACCAGGTTGCTCAAAGCCCCATCCAACCTGGCCTTGAACGCTTCCAGGGATGGGGCATCCACAACCTCTCTGGGCAACCTGTGCCAGTGCCTCACCACCCTCACAGTAAAGAACTTCTTCCTTACACACTTCTGCCCTCGCACAGGACCACCTCTCAAGCCTGCCCAGGTCCCTCTGGATGGTGTCCCTTCCCTCCAGCATGTCGACTGCACCACTCAGCTTGGTGTCATTGGCAGACTTGCTAAGGGTGCACTCGATCCCGCTGTTCATGTCTCTGACAAAGATGTTAAACAGCACTCGTCCCAGTACCGATGCCTGAGGAATGCCACTCGTCACTGCTCTCCACTTGACATCGAGCCCATGACCGCAACTTTTTGAGTGTGACCACCCAGCCAAGTCCTTATCCATCGAGTGTTCCATCCATCAAATCCATGTCTCTCCAATTTAGAGACAAGGATGTTGTGTGGGACAGTGTCAAACGCTTTGCACAAGTCCAAGTAGGTGACGTCCATCATTTTTTTTTTCCACAGAAAAATCAAACTTTACCCAATGCTTGAAGGAGATGTACCCACAACCTTTCTGCATAGATGTAAAAATACAACAAAACAAAATAAAACTGTCTTCAAAAAATAAATTCGAGCATTCCAATCCAAGGCATAAGGCACTGGATTGTTACCTGTAGCAGGACATGAAGGATTGAAACTCCTGAAGTGGGCTACCTAGACCATAATCCCTCTCTTCCAAAAGGCAATATTCTTGTGCTTTTCTGCTGCTGATGTCATATCAGGCCAATTATTATATTCATCAAATTGTGCTTTTTGTACAGTACTGTATATGTCAGCATAAGAAACAGAGAAAAATGGGGGTTCTGCTCTTCTAGAATAAGAAAAAAATCAGTGCTGGAAATTACTAAAACTTGATTTTGGTGAACCTCCTAACTCATCTGAATAAAGGTAACAGGAAGAACGGAAAGAGATAGAAAAAAGCTATTGTAGTTGCTTCAGTGTAATGTTGTTCCTCTTACTTGAAACAATTTTCAGATCGTTTCCTTTCTGTGATAACCAGTAAGAGCAATAAGTGGTGAAGACACTCACTTTGCCCAAGGGATCCATTAAGAAATGCTATAACATTATACCAAGTGACTGAAGATACTCACTATATTGCAATCCTTCATATTCAAGATACCTTTCTTTTTTTATTCCCAGAGTTATTGACTGATGCTTTCACAGTGTTGTGCTACAGAAGGATGAGACTTCAAGCAAACACCTTTGAAAACCAACACAGTAGATGTAATATTCTCTGATGTTTTTTAATTCCATCCTGACTTTTTATCTTCTTATAAGCCTCATTAAATACAGTAAAAGACAGGGGACTTCCATGGAAGATAAGAGGGTTTAAGATACTGGAAAGAGGACTAGAAACATCAAGATTCAAATATCAGAGACTGCGCAAACCACTCCAATCTGTACGTGATTGAGGATGTAGCCAAATGATCAAAAAAGGTCAAGTCCCAGTGGTGAATAAAGTCACCTCAGAGCAGCCATGGAAGTATCACCAGTTGCAAGGACTCTCGTGCTTTTCCAGCAAAGGATGATGAAGCAAATTAATATAACCTCATGACTGAACAGGCTAAAAATACGTGCATTGTTCTGCAGCTGCTCAGCATTAATTTGTTATACAACTCTAACTCATTTGCTTTCAGACATCAATCCTCATCTTTTAGTTACCACCACCAACCTTTTCTTGTCTTATCTATCCAGACTGCAAGGTCTTCTGGGAAGAACTGTCTCCTACCATGCACTTTTGCAATGCATGGGAAAATGTAGTATCTGGTTACTTTGTGGAATTCTAGCTGCTGGTGAAATAAAAAATAAACTAAAGAAAAAAAAATTAGAATACTGCTTCATATTTACTAATATTTTTCCTGCCTGCATTTTTCACACATATTCTGTTGTGTTTTCATGGCATGGCAAAAAACCCTTTATCTCAAAGACAGCTTTCCTGTTTGCAAATATTACTCTTGGATTCACATTTTCTGGTTAGTCCATAAAAGCAAACATCTATTTTGCACAGGACTCATCCCTATCCATCATTTGTATAGGTGCAAGTGACAGCACTCAGACACAAAAAATAACTCTAATGGATTTGTATCTGTAGCTCTGGTGAGTTCTGCATTCATGGCACATCTCTACTATAGTTCATTGCTTACTAAAACACTTCAAGCTATAGCACATGAAAAGCACTAAATAATCCGTAACAGAATACAAACTGAACAATCTTATATGTAAAAGATTAATGTTTCTTCCAGCTGAATAACTGTCTTACGGAACTATCTGTGTTCCCATGCAGTGGCTGTGTTTAGACTGTGTGAATTAACAATAGGGAGAATAGGTTAATATGGCAACATTTTGCTTTGTAACTATTTACCTGCACTCTACACGTGCTCAATGGGGAAATAATGCATGAATTTTAAAAGTCCTTAATTTCACTGATCCTCTGCTAGAACTAGTTTTAATTTCGATGCTGTTTTTTCTCCAAGTGCTTAACATTTCTTTAGCTTTTTTATTACAATATTTTTATACTAGATTTCTCACTCCTTATCTCAAAAGGAGGCCCTGTAGGTTTGCTTACACAATGAAAGAAACTGCAAGGTTAAAACCAAGTCTGGGACAGGATAGCCTGAGAGGTGAGGAGCACATTCACTTCTTTCATCCCTATGAGAAGCTCAGGCAGTTTAATGAAAATTTGTAACTACGTGAATGACAATTGCTGAAAGAAACACTGACCCAAACCTCCCACTAAAATTGCACAAATATCAGATGTAGGAAAGAAATTATTCTACCACTTTTGCCACCAAAGCGTCAATAGAAGTGAAACCACCTCCTTTGCTGTTTTACTCTTCAATATCAAAGAAACATTAAGTCCAAACTAACAATAACCTTGTAAATTGTTACACCCCACAATCTGCAGCCCTTGTGCATTGACATACAAGAAAGGTTGACGGCAGAGAGGGTTAACAACTTCTGGGTTTTGAAATGGGGAAGTCCAAAATGTTCTCCACCCACTACAAACATGAAATAAGTGCTAACCTCATCAAACCTCTCAGGAAACCCCCAACTCTCCCCACGTTCATTGCTGACAGCAGGAAGAACACGTTCCAAGATTAAAGCAAGGAGATGCACAATGAGATGCACTCTACAGACCAGCTCCTGTTCAAGGGCCACATCTATTCCCTTGAAGTCTTTTATATTATATAAAAGTCCACAAATGTGCAAAAAGATTGCTATTCTAATCACACACACGCAAGCTGGCACCCAGGAGTATTAAGAACAATTTAATAAACATTGCTCAGCAGCCTCAAATTATCAATGGAATCACAGAGGCAAAACGCAAGCAAACATACACCATACAGTTCCTAATATCAGCAGTTATTTCAGGCTTTGTTGTTAAATTAAATTAAGAATGAGTATTGTCTTTCCAATTTCCAAATAACAAAATATTTTGATTTTTCTATTAAGTTCCGAATGCACTGAATAGGCAGATGCAACCTACACTATTATTCTCTACTACTGCAGTACCAGCAATTGTGGCAAGTGAGAAGAGCACAGCATTATGCTATGCGGTGTAGGATGCCTGCATCAGAAAAAGGCTCAGCTCTGAAAAGCTTAAAACCTTCACAAAACTGCAAGAAGTACAGCAAAAAGGTGCAATGAGCAATACAGAACCTTGGGATTAAAAGAAACATCCATCCAAAGATGTGACCGTGGATGGGACAGTAATACTTCTGAGATTTATAAGCAGTGCACTGATTAATCAGCTAGGTCTTCTTTTCTTATATTATTCAATAGCATAGTTCATTATTGAATGTCCATTAGCAATTGCTTTCACTTTTAGTCATAAGGAATTTTTCACTGACAATGATCTATAAGGATGCAGAAAATTCATTCCCATTCAGACCTTTATTCTGCTGGTGCTCTAAATATGTATGAATGATTTTAATGTATGTGTGCTAAAGGAATTTAAAGCAAGGCATTTACCAAGATCTGCATTTGTCCTATACACATTGCAGTACAAGTGGAAATGATCTATGGTAGCGTTCAGACTCAGAGCCCCGTGGCTTAACATTTTTATGTTACTGAGAACTTTGCCTTTCGCTGTCCGAGCTTAAAAATCAATTCATGACTTTAAACTTTATGCTGCTGATGTCATTTTTTATTGTTGAACTCAACAAACGGAAAACTTCAGAGAACAAGCTAGTGAAAAATTGCTTCCCATTTACCACAATTTAAAGCAAAAGGCGACCAGAGTTTTCAAGTTTTCAGTTTATCTTTGCACCTGTACAGTCTAATTTCTTGTGAGGATCTTGTCACTGCAGGATCTCAACTTCATGATGAGTAAAACCACATTTGTATCTCCAGATAAAGGGTTTGGCTCTCACATGCTCTGTTCATATCCTTTTCCACTTTAACAAACTCCTAATATCTCTCTCTATTTTCAGTTTTACGACTGACTTTTATAGATCAATTTCTGCTCTCAGCTATGCTTGCTACTGAAGTTAGTGGTTTATAGCGATGTAGTCAAGATCAGATTTTACTTCAATGCCTATGAAGTCATTTCTCTAAACAAAAAAATTGTACTCTACATCTATGGTTCCTAAGTAATTCTTGGCAACATCTTGATACTGGATCTGATTTTCTTGCTGTCTCACTTTCCTTTGCGTCTCAGAACCAAGATACAGATTGCATATACCTGCCTGAAATGTTAAACATGTAATGAAAAATCATTCATCTCTACCTGGGATCCACAACCTCCTTTTCCTCATTCCTTCAACAGAGGGGATGACTTAGCTGCATCACGCAGTGAGGTAAATAAGCAGGAAAACGAAGTTTTTCCCTCCTTTTCCAGACCCCAGGATCATGCTGTTCTCCTCAGAGCCTCTCAGACATCACCACCTCTCCATAGCCACTCAGCCAAGCCATGGCTGCAGCTCCGCTCATGAGCCCCTCCAAGCCATACACAGGGGTTTCTTATTTGCATAGCCTTTTCCAGTCGGTAGGACTGCCTTCTCTCATGCAAATGCTGCCAGGCAATCAAAGGGCACATTATCACTGTTTTGGTGTGAGAGGACAGAGAAGGAGTTTTGCTAAATGACAGTGTTTTCACCATTTGTTGACAATCAGCAGACTAGATCTGGCCTGAAGCCCTTGATGCTGAAAAGGCCTGACTTATACTTTTCATTCCTCATGGTGCTAAACTGAAATGACTGCGCATTATAAACAGATATTTGGTG
This sequence comes from Harpia harpyja, assembly GCF_026419915.1. Classification (NCBI taxonomy): domain Eukaryota; kingdom Metazoa; phylum Chordata; class Aves; order Accipitriformes; family Accipitridae; genus Harpia; species Harpia harpyja. The sequence continues at coordinate 58,119,534 of NC_068945.1, forward strand.
AGAACCTCTCCATTACTCTCTTTTTATTTAAGTTTTCTTCTATAGGCAGGCTTTTTATTTAAGTTTCCTTCCATTAGCAAACTTATCTCTTTTTTTCCCCCCTATACCTGTATTGATGCAATAGATGATTTTGTGTTTATCTAAATGTTTCCTGTCATTCTAAATTGACTGTGTCGATGACTGTGTCATTTGTTGTCTGAAATTAAAGCTCTGAAAACGTCAGTGTGTAAGCTGCAATGTCTTAGCTTTACTTATATCTGCCCATAGAGTCTCTCCTCAGATTCTTGATTTCTTAAATGTGTTTGAATGGAACTATAAAACAAGCCTCCTGCAAGAACTGGTAGGTCAGCGAATGGTTACTGCTTCAGTGGGAGCAATCACACAGTATCACAGAATCTGTCAGATGGACAATGTTAATTCTTTGGTGTTTGGCTGGTAATTACAGAACACGGGAAAATGCCTCTTAACCTAGAGGCAGAAATGGAAAGGGCAGTAACTACAATCGTTGACACACTATAATAGCAACTCACTGGTACCCTGAACAAGTCGGCGGTGAGCTTAGTGTTCCCAAAGTCAATACTTGCCAGCAGTTATTGAAGCACGTGTTGTGAGATCCTGTGGAAAGTTAGAAGAAGGAGTAGCTGCATTTGTTTAGCTACTGCGGCTCTATTTATTGAATTGCAACTCCTCCTTCTGTTCCGGGAGGCAGAAAACCCTCTTCCCCTCTGTGCAGGCTCTGCAGCAGGAACGGTTCTGCAACATTGATCTTGAAGGACCCATTTGAGAACTCCTAACTGTGGTTTTGCACTCAAGAACAGGACTTTTTGACTGACAAATTCTTCTGTTTCTACCACAGTTCCTAAGCTGGGGGGGAGAGGCAGAAGCAACCATCCTGCTGCAGATGGGGAAATGCTTCACCCGTTTGGTGATAGGCTATTTCCAGGAGACGTTTTCCGGTCCTCTCAACCAAGTTCTCTTCCCCTTTCAAGCATAAGGCTTAGAAAGACGAGCATCATTCTGTCTATCCAATTATTTCAACTTAAAATAGCAGGAGACACACCCGTGGGACTGGGATCAGCAATGCCAGTGCCTGGGCTGATGGGAGAGCTTTGAGGCAGCCAAAGGCAAGAGCTGGGTGGGTTGTGGTTGGGACCACAACACACACACACACACAGCCAACTCAATGGCTGCTTCTATTCTCAGTGTAAAGCCATTATGTGTACTGGAAAAACACAAGCTTTTTTTCTTATTTTTCTAAGTAATAACCCTTTTCCTCCCCACTCCCAGCAACTACATCACCAGGAAGTTTATTCATGTCCTGAAGAGCTTCAAGGACAGTGTTATTTGACAAGCTGCATTTAAAGACGCATTTTGCATTAAAGCAAAATGAGAAGCTACTAGAAATCTGTCAGGTAATTGCAGTGTCATATACAATTAATTGTTTCAATCATAATGCTACTGCTTTTGTGATAGTGCTGGAAAGTTTATTTTAAACTAGTATGACAGAAAATGTTTCTTGCATTATTACTAGTTGTTACGGAAACTTTTGAACACTGCTGAAAATAAAACTGTAAATTAAAAATTCTTGTTTTCCCTTCTGACTTACTGCTTAAATTTGTGAAACAGTAAAAGAAATGGATGGTTGATACTGTGATTAAGAACTGGAGAAACCCAGCAAGACGGACAGGAAAGAAGGAATGTCACTTTCTGACTAGCCTTGGATAGTAGGTAAGAATTCTTAGGTAACAATTCTCAGCACATATTAGAGTCAGATTTTTTAAAATCCTCCATTTTTGACATTTACATAGTAAGATTTTTTTTAGATAAATTCAGCAGTATGGATGCTTGATCTTCAGCCTCCCAATAGAAACAGCTGGCCTAACATAGGCATAAGAAGCTTTACATCTCTAAGCCCCTGACCGAGTTAGGCAATGATCACAGACTTACCATATGGCTGCTGATAAAAGAAAATATTGAGTAGTTACTGGTTCAGTGATCACCACTTATCCCATGCTCTGACTGAGACAAAAATTTTGTGGGAAAAACAAAGGTTTGGAGGGCATTGAGGAAGAAAGGAGGAGGTAGTAAACTGTAAGCAATTTTCCGTACTTAAAAAAAAGTTCAAGCTGAAAATAAAAATTCTTATGGTGCTATTCTGGGACATTCTGGACCTAGACTAAGATAGTTTGCTCGTGCAGAAAGAGTAGTGGCTGGCAATAACAGAACATTCTTTCTATGTGAACTTGCTACCTAGGGAGGAACATAGGGCTGACTTCAGGCAGAGGCAAAATAAGTAGATGTCCACAGTGGCAGACTGTCCTAGTAAGAGGTGACGATGCTGCCAGCTATCCCCAACGGCATGGTCCTGAGGCAATGCCCTTGCTGGTATTACTGCCACCAGCAGCAGCCTGGGTGCATGGGAGAGGACAGAGGAAACAGACGGAGGTGTTCCCACTCTTGCCCCACACCGCAGCAGCCTGAGCGCGCTAATTTTTTTTCTTTTATTTAAGGCAAAAATACTCAGTTTTGTCTAAACTGCCAAGCAGCATTGAGCTGGTTCTGATGATGAACATTTTTCATTACAAAGTAATGCTGAGAAATAACAGATCCAGGCTTTGGGGCTGGCAGCAAGCCTGCCCTATCAGCAGCGCACAATTTTGCCATATCATCCCTGGCTTTTCCTTGCCCCCTACATCCCTTACCCCAGGTTTGTGAGTCTTCCAGCCTTACTCCAATTTCACTTCTTCAGCACTTACTCTGTTTTGGCTCCTGCTTTTCTTTTCCACCTCTGCTGAACCTTTCCTTTCATCTTATCTTACAGAAATTCTTCCATTGGGTCTTCTGCCACGTCTTCTCCTGCCTTCACTGCAGTGTGCCGAATCCCAACCACTGTTTCCCCACAGACTCAGAGCTCCCAAATGGTTCGAGTCTGAAAACATTATTAAAGTTCAGCAACTAAAAGCAGTTCTGTAATAGGCAGTACTAGGCCAAACTTGACCAATGTGAACCCAAAGCACAGACAATATTTTGCTGCTTCTCAATTTCTAATGTAATTCAAAAATATATATTGTCTAAACTTTAGTAGCCTGTAGCCCCTTCTTCCTTTATATCAAATAATCCCTTTACTCCCCCCAGAGCCTGTTGAATAAGTATCTTTCAAGCTTATTTGAGCCTCTAGACATAAAACTTCTGAACTTTCACCAATAATTGCAGGATCCTGTAACAAATGACGTATCAATGACTTACAGCTTTTTGAGAATGCTTTCTTAAAATACACTGTGGAAGGGAGAATATCACTAGTTTTCCATTCTTGCAAAATAGGCATACTTGTGGCTGCTGCCTTAAATTTTCTTGTTAATTTTAATCACTTATTGTTTAATTTACAAGTCTGTTGGTTTTTTTTATATATAAGCAATATGTCAAAAGCTGCAGCTCAAATCATGAATGTTGCAGACATCATGTTCTTTTCTGTGTGCCAAAACTATCTGATTCTCAGAGATATCCTGTGAACAAATGTAATATGTATGTTTTTTTCTAGTGGATGAAGGTCAGATTTTATTACCAAAAAAAAAAATTGTTGTTCAAACTAATAGCTACCTTTTCTCTGTACTGCTAACTCATAAATTCTATTAATGATAATGAGTTGCATGCATTTATTAAAGAGGGAATATATCTACCTCTATAAATAAATTTACATAATGGGACTATGCTTTGGCTTTAAGCACTTTGCTGGAATGGAGCTAAAGTCATAAACCCCATCACCTTCTCTAGCACAATATAAAATTCCAGCTTGTCATTCTCACCTTGAAGACCCCACTGACCGCTACAACTCCTTACATATTTGTTCCCAGTGTTACCTTCTTATGTCATTGATTTATAAGTAGAAAACCAGATCATGCCCAACAATAGTTCCTGCCCCAAGCTTATTTGGTTTAACTATTTGGGGACCTTGTACAGTAGAAAGCACTCAGAGATGACTAGGGTATTCATAAGAAAATATTAGATGCAGCTCATGGTGACATTTAGAAAAACATGCACAGCTCTGATCTTTAAATAGCAGGGTAACATCTTGGGAACAAAGTGGATTACAAAGTAAACCAGAATGAAAATTTAACTGAAAATTCTCACAGGGAATTGTATAAACCATTCTTAAAGCTGCCTGCAAACATAATACTTCGGAAGGTGTAGATGACTGACTTGAAAATCTTCTGAAGCCCCAAAATAAGGATTTAATTTATGAAAAACATATCTAAAGTGAAGAGATTTTTCAGTGGATAAAGTGTAAGTTTATCCAGCAGTACAGCTACCACCACTGTCTCTGACTGGAAAAGACTATAGCAATAGGGATGTGAGTCAGACCATGCCACCTGCTCCAGGGGCCAGAGGACAGACTTAACTTCATGTTATTATCTAGAATAGAAATAGTCTTTGAGCCTCTCTCTCTGAATGTCATGTAGGACTTCTTTAACTTGTAATCAATTAATCAATTGGAATTACTTCTATTCTGCTGAAAAGAACATGGTTCAATGCTATTAGGAAAGTGGCTTTACCGAAGAACTTGATTAACAGCAGAGGAAGTCTCTACAGCTTTAGTCCTGTATTTTATTATTGTGGATACCATCCCAATGTGCCCACAAACTCAGTAATTTACTCTTAAGTTAGAGAGTATGTAGATGTCCCATGTATTGTATTTAATACTAGCTTTTTCCTTCTGTGATCCTCACAGCTGGGTAGTATCAGATTTTTTTTATAAAGCTGTATAAGTATTGAAAAGATGTAATCTCAGTACAATCGAATCACCTGATGTTTTCAGTTCTTTTACTTCTGTCTCAAGTTGGCAGTAAGCTCTTCTGACACCGCGCTGAGTTGCTTTTTCAAGAAGATTTTGCACAGTACAAAATACACAACACATACAAAGACACAGTAAAGAAACATCAAAATATGACGCTATCTGATCTAACAAAAAATATGAATAGTTAATATTAAGTTCCTGATTTTATTAGATAATGAGATACCTTCTAGCAATAGGAAAGATGACAGATCCCAAGGAGCTCTGTGGAGCGCACATATCAACAGTATCACTTACATCTTTAAAATGGATTATAGTGGATTACAGAACTCATAAAAGAAAAGAAGCTGGTGGCTTATTCACTTCTGTAAGTTATTCAGTACTGGAACAGCTTGTAAGTCTTAACGGGAGAGATGAAATTGTGGTGTGTACTTCTGTTGTGCTACATAACTACAGTGAAATACAATCTCTGATTACAAATGGGTTTTACGTGATTCATCTTTTCTGCTTCCGAAGTTTAAAATGAAATGACCAAGAGGCAACAAGGCTACCAATTCCAGAACACCCTTTCTCACTGCCAATGGCACTCCAAGCCCATTAAAATCTAATGGACTCTCACCATTCACTTCAGTGGCAGTGGATCACACCCTTGACAGAATGAAAACAGGGATTTTCTGGATTAACAGACACTGAATAGACAATAACATGTAATTACAGGTTTGAAAGATGTGTATTTTGTATTTCTCTCAAAGCATTTAGATTGTATCTTCAAAAACCCAAAAAAACTCCTTTTCAAATATAGTTTTGGTTTTGTCACACAAATGCAACTGTCATGTCGCACTGTGACTGAATTCAGCATACCCATAGAAAAGTCCTGTAACAGAAGGCAAAGGTTAGCCCCTAAAAAGGGAAAGAACATGTTGTGCATTTGTATTTACAGGAAATATGGTTGGTTTTTTTCTTTTTCCAAAGGCAGCAATTTCAGGCATTTGAAAGCATTACAAAAATGTCACATACTATTTCAAACAGTGGCACCTTTATCCTGAAAACTAATCCATCAGGAACAATCTTGATGTGCGTAAATCTTTGCCGAGCACATCAACGATGTGTCAATTTTCTCAAAAATAATGTATTCATCCAATAAAAAACATTAAGGGGTTCTAGTCTAGCCTAATACTGCTATATTTTTCTACTTAAAATGGAAAAAAAATTGTAAAATGGATCTGCTTTTTTTTTAAGTTTGCCACTTAATGCTTTGATGCATTTTTCCCAAAATTTTCCTCCAAACATATTATCTCTATCTCTGCCTTCACAAGCCCCATGTTGCAGCTCTAGAAAAAGGAAGGTGAAACAAACTATCAATCTTGACCAGTGCATCCCAATTCTGCTCCTTTAGTCATTCATCTTGCAGACATTTTTGACTTGCATTCAATCTCTGAATTTGTTCATTCGGCACCCACAGTGTCTAAAATTCCTAATATTTTTAACTCTTTATTGCCATTCTTGTTTAAAGAAAAATATGAAATATATATTACATATAACAGTTGCCTAATCCAATCTGCTCTCCTGGAGACTTGGAACAACAGGAAGGAAGGAATTATTTTTATGAGAAAGGATTATCTTATCTTCCACCATTTGTGCTGTCCCTATTTACAAAAAATCTCCAAGGCAACGGGGGCAAAAGAAAATTGTAAGTGGAGTGGTAGATTCATAGTAAAAACCTCTTCCTCAGTTAGGCAATCTTTTTTTTTTATTTCATGAAGTTAACTTGAACAAATAGTAAGACTGAAGTTAACATCCCAGTTGAGGAATTCCAACTATTAGGTCTACTAGAGGTGTACAGAAACTGGTTTAGTGGAAAAGATGTCACACATAGTTTTACAATTAAAACCTATTTTCGCCCAGAATGCTCAGAAGCATTTCCTAGCCACCAACTATCCACGTGATTCCCCTCCCCGCCCCCACCATGAATATTTGAGCACTTATGCTTACAGATCACATCGTCTTTGTCCTTCAGGCTTCCAGGTAGCAATAACAAATCTTACCAAAGTATTGGCAGTTTCCCTCTTTTGTTGATTGGGCAGGTTTTCTACAGTAGAAGTGCTGAACCCTCAGGAAGTCAGAGCGGCATCAATTCATGTTTGGAAGATTATCTTTATAGCAGTAAATATGTAGCAATTTATTTCTGAAGCTTCAAATCACTCAGGACAATCTTTACACTTTAAAGTGCAAACAACTCCTAAGCCCCAGCAATCTGAATAGGGCATAAAACCCCCTGAATAAGGATATTCTGCAAGCTTCAATAAACAAATTAATCTGAAGACCTTTTAAATTCAAGGATTTAATTTAATGGATTTCAACAGGGTTTTTTTTGTCTATTTCTGACAGAAGCAAAATGGCAAAAAAAAATTAGGCATTTCATCTTAAGGCTAATAGTGTTTTATTATGGAAAGATCTTTGCCCTCCAAAGGCAGAATAACATTCCCACAGCTGCTATCAATTCTGGGAAAGGATACCTTGCCTGACCGCGAAGGCAGTGGTGATGCTTGGTGCCACTGGCATGGGGCTGAGGCTCAGCATTCAGCTGGATCACTGCAGCATTGGAGCCAACAGCTCTTAGGCATTTGCCACTGCTACACAGCTCCTTTATACCAGTGTCAAAGCTCTCCCCATTTCCACAGCAAGACTTTTATGGACAAATCAATTAATTAACTACTGGCCAAAGAAGTTTTTGATTTTACTACATTAATTCAGTCATGCCTCGGTCATTTTCAAACTGGAATCGCCCCACTTAACTCTGTGTTCGAACCAAGCTCAAAAGAAGGAGCCTACACCACTGAGGGCTCTGAAAGAGCTTTTGTGTGCGTGCATGTGGTCCAAACAGAATCTCGCGTTAACAGGAAGCTGGGCAAGCAGGTGATACTATGTAGGACATCTAGGTTTTAAAACAAGCCCCCAACATTTTTTACAGAAGTCTGATAGACCTGAGGAGAACTTAGATATTAAAATAATAATTCAGCAAACCTTAAGATGGGCAGATAATCTTAAAAGAAATTTCTCTTTTCCTCTCTGATGCAGGTGCATGCTGTCACAAAGCACTAATAAGCATTTTCTATTTCACCTGCAAGTTGGCAGGTGGCTGCAACAAATACCTGCAGGTATGCAGTTCTGTGTTTCAACCTGCAGAGCTCTCTGGGATGTGTTACAATTAAGGGTAGTATAAGATATCTTTATTACTAAAGAAAGATACTAAAACTCTTTCTACTCTCTGGACATTCACAAAATACTGGTTTTGTCTTACAGATCTTTAAACAAACTGTTTAAATTCAACTGCTGTTGAATGCCAAGAAACACCCTCTTTCTCTAATGAAAATGAAAAATATTAATATAGCACCTCTACCATTAAAAACCTGCATTAAAAACCACACACTTGTTTCTAGAACAACTTGCAGTCTGCCCTGAGCTGCTGTTTGGACAAATCTCTGTCACTGTGATTTTATTTCAGCACATAAATGAAATCAGTTACGCTTCACCGAGTTCCTTTTTTCTCCCTCTTCTTTTTTTTAGATAATGGAACTGTCTCAAATTAATAGGCTGGTTTCAATAGCTTATGAATTCTGTCTACCCTTTAAATACAGAAGCACATTCTTCACAGTTTAAATTTGTTTGCTCCTAGTATATACGTGCTTCCAAAAACTCATATACAAATAGAAATAGTACACTTCTATTCCAAATAGCACTTAAAGTTAATGGTCTTTTGCTACTGCACCCATTTACAATGTCAAATATAATACTCCCAATCTGATTAACAAGTTGTGCTTCCAGGACTCCACTTGGATGTTCAATATAACTTTTATTCTTATTAAACCTAGCAGCATTTGCTTTTCATTCCAGTTCATTCATAGTCAATGCAAATGAAAGAAAAAGTTAAATTTTAATTAAGACAACGTGATTTAGGTTTGCTTAAGAATGACAAGAGATGGTCACAGTCCATTTGTTTTGTACATTCTTGGTGGCTACAGACTTAAACATGCATGATTCAATATTATATGTAAAAGCATCCTCGTTTGATTCAACAACATGATAACGAAGCTTTATCAAAAAATTATATAGAAAACATGTCCATGAGATTATGCTTGGAACAAAATCGTACAAAGAAAGTTAAATATATAAGATAAATATAACATATAAAAAAATATATATAAAAATACAAATTAAAGTAAAACAAATTTATCTGGGTGGTAAAGCCAAGTGCAATGGAATTGTATCATATATGAGCACTAAATCCTGAATTGTGTTGTAGGCAAGAAATATTCTGCATTTATGCTACAGGGATGTACGCAGAGACGTGCTAAGCACAAGTACTAACCTAGACCATGTCTAAAGCATTGAGCAGCCACACACATTAACCAGAGGTACTAAGGCGTGACGCAACAGACCTTTTCAGGTTGCAAACCCTGGCAGTAAACTGGCAATAGCTCCAAATGTAAATGGGCATGTAGAGATTTGGCTATAAAAGAACCAGAGCTACCTTTGAGAAAAAGAACTCGGCACCTTCATTCTCCTTTAAAAAGAAACTCTTCTTCAGGGTACAACTCAAGCAAGCAAGCAAGCAAGCATGGACTCGTAAGAACAGCTGTGGACTTTAGCTGCTCTCTCTAGGTACATCCATAAGTTTCATACATACAAGCGTGACTAAGGATGAGCAGAATACAAAATTACATTGTAATTAATGCAAAACCGCTATCACACTTAGATATAAGGCACTGTGACAATACAAGCCAGAATCACAGCCTCCCTCATGAAATGGAAAGAACAAGAGAGCAGAAAAAATCAGCAGGGTCCTACACATCGCACACAATGGTGACACAAGGAGCTGTCAGGTGATTGCTTGTAGCATATCTGGTAAAATTACCTACATAAAGGTAAATATATGTGTAAAAAAATTCCCTGGTTATTGGAGCATTAGAAGAAGCATTAAATTGCTTTAATGGCTCCTCCAAGTGCCTAGCACACTTTTGGGGGCCGTAAAAATAATTAATAATAATATTGGCAAGAGCAGGTGAGATATTGCTCATTTCTCACTGCCACTAACTTCCCCACTAAACATATCTGTGTTTACAAGACAGAAATACGTCATCTAATGACAGAAAGACCTACTGTGTCACCATTGGATCAAATGAAGGAGAAAAAAAGATTCATGCATGCCTCGAGTCAGAAAATTATTTGCTGTATAAACTGCATTGCCAAAGGTCATAATGTGCTACAAATCTACACTTCATAGACATTGCCCTTCCTTACAGAAACACAAATTTTATGTTTCACCAGAAACATATAACCTGCATGTTAGAACTGTACAGGGCCTAAATCATTTCAATCACGTCCCACATATAGTAGGATGTCTATATCTATTTCATGCAACTAGGAATATCTTTTTCATATGCCTATCAATCTCCGTCAGTTCCCATGAATCAGGAACCCAAAGGATCCTATTCCTTCAAATGCAGTAGCTTATGAAATCCCATTTACCTTGCACAGCTTCTCTTTCATATATAGCAGCCTCACCTACCTAACAGTTGCTTCCACAGGTGAAGCACAAAACAGAAAAAAATCCTATTTTGCTAGGAGTCAGATGTCAACCTCTGTGGAAAATAAGCATGATCATTTTTGTTGGGATTTTTTCTCCTTTAAAAAAAAAAATTAGCTACTCAAAAAAAAGTATAAACTGTGTAATTTTCAGGTTTTGAAGTCCTGCAAACCATAGCAACTCTAGTGGAATATGGCTTAGAAAAGGAACATTTCATGTCATTTGCTGAAATGTCAGCAACGGATGCCTATGTCATTTGCCAAAAAGTGAAAACACTACCTCGCTTCAATTACTAGTTGTAAGAGTAGGAAATGAGTAAATGGCTGTGTTTACGCTTCCTTTAACTGAACATGAAAATCTTGTGGATAGGTACCAAAGTCATACACCAGCTATGAATGCCCATCCACATTTGGCAACTGAGAAAAAAGGGATATAATTTAGTCTCAGATATGAGTCCCATAGCACGAGCTCGACTGTTGCATCAGCTCCCAAGACCTTATAAAGATGCTACAGGAACAAGGCCTGCTGAGAAATCTCTGAGCTGTCTTACTCATGCATGTTGAAGCACTGACTTGACACCACACTCAGTTTATTTGAACACTAAAATCTCCAGAACTTTCTCTTGACATTTTTGTTACTAATGTAGTAATGAAAGATCTTCTGTGCCTCATTTCTGTGAAGCAGGTAATTATCTAGTAATAAAAGCATAATGTCTTGTGCGGGCTACCTTTGCACGTGATCAGTAGATCTGCTGCCTCTGAAGCTGACCATAGGATTGGCACAACATTCAACTGAAGCAAGAAGAGATCCCTGGTGTATCAGATTGTAGATGTTCAACTCTTGTACTGCTCCATAAAGTATGCATTTGTATGCGCCCTACATTAATATGTCTATGTGAAAGCAGCCTGAAGTAACATAACAGTTCCCTAGACAGAGGTATGATTTGATGTTTAAGGATTAAACCACATGAAGTAAAAAGGTATGCATCAGCATTTTTTGAGATAAACACACAATGATAAGGGACTCTGTTGACTGAAAATGCAATTATGGGTTCAAATAATCTCAGATAGACATTGTCTATGACTAATCTTTAATAGCTGTAAGCCATTTGCTTAGTTACCACTTAGAAAAGACATTCAAATTTGTAATGAATAATACTGGAAGTGATCTGACCTCAGGAAAAACACAGCAGAATGTGCAATTATGTGCACTGCAGCTCAAGACACTGTAAGCGTAACAGAACATATATAATTCCTTAAGCACATGCCTATGAAGACAGTCTGACGGACCGGGTTTTTTTAGCCCCGAGAACATAAGGCTTCTGAGGTAACCGCTGCAGCCTGCCAGTATCTAACAAAAGGGTCACCAAGAAGATAGACCCAGGCTCTCTACTGAAGTGCAGAAGAAAGAGATATGATGGGCATAACTTGAAACAGAGGGATCCTACTGGGTATAAGAAAAAAACAGAATCACTGTGAGAATAATTAAGCACTGGAACAGGTTTTCCAGAGACTGCAGGATCTCCATCCTTGGAGGTTTCCAAGGCCCATTTGGGCAAAGCCCTGAGCAACCTGCTCTGAATTCAGTGTTGCTTCTGCTTTGAGTAGCTGGTCTCCTGAGATCCTTCCCACCTGGGTGAATATATGCTGCTATAATTACCCGATGAAGTTAAAGTTTCCAGTTAAGAACTGTAACCTGTTCAAGAGCTGACCAAAAGAATACACTTACATGAGAAAAGTGCAGGTATGGTTTTTCTCTCATGCCTTTAACAAAAGCAAAATAAAATAACATGTATTTTATTTTATATTAAAAAAAAAAAAGTGGTATAGAGACTTTATCCCCCAGAGACATTTAAAATTCTTTAAAGAAACAAGGCAAGGATTTAGACAAATGGCTGAAAGAAGAGACATGCAGCAAACTGTAGTTCAGAATAAAGACTGGCATTCAGTCCCTGGGATTTTTTGTTCATCAGGATCACATTACAGAAAGATAGCTGTCATGAACAATGGTGTCCCTATCATCACATAATGCGTTACAGATATATATACAAGATCTAGTGAAAATAACTGTTTTCCAATGTTACTTATAATAAATATATTTCAAATTCAATGAACAGTTACAGCAAAAGCTATGGTACCAACAAGAAACATTTGCTTGTAGACAACTCCATCTAAACAATACAAGACCCAAAGCAAGCCTGGTTAAATTGAGCTTTTTGAGTTTGCTTTTCTAGTGACAGGATGTTTTTGTATTGGACTCAGGTCTGCTTCCATTTAAGTCACTGACAACAGTTTCGTTGACTTAATGGGAACAGATTGGGCCCTCATGACTGAACCATTTTTCATGAATCTTAAAATAAGTGGAAGAGAGACACATCTGTTAATCTAAATGTATGATTCAGGAGCTGTAGCCCTGGAGATCTCCAAGCATCTCAGGCAATGCAGAAGCCATGAAGAAGCAGCTCTGCTCAGCACATTATTTGTTTGTTGACTCATCTTTAGGTCTTGAATTCAGGGACACATATGCTGGACAGTAGTTGCTGGAGGTTTGGCTCTGATTACAAGGTCTGAGATCACGACATAGTTGGCTAAATGTGACACAAAATCAGTCCTCCAGGTGCTACCAGTCCATGCCTACAGTTTTAAACTCCTAGTACTCCAGTGTTGACCCAAGTCCTTTCCTGGATAAAATAATGCCAATGACTGAAGTGGTCTGGGACACAGAAAGTGTGCTCACCTTTCAGTTCATGCACTTAGGTGCTGATGTATTTGCCTTCTCAGCCCTGAAGAGCTGGTTCAAAAGTAAGGATATGATTTTCAGGTAATTACTTGGGAAGATTTATTTCATATGCTTTGAGCACTTTTGATAATTTTCAACACAATTATGGATTGTTTTGTGTCATACAACTATTCTTATATCTTTCACTGGGTCAGAGGGCGAGAAAATGAATCACTTCAGATATTTAGGGTAAAGCACACTGCTTCATGACATTCAATTTTTGGCATAATCCATCACGATTTTTTCCTGGAAGCCCAAGACTATGCAACAGGAATGACCACCTGGTCACCAGGGTCCTGGTTATAGCACCAACACAAGAAGCCTCTGTTCACTTCAGTCCCAGCCTGATCAAGTTTGGTATCCATTCCCTGGGAAAAGCAGCTGCAACCTCACTTCTGCTGTGGGTTTGAACCAGGAATGGATACATTCAGTTGCTGCAGGACTTTTGTCTGCTTAACTACAGGCAGTCAGAAAGTCCTCAGTCCTGTTCTTTACACAGTTCCTTCCCTTCCAAACCTCCTGTAGAGATAAAAGACATTTGGCAGGGGGAGGGACGTGTCTTAGGAGGCCAGAGCTTATAAAGAGAAATTAACAGGCTAGCTTCCAAGCCCAACATGATTTGGAAGTAGCATTGATTTAAGAAAATTGTGCAAAACTACTCTTGCTGCAAAACCCACTGGTCTTCCTTCTCAATGCTTCTTCTGAGAAATGAGAAGCCCAATTCAGATCTATACCAGCTCAGAATTTAAGTGCCATCACATCCATTGCTTTAAAATTTTACAGATTATGTTAACAGTGTTCAGTTACATATCATGGATCTGGATTTCTTCGAAAATGCAAAGGTTATAGACTAACAGTATTAGTTCACATCTACCCTTTAATGAAAATACTATGCTTTCTGTTCTTCCTCCTGCCTCAAAAATTTAAAGATTCTTATTCCCATGATGTTCTCCTTTTATCTTTCCATAATGGTAATAACATACTTACTGCTTGAGATGGCTTTTGTAGCTCCAGCTGCACTTCAGCATTTAATCAACTATAAAAGCCATTTATTGCTTCATAGACTCAATCTCCAGGAACATTATCACTTAACTATATGGTTGCCCAAAGCAACAAAAGGAAAGCTGTCTATACAGTATGTATACACCCCATTCATCTTTTTGTGTAGTTCTAGTATCCAAGAGTAAATTATGGCTATTTTATATCACTAGTAATGTACCTTCACAAAATCAGTGAAAGGAAATGCACATACTATGCTCACACGAAAACTATTTTTGGGGAGAACCACCAGCTGGTAACTTCAGCTCCCAAATTATTAAAAAAGAAAAGAAAAGAAGAAAGCATCCCGGATGTTTTATAAAGCATAGAAACCAGAAGGACACTATTCCAGTGCTCACTGCTGAGCCAGAAGTAGGGAATGTTTCTCTCTCATTTGCATCACTTTGCATTTTTCAATACTGAACATCCTGTCCTCTGCCATTGGATTTCTCAGTTATTCACAGTAGCTCTTCAAGTTAGCCTTTGTCTTTGCTATACAGAATAATTTACTATCATCAGCAAGTTTTACCATCATTTTCCAGATGATTCATGACCAGGTTGAAAAACACAAGTTCTTTTAAAACTCTACCAATGAATACCCTCTAATATGAAAATCATTATTCCTATCCTGTTTCCTGACTGTTTTTAACCAATGCAAGCATGTTCTCTCTTATCTTATTCTTCTATAACCTTGCCTACTGCCACCTCGACTTGAGGGAGATCCTCTGCTTCTGTAAAGAACAGTTCCAGCATAACAACGTCCCTAGGCTCCTTCCAAGTGAAGGTAGCTACAAAAAAAAAAAAACAACAAAAAAAAACGTTTATTACCCCATTAGTCTTATCATCCTTGAATACTCCTTTAACTCCTACAGAATAAGGCCTCTAGAATACAAAGGCTGTATTCTGTACCCTTTCCCCATTCACATCTTCTCCAAGGACCTTGGAATATTCCAAATACCATATGCTCGTGCATGAGACAAGCATAGCCTTTGCTTCTCTTCCCTGTATACTTTTCTTCCTCGTGTATAGTTTGAGTCATAAGCCTTTTTATACTAACGATATAACCTGACTCGTACTAAATAACTAACTATATGATCCTGTTGGGACCTCTAAGTCTCAATGTAAAATTTCAGTTCTCTTGAATGTTAAAAAAAGGAAAGTTTCTCTCTAAAGAAATCAGAAGGAAGTCCTGTAGCACTCTAACTCAGTTTTGGCTTACCCAAATCTGATCATAGTCCTGCTGGTAACTTTTCAGAAGCTGTTGGGTAAAGCGTTCACTAATCACCCACTGATTCTCAGTTATCCAAAAAAAAGCTCTTCAGCTTTTGACAAAAGAGTGAAGGAGGTCTAAACCATCCACTTCACACGTGACACCTTCATGTCACGTTTGGTCATTTCTTGACAAAATTCTCCTTTTCTTTCTAAAACTGATTAAATGCAATGCAGTCTTGACCCTTTGTGAAAAATTGTGAATAGTCTTATAAATCCAATTACTTACTTTTATCATTTAGAACTCCATAAATATTAGGATTTATAATAATATTTTTCAGAATAATCACCCCTCAGATCAAAACAGTCAAAAGAAGAAACACAAACTCAACATATTTCACTTATTGTTACACACAACAGTAGTGTGGTTTGGTTGGTTGGGTTTGGGTTTTTTGTTTGTTTTATTTTTGCAGTATTTATACAGCATTTCAGTCCTGCTCCTTCCTGCACTAAAACTGCACTAACTGCATTAAAAATGATATATAAACTGAAGGGGATCACTCTGCCTATTGCTGAAATTCACTGTGATAAAAGGCAACAGATGTTGAGCAACACAAATCGACAGCTGAGGAGAGGACAAAAGAAAAAGGAAGCAAAATTCATTTACAAAGGCATCCCAGGACTCGGGATATTTGTATGTCTACATCAGACATACATCAGTGGCCCCACTTGCTGGCATCACTCCACATAAGCCTGTAACTACAGTGTGTTGTACATAACAAAGAATATTACTTCTAGTACTGACAGTAAGATTTTCAGACTACTTAACACATTAAGCTCAGAACATCTATGTTCTTTTAGTGTCCCTATGAACTTTCACAGTCTGCAGCCAGTTAATGAAGGCAACAATAAAAATGGATGTGATCCAACTCCTACTTTAAAGATAATGGGAATTTTTCATAGGTTTTATGGACCCAAATTTGAAATAGGATTTCTTGCAGCAAACTTTACAGTCAGTCTTTCTTCAGCTTCCTGCAATGACTTACAGCATATTAGTTTGATCGCTGAGTAGGAAGTGACAAAAAAAGGATTTTCACATTGATACTAATAGATATTCACTAGTCGTTCGAACTTGCCTGATCATACTACACCAAAGTGGGGCAGAAACAGTTGTAGCAGAGAAAAAGTAATCAGAAGAGATAAACATCTGACATACACGTAGGGCTGGGCAACTGAAAGACATATGCATCATCAAAGCAAGGGGGAGACTGGAGCATGAGCAAGGTTAGGGTGTATTCTGGATCTAGGATAAGGAGATTTGAGAGGGAATAGATAAGGGGATGTGGAGAGATAAAAACATGTGCATGAAAGCAGGAAAGATTATGAAGAACACAAAGCTGACTGGACACAGGAAAAAAATGTAGAACTGCAATGTGAAAATCATGACTGTGAAATGTTTCAGGGGATTACAGAGCCAAGGGAGGTACAATAGAATGATAAAAATAATGACAGGGAAAGAGACTTTGGGTACTTAATTTGTGCATGTAATTAATTTGGAATTAATTTCAAGGTAAGCAGGCAAGAATTTTGTTGTTTTCTGCAGCCCTTCTCCACAGCCAGAAGCAGTGATATCTGACTTTTTTATGAGGAATAACAAAGATTTGTTTTAAATTTACAAAATATATCAGCTGAATTACTTGATATTTAAAGATATCAGATTAACCATGTACACAACCAATCAGCTCCACTACCACGTTTGCAAAATCTTAAAGAATGTTGCTAAACACTCAATAAGCAGCAAAATCTTCACTAGGAGCTAAAGAAGACAATATTCTTATTACCCACCTTGCTGCACCTATACAAGCTATGCCAAATATGGATTTTTTCTATGATTTCCATGTCCCTTAAAATTTAAATGCAAACAAGAGTAAGTGTGGAGGTCCCTGTTTAAGTTAGATGTTGGGAACACGCTTCTAACTTGATGAATCATGGGCTGCTCCTGGTATGTAACTCAGTGCAGGTTAGCTAGTGAGGTTCACATCTTCTGCATTAGATTAGGTAATGGGATGAGTAACGTGAGTCTAGGCTAGGTCATTTTCTCTGAGAATTAATAATTTTAAAGACCAGAACTTGAGTGAAGGCACACCTCCATGTTTAACTTCAGCACGAGAACATTTATATGGTATTGTCACAACAGAGGCATGGCTGAGGTCAAATTACATGCCCTGCTTTCATTTGAGCAAATTTCTGTGAATATTTTCTTTGCGTTTTTCCCAGCACTTTTATGAATAGAAGGAAACTTGTAGATAGCTGTAGATAAGAATCTGTGGATAGATGCCAGCTTTCTACTATTACAACTGCAGTCAGTAATAAAATAAAATAAAAAAAATGCTGGCTACTGCAAATGCTTAATACTACTTTCTCATCCAAATAAAAATCATGAAATGGTAGACTTTTAAAAAGATGCTTGACTAAACTACTGAATGAAGTAAGTCTAAGTGGGGAAAAAAGGATAAAATTGTCAGCATTAAGGCACACACATGCTTTTCACATGAAACTGTCTTTATATTTCTAACCTGTTCAAAAAATGTCTCAAAAAAATTAAGGTTTTCAAAAGCTATGACAATCCTCTACAATTTCTGGGAAGAAAGACTGTGACAATGTCTTCACAGAAAATACAATTCCACCACAGGAACAAACTCCAGAACATATGGCCTAATTTGATCTCACAGATGAGAAAATATTTACTTGTATAATTCCCAGTTCTCAATACTTGAGCAGCATCAGGTAGCTCACAGAAATAGATTTAACCATCTTACATATGAGACTAAAAGAAAAGGAAATTTAAGGGATAATAAAAACGGACTTTCAGACCACATTGTTAGTTTTATTAGAGAATGTACTTTGATTTCCATTACATTTCTCTGAGTTTACTGCAAGACCTTTGAGTTTTAGACTTCATCAAAAACACATCCTGGCATTTCCATTCCTAATGTTGAAAACTGAAATCTTTACTGAAGCTTTTAGTGATTTTTCAGTTTCTGAAGACTACAGGAGATCTTTGCCAGATAGAGACTTTGGATGGGAACCAGGGGTTGCACTTTAGGCTCTCCCACAGGTGTCCTCAGCTCCCGATACAGAAGAGGGGGACAGCAGCCCTACTTATCTCTCCGGGCTGAAAGCCCACCATCTAGTTACCGAGATTAACCAAACTATTGTCTGTCAGCTCAAGCCACTGCATGTGTGTTTACAGCCAACCACGAACAGGAGGGTTCACTGAGGTTTATACTAACATACTGTATCTTCCTTTAGCCATGAAAGCAAGATTAGCTAATGCGTCTTACTACTTATTTCCAGATGACAAGAAGAGTACATGCAGTAACTGGTTCTCAGATGAGGGAGAAGCTACCTTGATCATTTGTCATTTTACGAACATACCCTTTTTATATGTATACAGAGCCTCAAATAACAGATTCTTCTCACCCAATCCTCTGAACAATAATATTTTAGCCTTCCTGCTGTTCTGTTCCTTTATAAAATGAGAACTGCCTTCTCTCAAGGGGAGAGCTGACACTCACTAAAACGGCTGCAATGATGAGTTGAATAGTTCTGCCTAGGAATAATGAAAAATAAGTTGTACGTGACATTTTCAACCTTCTTTGAACTACCTGCAATTAAATACATTAACGTTCTAAATTCTAGTATTTTAACAGCTGCATGGGGATCTCCTTCGCACTGTGAGACTATCCTGGCGCTCTGCAAGGAGTGAGTGCCAATATTTGCTATGTTCCCAACCAGAATCCCCAGGACATTCCCCAGGTACAGTTAAAATAATTCTGCATATCTGTCTCCTCTGGGTTCGCAACCTTTCCCCATCCACTCAAAACGATTCTGCCACCCAGATATTACACACTATTTGTAGGCACCAGACTAGTCACAAGCATTTCCATGACTTCTTTCTAGTGCAAAAGGCAGAAAACTGACATTGTGCAGTGCGGTTTCATGACCTTAATTCCTCATCTAGACCCTGAGAATAAGTTCTGGAATTTTTTTTTTTGGTTGTTGTTGATCCAAAACATTTGAAATGTATGTACTTAAGCCTGGTTGAGAAGAAGATTTCATCTGACAGATTTGAATGAAGTACGGCATAGCTCCTTTAGACACTAAATACAGCTTATGCCACAGTAATCCTCTGAATTCAGTGAGCTGGAGATGAGTTTGGCTCTCCCAATATCTCGGCACCCCCAGCTGCTGCAGTGCACTGCTACATTCAGTGTGCTGAACTCGCCTGCATAAAGCAGCAGGAAGGGTGTGGGCACGAGATTCAAGATGTGGGTTTAAGAGTCCATACTTAGGCTCCTAAAACTTATTTTAACCTACATATAAACACATATGTAAAAGTAGGCTAAATTTTGCATGTTCTGAAAGTATTCCCTTCCAAATGGCTTCCAGAGGGTCAGTACTTCTGAGTGGAAAAAAACCCCACCAAACAAACAAGCAAACAAAGCCCACCCAAAAAGGGGCAGTATGATGCAGGGAGAATGAGATGAAATAAAGACAGCAAAGCATCCAAGATCCCCCTTCTCACTGCAAGACTGTTGTGCTAACTTAGAGTGCAGGGGCAGTTTTTAATTGCCTACCAAAAAGAAGACATCTGGGGCTATTTTAGATGGGTTTTGGACACCTGGCCACCAAGTTACCCATACAGAACAGCACAGGTCTCCCTTAGCTCCTGTGCCATATCAATGTTCCCTTTGCAGATGACTCAGATATCCCAGGACAGCTAAAATGGCATTAGGTGTCCATATTCACGCAATAGAGTCCTGCTCCAGGTGTCACATCCTGGCTCTTTACTGATCTCTTAGTTTGCAGAATTATTCAGGTTGCTTTAACTACTCTCCCCAGATATCAATCTGTCTCAACATAAGCTACTCCTGTGTGTCATCGTTTCCTTCAAACAAATAGAATAAACTCCTTCTATAATTGCAGCAATCTGTCTCAACTCTGCAAGAGAAAAAATAACCAGTATCTTAGTGCACATCTACTTCTGAAAAGCAGCAAGACTGAGTCAGACTGAAGAGTGGGTTTATAAAACAGAACAGAACTATTGTAGTAGAGGGTAGGAAAAGACAACGTATTGTATGCAAGACAATACAATAAGATATGCTTTGTGTAAGTTATTTATTCCCACTCAGCTTATTCCAATTCCGTCTTAACAGTATTTCCATATGTGTAAACCCCCTGAAAACCTAAACGAACAAAATATGAACAAATCTCTACAGCAACAAATCCTAAGTTTTTATTGGGTCCAATGCTGCTTTGAATATGAGGAGACAATTCTCAGAAGAAAACAAAGTCTGATTTAAGAAAAATATTAAGTGAAGGAGGGAAGAGACAAATGAGAGCACCACCTTTGATAGAGCAGTAGTATGATTTCCTAACTGGTCAAACCCATATCAGAACAATAAAATGGAAGACGACGCTTAATTTGAGAAATGCATAGTCGAGATACTACTCCACAGGGATCTGTCCTAGTATTAAATTCTATTGCAGCTCTAGATTACATTTCTGCTGCTTGAGAACAAGAAAGGCAGAATAAACTCAGACAATACTTTATGTGCATTGCAACTCGCTCCAAGTCAAGCCCTTTGTTATGCTCAAATGAGCAATGGACAGGCTATCACTGCTCTCTGGCAGCACTTCCCCAGGCTAGTCTAATAATTAAAAATAAATCCAACTGTACCATGACAGTATTTACACAACCTTAGTCACTGGGAAAGCTTTGGTGACCATCTTCTTTCCTTTTAATATTACATCTTAAAATTCATGCTCGTGACTTCTGTGGAATCCCGTCAAGAAGGGAAAAAAATGTAATTAAGACATTGCAGGAAATACCTCCCTGCAGAACCATCCAGAATACACTGCTGGCAAACCAGTGGTACTAGAGATATATCTGAAGGCCAAGAAAGCATAGCTGGCTCCAAATTTGTAGGTACTAACATTAGACAGGGAGTAGCTTTTTCTTGTTGTGTCCTCAGGACACATTCATTTTCACCAGTCCTTGACTACCTACCAATGCCTGAGATCCATCACCTACAAAGTAGGACTCCTAAAGCCTAGAGGGAGATTTAATGGTACTTTATGCAGCATTAAACAAGGTGGTTAAAAAAAAAAAAAAAAAAAAAAGTTTTATCTGAGACTGAAGCAATACTTATTTCATTAATGTCTGTTTCTCTGTAGTTCCTTAGTTGTTTCTTGGTCATACTCTTTTCCTCCTGCTCATCACAAGGGTCAAAACAATTTTTTGAGGGAATCTAGAGGTCACATGAAAAATAGCATTCATTCAAAACACAGAGCATACGAAGTTATCTTTCTCTAAGGCTTCCGAGTTTCTTCTGGGACCCTTTATCTTCAATGCATTTTTATTCTGCATGGTAAGAGTAACCACACAGGAAGGTTTGGGTTGGTTTTCCTAATACAGTGTTTCGCTCCATAATGATTTCCTTTAGGCATATTTCAGGTGCTCTAATTCATTAAAATTGAGCTATTTTCAAACAAACTAAAACAAACATAGGGAACTGTGAATAGCTAAAATTAAAACATCACTTTCAACACAAACAAAACCGCTGATATTAGCAAACCTAACCCACTCATTTCTTGACTTGTCTTCTGCTCTCAAATTAACAACATAACAATGCATAGCTTGAATTTTGCTCCCAGGTTGGTGTTTGAAGAAGGTTTCCTTTTAAGGTTTATTATCCTCCACCTACTTCTCTCTCTCTACTATCTAATTTCTTTACTCTTCTGTCTCAGGACCGGAGCTAATGAGATCAGGCTGACCTGGCTGCCCAGGGAGGCAGCAGATTTGCCCCCTCTCTTACACCCTTCCCCTGTAGAAATCTGACACACCATTGCAGGCACTCCAGAGGCTCACTCACTGGCAGTTCTCTCCTGCCTTCTCTTCTGCTAGCAAGCAACAACAATACAGGCACTTCTGTGGCTCTACAGATCAAGACGACACATGTAAAAACTTTCATATAATATAATGGTGGATCTACCCACCATCTTTCAAATTAAATATTTCCAATTCCATTAACAGATTTTAACATAAAAGGCTCACAGTGATGCTATTCAGATATTTAAGACAGAAATACGGATGAAGAAGAAAGGACAACTACACAGACAGCAGGTGGTTCCCATCACTATATGCTTTCCATACATAGAAAATTATGGATAGGTGTATAGTCTTCATTCAACATTACTCCTCTTCCTTACCCAAAAATAGCAATCGTCAGAAGCAGCAAGAACCTGGGTAACAGAACAGAGAGTAAATTTTCAGAAGGACACCAAGCTGGGAGGAACCACTGGTACCCTGAAGAGTATAATTAAATCTTGATAAATTGGAAATATGCTTAAAAAAAAAAAAAAAAAAAAAAGCTGTTGCTACTCAAGTTGATCACAGCAGATGGGGACAGGGGACTCTAAGCAGAAAAATGAACTGTAATGAGGAACAGAGTTCCTTATATATTTTAAGGATGAGAAACAACTGGCTCGATAGTACAAAAGGACCCATGGATTTCAACGGTTTCACCATCCACCGGTCAAATATGTCAACCATCTCAGGCTGTTGTAGAAAGGGCAAACATCCTACTAGGAGGAGAGCATCAGACATATTTCCTTTCAGTCCATTCAGCCCAGGTAAATTGTCACAATTGGACTGCTGTGATCAGCATTAGTCAGTATCTGATACAGTATATTAACTCTTTAGGGACTTCCTCCCTATCAAATAAACATGTGCACCTCAAGGGCCAGGCTCTGATTTCCAGCTTAAAGACTCAAAAAGCTTCAAAGTTAAGAAGGCTCAGATAGGAAGCAGCCCTTAGGAAAGCCCTGTTTTGAAAAACTTGCATCTATTTCAAAACTGCAGTTCTAAATTGTTGTAGTAGTCTCTGCTGGCTGGCAGAAAGTATTACTCGTGTATGTCCATACATCAAGAGAGATGTTAACCACTGGACAGATTCCACATGGCAGCAGTAAGAATAAACAGAAGGATGGGGGGGGAACCCCAAACCAACAATCAATCAGGACAGTTTAGTGTAAAAATAAGATGACTAATGAAGGGACTGAACATGAAAACAGTCTTCAATTACTCAAAAGACTGCTGCCAAGAGTAAAAAAGTAACGTTTGCTAGAGATTATTAGCAAATGATAGACCCAACATCTAAGAATGATTAATATGAGATGAGATTAGTAAAGAGGTCACTTGAAAATTTTCTCTGACGCAAGCCAAACAGCATGGTGTAGCTGTTTCTGAATTGGTTTAGTTCTTCTCTGCCAGACACTCTTGGAATGTTCAACACAGCTTCAGAGTTTTTTGGTTTGGGGTTTTTTTTTTAATTATTATTTTTTGTATTGTTTCATGACTAGGAAAGCTCTCACACAACAGCATTGAGGCTGTAAGAGCAATGTAAGAACTTCACGCGTTGACTTTCAGGAAGGTCCAGTTAAGACTACCAAAAATTCAGTCATTACTTTTCCACAGTTCAGTAAAAGCTGTATTTTATTTCTTAGTCGAAATGTCACAACATTTATAAAACAAAGAAAGTAAGAAAAAGCATGCCCATTTTCTGTACATCTTTGACAGATTTCTGCCATGATTCACGTTTTATTTGTGCTCAGGACTTTGAAATGACATTTGAAGTCGAAAAAATTTATGATGGAAGGAAGATTATCAAATGGAATATTTAAAGGGAATTCATACAGTATTGCAGACATTAGAAAAAAATCTTTATGCAAATCAGACAGCAGGATAAGGAGATCATCTTTTAAACAGATACTGTACTACGTTTTTATTAAATATTGTATTAATTTGTTGAGACTAGTAGGGAAAAGAATCAAATTAATTTAAAACAAGTGTTAATTTTTATATTTAACTAAATATTTCATGCAGCTCTTACTGGATTTGCATAACCGATGATTGCTTTCAGCAGGTTGTGATAAGAAGATCTGGGTGGGGAATCACAGAATGGTTGAGGCTGGCAGGGACGTCCCGATATCCTCCCAGCCAAGCCCCCTGCTCAAAGCAGGGTCACCTAGAGCAGGTTGCTCTGGGTCGTGTCCAGCTTTTGGGTGTCTCCAAAAGTGGTGATTCCACAAGCTCTCTGAGCTACCCACGTCAAGCATTCATCCACCCCAACAGTTTAAACAACAACAACAGAAGTTGGTTCTTATGTATGAATGAATTTTCCTACAGTTTAGTTTGTGCCTGTTGCCTCTTGCACTGTCACTGAGCAGAGTCTGACTCTGCCTTCTTTACCCCCCCATCAGATATTTATACACATAAATAATATCCCACTGATCCCCCTCTCTCAGTGAATTTCCACTGAGAAGAGGATATAGATCCCTGCTTTCAAGAGGGGTGT
The DNA here is from genome assembly GCF_026419915.1 of Harpia harpyja. Classification (NCBI taxonomy): domain Eukaryota; kingdom Metazoa; phylum Chordata; class Aves; order Accipitriformes; family Accipitridae; genus Harpia; species Harpia harpyja. The sequence goes on from NC_068945.1 coordinate 58,144,357, forward strand.
TACGGAAATCAGTTCTAGTCAATGCATGAGGTCAGGGCCAGCAACTAACCTGTTCCATCTATACTAAAGAATCAAAGTACACGAGTGGCACACTACAGTAAAAATAAAGGCCTTTTTAGGTCCCAGAATATGAGCAATATACAACTGGTACATACCTGAGGTTCATTCAGGCTGGCAGGCATAGTTACACATCACAAAATGTATAAGCTAGTGATCAGAGGTGGCTGTGAACATGATACGTTGCAACAGTGTTGTAGATCAGCACACAGGAACACAGGAAATTCAGTAAGGACACTTCTGCTAATCTCAAATGCTACTCTTAGTGGCAAAATTCCCACTAACATCACTTGGGATGAAAATTTGGATTTAAGCCAGGCAGCTGGGAATAATGAACAGCATGAGGGAGAGTTCAGATGTTGTAAGAGTCTGGACTTCAGAGTAATGTCCTACTTTTCTTACAATTCTGCTCCAAAGGAGTCAGCTCTGCTAAATCCACTGGAAAGGGGACTGGTACCAACCTTCTTTCTCGTCTTTCTTTAATATCTGGATGTTTATGGATTTGCCCTCCAAATATCCCATAGCCCACCTTTCTTCCTTCACTTTGCAAAAGACTCCTCAGCTCTGCCAGCAGTATATCGGCCTCCTGCAACATCTGTGTATGGGGGAGCAGGATTTCCTTTTGAAGAGTAATGAAAGCAGTGAATTTCATTTTAATGTCTGCTAAGTCTGTCTGGGGTACACATCCAGCCTGCTCTTTCAGGGCAATGGATTTAACGATGAATAGGTTTCCAGAGGTTTAATAAAAATCCTGTTTCTAATATCTTAAATTACCTGGAGGCACTGAGACTGATAAACTGAGCTTAGGTTGTGATTATGAGACTTTGTCTTGATTTGCTAAAACCCTTTGCCTGTGGTCAAGTTGTTAATTCTGACCATCCTCTCTCATAACTTAAAGCTACCCCCAAAAAACCTGTCACTGTACTTGGAGTCAGAAAACGGAGGAACGCTCTGAAAATACTTTCATGATGTTATTTTAAAGCTGTTACCACAGCCAAACCAGATATTGCAGGTTACCTGCTGCAGCGGGTTTGAACTGAAGCTCTTTGCTGCCCTCTGTAGATGCAAGCAAAACCTGAAAATTCGGGACACTGAATTGCATTTCCTTTCTAACTTTTACACCCTGACTTCTTCACTAATGAGCATGCAATATTACATTGTTTTCAGTACATTAAATAATCTCAAGCACTAGATTTCACTCCCCCCTCCCCAAAAGACACATTTACCTAGGTCTGGTCTTCTAAGACTGACACTGAGGTCAGACAGAAGAGCATCAAATCTCTGTATGCAATAAGCTGTAGAAGGTGAGAAGTCCATGAACAAACCCGAGCTTGTAATCTTCTCTCTTAGTTTTGTTCTAGTGCTCTCAGCATTTCAGTATTAAAATGTGTATTTTGGAAATGGCAAAGGAAAAAGAGGAGTTTGCATGAAATAAAGGAAGGATGGTTATAAAGTTTTCCTGAAAATATTCCTCTCCATACATATCCTTTTCCTTTTTACTTTAATCCTACTGCTGACAGCAACTCCCTTCACTGCCTTCGGCAAATAAAATACTTACTGTATCACTGGGGTGTTGTGGAATTATCACTTGTAAGGCACTTTGAAGCTGGAAAGTGCTAAGTATTATTATTATTATTATTATTATTATTATTATTGTAGATGAAAGGCCTGTTGAAGCAAATATGCAAAACTACTCTTATCTTAAAACTTAACATAAAAGTCTGAAATCCTGTAGGAATAAACACTTTATAGACAGCCCTTCATTGCAACTGTTCTAGTTTTTGTAAAAACTGCCAAGGAAACAGCCACTTTTCCACAACTCAAACTAGATGCAAATAACTACTGAAGGGATCAAATGGTGACTTAAAGCACTTTTTCCTTCCTTTTTCCTAAAACACACACAGTTCCTGGACAGAAAAAAGCCAACAACTCCCATACTTCTAAGTACAGCTGCCATAGCAAGTACTGTCATAGTAAGTATTAGTGCATATTTCACTGCATCACAGAGAATTTACTGACATGTAGAAATACCACCTAAGTGGACATAGAAGGACTATGGCAACTTTCTGTTGGACTGTTTGCTAGACCAAATGCTCTGCATGGTGACAACTGGTATTTTATGAGGGACAGCACGTAATCCAATTTCTGTTCCCAACTCGGGCGCAATCATCCTTAGCAGCCTTGACCATGTTACCTCAGGATCTGTAATTCTGCCTCCTACTGCTAATGTGAGACAGTGATAGCAGAATATTTCTAGAGATGCTACACCGTGTACAACAGAAGAAGGTGCACCTCTTTACATCAGCTTATAGAGCTGGGGGTGAAGACAACCCCCAACAGGCACAAAAGCACTACTTTGCTGTGCTTAAAAGTAAAGTACTGTTGTTAGTTGTAGATTCTGTGATTTAATTCATAGCTTATTTTCTTCTTTAGCTGAATGGTTGCTCATTTTTGGATAATTTGCAAACAGCTTTAGCTGGTTACACTGTAGATGAGAATAACACTTTCCTCAATGGTCAGTTTTGACTTAATGCATGGGAGCATTTCTACAATGCAAACACAAACATCCTGTAGCACTACTAGAGTTCCCCAAGTGAGAAATCCCAGAAATACTGAAAGTCTGCTATCTGCACACAAAGTCCTCAAATAAATATTTTCTTGATGTTTGTAAGGCAAAAAGAGAAGTTTTAATGTTTCTATGAATAGTTTCTTCAGTGCTCCTTTCAGTTCACCTGAAGCTTAAGCAGGGTAGCACCTGAAACTTGAACACCGCAGCCTGGTGTTATAGCAAAGAATGTAAATGGGAAAAGTGATCAAGAACTTGGTATACTATTGAACTTCTCAAATTTTGGGTTTTTGTGATTCTACTGCAGTTATAAGAAAAATGAGGTACAGCACCGAGACACACAAAGCTCTTTTACCTTTAAGGAAGGAATTAAGGAGAATAAGCACCTATATAGAAAAAAGCTACCTATTGCAACAGAAAGAAGTTCCTATTTATATAATATGTATTAATTGTTAACAGGCAGCAACTGTCACAATAAAATCCTAAAATTTCCTAAAATTTCATTCCTACTGTGGAAAAATCAGCCTTGCTCCCACCTCTGCTGCGATTCAACAGGGACACAAAGATAGTCATTTCTTCACCCTTGTCTACACAGCTGGCTACATTTCCCGGTCTGGCAAGCCAAATAAAATCCCCAAACAAGGGATTATTTTGCCAATGATTGGTAAAAAGTTTCATCCTTTTTTTGTATCTCAGACATTAAAACCTTCCTACTCATTCTGCTTGATTCCACATACATGAAGAAGGTAAAGAATCCTGTGGTCAATGGACATAAGCATTCTTAGGCAGTCTAATGCACGTGACATTGAAACTGCCTGTGGCTCTAATGTCTCCTATTTAAGGCTCCAAATATTGCTACTATAGTAAAGTTTCAGTCATAGGAAACTTTAAGCTTTTCTAATATAGAGCAGACCATTGGGTTAAATATTATCAATCAACTATTTCACTTGCACAAATTCAGTCTGGTGGCACTGACAAATAAAACAAACCGAATTTGGACATGCTCTTACCCAGCCAGCTGGATGTTCTTCCGACAACAGTGCTTTTAATGATAATTAACTGTTTTTTGTACGTGTCACCCACTGTTCCCCAGTCATCACTTAATAACCCATGACCAGATGTAGAAGAAAGAAGGAAGAACTGTCTGAATGTAGGGCATGTGCACTTCGGAGGTGGTAAGAACAAATAGCTATTAAATCTATTTCTGGAACAATACTGCTTTTTCAAGAAAACATCAGACTCTTGTAACCTTCTGCATAGCACCAGGAAAACAGCCCCTATAGCCACAAAGTGCAAATGCACAGAGGACTGAAACTTTTCATAGGGCGTGTGTACCCTCAGTGTGATGGGCAACACTGGCAGGAAACCTCTTTGATTACAAGTCCATCTGAAGGAGAAAATGTGGAGTTACACATCTCTTGCCACATAGTTGTTAGAATTGTTTAGTGCTTCACTGAACGATGGGGAAGATCCTGGGAAAGGGTAACTTTTCTTACTTGACACTTGGATTTTTCTTTGGTTTCTGAGGGACAGAATTTCTAAATTCTTAGCCTCATGCAAGTCTATTGCTATGATATGTGCTCTTAAAACTTAATCCAATGCACGAGACCAAATCCTGCAGAATTCAGCGAACTTTTCCTCAGACTGCCTTTACTTTGAACCACGTTGCTCCTGGCAGTTGTACAGGAAAACACAAAGAGCTTTCTGCCCCCTCTCCCCAGTGGGCTAATTACTCACTGCACATACCACAGGGCTCGGCCCTCTTTACAAACCTATCTCAAATAGAGTAGTTACACAATCCCTGTATTATAAATATTTTAAGAGGATAAATTTACACATTAAATGCACAAAAGATACCTTATAAAAGACATTTTTCTTATGAAACATTCTTGCTACCATGGAGGCAGGGTAGCCGTAGTGCTAATTAATACAGTTCACTCACTGCTGTCTACAAGATTAAAATATCAAATACTCCTGCCAAAGACTTAACAGAGACTCAATGCACAATAGTTTTTCTAAACTTCTGGAACACCACTGAACAAGAATGTAAGCTTGAAGGAAAACTACAATTAGAGCTTTCTAAAACTGTATCTTAACAACATTGTACTGTTGTATGATGCCTCATGCTCATTGCCTTTCCACAAAAAAAACCCTGTAAGAAATGGGTAGAGCCTTTAAGAAAATATTTCTCCCCACCTGCAACCTGAGCTGTACCAGCCTATCAGATGCTTTCCAGTAACGGGTTTGATCTTATTTTGAAACCAGCACAGGAGTACTTATATCATCATTATGAAACTGTATACTTGCAGAGACACATGGAAAAAACTAATTTGTAAAATTCTTGTGGGAATCAGATAAACCAGTCTGAGTTGAAAATATGATCTTTCAGACTTTCATTTTCTATTAATTTCAAGCTTTTCAAGGCTGATTACTCAAACAAGAAAAGGAAATAGAAGAGTGCTTTTTTCTTGCTTTAATTTTCTAATGTTTCCAGGGGAAAATACTAAATTTCTCCTGCATTTTTTTTAAACACTTTTTTTAGAAAATATTAAATAATATGAAGCTCTCTCTGAAAAAAACCCTCAGAAAAGACAGTGGTTAGATCCTTAGCATATGCCTAGCACAGCCATGGAATACATTATGAGGTAAGATTAACAGGACACTTCGAAACTCCTTATCACAATGATAAAATATGGTTAGTTGCATCCGTAGTGATTTGGTGAATAGAGATTACTAGCCATTAAAGCAAAGTTTAATAGACCACTTGAAATACCTGGAAATTTCAATCATCAGATACCAGTTAGTCAAGGATGCAGCTCATTAAAAAAGAAGGCCAGGTTTCCCTCTCCGGCAGCACTTCTCCCTTCACTCTAATGTAGCCACACCAGGCTGTGCTCGCGGAGGCTGTTACACCACAATCTCCCCTGACCTGGAGTCATTCTTATTCCAAACTTATTTCCAGAAAGCTCCAGAAAGGCAGATGCTACACAGTGCCCACAGTGATTGCTGGAAATGTAGGTACCACCCTTCACCCAGGGGGGAACTTTTTCCAAAGCAGAGGCAGCCAGCCCAGCACAGAGTCAGTACTGCTCAATTTTTACTCCTGATCCTCATGTCAATCTGGATGTAAGTTCTGGGTCTCTTTCAGCGTTGTTCTCTGCTTCGTTCAAAGCTGTTCCTACTCTTCCTGCCTGACTCCATTTGCTGCATGGATGTTTTGTTTGCCTGACCGTTGGTTCTACCTCAACTCACCTGCAGCAAAACTTTCCGATCCCTGTTACCTCATTATCCTGGGTACATGCCCAGAACCTAAACCTTAGGTTTGACTGTAAATAGCCCAATGTACTGTTTTCGGCTGGGGTAGAGTTAATTTTCTTCACAGTAGCTGGTATAGTGTTGTGTTTTGGATTTAGTATGAGAAGAATGTTGATAACACAGGGATGTTTTCGTTACTGCTGAGCAGTGCTTACCCAGAGCCAAGGCCTTTTCTGCTCCTCAGCCCACCCCAACAGCGAGTAGGCTGGGGGGCACAAGGAGTTGGGAGGGGACACAGCTGACCCCAACTGGCCCAAAAGACATTCCAGACCATAGGACGTCATGCTCAGCATATAAAGCTGGGGGAAGAAGGAGGAAGGGGGGATGTTCGGAGTGATGGCATTTGTCTTCCCAATCGTTACACAGCGTGATGGAGCCCTGCTTTCCTGGAGATGGCTGAACAGCTGCCTGCCCATTGGAAGTGGTGAATGAATTCCTTGGTTTGCTTTGCTTGTGTGCACAGCTTTTGCTTTCCCTAGTAAACTGTTTTCATCTCAGGTCTTGAGTTTTCTCACTTTTACTCTTCCGATTCTCTCCCCCATCCCACCAGGGGGAGTGAGCGAGCAGCTGTGTGGGGCTTAGCTGCTGGCTGGGGTTAAACCACAAGACCCAGGCGTTAGACTCTCACTGGCTAAAAGTACTTGGCTGGAAAAATCTTTGGTATATAGCAAGAGCACTAATAATCACAGTCTATAAAGAATTTTGATACAGTTAAATCCAGCTTGATGCAATGGGATATTTTTTGACTTAGTAAGCACTAGCGAAGTTATGATTGCTAGGAGAGCTGAGAACTATGAAACTTTTCTCTAGAAACAGACTTTGTAAGGAACTGACCTTTGATATGTTCCTTCCCAACAGAAGTTTCAGTAGGGAACAGCCAGAATAGAAGTTTCCTCTCTACTTTTAAAAAGATGGTCTGGCTTGTTTTAGGACTACATGAGAATAAGGTAGTTTTAGATCTGAAAGAATCCCAATGGTTTAGAAACTTCCTGGTCTTTCTCTGGCAGCTCTAAGACAGAATAAGAAAAATGATCTCTTTTTTGTGAATGTGTTGTATAATTCACCCAGAAGGATGTAGCATTCCCTTAGTGTTTCCTAAGCCTTTATTATTTTTCCTCTCAGTGTTATTTCCTATGTTTCCCTGGAGAGAATTAAAGAAGAAAATCCCAAACTATTTTGGACTGATTCTCTGAAATTTTGAGCTTAATGTATCCATTGAAGCCTGCTTCTTATATCTGCTCCCACTGGCATGAGTGATTATAGAAGGTTCACATGGAGAATCATCATGATCTTACAGGCTTGCCCCTATAACCCATATGCACGCTGCCATGACGTAAACCCTATATCTTAGACATTTATTTCCTTGAACTGTCTACTCAAGCCAGTGAAGTCATTAAGATCTGAAATTCCAGTGCAGTACTTTAACCAGCAAAATCCTACAGATGCTTTTAAAAATTAATTTTTAAAGCAACTATTCCTTTCAAAAATAACCCCAAACCAAAGCTTCATCTAAAAAGTGCACACTGACCATCACTTTACCTATTGCATGCACTCCATAGGGCTGTGTTAATTGTTATAGAGCTAACCATAGGTCCTCTCTCTGATAAAGAAACTTGGAAAATAGATCTCCATTACAGTCTCCACGTCTCAAAGACCAAAAAGCATCAGTAGAGTGCCCTTACAAAAATCATGGTCTGGGGAGTCAGTATGAGCTAGAACCCCTTAATACTTGCATTTGCCAGTGCAGGTGACTTTATGCTAAGAATTGTTCCAAGACATTAGTGTTATTACAAATGCATATAAAGTTATGCACCTGTGTACAAATATTAGAAAGATGGTATAAGGTATTAGGAATGGACTTAAAAATTGATTAGAGCAAATGCTCAGAAAAGAACATTACAGCATTGACTTCTGTGAGGGAATCAATAGAATATTTTGCACAGTTAAATATCTTCTCCAATTTAAATTTTATGTTGTGGCTTCAAAACCAATTAGGCTATGTTACAGTCTGATGATTTGCCAAATTATCCTTTCTAAAACAAAAGTAGTTTTTGACTTACAGAGGCAAAGGAAAACTGCAACTACAGCATTTATTTTCATTTTTATAGTGTGGTACATTTAGGGCCGCACCACAGTAAAACCATTTAAGCATATTTGTAAATTCATAGACATGAGAATCCCCTACCAAATCACTATTTCAACATACTGGCTTTTCCATTGACTTACCTGAGACTGGAAAGTAACTTAGTGGGTGTACTGTTGCGTGACAAGTAACTCATAGGCTCAAGTTTTTGTCACCTTGCTACAAAACTCCCTAAGTTAAAACAAACATATACTCATAATTCCCAGGGGAAGAAAACAGCAGTGCCAGAACATCAGCGTATAGTGGAAATAAGCCAATAGAGGTCAGCAGTACATAACAGAAAGATCTTTTTAACAGCAGCATCTCAAGTACACTTACCTATAGTCATAAAAAATTCTTAACTGATATTTGGTGGAAATTTTTTTGCCAGAAAATGGAGCATTTTTTCATAATGAGAAGTATTTTCCTATTTTGAATACCATCAGTATTTAATCACTTACAATACACAAATCACAGCTTCAAAGTTTTGCTAAGTCTACTTTGCTAAGCTCTTATACTGTTTCATTCCTTGGATGTTGGCCATGTAAGGGTTAAAAATCTATTTACATAAAATTCTATTCTAAGAATTTCATTGCAAGAGGGCTTAGACTGGAATAAATAGATAGTAACTCAGACACTGCAGACTTTCACCTCCTTTACTTTAGTAAGTAATGTTTTATGACCAGAGAAATTTGTTTTTTACTTCTTTGGTAAAGGTATGTATTTATCTATATTTCTAATTATACCAGTGTCATAAATTATATGATTTTTTAATTAAAATTCAATACATCTTTATTCTTCATCTCGATTTCCATCAGGTGTGGCTGCTTCTTGTGGATAAGGTCTTGGATACACACCTGAGCTCTGACTTACACAGGTTTAGAGATTTTTTTGAATTTTTAAATATCTTTGAGGAAAAATATAATTTTAAAATATTTGGAGATTGTTATTAACAGCAAGCATTCTCCTTTAATTCAACTGTAATGTCTATTTATGTCCTATAAAGAACAAAATTTGGATAGACAAATCCCTTTTAATGGATTTCTACTTGAGAAATACTATATTCTAGTTGTCCAAACAAGTGGCTGCTTGCAGTCTGGCAATCATGGATTACAGTTAACTAAAGGAGTATTAATTTTGGAAAGTAACAAAGGCAGTATGAAAAGCAACAGCTTAAAACACAACCTTTAAAAAAGGCACAGAACTAATTACTTTTTTCAGCGGGCAAGATTGTTAAAAACTAATTTGCCACCTGCTGTCACAGAACAAGTCTTGATCATCTTAGTAATGAAGTAGTCAGATATTTTTTGACTGTACAAGTTAAAGCATATTTTAACTTGATGAGGGCTGACTACACAATGAAGTAACTGCAGAAGGAAAGCTTACTGCTTCCTAATTTATTAAATACACGTTCCTTGTACCTGTTAATGTTCTGGAAATAAAGCAGGGCATGTTTATTTAAAAAGCAGGATCCAAGAGGTACTGTAACACTTTTTTACATCATTTTTATCCTTTTAAAACAATAAATTTTGTTAGTCTTTCCTCTGTGTGTCAGCTTATATGTAACTTTAGAATAATGAAATCCTATAGGTTTCAGCAGATGCCCTTAAATGCATTACACCCACTGGTCTCCTGAATGAACACCAGCTTCCACAGAAACGATGGCAGATGTTTCCAAAGTGGCCCAGGGAATTAATGGAATTTCTTCCACTAATTTTTGGTCCACAGGCTCTAGGGGGCTTTGAAATTCAAACACTTCTCTCTTTAACTTTCAGAGTACAAAGACATAGTTGGAAAGATTATCATCATGCTGTGTGTGCATTCCTCTCATCTCCAAAGATTTAATGGACTAATAAAACAGCTCTGCAGCCTGCAGCCTAAGGTAAACTACAGACCTGACAGTGGACTAGGAATCAAGATCAAAGTGACATTAGGCCTTGATCATTAATGCTTTCCTTCCATTTTACATAAAATGTACCGCCACAACTGAGTCATGAGAAGGATCATTTCTAGGTTGATTCTCCCCAGCTCAGAGATGGTAGGACAGGCTTTACTCCCATTTTTTATGGACCTGTAACTTCATTGACCTCATGCCTAATTTACCCTATCTTCAGATTAGAATCAGAGCCACGGAGTACAGCCTTTCCATAATGGAGCTATAATGACAGTCATTTTGGAATACATTAATAATTATGAACTCAAACCTGCAGCCCTTACCCAGATGAAAACTTGCACTAATTTTGGTGATTGATTTCACTAACAGTTTTAGCTAATCAAAGATTGCAAGTTTGGGTGTTGTAGTACAAAACTTTTCATTTTAAAATTGTATATAGGCAAAAGAATTCAGTTGTACATAAAAACATCCAAGTTTTTCATAAACAAACATCTTTTGCTTATTAGTAGGACTCCTGGTTCTCTGTGCTTACAGTGGTAAGTACCATAGCCATTTAATCTAGGCCATATTAATTCAAATAGGTGCTAAAAATAATTACATTGTTATAACACTGCATTTGAACTAGACAGCTATTGTTTAGCTCTAGCATTTAAAGTATATTACTCCTCATTTCTTTCAGAGTTAGACAATAACTTCTTTTGCTGGGGAGGGAAAAAAAAGAAAAACAAAACAACAAACCTGGCAAAAAAGCTTATAACTTTCCCTGGTAGCCAGCAAAGTAAAGTTTTGGGGGTTTTATTGGTTGGTTGGTTGGTTGGTTTGGCTTTTTTCCACAAAAACTTTCACTGCCTGCTGTTAAATTTTGTCAGCCTATCAGTACCGAAGTAACATTTAAAATTTTAATTTTTTCAGAGCATTTAATTTATCTAAATGCTTTATTCAATATGAAAATATTACTGAGGTGCTGGCTTCTTGTTTATGAGGTACTGTCTCCTCTCAAAAACTTTGTTACCTGTCTAAACTGTTTATAGATGAAAGTAATTTCTGACAACTCTAAAATGGAAGTTGTTGTGGGAGAAAAACAACTGTTTAAAGCAGCTACACTGCTGAAGCAGACTGCATGACTAGTAAAAGAATCTGTATCAGTATTTATATAAAAGATGCAGCAATATGTACTGGATTTTGACTAAGGCATTTCAGTTCAGCTTCCCAGATGATTTTGCATCATGAAGGTGTATCTACTGACCCAAACATTTGAAAAGCAGAAATACAATATATTTTGGTTGTGTAAGAGTTCAGATCCAAGTCTTATGTTTCCTCAAATAAATACACTTTCAGTGATATTACAGTGCTTCAGTACAATATTTCTCCATGTTGAGTCTATATCCAAACAGCTCATAGAGGCATAGACCTGGCATCAACTGGCTTTGTTCAAAATAACCCTTATAAAGAAGAAGTGTCCTTTGAAAATATTCTCATAGCCAGTTAGAACATACATAGCCAGTTAGTTACCAACAAACCAACAAGTTTTACATCACATTGTTAGTACAACAGGAACTCTATTTTTGTTTTTATTAATAAAATAATTTTATTAAAAACTATTGTAATGAAATGCAAACATCTTACTTCATAATAAAAAGAAGGAACAGAACACCCCAAGTCATTATTTGGTTACAAATTATATCATGTACACTCTGCTTCTCATTGTCTGCATTTTCTCCCCTGTAATATAGTCACAGGAAGTGATTCAATATGGAGAAGGAAAAAAAATTAGTATATTTGGGATCAGGATTTTTTTTTGAAGTTCAATATAAGGGAGAGGCAAATTTTATGATTTGACAAAAGCTGTTGGGAAGTTAAACAGACAGCTTGGTTTTGTTTGCAATTAATTTTCCGTAGCTGTCCTTAAAGCTTGCATCAAAAGCATTTTTAAAATTCGAACCTAAACCTTAATGTTTCACAGTCAAAACGTAACATAAATATCATAGCGTATGCTCCTGACCTGACAAGTCTTCACTACAATATTTTTTTACTAGAAGTCACTGTCAAATAATCATGTAAAATGTATATGTATATATAACTATCTCCACACATCATGGTGTCTTTGTAATAAATTCTTATATTCACTGATGAATCACAGGAAAGAAACTCTGACTTGGTTCTGCCAAAACATATTTCTTAGGCATACTGTGACCTACTTCAAAAGTGCTTTAAATGTTTATTTTGGAAGTGTCATGGAAGAAATCTCTTACAATCTACACAGGTCTCCTTCCATTTCAACACATTCAATGAAAGCCAGTGTTTTCCAAAAGAAAGAAAAAGCCAGGCTTTTCAATATGAACAGCTACCCAAACTGTCCAAATAAGTGACTTAGTTTTCCAAATTGCCATGACCTCATGCTTTCCAACAAAATTTAAAAAAAATTAATTTAGAACCTGTCTTACTCTGTTGTATTTTTCAATGGTCTAATCTAAGCACCTTAATTACATTAAAATTCCTGCCAAGAGAGTCTATGAACTGGAGTTACACAAAAAAAAGAAAATGAAAAAATTACTACACAATCAGAAAGCATGAGGGGGAAAAAAAAAAAAAAAAAGGTTCGAATGAGAAAACGACCTTAGGAAGACCCAGTAAGAACAGCTTCATTACAAACTTTCTCAGCCTATACAAGTTTGTCTTGTCCTGTGCTAAATTTTACGTCCAAACGCATTCAAATAACACTTTCAGCCTTGTTTCTGCCTCGTTCTATGATCACAAGCTGCAAGCTGTAGTTACAAAATACTCTCATTTCATGCATGTAGGTCAGCCGCATCCTTTCAGTTATCCCTTATTTCTCCCTCAAACATCCATCTCCACTTACCCACCTGGTCCCCTGACAGGCTCAGCTAAGTTAGAAGCTCATCAGCAGGATGCCAGAGAACTAAGGTCTACATCACAAACTAACCTGAGTGTACTCCCAGTCTCGGCCTAAGGAAGAACCAGTTGGAACTCTACGCAAACACACTATCAAGGCATAACAAGATGATGTGGTCAGAAAATGTAGAACAGGATGCTCTGTTTGATGCTGCTGAAGATACAGTTCAAGGGATTGCCTGGACTTGGCAAAAGGAAGATTGTGTCCAACTGTTGTCTAGTAGAACAGCTGGTCTGATCTGGTGGAAGAGAATGCTGCCGGAAGGGTAGTGGTATCTGCACAACAGTGTGCCCCCGATAGCTTGGTTTTCCCATCTGGAATTCCCAAAGGAAAATGTGTTCTTTCGAGGCAACAGTTTGAATGTCCTTCCTGCAGAAAGATTCAACTTCGTCTCATGAATAACCCAAAATGAAAAGAGAACAGGTATCCCACTAATTGGGTACTTTCACCTCTTCTGATCTGCTGCTTATTTTCACTTCCTCATATATACTCTTTTATCCTACAAAATCAAAGGTGTATTAAATCTGCTGGTACTGCCCAAGGATTTCTGTGGCCTTAACGGCAACCAGCACAGAACCTAAAATGGAAAGACCACAGAATGAAGAGTCTGAAACAACACTAAAGACATCCTTAAAATTGCTTCTCATAACCCACCACATAAAGATTTAGATTTATCTACTTCAGAGATTTATTTTTTTTTAGGATTCATTTCACAAATACACACATGCAACAAAGGCAGTCAGAAGATGTAGACAAAAACACCTCTATGGGTCTGCATCTTTTAATCGCCAGTGGCAATTAAGAACAGGGTGAGTATAAAGCTATACTGCCATGGTGTACCTTCCAGAGTCTGGCAACCCACTGCTTAGGGACTTTGTAAACTGGAAATTGCATTTGAGAGATGGTAATATGTCTCTTTTTGTTTCTTTTAATGAACCTATCCAATCACACCACAGCTCATTTCTACTCAACATGTACGACATCCCATGGCAGCAAGTTCTACAATTTAATTCTACAGAACTTAACTTTGAAGTTCTATGTGAAGTACTGCATGAAGTACTTTCTTTGTTCTCTTTTACTAAATACCTGATAATTTTAAACTGTGACTCTGTACCAATTTTTATGAGGGAGTCGTTTTCCTTTCTATCCATTCATTCTTTTGTAAACCTCTACCATACCTTACACCTTAATCATCTCTTTGCTAAACTGAAGGCAAAAAAACCCCTCCACACATCAGGAGATACAACAGCAGTATGGCTCTCAAAGATCTTTGTGTTCTGCTTGAGAATCTTTTTTGCTCAGGATGTTGTTATAGCTTCCTTCAGGAAAAGCCTCTGTCATCACTGTCTGCCCTTCCTCTTCAGTTTAGACCACAGAATTAGTGGACAATTTCAGACTATTCAGGAAGAGTTCTCCAGAGAAGTATCAGAGCCTGTTACAGAGGACTCTGCATCACTGCTCTGGAAAACCTATTCTAGAATGCACATTTTGTTTTATTTGCATTTCCTACAATATATGAACTTTTTTCCTATCTCCCAAAGACAGTTTTGGTTAATGCTTAATTTCACTTCCAAATACAAATGAAAAATGTAGTTTGCACTCTGTCTTCATTTACACTGACACTTAGGAGTGCCCTCTTCACACTAATTCTTTCCTCCAGGTTAAAAGGAAGGCATAAACAGAAGGCTCTAAAATCCTCTGTACATAATAATAATAAAAGCTTTTTCTTACGCTTTGTTTTAAAATTACAGGCTCCTGGCTACTAACCACTCAAAAGATGTCAAATTTATGTCAAAAAGTAAGAATTGAACAATTTCTTTCTTAAAACTTCAGATTTCCCTTTCCTAAGCTTCCATTCTGTTTTGAGAAGAAAGAGGTATTCCTGATGCCTTGGTTTACTACAATAAGGTGCTCTTTGAGATCTCTGTGGTTTCTTGCTGCAAGTGCAGGCATCCATCTACAGCACACGGATGCAGCTGTCAGCGCAGAGGAGATGGAGAAAAACGCGGAATAGAAAACAGGCTGAAAACACTAAAGGCAGAAAGGTGAAATTAGGTTTTTTTGAGGAAGAACGTTTATAGAGGACCAAAGAGCCAGAAGGTCTTTGTACACATAAATATGCAGATACAGTGAAATAATCGTACTGTTGTATTAAATGTAGTATCTTGAGACCACCTTGACTACAAGACCCAGGTTTTCAGGGAGAGGTAACATCTGCTACTAGACACAATTGGAAAAATTGTGTGCCCAAAACCACATATATTGCTTACCTTTATGTAAGCTGGTCTTGATTCACAAAGTGCTCCCAGATGAACACAAAACCCCTATGCTGGGAAGTCCCTCCTACATGTTCAGAGCCACAGGGACGTTGTGGCAGTGGCTTGTATTCCCTTCTCACACTCACGCTCCAGGCTCTTCCCAGCCATGGCTGTTCACACCTCCAGTTCTTCTAACCTGATGCCACTCGTCCACAAACCCTTTTCTTTTCCAACAGCAAGCAGTAAGCCTTTGATATATTTTCTCCATTTACTTGGTTTCCTCAGAAGGGTGTTCTTACTGGGGATCCTCTGTACCTAACAGCCCTTCCCATGGCATTGCACGCTGACCAGTAAAGAACAAGTAGGAAAACCAATCTGGAAACACAAGCCAAGCAAAGTTTAGCAGGAATGTAAAAAAATGTTCCAAACCAGATTTTCCTGGAGATGTGATATTTTTGTCTCCAGTCACAATTCTGACAGAGCTTTGTTTACTTTTATGGCTCACCCTTAAACAAGGAGTCCTAGTCTTTAACTACCAGACCTTTTTGATGTGAAAACTTGATAAAGGTAGTAAGGTTTGCATGTAATGAACTGCAGAGACTCTAACATTCAACATCAGGTTGGATGGGGCTCTGAGCAACCTGATCTAGTTAAAGATGTTCCTGCTTATTGCAGGGGGATTGGACTAGATGATCTTTAAAGGTCCCTTGCAACCCAAACTATTCTATGATTCTATAAACACTGTTCACAAAACACAGAGTTACAAATTTGCTAAGTTCAGACCTTCTCCCCACTGTTCTGTATGGTTGCTAATATTTAGCTGCTATTTGCAACTAAGCAGTTAACTGCATAGTTAACTTAGCAATTTGGAAGACATAGCTTCCTTATTAACATCCATTAATATCAGCTAAAATCCCAGATGTATTAAACCAAGGCCATTTATAATGCAGTCCACAGCACACAGGGCTTTTTTCAACTTAACAGCTATGGAATAATTGTTATTAGTTTGCTACAAACACCTCTATGGAAGCATAAAGACTTAAAGACATCAAATATGCCATTAAATAATACTTAGAAGCATCAAATATGTCACAAATTCTGGAAGAAATGCATGGTAGTGGAGAGATGAGACTTGGATGAGTAAGGTTTCAGGGTAACTGAACTCCGGCTGTCACACTGGTGGCCACTGCCAAGAGCCTTCAGGCCAGAGCTACAAAAACTAGAGAGTCTAAACCCGTTTATGCACCTGAACCTTTTGCAATTTGGCACAACCCACAATCTGAAGAGGATTATACCCCTTTTCCAGCCCTAGCCGAGAGGACTTCTCTTTTTGCAGAGAAGCCCTGCAACGTGAGCCGAGGTCATGAGCTGGGCCACAGAGCGTTACTGGACCCAAGAATCCACTAGCACCTTACAGAGCTGAGCACTGGATTTGAATTGCTAAGAGCATATGTGTTTATATGGCTTGGGTCTCCGCAAAACAGATGCTCACAGAGCATAGTAAATACAAGGCCTGAGAAACAGCATTTATCTCCTCTTCCTCCCCCTCTACAAATAAATTACAAGTAATAAAAATCAATATTATTTTGCTTAGATTTCTTCCTCTCCCCCCTGCACTGCCACAGCATTGTTTTTCAGACACCTACAGGAGGGTATATCCACATTCGGATTTTAGGAAATCCCATAAACTCAAAGGTGAATGAATCCTAATGCAGTAGAAAGATCTACATAATCCTTGCTTGCAGAGCAGCATCATTTATAACACAGAAAATTTCTATTGTAATTTCCTTCTTGATATGTTATAGTCTAACTTCAGATTTCTTGAATTCACAGAAGGCTTTTGTTTTGTTTTTACCATAACTACTTATTTTAACTTTGGCTATTTTTTTCCTTAACATTTACTCCTGTATGTGATGCTCTGTTTGAGAGGAGTAATTCGTTCATTCCTTTAGGGGAAAAGCAAAACACAAGCAAATACAATATTTGCACATAACTTGCACACATATTTTTGTTTTAAAGCAAAAATAAATAGTCTTTACATCCTCTAAATATTAAAACCACAAAGTCTTTGCCCTGGTGAATATACTGTTAATTGTTTTAGATTTATGGCATTATTATGCCATAGTTTAATACTGTTTCTTACCAACCGAGGGAGAAAGCTTAGCTACACTAAGTAAATAACATTAACTACTGCAAGGAAAGAAAATGCTGTTCTGGTTAAGAAGGTGTACTAAGATTAATAAGGTCTTAAATTCCAGATTCTGTCACATTCTTCCTATGCGACATTGGAAAAGATATATCTTCATGACCTGCCTTTAACTCCATTCTATAAAACAGAAAAGAACTGTAAAATTATTTGGCAGAACAACATTCTGGTTTTGTGCTGAATCACTGCCTAGTATAATGGGGCCATAATTTTGGTTAGGGCTTATCTGCCATACTATAATAATTAATAAATAATAGTAATCTATGCCTTCATGAATAAAAATATCTGGACGAAGACCAAAGGGCTCCACTGCAACATTTAAGAAACTGAGTTAAAAGAGTGTCACGTTAATACCAAGAAAATGCAAGAAGCATGAGTCCCAGCCCAAGGATGAGGGAAGGTAGTGCCGAGAACTACCTACAATAAATGCTGAGAATTTCAGTCACGTCACTAAGACGTCTGTATCCCTTCCCACTATCGTTGCCGGCTGAGAGGCAGGGTTTCGCCATGCAATGAAGGAGTGACTGCACTGCCGAGGAGCATGTGCACACAGGCACGCTCGCAGGTAACCATCACCCTGACCCCATCAAACCCTACGGCCCCACCAACACCTCTGGGGCAGCAGCAGCAGCAATTCAGCTTGGCACTTCTGCATGGGCTGGTGGCCAGCCTTGAAGTGCGATCCACACCATTGCTTAGCGTTTCCTCCACTTCCCGCACCATTTCTAAGTGGTTTCTACTAAAGCTGATACCCTCCTTCCTCAGAGGTGTACTTAAGAGTACCGATCACTTGTAGGTGTAGTCTATAGGCACTGTGTAGAATCAGTGTGTGGTGTGCTTGGTTTTGGTTTTGATTTTAATGTAAAGGGGAAAAAACCTAGTCAAATAAAATTAGTCTTGGGCATGTTTTGCACCTGTATACTCTCCATAAAATGGTAGATAAATCACTGTACATGTTTTCAATATTAACGTTTGCTTATTGTTTTAAATTTCCAGGTAAAATTGTACCTAACCGCTGCCACATATAAGATACCACATGTGCTGTGGAGAAAAAAAGACTGACAGCCATTTTATTTTCTTTCCTATGTGATTTATTAGTCTCTCACAATCTGGGGGGAGAAAAGACTGTAATGGATTTAAGTACCACAGATTATATTTGTTAAGTAATTTTTCAAAAGTGCTCAAATACTCACAAGAGTTCATGAAAGCTTCAGAAAAGATAATAACACTCCTAAGTATTAAAAGGAGCAAGAGAGCTAGCAGTGGAATGTATACAGAGCAATTAATTAATTTCTCTGCCCCCCCCCCCTTTTTTTTTTGCTGTTCCTTCTTCAACAGTAGCCAGGATGAGTACAGTAATTAATGTTTTTTATCATCCGAGATCAGCATGATTACTGGGCACACCTTTTAAGTGGAAATCTAGTCTGACATCCTGCTCTTAATTATTCACAGTTTATGATAAAACCAGAAATAAAGGATACTTGTGCAACACAGATTTGCAAAATTCTGCTCAGTTAAGGGACAAAACCCAGAGACCAACGGCAAAACTTTAGTCACAACATCCTCTGTGTAAAGTCGGCCAAAAGCAGGAAGGAACTAAAGTTAGATCTGAAAGTATTCAAGGCACTACTGAAGAAACAAAACTCATCAGATGTTGCTTCTAGCCACACGGAAAGTAGCAAACATGTCTTTTATGCATTGCAGAAACTGAGAGACTAAAATGAAGACATTTGGGAATGAAGTTCACCAAGATACATTTGACATAACTCTACATTTTAATGAGTCATTTTTAAAGTCAGGTAGTTTGACAGGCCATCACGTAATTGCATGAGTGAATCACAAGTAAATTACTTTTTCAAACCACTCACTGAAAAACATAGTCAAACTCTAATTTACTACTTGTGTCATTTATTTGGATGATTGCATCATTCATTTTGACAATTTTAAATTAATTTTCAAAATGAATGTAAAGCAAGCTATCATACAGAATGCTTGAAGGCGTATTTTCTAAGATGAGCACAGTTGTGTCATGGCAGTCTTGGCTATGACATTTTTGCCAATGCTTAAAGGAGTGGAGTTCAATGAAATTTCAAACTACTTCAATTTAAAACCAGTAACTTGTGAAAAGCCATTCACTATTCAACAACTGTTAAATACCTCCCACAGTCTAAGTTTTCTTCCATGAATACAAACATTATTTTATGCTGAATAAGAAGTAAGCAAGCCAGGTTTATGCAAAACAACTGAAATACAAGCAGCTTAATACAACCCTTAGAAGTCACTTGTCACAGTATACATCTTAGACTTTAAAGTGAAACAGAAAACTGAGAGCTTGATTCTGCAACTGATCATGTGGTTTCAACAGAATGAGTTGCAAGAATCAGCATGTGGAAAAGATTTCCATGCCTGGGTAAGCTCCTTTGGTAAATACTCAACTTTATGATGATACATAGAGTTTGGTCAATGGCAAAACTGTACATGTGTTTATCAAATTTATTTCTTACCAGAAACTAATAGTCAGATGATGTAAGTTTTAATAAATTCACTTTTAAATTATGACTGTCTTAGTAATATGGGTCTGAATTTGAATGCAGCACTGACTGCCCACCTTGTACTGACAGTTCCCCACTCTTGAACTGCTGTGCTCATTTCTATCATTTAATTAAAAAAAAAAAAAAAAAATCCTATCATGTCCCAACTCTTACAGAGTTCTCCACAATTCACAATACCCCAAGGAAACTAAAAAAAAAAAAAAAAAAAAAAAAAAAAAAAAAAAAAAAAAGGGGCAAATCCAGACACAAACACTACCTCACTTCCCTTAAATGTGGTAACAATTAATGAACACTACAGTTCATGCATACCAAGCCAAAATTAGAACTTACTATTCTGACCAAGAAGTAACACAAAATTAGTTTTCCAGACAAGCTCAGATGATTTGTACAATACTAGACAGAGAAAGTAAGATCAGAAAAATAGGCTGGTTTTGTTAAAAGCCATGAATACAAAATTGTACATTTGGCTTCTCATAATGCCAGCTTTTGAATAAGTATTAATAATAACAATACCAGACACTATACCATACAAGTCCTAGCAAAAAGATTTTTGAATGTAGGTGAAGCTAAGGGTAAAGAATGGATTTTTATAGCTATTAGGAAACATTTTCAGGAAACCATTCTTAACAGTCCTATTAAGGGGTGTTCTGGTATGGTACAGTGATACACTTTCCCACTCATCTAGAATATGTATGGAAGCATTTGTACTTCAGCAGTGCAAAGATGCCCTACTTAGAATTGAAAACCCACTGCGATAGGTAATAAGCATACAAAGTGAAAGATGTTAGGCTGGTAAAATGTGCATTTTGTTCCAAATCAGCTCTTTAACACCATATTAAAAGACAAGACAGAGGGAAAAGCAGAGGAAAACAACAAATTATGTTATAGTTCTCCAGTTAACTCTTCTACAGTGCACTGTAGTTATTCCAAATACATGATGATTTGAAACAAAACAGGGCACCATGATCCTATACTTTAATTTAGAAGGCACGAATGTGTCAGCAAAGGAACTGGTAACAGATAGGTTGATAGAGTAAAGAAATAAATGTAGCAAGCCAAACATAGCAAGCCCACTTGAAGAACGAGAACATACATGAGAGTACGAAAACACCTCTTGTTGACTGTCTGTTGGTTCTACGATAGAATAAGTACTAGGACAACTCTACCTTCTCTTTCTGAGATTATCAGCCATTCTCCCTTGCTCTCTGATGGCCACTTCACCTGTAGTTGATGGTCCTTGGTTTAATTCAAACTGCTGGCTTCACAGAATCAATAGAATAAATCAGAGAGCACATTCATCCATCTATGAACACAGTTCACTCTGTTCTGTCTGCCTGGAACACTTTTTAGACAACTGTATAAGGAAACTAAGCGAATTGTTTATGATGACATTGGGAGCGTGCAGCCAATGCTGGTTTGTAACAGGGTTAGATCTAATAAGCTGGGGCTGTGACAGACATGTCTCCCCAGCATACTTAAGAGAGTTGCTGCTGCTCTTTCCAGTTGCTTAAGCAGTTGCTGTAAGTACACCATTCATTGAGAAGGTGAGTGTCTTTTACATTTTCTGGTGAAATAACAGAAAAAAGAGAGTTGCAAATGAAGTACTGCATTTAAGCTGCATTTAGGTTAAATCCTTTTAAATTTAATTGTTTTGAAAAATTCTCATATCTATTCATATAGATATATGAATTTCCTCATTTTAAAAGTTGTCATTTTTCCAAACTATTTTATCTTACTTATTTCTTGAGCTTATGTTAAACTCATAGATGATTGCTATTTCCACAAAAATCAATTTAGGAAAAAATTCCCATTTTCCAATCAAGATGAAAAAAAATCACGCACTTTCAAATGGCATCTCCTTGTCTCTCAAAACCGTGTTAGTAGTCACTGTTGGAAGTTTATCCATTATGCCTTATGAAAATCTTACAAAACCAAGATGCCAGATTGGTTTACACGTGTCATCCTTAAATTTGCCTTTCTTTTAACTGATAACTGATTTCTAAGCTTGACTCCTTATTACCAGAACCTAAGGCAACGTTTTCTGTTTTCACTACAGACATATCAAACACTTGGTATGAAACATCAAAGCCTAAATCTGCCAATACAGATTTCAGTGAAAACCCAGAATGAGTATTCAGGCCTGAATTTGTCCTATACATTCTTTTATCCATCTGTTAGAAAAATTGAGAGGCCAGGAGTTTCTTTGAGACTTTATCAGACATTCATGCACTTCAGTGAACCAACTACTATAGCTGCATTTCTGCAGATTTGGTAACACTTTAACATAAATTTGTTTCCTGAAAGAAAAAGACATGAACCTATTATTTTATTGAATATTATGTGAAATCAATTATTTATTTTTCTACTTAGGGCAGTTTACGTTTTGAGCATGGAGAAGCAGTTCAGCATCAGGGTGTTTCCTCCTGCCTGCTAGCACGTGGCCTGGGAAGAAGCTGCAGAGACCAGCCAGCCACAAAAGCCATTCTACCACAGGCCTTCAGATACCCCCAAAATTGTCCTCAGTCTTCCCAAGACTTTCTGTACAGTAAACCACTGCTCTATCTTTCCCTTTCTCTGTTCCCTCAGTGGCTTCATCTGCTTCTCCTCGCCTGGATTGCCCTGTTCCCCAGGCACGACGTGGGGAAGGGACAATTGCTGAGCACTGCCAGCTCCAGCCACAGCAAACCCCATCCCTGCCAAAAGCACATTCAATATTTCCACTTGGTTTTGAGCCTGAGAATCAAGCCAACTAGTTCTATCTGTGCCATCAAAGGATTTCACCAAAGTGAAGAAGTGGAAAAAGGAGGTGAGGATTTGGACAAGTGGGTTCTGGGAGGAAAAAGGGGAGGACAAAGTAGAGAGGCCAGGAAGGATTGTTAAATTAGTGTTTTAGCTTTTTAAGGGTACTGTTTTCATGCAATAATCAGGCAAATGAGAGGTTATTTTATCTATGTAGCCAAACACGATCACACAAGGTTATAAACACGTCTGGGCTAAGAAATTCGCCTGATTAGTCAATGTAATAAAAAGGAGAAAGACTAATCTATGCAAATTAAAACACGCAGCAGAGCCTTTGTAATAACCAAAGCTGCTTAGTCAGGCTTCAGAAAGACAACACATGTTTTATGATTGACACACAAAGCAGCACAGTCGGGAATTGGATGTTAGGAGCTAAATGCTACCTGCAGGATTTGGTACCTTTGCTGCATATCACCTGGTGCAAAGTCTTAACAGCATATTCCGGTAATACACTTGGCCACTGCCAGCAGTCCCAGCAAAGACAAGTTAAGAGTCTTTGTTAGGAAAACTGGGTATTCATCCTCTTCTGGTTTTAGAAGACATAGCTGCAACCAGGGCAGGATTTTGGCCCTGTTAAACTGAGCATTGTTTTAAATGGTTATTTTACTTCAGTAGAAATAATCTTCCTGCTGGTCCTTTAGAAAACTAAACTACACAAATAATATCTGGGCTAGAAGTGTTCAGTTGCTCTTTGTGAATGGGAAACAGGTGTATGAAAGTTTACGATTCCAGTGAAATGGATCATTTCTTTTTTGAAACTGTTCTGCCCAGTACACAATGTCCATTTGGTGAGCAAGCTGTAACCAGCAGAACTCCTTATAATATTTCTTTGAAAAGCACATTTGTGGCCATTTCATTAATAGAGAAAACAAACTCTGTAAGGCATGAGCACTAATTTAATAACAGGGAGATGCATCTTGAATGACAAAATATTTAGGAGTTTAGGTATTGCCACAGGTGTGTTTAATGAGCTGTACCTAGAGTCTGAAAGTGGGGGAAAAAGTTAGAGCAAAATTCATGACATAAAATGTTGTTAAGTGAATGCATTGGTCATATCTTTCAAGTGGTTTTAAAAGATCAAATTTAAGCTGTTTACTACACCCATAATTACTCTAAAAACATCAGGGACTGGGCAACAAATTTACAGACACTAATCTATAAACTCTCAGTTCATCTGAAGTAGCTTGTTAGAAACACTTGCTATTTCTTATAACATTATAACGTAACTATTGCTATCATAGATTAGCAGAAAAAGCCACGGCATCTGCAGCATCTAAGCTCCTAAAACAAAACCTTGCAAAGACATTGTAAAAACTGATATCGCTGTCGGCTCAGCGAAAGGTAGAGTAAAAACCACGGCTGGCCGATCTGCTGTTATCCTGGCTGCCATTTCCCCATTCCTCTCTGCCGCTGCTGGTAAGTTTGCGGCACCTGCCTCTTCAGTGCTTTCTGATGTTAATACCTCTCCTGCTAATTGCCTTTGCAGTATCTCCTTTTGCCTTTACTGTGCCTTGTTTAGGTAGATAATTTCTCTTTGGCAGGCAGGTGGAATAGCCTGTCAGTGATAGGAGAAGGTAAAGCTGGTATCTCTAGAGCTGTCAAGGTTTAGCCACAAGCTTGAGTCAAATTTGCATGAGGCTTTAGGAAGCTTGTTCAAGACTGAGAGATCTCAATTTTATTTTCTCTTGCATATTTACATCTGGACCAGCAAAAAAGAAACAGAAAAGAAATCAGAAAGGGGGCAAGTTCTATCTGGATGAGGGAATGAACAATGCAGTAACATTGGTGGTGGAGAATATAAACTATTCCACGGAGTAAAGACAAAGGCCAACTTGATATGTTGTAGAAGGACTTCAAGACACTGAGTGGTAAGAACGACAAAACCAAATATAAACAAAAGTGCAGTGATACGGGGGGGGGGGGGGGAGTATGCTGTGGTTGGCTCTGAAATAGTTATCACTACTGAGGAACGAGATCTCAAGGTTAGGATTTCAGTGAAAGAAACCGAACAAACACAACAACTGTTAAGAAGTACTGGGGGAATGAATGCAAAGCCCCTCAGGTACAGTAACTCAAACTGAAATAAAGCAAACCAGGAAATACTACAGAAAAGGACACAGACTGTATACACTGGGACTCTTGAAGCTGGAAAAGATAAAACTGGAGTGGGACAGGAAGGAAATCTAAGAAATCTGGAATGATGAATGAATAGGTAATACTTGTTCACCGCTCCTCCTATACAACTATTAAGGGGCATCAAAAGATGGTATCACATGGCAGGTTTGAAGAGAAGATATTTCTCCATGCACCTTGCTGTTAAGCTATGTTATTCCTTCCCAAAGGACTTGCAACGTTTACCTCAGTTCACAAAATGACTGGACAAGTTTATGGAAGAAAAAAATCCATTGACGGCTATTGAATATCAAGTCTTCTCCTATAATTTATGAAATCTGTGAGCTGTGATGTGCTGGAAGCTGTCAAAGTATTCTGGAGAAGTATCACAACCTGACTATCCCATCCTCAGATGCCTTAAACATCTGTGGCAGCCACCATCAAGGACAGGGATGGATCTTAGGTCTGGGCTTAGTACAGCCAACATTAGGTTACTCAAGTAGGAGTGACCTACTAGTGTTCCTTGTTCAGTGGATGTGGTAATTTAGTCTCTTTT
Source organism: Harpia harpyja (assembly GCF_026419915.1). Lineage (NCBI taxonomy): Eukaryota > Metazoa > Chordata > Aves > Accipitriformes > Accipitridae > Harpia > Harpia harpyja. Next base: position 58,169,708 of record NC_068945.1, read on the forward strand.
TAGACCACAAGACTGGAGCTGAACTTGCACTGAAAAGAACAAGGAGCATTTCTGCAACTGGAATACTGAAGAACTGGAACTGGAATCAGGGGAAACTTGCATGGTCATACAACTCAAATCTGAAATCACCACTGGAAGCCATGCAACACTATCCAGTACAGGACTCTTGACAAGATACAAAAATCCTACTGAACAAAATTAATTGTAAGCCTGCAGTAACCAAAGTTTAGTTAGTGCACTGTTCTCTCAGTAGAATATTTGACAGCTGTCCACAAGTGAGGTTTGCTGTCCAACAATCCCCATTTATTTATGGTGAATTGCTTCAACTACCTGCCAACTTCTTTTCCATTGATGAGGATTGCAGCATCTTACTTGGATACACATGGTGGACATGCCTGTAATTAAACAATAACAGTTCAGCATAGCAAACTGCATGTAGCTTGGGGCATGGAGGGGATCTCAGACGTTTAACTGTATGGGCTGCAGTCCATTAAAAAAAATTTTTTTAAATACTCATTCACCTAATTAAGCTCTTGATCTGTCCTTGCCTCCTGCCTCATTCCTCCCTCTTTGGGCCCACCCTGCCCATATGCTCTAGCCTGGAAGCAGAGGGCTGAGGAGCTGCCAGATAGTGGGGGATCAGGGCTCTGGGACCCACATGTCCTCTCTCCCACCGTGGTCTGCCAGGGCCTGGTGCACAGCCAGCCCCGGGGCTTGCCGACAACACTGCCTGAGCATATTCCATGTGCAAATGTTTAAAGCATCCACTGGCAGGCTGCAACCCAACCGTCGCTCACATCCAAGCTAGCGGAAGCACTGGAGCAGCACAGGGCTTGCTACGAAAGCCCGCCAGCTTGTCCATCTGGCTGCAGGCACTGGAGACCTACATGAACAAATCTGGGGGCTGTGTCCTTCTCCATTTCAGTGCTGCCATAAAGGAGTGTCCAAGCATGTATTTGGGGGGGGGAAATGCTTCCATTGTGCCAGAGACTTAAAAAAAAAAAGAAAGAGAACAAAACCCCCAAAACACCACAAACCAAAAAAAGCCCCAGATCAGACCACACCTTGATTACCTGTGCTTAATTCTGATCTTCTCATTAAATATCACAAGTCAGAGACAACGCAGATAAAGATGTGACAGTAATTGTTTCTATTGCGGTAACACACCATGGCATCCACATAAAATCAAGCCTCTCAGTTTTGCATAGTGTAAAGGAAAGAAGGAAAAACTGCAGAGAGGCTGGAAAAGAACCATAGGAGAGCCACAAGGTAACCTGGGAAGTGAAAGAAACAGCTAAAAAAGATAGTTTTAAATACATATGCAATTCAGCTAAACAACAACTCAGGAAGGGACTTGGGAACAGTTTTGTAAGGGACAAAAGCTAATAGTGAAAGAGTTGCTTTACATTAGCCCATGGATGTGCAATTAACTGAGTAAGACAAAGACTGAAGCTGAGCTCAGAAATTATCTTCACAGCTTTCTTAAATTGTGAAATAATTGCTCGAGAGAAGTTGTGGGAACTCTACCAGTCCTGGGATATTTAAAAAACTACAGGGGATGTAATCCTAGAAACAGCAGCTTAAGAGGAATTCTTACCAGCAAGTACTTAACAGAGTATTTCCATTAATTGTTCTTAGCCTGTTATTTATTAAAACTCAGAATTGCTAGGGTTGTTCAGGAGTTACTTTCATGGTGCCTTCTCTGAAAGCAACAGTTTTTACAAGGTTAAGTGCTATTAGTGCCACCAGATTAACACTATATTTGAGAAAACTTACATACAATGTTTGACATTTCTTAAGCATCAACCGCCAAAGATACCAGTTTACCCCAGCTGTGGATTTTATTTTCTTATTGATTTAATTCCCCATTTAGCCTCTTAAAGCTCAATTTTGTTTTATTTCAAATCTTATATTTTTTTTTTCTTCATCTTTCTGTTGCTCTTTTATTCCAGTTTTTCTATTGTTCCCTTAATCTCTATTACTTTCTCTTTTCTTGTCCTCTCCTGCACACACTGCTCCATTTTATATTTTTTCATCATTGTTGTCACACATGCCCCACCAGAATCCACCTTTTACATTCTCTGATGTTTTTTTCCCCATCTGCCCTTTCTTTTTTCAGTTATTCTCCAGTCTTCGTGGGTCCCTTTAGCATATTTCTTTAAATCCAATATTTGCATTTGGTTATGCAACACAAAGCAATATCATAGTTCAAACAATTTTACACAAACACACTTCTCCTTATGGCTGTCCTTTCTTGTAGCTTCTGTTCAGATGATATACACATTTTGTTCAATTTTGTTTAAATGCCACAAGGACAGGACAAGGAATACCTTTGTCATTTTAAGACTCCAGAAAGCAAACAGAAAGGGAATAAAATGTTTCAGTAGGAAATAAGATGGCTTTTTAACTGTCACCTGTCAGAAAATAAAAATGAATAGAGTCTAAAAATAGGTTTAGAGATCAGCTACCAAGGATGTTTTTTTAAGGAATGGTTATCTTTTTACTTGTAGCAGATAAGTTATGAACAGAAGACATTTCCCCTCACCCATTCCATCTTTCCACCACACACACTTTGTATTTTTATCTAGACTTGAGATGTATTGATAGAAAAACCCATGCTTCTTCAAAAAGCAGTTTCTTTCTCTAAACATTTCGGTCATTAATCCTTCATAAACAGAGAATTCAGAGGTATCACACGTTTTTCTCCCCTACTCAGATCTTCAACATTGTCTCTAACCCACCAGATCTTTTATTGTCTTGCAGTCATTGGGGGTACCTGAGAATTTAATACAGATGACAAGCAAAAAACATTGTCCACTTTTTTTGAGTTTGTTGCTTTTGTTGTTCCCCCCTGCCACCACCTGAATGGGATCAACACGTTTCTGGCTCCTTTTGAGCACCAAGAAAATATTAGAAATGCTTGCAACAGCGGGATGTTAGAACATCAACAGAATACAAAATAATTTAATCTCTCCCTGGCACATAGAGCAACTGTTCCTATTTAAATGGGTTTAGTTGTATCTGCACAAAGAGATGCTGGAAGAAGCTTGGGTGGCCCTGGCTGGATGCAAGGGGCAGCCGGGAGTTGGACTGAGTGTGCCACAGCACTGTCCTTCAGCTGCTGCACCCTTCGCTCCTGTTACATTTGCACACTTAAGCACTACTGCAGCCTTTTCATTTAATTTCCCTGCTCAGGATAAAGATGATGAGAGGAGAGGCTGTTCTTTCCTCTTCCTTTCAAATGCTCAACCAGGATTACTCAACAGCCCATCTTTGATCAGCCAGAATAGCATAAACAGTGCAACTTTTAAAATCATAGCACATTACAAATGCTTGACATTTTTAATGCATTCGGGGATAGCTAAAATAATAGCATCCTAAAATGAGAAAAGATATAGTAAAAGTAAAAGGAGGAAAGAACAAAGACTAGTTAGTTTGTCTTCAAAAGAAAACAGAGGAAAACAAGAATCCCGTATTAACACTGATTTTCACACACTGATTTTCAGTCTCATCTCTGTGCCATTCTCTGATTAGTAACAGAGACAGGCATAATATTTCAAACACACCCAGGTACATTTACTTAGCTGCTATGCTTCAGAGGGCTTTTCATTTAAATTAGAAACTAGCCTCAGGGAAGTGCCTCACAAGAAATACTTTCTAATAGATGCTCAGCCCTATATCTTAGCTCGTAAAATTAAGTAGCTGTCGAAACAGATTAACCAACTGTCATGCTGAAAAGAAATACACACACAGTGGCACTGTGAAGACAAATTACTAAACATATGTGATGCCTAGGTAACTCTCCATTTTTAATTCAATTATATATTCAGTTCAGTGCCTTTGTTTAAATAGCAAATACCAGGTTTTACTTTCCTAACACTAGGTACAAACAAGAAATGAAAAACATTTTGCGTAAAACCCATCTTCTCCAGCAAAGCCAAAGGTAGAAGATACGGTAAGGGCATGTTGCAAAGAAAAACACCACAAAGGTTTATAGTGTCTGGAACAAAAATAGACAACTACTATTACAGGTTACTTAAAAGCATCTTTGTACAAGATCCAAGCACTTACAACAGACCTGAATTTTTACTGTTGTCCTTGCCCATTGTATCTAACAAGCAGCAGCAATTATAGCATGGCAGAGATAGCAAAACATTTTCCTGATATAACCCCAGGAGCTAAATAGTCCTGAGCTGTGACACAAGTGTTGGTACACCTATGTGTATGACAAGGGAATTTTTCATTCACTACTTTCTGTATGCTACAGTATTGTGTGATAATCACATCTTGCACCATTCTTGATGGATTTGTAAGTCACAGCTGAATTAGATCTGTTTGTTTGAATTGGAACAGTGGAAGAAAGGATGTCGCTCATGTTCAGTGAAGCTAAGGACTTAGTATGTAACATTTTTGCAGACATAATTACATAAAAGATGGGTAAAATTAAGAACTAAAGCCTTTAAATAGAGCTTCTAAGGCTCTAAAAGTCCTGTTAATCGTTTACTTAGTTTTTTAAAACAAGCTCTTCAAAAAATACAAAGTGTTCAGCAAAATCTGAAGATAGAACATGTTTTTTAAAAGTAATAGAATTCTTTTGAATTATTATTTATTTTCAAACCCAGACTAAGATGACCTACGTCATAAGGCAACATACTTCTGGGATAATAAGACAGCCACCACCACCCCCAAATCTTTATGAAATTTTGATCCTTTCCTCCAAATCTGTGCCCCAAATAATGCATTTCTGTCTCTTATACAAGGAAGAGTCACTAGTTCATCTTGCGTCCCATGGGTTTCATGACCTTTTCTTCTAAATTTCTTGTAAATTTGAAGTAGCCAGATGATGCTGGAGCTGGAAGTATCACTGATTCTATCCTGAAAAATGCACTCAAAGTGAAACAGAAGCTGGTAGAGACTACTGCTTTCTGCATGGACTTAACCAGCCTTGTATGTTAACAAAGAAATATATGCTGCAAAAGTTCCCTTGTTTAATATCTTTCATATGATTAGCAGGAGTATTGTGATGGATTCTGAAAGTACGTTCCAGGTTGAGGTCAACAGCAGTCCCTGAAGTATATGATTTTTTAGTTGCCCAGTGTAAAACTCAGTCTAATGAAACAGAAATCAATATTGAAATCCAATAAAATTACTCTAGGTAGCAATATATGACTGGCTGGCTCTGTGCGTATTTGCCTATATATTTGAGCTGTTTCTACAGTTAAAGAATAGAGACAGAACTGGTAAAGGCTTTTTTCTTTTGTGTTCTGCTGAACTAGTGAAATCACTCAAGGTTAATACAATTAGATGATGGATAAAGTTCTTGATGGATGGGACTGCAGTGACACTGAAAAATGTGGTGTTCATTCTATGAAGAGATATTTCTGCATCCAATGCAATTAAGGGAGGTACAGATGCAAATATGGTAGTAGCTGCAAGAGTAAGAAATGGCTTCATACATTTGTAAGCCATTGCAAAAGACATTTGAATTGAGACAAATACTGGTAGAGAGATCATCTTTCTTCTCATGATGAAGGTCAACTCAAGGGACAGCATTCATAAAATATGTCAGAGCTGTGAAATCCAAAATGTTCCTGGGGTGGGATTTGCCTGTGAATTTCTTCCATGTTGAAAGGAACCGAGAGGCATGGAGGAAGGGGCAGTGGGGGCCGTGGGGACAAGTGCCTAACGTGGAATGAACCTACTTGCAGGCTGGAACAAGACTCCCAATATGCTGTGGGCACACCTTTATAAGAACTTTTAAGGACAATATGAAGGTAAAACGTGCCTTTTGGCTTGAATTTATTACATCAGCTATAAGTCAAATAAGCATTTTTTAAAATAAGCTTTTTTTTTTTGTCAAAAAACCCTACAAACAATTGGACTAATGCTTACAAACATCGGGAGCAATGTTAGAAACAGTTATGTTCCAAAAGAAACTACACAGAACGCTATGCTGCTTACAGCTCCATTGCTGGCTCCCTGTGCAAGTGTCAATTTTCCCAGAACCAGATCAGACACAGAAACAAAACAGGACTCGATGAGGTTGTTTTGTTCTGTATTTGCTAACATTTTATTTACAAACATCAGAACAAGAAAAGTATTGGTAGATGTACCAATCCAGCATGAGGCATTTACACCAGCTCTTTCCCATGCGAATTCTCCAATCTCTACTGTGTTCAAACTGAAGCTTTGTATTTGACTCTCCTTTTTCCAAAGCCTGCAGTATCACATTCACTGGAAATTCATCTTTTTGTCAAACCAGGCTTAAGTTGGACAACTGATTTTGAAGTTATCACCTGCATCCCACTACCTGCATTCAGAGATGGTATGACTGCAAAAGTCTCATTTCCCCAGGGGAGATGAATGGAAATGAGCTACTAATGCTCATTAACATTTTAGCACAAAAAATGCCGAATTTTCAGAAAACCTCTGAAGCCCTGAGGGAAAAACACAGGGTTGTTTTCTCATGCAAATAGTGTTGGCAAATCCACAGTACTACACACTTTCTGCTTGGAAGTCTTTTGTCAGCAGTTGTAGCTTCACAAAATAAGACTAAGACTTCTACCCTACCACAACAGTAAAGTACATGTATTTTTTACTGTTGGTTTTTTTTTTCCTCTATTCCCTTTAATAATGTGTGCAGATCCATTAAAATGGATGGCAGCTTTCCATTGTAACAATAATTGCCACATTCTTCTGCTAATATCAAGCACCCCTGGAAATTAATCTGCTGATATAACTTTTATAACCATAACTCCACTCTGCTTTCCTAAATTACAAAGGAGTTACGCCTACTTGGTGTTTTTTCCTTAGTGTCTCTTATCACAGATCACAGGCATGACAGGTCTCCAATTTAATACAATGACAACTTCTGATAGAAGATTACATTTACAAACCTGGAAATATTCTCTATGTTGACCAAGCAAACATATCTTGCTAGATCAAAGAAAAAAAAAGAAAAAGATAACTTCAAGTAAACAGAGTTTGCCTATTCTTTACTGTAATGATATAAGGAGAATTATTAAGAGGATTTTCATGGCATCATCAACTGCAGTACGCGAAACATAATTATTCTTGAAATATGGACACCTCAGAATTAAGAATTATATGTTCTTATTTACCTCTGGCCATTGAAAAAGACATCTGCTCAAATTTGTCACCAAGTGACCATCATAAATAATTTGGCAAATGCACATATTGATGTTTTCAGTACACCATAGCATTTTAACAAGCAGATATCATTACAGAATATATGATTTCCCCACTTTCATTTTGTAAGAGTATAGATGATCTTAATGTTTATGCCTGAAAGGAAAAATAAATATTTATCACATTTACTGAGGAAATTTGTGTTTAAGACTATTAGGATGACTTTTCTAAAGTACAAGTATCATTATGGGTCTCATCCAAGAAGGCTTCCAATTCAACAAATGATCATAATAATCAATGTTTTATTTTAGGACCAACAGAATAAATGCATCACGTATAAATCCACATAGGTAACGCTGCCAGAAGGATTTCCAACAGGATATAGTAACCTTTTAAGCAGATTCTCTTCCCTTAATAGGCTAAACATAGGCCTATTTAAAGGGACCATTTTAATCAACATAAGAAAAAAATGCATTTAATGCAGCAATAGGACCAAGACATCCAAGTACTAAGATACTAGACACCATATATTCACATTATTGCTTTGACTCCAACAGGAGAATAAGCCAGGTTTGTTAGCTTCGCTATGAAGTTCATGGAAGTGACCACCATTTCATGCAGGTATCTATTTCGAGTTGCTATGAACTGAGAGCTGCATTTGATAACTTAAAACTCCCTAATGAAGAAAGAACTATGTTGAAAATCCTGCTCTCACGCTAATCAGAACTGTGAGCCAGAGCCTTCTCGGCAAAAAGGCATGAATATTACTGCAGCTGCTTCCTTCCCGTATTTTATCTGGCTCTAGAGAGCTATGCGAAGATATATAGCAGCAACCTTTCCAATCTGTAAGACACCATTTATCACCCGTTCAGATGAGTTCTAACACTTGAAGAGACCACAGGGTGTTTTATAACTGGTACCAGGTACAAAAAAAAAAAAAAAAAAAAAAAGGACATCAGGTTGACTTACAATGCACAAGGATATTCTGGGGGCAGGTTTTTCTCTACACTATTGGCCCTGTAAGCCCTGGTGCAAGTATTCTCCTTGGTACTGCTACCTAGTCCAAGAAAGATGCTGATTTTTTTTCAGCTGCAATGGGCTATAATATATCTTCCAATTTCTTCATGCAAAGGCTGCACAGCACACTGGCTACCATAGCAGGAACAAAGCAGTTATTCATGAGAGATGACAACAGTCTTTTGAGATTCAGGGGATATTACACCTTCTCTATTAGATACCCAGTTCCCAAATTATTTCATTTCACTATTCCTGATAACAGATGGTTAAGGATCATTTGTCAGCTAAACAGGTGAATCCCTTAAAAACGGATGAAACTTTTGATCTTGACTTTTGTCAGTAGGGTAATATGATGCAGTATGGAGGAATTACTGGAGAGGATTAACATGAACATCAATTCACTGAAGCATACTTGCAAATGAAATTACGATTCCCAGATGGTTTACCTAAGAGCTATAGTTTTGTTTCTGACACAGGCATGTTTTTAATGACTATTTTCAGTTAACGTCCTTCCAAGATCAGCTTCTATTAAAACAGGCTGCCTATTCCATCCATGCTTCCTAGTGTAGCACTTAGTACACGAGGTCTGTTTGTTATCACAAATCATGGTATTGCATAAAAGAGCATATAGTTATTTTTCTGTCTCTGGAGGGAATGATTATCAGCAGAACATGTTTCCATCTTCTATTTTTTTTAAACACTGATTTTAATATTTCTATAACCTGAAGACACTTTTGCCTATTCAGAAATATTTTTTTAGATCAAATGAAAGTTATTTAAATTGGGCAAAGAAAAGCTAATGCCCTAAATTAATAATATCACCTGTGTACTGCAGGAGTTGTGGAAAGTGAGTGGGAATTTCACAACAGCACCTCCTCTGACGGTATTTATAGATAGAATCCTGGTTTGTTTTTCACGGTTTTATTCAAAGACACTCAAAAGTCCTACATCATTATGATCCAACATCCATGTTGCATGGCTTCTACTCCACTGGCACCTTTGTAGTAAGATTTTTATACAGCTCCACAAGTTTTCCTCCCTGGACAATGCCTATTTCCCTCCTTTTGTCTGAAACTATAGTCAGCTGTCTGTTCCCAGACCGAAAGTTCCTGGCTAATTGCAAGGACCAGCTCCAGGAAGGGTGGGTTAGCAGCAATACAACTTGCTCTAAGGTCTGGAGTTATTCCAGAAACTGCTTGCAAAGAGATACTCCCTCTTGGTTTGCTTTGGGGACTGCCTCAGACTTGCCACTCAACACATATTCCCTTCTGTGGATTCTGACAGAAAGAAAAAAACCCAAAAGGCTCACTAACAACTATGATTCTGGTTAGCCTCAAGCTTTCTGCAGAATTTTCTGCTCTGGCACTAAGAGCTGGGATTTGCCAGAGCATCTAAGTTCAGTGCCTATACATCACTTTCAAAGATAAACCTCTGCAATGGAAGAGGGGACATGGAAGACTGTGCACAACATACCAACACAGCTGTATCTCACTCCTACTAAAGTGGTTTGGTTTTTTATTTAAAAAGAGTACAAATCATAAATTGAGCACCAGTGTTAGATCACTTGTGAAAGCAAGGGCACAATGTTACATGACATTTCAGGCTTTTATCTTCATTGGCTGATGCCAAAAGTTTGGGGTTGAGGGGTTTTTTTAATGTACAGACATAGAAACTGATGTTACATCTTTGATTTGCAGTCTGGGAAGGGTTAACATGAAAAAGAACAAACACCTCCAAGTTAAAGACAAGGAAGAAACCCTTTTAGACAGTCATGTATATCATAAGTACAGATACTAGGACTGATAAATTTTGTAGCCTCACAAAACATAGGTGAGACTGTATGTGTCTGGGAGATGGAGCAGACAGGAGGGTAGGCTAGTAAATACATTGTAAGCAAAAGGCCACTTCTTTTTCTGTATCAGGTCTTCTCCCTTTAGTCATGGGAAGAGAGGAGCCCGAGTAAAAAAATTGTAATCTGCAGCAGCAGCACTACTGATACAGACATAAGGGCACAGAAACTCACAGTGGTACTGGAGCTTTGTGGAAACAGACAGATACTATTTTATTTTTTTCATGAGTGGAAAGAAAGCCATTTTCCTTCAGTTCCAGCTTCCCAAGCAACATGAAAACCAGAAGCAGCTATAGCTTTTCTGGGGCAGCTATACTCTCAGTCCTCTTAAGTATACATTCACAGTACTTGAAATTCCACCTGGAGGAATAACTACTCATACATCAGTGTTGTTATTTAATCTCCCAATTCAGATAGGTGGCTTTTCTCCCTGAAGAATGGGGGGGAAAAAAAAAAAAACCAGACCCAAAACCACAACCCCCAAACCCAAAAAACATCTTCAAGCACACACCTCTTGGGAAATCAGCTTAGATCTGTGCCTTGTTCTTTCTTCTTTAGTCTCCATCATTCATTGGGAGGGCAGGAGGGGAACTGAAGGCCAAAAGATTAACCCTCCCTACTGAATTGCAAAAGTAAGGAAAAATGTGCCAAGAGATTATCTTTTAGACCACATGCCCTCTTTATATACTTTAGGGAATCTGTCCCTATGATTCTCTTGTTGAAAGATGAGCAAAACTGAACTCAGACATTTCTAGGTGTCTACACATATCTCAGCTTTCCAACAAGCAGGACTTCATTTTCCTCTGAACAACCTTTGATGCACCTGAAGGTCGGGAAATGGATCAAAACCAAGGCCCAAAACCTCTGATCAGCATTGCCCCTGAAGGGCTGAGATATCAGTACAGATCTCCTGAGAAGCCTGGCACGGAGAAGGAAGGCAGCCCTAAGCTCTGTGACTGCATGCTCAAGCCTGAGTCCAGAAAGTCAGGACACAGATGTCTCTTCACTGCCCCACTGGCAGTAATCTGTTTAGGGAAAGGAAGCAGGGAACCTTTCATACCTGGGCCAGCAGCTACAATATCGTGTGCTTCCTGTCCTGGCCAAAGCAACTCTGTGTAGTATATGAAAAGCTACTCGGCAACACAAGTAAGAATGACTGAAGTAGGCATCTTTGCTTTTTCTTCTGGCTTTCTCCTCCATTTGAAACCAGTGCTGCCAGCATGAAGCAAGAAAGACTTGGCAAAAAGCAAGAGCTAGATTGGGATGACTAATCTAAATTATTAGTTAAAAGCGTTAAATGAGAAGCTTTTGGGGCTGATCCGTTGGGTGTTTACAAAGCACGGAGAGCGCCTTTATCAACACTTTCCTAATGGTAGTGATTAACTTCTTTCTCTTTGATGTCACTGCTCACACTGTATCACTCCAACTATGAAGTACATCAAATTGTTCCTTTTAAACAGACTGTAAACCTTCATGCACCAGAGAATAGCACGTGTTACTTAAGATTACAGGTTTTATACAAATGTGAAGCAAGATATACACTATATGCATCAAGCTGTGCTGAAAGGAACCAATGCAGTTCAATTATAGTAATTACCTCTCCAATGGGTGTGAGGCCAAAAGGTCCCCTGCTTTTATATTACTTAAACACTCTAAGCTTCCACCAAAGCTATACTATTCACCTTTAACGAATTCAAATGTCATAGAAAAGAATGCCCGCTTCACTGTGGGATGATATTATAGAAAACTTTGTTAATTTATTCAGAATTGGGAATATCATTTTGCCTATCGTATACCTCTACCCTGAATATCATAAGAACATAACATAAAAAGTGCTCTGGTTCAGTACAGGCATGCTTACAAAGATCCACCTAACCCGAGATCCTGTCTCCAACAGGTGCCAGAACTGGATACAGAAATAATGCTGTGAAAATAGTGTAACACTGTACTTGTCTAGCATACTCTGTATTTCAAAACAGTTTGCAGCTGAGGGAATTGCTGACCCACAGCTCTTATCCCTTTTAACCCTTGTAAATTAATACCCACATCCTCTGATAAGACTGCTATCTCTTAGCAAATATGCACTATGAACAGCAACTTAAAAAACCCCAAACAAAAAACTAAGTCTGCCACCAGCTAATATGTGGAGTCAATACACAGAACACTTACATCAGGCTTTTTGGAGCACCATAAATGCTTTGTCATTGTGTTCCTCAGTGGTCCTCACCTTTAGCAGGTGAAAGACAGGAACAGCACATTATTACCTAGCACGATTATTTCAACGTGTTAAATTTTTAAAGATATCTTGTACATGTCACATTTCCAGAGCCAAAACAAAAATAGGTAAGAGGAGTGATGCAATTTTATCTACCAACCCATAGAAAGAAAATTAGAACAACAAATTACATTACCCAAGCTTGGAACAAATAACTTACCTCTTTCCCAAGAACTGCCATGTGTTACAACAATGAAGGCTGACAAACTACAGCGAGGAAAAACCAGAAGAGAGCTGTGTGCAAAAATTAGGATCCATCCACTGTCATGCTGGAAATGCTCATCCTAGTATCAGCACCAAAGACTGGACATGTAAGAGTCGATCATCTTGCTCATAACACACACTGCTCTGGAAGAAACACTGGCCATGGCTCCCACACTGGCCACGTTAAGCACCTTTTGCATAGGTCTGCTCTAGGCAATAAAGCAGATCATGGTCTCAGTGCAGCAAAACATCCCTGTCCTGAGGGCTGGCAGGGACTCTGCAGGGGCAAAAAGCCCTTGAAGAAGCAGCAGACTAGGCAGAGCAAGCAGAGTAATGTTGAACTTCCCCCCATCCCACCACCTAATCTCTTCATGGGTTTTTATAATCTGACATGGTTTCCATTGAGAACAGGGAAATTAACTGAATGATCTGAACAAACATGAGGCTACAGGAATTCACAGCCAGCAGGACAGCCCCCTGTCAGAGCTACCAATGCAAAAGGACTGCACACAGCCAAATCTCTGATCGATGACCGTTCTGTAATTAGAATATTTTAGCCAAACGGTGCAGTTCTTGAACTCTGTTCCCAGTGGGATTCAAAAGAAAATTGTGCCCATCAGTTCAGTGTGCCAGCAAGGAGGCAACGAGGAATAAATCAACAGCTAACCTTTCCTATCACACACAGTTTAGGTCCACGATACAGTGGAGTGAGATGTGATAAAGGAATAAACAGATGAAAAAGGACAAATTGTAGATTGATACCTAGAATAATTTGGAGAACACTGAATGAAGATGCAGATCTCTCCAGTGATGAGAAGGATTTCAATAAAAGAGTAACAATAACAAAGTTATTCTCTTTGCAACTCAAACTAGTGACAAAGTATATTTGGAATACACTTAGAACTGGAAAGGTCAGTTTTGATATCTTTTTAAACCAGCTGATGACATTATTCTTAGAACTATTAGATTACATAATTTATTATTGTTTTAATCTAGTCAATTTATTTTCACTACTCTTGTTTTGCATTTTGCATAACAATGGAATTTATGGAGTGGTTTTTTTGTTAGACAACCTGAGAGACATAAAGCAAACTTCCATTAAGTGCATTGGGATGCCCCTGCTCTTCAGAGCAGAGATTTTCATCTCTCAGATCAAATTCCCCCAGCCAGGTTCTGTCTTGTGAGGACAGTCAACTCTTTCTTAAACCAGGATTTCAGACACTGTTGGTTTGTTTTCCTGTTGCTCTGGAAGAAGCATAGAGTGTGTCTGATGTCCTGTTCTGTGCAATAAACGCCAGAAAAGATACCATTCCATGTAAGCACAGCAATATTAAGGAAGAGACTAACCAAGGCTTTTCATAATACAAGCTCTTTGAGTCTATGAGATGAATCACAGAGTTAATAAAGTGAGACAGAATGCTTCCAATAATTCCACTTCCTAGGTTTTAGGAGACACTATGGAGCTCATAGTAGGAACAGGTACCAATTTAAAATGGCTAGATTAAGGGATTTCCGCCCCCCTCCCCCTGTTGTTTTAGTCAGTATTTCTATGTTTAGAAATTAGTGATGTATACAGACTAGAATGATGCTATTAAGACAAATACACAGTTTAAGGAGATAGCAGAAACTATCTAAAGGTTACAATTAAACCTTTTCAGGTATGAATGTTTATTCGCAAAAGGCACTGTAACGCATTCTTCAACTTGCAATATAAATTGAAGTGAATAGGTTTAGCACTCAGGTCTTCTGAGAGCAAGAGCAGATAAACCACTTCCATCCAAACTCAGCACAGCTGGAATCCAGCTGTGCGCTCTGTTACTCCAGCAGCAAAAAGAAAATCTCCAGTCCATCTACAGTACAGTCATTGCCAGAGCTACCGAAGGGACTACAGCCATATATCTACACGAGATGGCTCATTTAGATATCTTCTAACGCCTGCTCTTCTCTGAAACGTTACTGTACAACGTTATAAGAGTCCATAATTGCCACAGAGAAAGAGACAGTTACAAGACTGTGCTTATTTGTAAGCCAGCAGGCATGTTTACTGTCAATAATTTCCATAACGGGTAAAATGATGTTGTACAGAGTTGGCCTCCATTCCTAAAACTTATCTTAAGCTTTTGTGGTGCACGGTTTGCAAGCGTTGGGACAGCTCTGTTTTTTCCAGGGTTAATACTGCCTGTTAGGTTACATTTCTGTTAGCACACAGGCAGAAATTAAGATGTCAGTTTGCAAATGTAGTGCCCGAGTGTACTCATGGACCCTAATGCCCCCACCTGCTCCCGGGGCAGCCCCACCCTGCCCAGGGCCCCATTCCAGCCCCTGGGGCCATCGGTGCCTGCCCCAGCGAGGCCGTAGGACAACATCTCCAACCTTGCCCGACCACGAGCCCCACCAAGCCAGGCCCCCCTGTCCCAGCCCACCCCTGTCCCCACAACCCTGCCCACCCACCCCGGGCTGGGTGTGACCCTGGCTCCCCTCACCGGGCCTGATCCTGACCCCCACCCACAGCTCCTGGACCCCTGACCCCAGGCAACCCCCTGACAGTAAATGCTGCAGTTTTTCTATATACTACAATTTCAAAGTGCATAAGTAATCCACACGTGAAGAACGTCACGTTTGAACATGGGAGCCCAGAACTACAAGCCCACATCTAAAACTAAGACCGCCTGATTTCTCTCTTCTTCGGTTCCCCTGTGGGTGAAAAAGAAATGCCAACAGCTTCCTACTAGCCAAAAAGAGCATGAGGCAATGACCTGATCAGCTTCCAAACACTTTTGTTTGCCAACGAGAGAGAATGCTCCAAACCAACTGCTAAATTTAGGTTATATATTGTAGGACGCTGTGATTGATTATTTGACCTTTTCTTCTGGTCGCCTCACCAATAAGCAACCCCCATGTTGTCTATTATTTACTGTTTTAGTATTCTACTTTGTAAAAAAAATAAATTAATAATAATAAAATACATTCAGTAGCTGATTATGTTTTCATCAATACTTTTAATAAAATAAATCTTGCAACAGGTACATGAAAGCTCACCAGCAAGGCAGAAACCGCCCAGACTCTTTACCAAGATTACTGCAGAAACAGCTACTCATGAAAAAAAGTGTTTAAGTGAAGAAGGTAGTTAATATAAAATAACAAGTCATACTCAGTTCTTCAATCCTAAAAGTATTTTAATTATATTTGAATAAAACATTTTCCAGACCAAAACAACTACTTGCAATATCACCTCTTTCTTTTACACACCAGGCAGACAGTTATGGTGGGAACAGCTCCACTATTCTGGCAGAGAAGAGTGAGGAAATCTTGAATCTAAGAAACGATTAACATGTTTAATTTCAGTCTTTGCACTTAAAGTAATATTTTTAAAATGAGGGCCCAAAAGATCTCTCTTTTATCTACTTTCTTCATTTTCATTTTCCCTTTTAAAAATGCAGCATTAAGCTCCCAAAGGGGGGAAACCCCCCCCCCCCAAAAAATCACTAACCTGAGCACTATCACAGAGAGGGAAGGATCTGAACATGAGTCCTCAAATACTGCTCAAGAAATATCCCTGCACTGGCAAGGTCATTCATTGCCTTTTTATGGCCAGGAATCTGTTGACTGGACATTGCTAAAACCACCCAGTAGCAGGCTGGTCTTCTGAGGAAAACAAACACTTAAAAAATACCAGGTCCACTGAGCACATTTTCCTTTTTGATATG
The DNA here is from genome assembly GCF_026419915.1 of Harpia harpyja. Lineage (NCBI taxonomy): Eukaryota > Metazoa > Chordata > Aves > Accipitriformes > Accipitridae > Harpia > Harpia harpyja. The sequence goes on from NC_068945.1 coordinate 58,185,909, forward strand.
TTTGGGATTTTAGCTCAAGTTCTCGTAAATGAAGTGTAATGCAGTCTCTTCTGCTTTCTCTATCCCCCCAGATTTTTTTCCAGTGAAAATCAATGCTCATGAAAGCTTCAGGATGAGAACTTGAGATTAAAGGCCTCTAATGATCTAGAAAAGCACAAAAATCTCTCCTCCCCATTCAACTCCAGGAACTCCTCAACCCCTCTTTGCAAGGATCACCTTGTTAGGAAAGGAAAAAAGAAATCAGTTCAAGGAAACAGTTTGACCTTGAGCTTTCTACTAAGCCTCTCCCAGTGATGCTAATTATTGCCAAACCTGACAAATCTTCTCACGGCAGTGACACCTTGCTGTTTGAAAATATACTAAGAGCCAAGTCACAGCAAAGTGGTCATTGCAACAAACAGCTCATTCACCAGGGGGCTGGGTACAATATAGTTTAAAAATCACTTTGCTCTGAACTAAAAACAACAACAAAATATTTTAAAGCTTAGATTGATCTTTTCCTCCCCCACCCCACCCACACAAATGATTCTATTGATTGAGAAAGAAAAACTGCTTAACAAAAAGCAATGAAGCATTCTACAATAAAAGACTCCCCAAACCGTAAGTCCAGAAATGTTATCAAGTTTTATCCTCTGGTGAGATCTGAAACTCAAATGCAGAGCCTTAAAAATACATATTGAATATACCAAAATGAAACACCAAACCTAGACATTTGATTTTAAATTATTTCACTCAAGTTAGACCAGAATAGAAATAATTTGAGAAAGCTACATTGAAAAAAACACATGCATTGACTTTGGCTGCTGCTAACTCAATTCCAAAGTTTTAAATATGCATATCTACTATAATAACTTAAAATTGACCATTTCCAGGAATTTCTTACACTTCAGACAAATGCCTGCTATTTAAACGTGTAGCCAGACGCAGTCACCAGGACTGCTAAGAAACTTTCTCAGGACAGGGGGAGAAGGGAGGTAAATTTACAGTATTGATATTTAGATGAGCCGAACCTTGAATAGATTTCTACCAGTGATATAATATAATAAAGTTATAATTTAGATATGCAACCTGATGCAAACTCATACATTGCTGTGATATACTTGGTTAGTGTACCTGTTGGTAAAAAAATTACTTAAGTTTCTAATTTTATCCATCTGGTTTATACGTCATTATGAAAACAAAGCACAGAAGTTTGTATGGAAACATACTAAAAGGAAAGTCTGATAATATGGCATGTATGAGGCTTTTCATTACTAACAAGGAGTGGTTAAAACCTAAACCACTAAACAATTCAAAATGTTTAAAAAAAAAAAACAAACATAAACCTGAACTTTGCTCAGAGGCAAAGCAGTGCTATTAGATTAGCAGCTGAGGTCACTGAAGACTTTAACCTGGATTCATGCCCAAGTTTTAACCTTCACAGAAACTTTTCCTCCCCTTGACCCATCCAGGTTTAGAGATGCTATCAAATCACTGAGTCATATGTTAGAAATCACTTCTCACTTCAATCAAGGCTGGGAGCCATCTACTTTGAAGGGAAGATACTGGCACAAATCATGAGCATTCAGAGTCTGTACAATACCCTTCCTAAAACTTCTCTCATCTCCCCAAGGACAAACAAGTACTTCTGCAGCAGACAATAGACTGACTCATCCTAAAGCATTAACACACACCAAAAAAGGAAAAGGAAAAAACAAAACAAAACAAAACACACAACAAAAAAACCCACCCCAAAACACACCTACCACAAAAGTATCCAAAGCACCCTTCCCTACACACACACAGATCAGCGCTGCGCCTTTACACCACCACAGCTTTAAAAGTGTTGCCGCATTAATTTAATACTCACAAAAATTGAACAATAGCTAATGCTAACAACATTACAAACAAAAAACCATACACAGAAAAGCTTTTGTTGCAATGTATACTAAAAAAAAAAAGCATACACCAGAGAAAGAGAAATCCAGTAGTTTTATCTGCATTACCAAAGTCCTAAACGGGAGTTGATCAGTCTGTGAAAAACCTTGAAAAGTAGCAGGAAGATAACACAATGCTGTTATTCAGATTTTACACACAGGTGAAAATATATTTAATACTCAGTATTTTAAGCAGTGTAGACCTTGGATGGGCTGACCAATTTCACAGTTGAGAGCCATCTACGCAGTGATTTGTACTCCTGGCACAGACTCAAACTATCTCTGATCATCAATTACCTGGGTAAGGAAAACATATCTAGAATAAGAATTTTATTGTTTTTTCTAGGTTTGCCTTGAGTCATTTTAAGGCACAATTTCACAGTCTATATACATTGATATGTACTGATTCACTCTTGAATCATCAGTTTAACAGAGAACAGTGTTTGGAACAGAGCTGTTAGAACATACACAAATTAAATCGGTATGGGGCTGTAAAAGCAAGAAGACAAAATACCTTAAAAAAACCCACCACAGTAGCTTACAGCAACTTCAGCTATAGCTTAATACACATTCAAAAACTTATAGAATGTCATAATTACGTGACAGCCTTCCCTGTGTATGCCCTATGATGTCATTCTTAACTGTACAACCATATATAAACTCTTCTGCAAGACCTTTGCCCATTTTAAAGATGGATGGTGACGCTCATTCAATGAACAGATACTTAAAATCTGGCTTTCTCCTCAGCGTTCAGTGCGTGACCATATGCTTTAGTTTAGCGCGCACCATTCAAACACGCTCTGCAAACAGAATGATTAATTTGCTTGTGGAATTTTTCTAGTGTTCCTTGATATAGTATCTAACAACATCATGAATACTAGTTTATTTTCACAAGACTCCTTATAGGAAGGGAATCATATTATCTGCACTTTTCAGATGAAGAAATGTAAGACAGAAAGAGCTTAAAATAGCCCATATGTAGTGATTCGGCGCCCAGTTAGCAAAGAAAACAAGTCTGATACTTCCTAGAACTCTTTGCATTACTTGGGCTTTACATATCCAAAGCATTCAACTTCTCTGTCAGTTTTGAATGCTCAGCACACCTGTAACTGAGATCCCGGCTTCTCCTTTCTGTGAAAAATCCGATTTAAACAAGTTGATTAACACAATATAGGAGTTCTGTGGAACAGGTATTGTTATAATCCAGCCCTTCAGAGCAGCACCGAATTGCTTCAAACACAAGACGATCCCTCCTCTTCCTACCCTCCTGCTTGATTCAGCCAATACCTTCCAATTTCTACATTAAATGAAGCAGGGTTATAAAAATAACTCACAGGAACTGTGAGTCTCATTGTCTTCTATGTAGAAAAAGTTTTTCCAGTGATTTTGGACTTCCCTGGCAGTCCCTCAATTTCCTACTCTCCCTATATGCAGGAACCCTTCTGCCTAAATCCCCTCCGTTCTGTCCAGTGATGCATCTAGTGACATCACAGCAAAGCAGGAAGGGGGTAAACCCATTTGCTTGGCATTTCGGGCAGAAGGTGATTAACTCTCTACTGCGTACATTAGAAGTAAGATGATGATCATCCGGGTTTTGTTGCAAGCGTACCAACATCTACAAATACCCAGGCTTCTGCTGGCAGCAACCTCAGCTTGCTGTGTCACCACCACCCTGACACTGGGCTACTCTGAAGCCAGAAACACCAGATTTACTCCCCACAAGACAACACAAGAGCACCTGGACTTGTCTTGGTGGCCAGCAGCACTGCGGAGGGCTTTGCTCCCTGCTCCGAAGCAGTGGTAGGGTTGGTAATCAACTGGCTATATAACATGAAATGCATAAGCAGTCTGGGGACTTCAGGACAGGCATCCCCTTCCTCACCAGAGTGCCCCAACCTTGCACCCTGAGCTGCGTAGCAGTCAGCTTCAACAGACAGCTGTAGGAATAGGAGAGTGATGCTCCTCACCCGGACAAGGTAACCCACAGCTTTGCAGTCTGAAATACCGGTTTGAATCCCTTTAAGTGAGAAGTTTTGATCAGTCAGCTGTTATGAACAGTGAAGGACACTGGCACCTCATACTCATCTGTGCCATTTCTAAACACATTCATCGTGGTCTGCCTTGAGGAGGCAATTCGGAGCTCTACAGCCCACAGTGATCTGCTGTCTCTTTCGAAGATGGGCAGGGATTCCAAACACTCCCTCAAGCCTGGGAGCCAGTGAACAGGAAACACCAAGCGGTTCCTTAGCTCTGGACACAGCTTTCCAGCTCAGCAACCAGAGCTGCTTCATTCTCCCCCAGGATTACCAAGGGAGCCTGGGAAACAGCCCACATTTGGGATTCTGCTTTGTTAGGGAGCTGTCCTAAGTTTAAGTCATATATGAATTATGGGACCCCAAGTTTTAGTTTTGATTTTTGCTTTCCTCCCCCACTGAAATCAAGTGAAGTCTTTAAAGTCCTAAAAGAAACCTGATGCATTACCTGTGTGTTTCTGTATGGTACATTTATTTCACCACTGATGTTTAAAGTTCTGTGGAGTTTTATAGGCAAGCTCCCAGAGGCATGAAGAAACAAAATTGGACCTTTGAATTTATATTTCAATCTGGCTGCTCACAGAGCGATCACCTCCTTGACCTTGAAATTTAAATTAAGTCACATTAACAAAGTTACCTAAAAGGTTACAAAAGTATACTGGAAGGGAACCACAGCTTGTGCTCCAGAGCGTGGTATCTGCCCAGGAGATGGACCTGGAAGCAAGTTTCATATTTCAGGGTAACCTGTGGGTGAAACCCCACATTGGCTGAAGTAATCAAGACCTTTGACATTGATTTCAATGAAACCAGGGTATAGCCTTAAAAGGACAAACCCCCACCCAACCCAGACCATAATGAGAGAGATGAAATCTCCAGCAGGAGAGCCCTCAAAGTTCTCTGCATGCAAACAGAGAAACACCTTGTGCTTGCCTCCATCACTGCTTCAAGCTCACTTGAACAATGCAAGCAGTTGAATTTCTTAAATTCCTAACATGTTTTCTTATGTTGAGAGATTTTGTTCTTTATTGTTATTTTTTTCCTTAAAAACTTGGATTATTTCTATTGCAGTCATCCTTTTGATCTCTCTGTTATTGTTGCTGATGCTGTTCAAACTATTACAACATCTTTCTGCTTTCTTAGAAGTCAAAGAAGGAAATTTGTTCCTGCCAAGTAAAAAAAAAACCCGAAAAAACAAACAAAAAAACCCAACCAAACCCCCGAGCATTCCTCAGAGTCATGTTTTAGTATGGGATTTCAACGCTAACATTAATTGAACAACACCTGTTTGTACAAGCTGAAGAACTGATCCCATTAGATTTAAAAGCTAAAGAAAAACAGGATAAAGTTATCAAGACAAACTCCAATCCTAAAATAGCCAAATTACACATATCTGGTCCTTGCTTTCCTCTCTGAAAAATCAGTGTTTGAGGGATTAAAAAAAAAAGCTTAAACAGTTTCCAAATACTGTCTCAATTATTTCTAATATTTTTCATTGGTAAGAACTCAGAAACATGATAAAATAATCTGATCTTCCATAGCATTTTTTCTTCAGTTTGATATTAAGGAATGGAATAATTCGACTTCCCTTTTCTAATGCTCGTTTCCACCACTCGGCTTGCATCTTTCTGTCATCTCTATTTTCTCAACAGTAGATGGCACCAGTAATTTCTATATTCATTATAATACCAAGGGGTTTTGTTGTTGTTTTTAATATCCATGGTTATATTTTCCTGACTATATTCTATGGGTTTCTTTAATAAGTCACCATTACAAAATTCTGCCTGTGAAAGTCACTTAATTTATTGGCATGTGCTTCATTTAACTATCTGCTCATTATTCAAGTGTTTGGCATAATACTCCCTAGAACTATAGCTTGATACAATGCCAAAACAGTAATTTTCTGCTTTAACTTTAATTACTTCACTGAAATTGCATTAATTCAATAATTGCAACTTGGATTTTTAATTACTTTCCTGAAATTGCATTAATTCAATAACTTCAACTTGGATTTCTGCTAGCAATAATCTTGTTTTCAAAGAAGAAACTATTTTTACCACATAACTCAGTTTAAAATGTTTCACAACCATCTTCACTCAGGATATACATTTAAAATGCAGAAACCATTTGTCTATGGCAGCAGCTCTGCTGGTGTTTAGGCCTATGCCGTATTTACCCTTATACTCATCTACAGGTTCACACTTTTTTTGTGCTATTCAGGCCTAAGCTTAATTATACAAACACAGTTGCATCAGATATTTTAATATACATAAATATAGATGCATGTGAATACGTACATACACACACACACACTTTTACACAAGAAAATAATTACACCAAGAATTCAGCTCTGATTGCCAGATGTAGGATATATTCTTTGTTTCTTAAGCTCAACCCCCCCCCCCCCAAAAATACCCCATAACAAACCAACCTTAAAATCTCCATTGTGGATACATGTATTTAGCTGATCACTACAAGTTCCTTTCATATTCTGTGGGGATATGCAAACACGATTAGGACATATTTTAGTTGACTACATTTGGTCAGATGAATCCCACCTTTAATTTCATACTATTAAAAAGAAACTTATGTTTAATTTAGCAAATGTATTATTAGTTTTGCAAATACTTTCATTTTACTGGAAACAAAATTGTAATTCAGGTTACTACATCCATACATATATATATTCCAACATAAATTGCAAGTGACCCTAAGAGAATGATCACAAACAGAAAAGGTTGAAAGGACACGATTCTTTGGAATCACAATTTTGAAATTCACCATGATAAAACACTCCTATTCATTGGGTAAATGCGACACTAATCTAAAAAGAAAGACCATTGCTCATGACCTACACTCTGCATGGATTGCTGACCTATTGAGTTGAGAGATCAATTTGCTTCCTGTGTCTCAAGAACATGTACAGCAGGCACTTACAGCGCTCAGATCAATGAGTTTCCTTTCTCTATGAGCCACAACATCCGATACGTGTACAAAGTTAATGTTCATCCCCCCTCCCACCCTAAACTAATGATCCCCAAGCTCCTGTTGGTGTGAAAATGACCCAAGTCCAGGTCTTCATGTGAAGAATCTGCCACCCCCACAGAGAAAAGAAAAATATGTTTGCGAACAGTCATGGCCATTGAGATACCACAAAAAAAAGTATGACAGAGAAATGGATAAAAGGAAGCTGAATGCCACAGCTGTGAAGCTCATGAGGCTTTCAAAGCTTGCATAGACCAGAAGTTATAGTAGATGTTTTCTGTTTGTAATTGGCCTATGTCTTCTGAGGAAAGGGAACAGAAGAAAAAAAAAAAAAATTCATGTTTTGTTTTAAAACATTAAGGATGAGGAGAGCACAGGGAATGTGTGTAACAAGTTATTGGATCTTACTGATGAGTGTCTCTGAACTTGTATTGCAGCCCACTCCAACATGCTGACCCTAAAGTCAGGAAAACGCATTGAAGTCGCTTGTGGCTGTACTGCTCTTGGAACTAAGGTCACAGAAATCCACCTTACATCCAGAAAAAGACTGCTTTAAACACTGAGTGATTCGCAGTGAATCTAAAAAAATAATCAGAGGTATTAATGTATAGCCTATATCCAACTGGTGTTTCAGATGTTGGCTGGGTAAGAGGGATGGCTTTGGTTGCTAGCGATCTGCTGCAGCCGGGCTGTAGGGACAGGCTGAGCACGTCCTTCCCTGCACCCTGGGGGGTGCCATGGGCAGCCTCCTTCCCCCTCACCCCCTCTTTTCTGTTCAGATCATGGCTGCCCCTAGCCCTGCATTTGGCAGATCAAAAATGCATTGGCATTTTTACATTTCCCATTTGGAACAGGCTAGGGATTTTTTTGTTGTTGTTTTAGTCTGGGTTTGTTTTTAATATAAATGGACTTTCAAGCTAATCAAGTCTCCATTGTTAAAACCCCTCCTGGGATACTCCGCAAAACAGTATCATTGTAGATCTTTCTGCTTCCATCTTATCCTCTATTTGTAGTCCCTCATTTCAATAATATAAATTTTTAGGGTCATTCTACTTTTATTCCCAGACGAAAACAAAAAGAAAACAAAACCAATCAAGATGCCAAGCACAAATGCAAATTTGATGCATTCAATATAATTCAGTACATCTAACTTCAAACTGCAATTTCCTCTGAATTTAAAAAAAGGGAACATGACATTTTCTGGCTTTTAGAATTGCAACATTACAAAAAGAAATGAAATCAAGATCAGTAAAAGCTGGAAAGGCCTGCCCAATAATTGCAATTCTTTAAAAATGAATTGGAATGTTTGCTGCGATCTTTTAACTGAATCCCCTTCAACCTCTTAAACAGGTTCCTTATAATTCTACATGTAAACAAAAAACCCCTCCTGTATCTCACATTGTTTCTATAACAAAATCACCCAATTTAATACAAATTTGAACATCACAGTCTCTGCTTTGTCTCAGTGAAACTTGCAACAAAAATATGATATGTACTTGGGAGTAGTACAGAAATGCCACGTTATTAAAACAGTACCATCACAAGCTTCACATGGTTAAAAGCTCTTAATATTCTACACACTTTCTATTCTTCCCATTCTGGCCTGACAATCATCGGTGACATCAGAAGCATGTGCTAGAATAAGCAGCTACAATTAAGAACTATAATTAAAGTCCTCCAAAACAATCTCACTGTAAGTGTAGATATATTCCCTACACTACGGTTTCCAGATTTTAGTATAATCCTGGGTTAAATGTTAAGTGAAGAATGAATAGTGTTTATCCAACAGAAGACTTGTGTGGATCATAGTCACTCTTTAAATTAATACATGGAAGTTGCTGCTACAAATAAAAGAATCTCTTCTCCCCTTCTACAAAATGACCTTGAACTGCAGTACTGCAGATTCAGGTAAGAGAACTGGGAAAAAACACTTCTGGTATAAGAGAGGCACCAAAATGGACTGCCTGGCTACAAAGACTATGGAATTTCCATTACTGAAAATCTTTAAGAAATAGCCAGATAAACATCTGTCAGGAAGTACATAGGTATAGTTGATCCTGCCTCCAGATAAGAAAGGAGCTAGATGAACTCTCAAGTTCCCAGGCAACCCTCTCCTTATTTTATTTCTAAGTAACAGAGATACCATTTTTATATTTTTATTAAATACTGTAGTGATAATGTAACTCTATTTCTCATTTCTAAATTATTTCAGCAGAAATTTCTGGTATGCTCTCACTGAAGAATTCAAAAGTCACCAAATTTTCTTTTGCTCCCCCTCCAAAGAAAAAAAACCCTCAAAACCCCAATAAACTCTTATAATGATTTTTTTCTACAATAATTTTTGCCAGTTAACATTTTAAGTCATAAATACTATTTTTAGAAGATAACTACTATGCTACAAGCCAAAATTAAGTAGATAATAAGATAAAATGTGACTGATTTGATCTCTGATGTTAACATAACAGTCGTCTTTAATGGCAAAAAGCTAGCAAGAGATCTCATTTTACAGTTAATTTTACCTAACAGACCAGAACTTTGTAGCTTGAAAGATCTAATATTCATCAAAATAAAGAACAATTTTTTCTATTTCTTTGCTAAACAACATATACACATGCACATGCACTCATACAACTACATGGTTTAGACTATATCTCCTAATTGAGGTGTGGCTATTTACTAAATATTAGTCCTTGCACTGAATTTTGTGGGGGTACGCACATTTCTGGTTTCTCCCTAGTGGTCTTTACTTTATCACCAATTTAAGTGGAAATAGAGCATCTGCCTTTTAACATTACAGCACGTTAGTAAGTTTAAGCATGTGAAAAGTCCCATTAAGTAAACACTACTTGTGTTTATGTAAGTTAGGTATACACACAAGAATCTTGGTGGATCACAACCTCTATGAAGTATGTTTGAGAGTGTATCAGTATCTTCTTACTTTTGTCTATAGCAAAAATATAAGGCTCAGGAGTGAAAACCTCCCATTATTTACACATTTAAACTATTTCTCTTTGGTCACCTGGCACTATCCTAGACCTTTATCACCCTCTCTCTGCAGGAGTGAGCAATATCACTTTATTTACACATTTACTTTTTATCATGCAGCTGTTATCTGCATTTATGTGGAAAAATCTGCCATTTCTACTCCCAATATATAATTTAGAGCATCATCAAAAACATCACCCAAGAACAAAAGACTTTTGCTGACGTGGAATGTTTGTGGATTTGGACTCTTCCCAACAATCCTTTTCTTCCCCCCCCCCTTCTCATTTCACTGATTTCAAGCAGACTTTTTTTTTTTTTAAAGCAAATATTTCCACCCTTTATTTCCCAAACCATACATTCTTCATAACATTAAAATCTTTATTCCCCTTCCCCTCCTCCAAAAAGGGGAAAGCAAGCCACAGCTGTGTCAAATTTCATAAGAATTTGGAGATTTCTTAAAATTTAATTTCACAGAAATTTGCTTAAATTCCTCTGTCCAAGCCAGATGTAGATTGGAGCCAATCACCAGAATTGCTTAGATGCAGTCAGACTTCCATTCCACAGTCAAAATCTTTTATTTGAGAGAGGGGGAAAAAAAAAGAAAAAAAAGTCTCATCACCAGTTAATCCTTTAATTTCCCTTTTACCTCAGGGGACCTGGTTACTTGTTTCAGTTTAACACGACACATGACAGCAAGTTTGTGAAGTGCACTCTTCTTAAAAATTGAATTTAGTATAAGAGAGTTGTAGCAGCAAGTTACCCTAGAGCTGGAGAAGACACTCTTGCTTCCAGCTTCCTCCTCTCCAAGACCTGAGACCTTCTAAGGATCATTCTTCTAGACCTGGCCCTTTCAGCAAAGGTTTTACTGTGACTGCCTGACCCCCAACTAACTCTTCCCTGCTCTCAGCCACAACTGAATTCATACAGCCAGGCTGAAGCTTTTTCTGCCTTACACAAATCACCTAGAGAAACTGCCTGAAACTATGAGGGCAACAATAGCAGCAGTGGTTCTTCTCATCCTCTTGTAACACATTAAATGCAGCATTAGTCCTGACACTGAATTAATTCTTCAGGGAAATTACTAAATCTTAAAGCTCATAGAAATTAAAATAACAACAGCCATTACACATCCTATCGATTACCACAGCTCCGAAATCAAGATTCTCAAATTACTTTATTTACAACACCACCTTTGCTCACAAGATAAGAGTGTACCTTAGTCAAAGCTACTCTGATTGAGGAATCAATTTCAGGCCCTTGCTGTGTACTACATTTAAAAGAAATTTGAGTGATCATCTAAATGACAAGCTCGTGCTCTTGTTTAAGCAAGTAGTTATGAACACTTAAAAGGATTTACACAAAAATTTTAACTAGGCTCTGGTGTTTTTGTTATCACAGCATGGTGAATGCAACCCTGAAATATCCTAAATATATTGTCATATTTTTGCCAAATTTCGGGGAAACCTACCCAGTGAGAAACTGGATCAGTATTTGACATCAGTGAAGACGTTCATTTGATAGTTCTTAGCAATTCCCATTGAATTCAACAGCCTTTCGTTCATTTATTGCGTTTCTGCAGGCTTGTGGAGAGGAATAAGCCAGGATATGTACTTTCTGCTTGCATACAAGTTGCTTTTTAATTTTCAGATCAAGACATGAGATATCTCAGTTGTGACTTTGCATTCAAGAGTATTACACATTTTGACTGATCTGTGTCTGCCATCTCAGCCAGACGAACCTCCCACTGCGTAACAGGTTCAGAGCACACTGCCGCTCGGGCAGCGCACGGTTAGGACCCGTGCTCACGACAGTCTACTGCTGCATCTTCCCACAAGCCACATCAAACGCTTGGCATGCCAGATAGACTTTGCTGGCTCCAACCTGGCTTCCTTGGGATAAGGCAAGCGAAAAGAAAATGATAAAGGAAAATAAGGGATGTCTGTGTGAAGAATTTGGGAAATACAGAGAAAAACCTAAAAAAGCTCAAACTCAGTTTTCATGGAGCTTTACTCTGCCCCACCCACGGGGATTTTAGTGCAGCTACAAAGGAAGTAAAACTGGAGCCAAAACTCAAAGAGCTGCTGCTGCTTAGCTGAGAGATTGATGATGTTTTTCTAAGTAGTTCTGACACGAAAGCTGCTAATACTGCTTCTGCTTCCCTGAAACACTGATTCAGTTGGTTCGGTCCTACAACTCTTACTCAGGAACCATTTCCCATTGAGTCAGTGGCAGCCATGTCTGATTTGGACTCCAGGATTTTAACTTAAGAATACATTTGTATTCAGTGTGCAAAGGGAATCTGGAGTCAATTAAATCTATAAAACAAAAATGGACCAACACTGAGGAAGATCCAACAGCTCAGTCATGCCTGGCAGTCTCCCCCTCCAGAAGCATGTGACCTAATTACAATTCTAATAAAATGAAGCATGAATATTTCATTATGAAGCAGTTAAAAAAATAATAAAAAGACAAAAAAGCAGACGTATTCTTGCTGAAAGCAGTTGCGCTCCTTCAGCCTGCCTTGTTTTACATTTATTGCCTCCCAACCCAACTTCCTTGAGAAAGGGCAAGGTCAGAATCATAGAGACCACTGTAATGCTGTCAGACTGACAGCTTCATTTCACTAAAGCTCATCTGCTTTCCAAAAATAAAATGTGCACTTTGGGCCTTTTAAAACTTATTATAAGCAAATATACATTATTCACAATCAAAATTTTGAAGAAAGTAAACACTTGAAATGAAAACCATTTTGTGAAGTACTGGGCAGTCAGATAATGAACTATTTTGCTAACTTAAAAGAGCATTAACATAAAGTAGGAAAAAACCCCATGAACTTGCTGCTTTATGCTTTTGTCGGTGAGCAAAATACAAGCTATTAACTAACATCATGACTGTTTACAGTTATCCCCATAGAACTGCTTCATTCTTCATAATTTCTTGTTAGATGTGGCAAATATAAAGAAAACCCTCATTCAGAACAGAGTGCTTTCAAATTTTCCATGAAGTATTTTTAAAAGGAATTTATGCTACATTTATATTCTGGGTTCTTCAAAACAACTTAGGATTATATATTTGTAGACCTTAACTCATTGGAAGAGAAGAGCTCAGCAGCACCATTGCAGCTTTTGGTTAATCAGAAACAGATTGAGAGGAGGAACAAGCCTGCTGAATGTTAATGCCTCAGTCCCGGAGAAATGTGCAGCCCCTCTCCAGAAGGCTTTGCTATGCAGGGCCAAGCTTGCTGCCTCGGCGGAGTCCAGGGGCTGCGGAGAATTAAGGACTGGAACAATAATATCGAAGATGTTCAGCACTTCATGTGTGCCCAAAACAACTTGTACATGTGTTTCACTGGAAACAGCTGAGCATACATCCACTGGATTAAGGCCAGCACTAGCAATCAGCAAGCAGACAAGTGTGGGAAGCAAAAGAAACGGTGGCTCTCTTTGCCTGACTAGGGCACCTGGAAGTGTCAGATGGAGACCTCTGTCAACACATCATACTCCTGTGCCCCCGCCAGCCAAGAGGAGGACGACACAAGGGCAAAGCAGTACAATTCGGACAGACCTGACAAAACAGACCAGCAGGTATCCTGATACGCATGGCCCAATGCGCTCAGAGAGCACGGAGCAGGGGAAACCACCCTGCAAAGCCAATACAAAGGCCAGAGAAGGATCAACAGCTCCACTCACAAGTGGAAACTGCATTTTGGAAAAGCCGTAAGTGCAGGCTTGATCCAGCATGGCACACAAGAGACTACGGTACAGAGCGATAGACTGTAGGAGTTTGGTGCTATTTGTTATTCATTCAGTAAGATGTTACCCAAAACAGAGGAAGGAAAAAAATGCCTGAAGAGCAACATTTTGGTTTAGAGCTATGCAAGCGTGGGGGACTTTTCCTCTTATATTACAGCATTCAGAAATACAACAGAAGTCCTATAAATATATTTCCCTAACTAGATTTTATTAAAAGCAAAGAAATAAAATTTTGATGAAGTATTAAAAAACTTTTGCCACTCTCCTTTCTGCTTGTCTAATGTGCGAGTCTATTAAAGCTTCAGTAACAACTATTCCAACCCTGTTATAGAATGGTACAGAAATAGGCATAGGAATAAATCCAGCCTTTACAGATAAGAATGCACCAAAATGACAATTTCTTACAAATCTGACATTTTCCCATTGTTACTGCAGTAGTCAGCTTACAGCCACCATCAATGGATAGAAGTTACAGTGATTCTAATGTCCTCTACCATGATGTATTAGTCAGGAAGCAAATAAAAATAATAATAAAAAATTAATAATTTGCTTTTCCTTTTGGAAAACGGTAAACGCAAGACAGATATTAACCAACTAAGTTGCACTTGCAAGAATTACAGAGTTTAAAAATCAAATCCATTACCTTCAGGACCACTCCAGAAAGTATTAATTACCATAGAGTTGGGTTGGGTTTTTTTTTTTAATCTCCTCTCTTCTGCTATGCATTTCATGTCTTAATGTTCCCTGCATTTGTCTCATCAAATGGGACATCTTTAAACTAAGTACACTAGAATTGTATCCATATGGCATAGATGTGCATATATGTGTGTGGACACATACATGTGCCAAAAATAAGGCTTTTTCTATATGACACCACATGCCCTAAAAAAGGCCCTATTCCAGACACTTCAGCAGGACAGCGTACCTTGAGAGCTACAGTCCAAGTTCTGCAGCACTGAAGATGGGAGAGTTGGCATGCAGACCCAAACGTTGCACACATTTGCAAAAACATGTAATTCAGTGACTTCTGCTTGTTCTTTCTGTGTCCTGAAACCTGTCTGCATGAATATGGTGTCATCTGTTTACATGTCTGGAAGCAAGTTGGCTTTTTCTTAAAAATTAAACATACACACACACACACACACGTTACTCTCAGTTAATGATTTATATGCTGGTGAGCTCAAAATTTGTTCTGTGGACAAGTCTTAATGTCTTCATCTTGGCAAAGCCCATCTTAGTAAGAGTGAAAATAGCAAGAGAGGACATGTGAGGCACACTTTTCCCTTACTCATTGCTAGAACAATTTTTTTCTCCTAGATTAAAAATCTGCAATATTTTTACAGACTCCTATAGGGTACGTACAAACTTCAGTCACTAAGGAGTACTATCCAGTTATAAATTTTGCGTAGCAGGCTCAGTAGATGCACTCAAAAATAGCCTTGATTATTATCCTTGTGGTAAATAACACCATTTGTAGCATCTCTGTTGTGCATCATGCAGCCAAATGAAATTGCAGATGACTTATTTCTGTTTCTGCAGTAGTTCACTGAAATCCTAGTCCTGTTTGAGAGTTGTTTTTAAACTAATTTCACTCATCACCTGCTATTATAAGAGTGCTCCAAATCCATAGAGTTTCATTGCACTCCACTGCAGCTTAGGAAGGGAAAGATGCTATCCGATCTCTTGGTCTAATGTTACCCCTAGTTTAAAGCGTCTTCAAACAGCTCATTGGAATCAAGCAAACATTGCCATTAGCAATCAGCATATAGCACAGCCCAGAAAAGCCCTTAAGAATCAGGCCTCTAATCTGATGCACTTCTTTTTTTAATCCACTCTTTGGTAACAAGAGGATGGTAAAACACCTCCAAGTCTCCAATTATCTACATCATTAAGAAAATGGCAGTGAGAATGTATTTTGCATCTTCAAACTTGGTGACTTGTCCTCTCCTCACTGACCTTAGCATGCCTCCTAGTCAAGTTATTGTATGCAGACATAGGATTCCTCTCCTCCGTCCGCCCTCTCCTTTTTTTTTTTTTTTTTTTTTTTTTGTCTCTTGCATTTTCCTCTCTTCAACTTGAATGGTCTACTAGTGGTAACAGAAGGCATCGCCACTCTCTCTATTGTAGTATTACTCTAAATGGCCTTAAAATGCTGGCCTCTCAATTTCTTGCATCAGAAGAGCTGGAGATTTGTAGCTTTTTTGGTTTTGTCCCTGGTACAAATGCTCAAGGAATACTCACCATAGACTAACAATTCCACAAAGCAGCCTCTACACACTGCTACCTACATATAGACAAAATCAACTCTCATAGTCCAAAATTTAAGTCTCTGGAAAGGACACCTCAGAGGCAATGAATAATAAACACTGTTTAAAAAAAAAAAAAAAAAAAAGTGGGGAGCCCAAAAGGTCTATCAGGGAGTCTTACTTAAAAATGAAATACTTACCAAAACACTAAAATTGGATACTTGGCTGAAATATTCTAATTCAAACTACCTAGGGTTTGCTGAGAAGAAACTAAAAAAATCTCACTGACCTTTCAAGGGTAAGAGCCTCCCTTTGTTTACATTTGCTGCACATCCCTTTTATATCATTATGTTGTTCCTTCTTTTATGAGACACAAAAAGAACCCCAAACAAAGGAGAAAAAAAAAAAAAAAAAAAAAGGAAAGGGCTGGGGGCTCTTAATCCATTCTTTTAAGTGCATCACATGTAAACTTCAAATAATGTACTTAATATGCACTAAACAGCCATTTCTAATACTGCTTACCTTAAATTAGCACACTATCATTACTCCCTGGAGAAGAAGAGTGGGTCAAGTGTTCCACTACTTACTCTCTCATGGATGATTTATACATTTTTGAAGTGAGAGTACAATGATATCACAATGATCTGGTCTCATTTCATGGATGTAAATGACTGCACAAGGTTCAAGGTAGCAAAGCACCAGTTCCTTTTACTTTGGGATCAAGAGATTCACAAACTCAGATATTATAAGGTCATCCACAAAGTTTTTCTCTCCTAGATGATTTTACTTGAATGACAGCAGACTCAATCAGGGTAAATGCCTCCAAAATAAAGGCAATCTAAAAGCACTAAATCCACAAGTAATTCACAAATGCCAAATTTCTCCTTTCACTTCAGTATTATGAAGCTGTAAAATTGGGTAATAAGGAAATGATTTTATATGTCGTTTTCTTTTCTCCATCCTTTGCTATTTTTGATAACTAGATTGTGATGTAAGACTTCACAGGAATAGGACAGGAATAGGAAAACTGGTGGAAATTACTCATTTTTCTATTTGTCTGTGTGTGTTTATTGCCTGGGATTAACAACCATGGTTTTCTGCTTGAATTTACTATTGAGAAAGTAGGTAAAGTCTAAGATGAAAGGGAGTGGTAGGAGAAGAGAGTCACTTCGAATGTCTTAATTATGGAAAAATAGAGCATATAAGTTATTAATTGGGCTCAACACTGGACATGACACCTTTCACAGTCCTTCCCAGACACCTCTACCAGAAAAACAGAAGCCAAAGTTTGTAACACATTCCGTGCATTGAGTTCCTGCTCACCTAGTTGGCTGGCCTCACCAGCCACTGAGCAAGAGTTTTAACGAGGAAAACCACTACTGACAGCAGCACGCATTCTCAGGATTCCCTGTTATTCTTCAGAACCTACCCAGTGCCATTGCCTAAAACAGTACAAGTGATGGCGGTGTCTTAGGAGAGTGGCTGCTGCACAACCTTCACCATCTCCCAAAACCTGTGACTGGTCCAGGCACATATGGAACCCCAGGGACTTGTAAGTATATGACCTTCCCAGGACTATGACACTTCCATCCATTCTACTATCAGATGAACAATGTTCTCTTCACTGGGCTCAGTGCTGGCATATGTACAGGACACAATGAAGTTAAAGACCTATAAACTGAACTGTTTCTTTTAATAATGTTGTGACGAACTGGGACTGGAAAGACCACCCTGACCTCTGTAAAGGTTTCCCACAGAAAGGGTTTCAGCAACATGGAAAAGACAATTGATTTGTAAAGACTTGTTGGCTGCCCTCGTCCTGTTTTGACCATCCTGCCAAATCCATAACCATACGAGTCACCACCAGTCATATTCAGCATCTTTCCTCTGGTCATGTCCTTTGTTTTACTAAGGATTTCAAGAGAAAAATGCACATTAATTGTTTCTTTTGCATCTTTTTCTCTCAATTACTATTTCTGCCTATGCCTTTTGCATCTTTCTATACCTGGAATTGTCCTTTTCCTCATGTACTCTACTTTCTCCTGCCTTTCTCTCTTCCCACCCTCTTGCAGTAAAATCCCTTCTGAAGCTAAGGTCTTTCACAGAGTTGAAAATAGGGACTCTTTTATAATTGCTTCTAATCCTCCTCTTCCCCTTATCTCTACATCACCTCAAACTTGCATCATGTCTAAACATGGGAGTTCTCCATGATAACTTCTGACCAAGCGCTATGCTTGTTTAAGAGGTTACCCTCCATCCTACCCCTTGCTTCCACCCCCGCAACCATTTGCATTTACCACAGAATCTTAAAGAGTGCAACAGTAGATTTTTAGAAGAACGTGCAACCTATCTGTTGACAATTAGAATACAATCAGTAAAATCCCTCCACTCCTCCTATACAGGCAGTCAGTAGCCAACACCATGGAACATAAGGGCTTGAATTTGTATTAAAAAATAAAATTAAAAAAGAAAAAAAAATATTTCAAACTAGTTTTCATAACTGTTTATTTTGGCTGAGGTCTCAACAGTATGAAAAATATCCCATTCACATTGTAATATTCAGATGACAGCCTGGGCAGCCACATCATTATCATTTTGTGGAATGGAGTAGAATTGATAAATAGTTCGGGGGGGGGGAAATCATGTCAGACTTGCATGTAATTCAGCTTATTTTCCCGGACAGATTTACATAGGCATTACCCACAGTGATAAAATAAAAATCCACATCCCAGAGGAGTTTCATAAAAATGTCAGCAGTGAACTACTGTAATTGAACTTTCATGGCAGGTTTCAGGATTACACTGATTGTAGAAGAATAGGAGTGAACATAAGTTTTGCCCTTAACAGGTCATGTAAACACACTGAAGAGCTGTT
The DNA here is from genome assembly GCF_026419915.1 of Harpia harpyja. Taxonomy (NCBI): domain Eukaryota; kingdom Metazoa; phylum Chordata; class Aves; order Accipitriformes; family Accipitridae; genus Harpia; species Harpia harpyja. Next base: position 58,204,697 of record NC_068945.1, read on the forward strand.
ACAGTGTACCAGCTGTAAATAAATTTAAACCACAAATTCCTGGACAGCTGATCTTTCTTTCATAAATGAGTGAAAGACCTTGCCATGCAATGCTCTGAATTCCCAATTGCTTTAAAGTGAATTTTAACATTTACCATTCTGGAAGAACAGAACAAAATTCACTCTTTAGCTGAAGATCATTTTAGCTGCTATGTCTTACAGACAAAAAAAAAATCTGCAACTAAAAGTTAAAAAAAAGGCCGAAACAAAAAAATAAACCAAAACAAATGAACAACAACAAAAAACCCTCCAAAAAAATCTGCAGAACCATCTGAATTCACACAGAGATTGGCCCATCATGCTTAAAACATAAGACACTTGCTGGAGTTTGGCAGGCGAACAAAACAAACCCAAGTCTGGCAGAAGTAGCCCGCTTGGGAGAATAAGGAATAAAATATGATTGCTCATTCTGGTAGAGGTGGGGAGAGGAAGGGTTACAGCATGTGCATTTTGGAACTGACCCACGGAGTTGGGTAAAAATGAAAACATTTGGAGACATGAAATGAAACACATTAAAATAAATAAGAGAAAGATATGCTCAAGTCAAATTGGATTCTGTTAAGTGAGAAAGCTACTCCCATCTGGCCCAATGATGGAAAGATGCCTATGTATCTATTTAAAATTCATAGTTCAAAATAATCAAGGAAGAGTCAAGTGACTGACGTATGCATCACTAAAGTCCCTTTCCTCAATTTAATCTATTTGAAAGGGAATGTAAGAAAGCATCTACCCACTAGTGTACATAGCACAAATCTATATGTATTTTGAAACCTGAGAAAGGTCAAAATTAAACCTAATATTTTAAAACAACTGAATTTGCTAAAGATCAATATTATTAGATTCTTCAAAATTCTATGCTGGATATCCCATAAATACTGCCTCCATCACATTGTTTCAAGAAAAAATACATAAAGAATAAAACAAAATTTCAGTTCAGCAATGTGTTTGAGCACATCGCTAAGCAAAAGTCCCATTTTCTCTTTTGGTGGAAGCATAGGCAGAAAATACAATTAATGTAACCTAGATATATCCAAACTCCTCAGATTTTCCCCTGTAGTTTCCTCTTAGCCTAATCAGTGTTTGTTTCTCCCCACTATCAGCACCTGAATAGATGACTGTGGGTAGTATGAGCTACAAAACTTCTGTTCCTGAACTTTCTATACCACCAATCTATTTGTAAAATTATTATTGGTCCCATTTCTAGAAAGACTGAAGGATGTGCTGTATTCTCAATGTTCAACTGAATTTATGAAGATGCTATTGATCACTGTCTTATATAGGAGCCTAAAGGCAAAAGGGTGCTTAATGTGGAAAACTCCCCACTTGCGTACTAATGTAATAATGGGAAGGGGTTACAGGAATGTCTACAAAATTTAATACAGGTGCCTTTACAGCCATGAGCTATACTAGACAATATAGCACATACTAGACCTTTAATCTGCACTAGAAAGCACTTGTTCACCAACTTACATTTTTCACTTAAACAATTTTTTAAATTTTTTTTATAAATGAAAGCCATCATCCAAATTTAAAATGAGCTGTAAAAGAATAATTATTATTTTTGAGCAACTAGGGATGACAATAATTTTGGTAAGTAAAAAATTATTTAAATCATAATTTTCCTTAAGAACAGCTCTCCATCTGATCATATTTCTAACGAAAAGAAAATTTAAGTAAATTTCTTTCCAAGCAAGAATTCTAATTGCTCAGTTTATATAAGGTTTTGGATACCACCTCCCAAAAGATTTATACCTTTACTAAGTAAATATTCTCAACTTTAAACTACGCTGGCTAATTTATTCTGTTTATGCTTCTTCTTTGAATTCAGGCTACTGAAAATGAAACAATATGTAACAAAGGAAAACTTCTCATGTGTTGCTTTGAAATCCAGCCCTGAAGGAAAAAATATTAAAAAGACTGAGAATTTTTTAATGCTACATGGAACAGAGTAGCAAGTGAAATATTTCAGCAGTGGAAAAGGGGTATTTTTAATTGAAACAAAATTAGGAACCACTGAGCAAGTCACAAAGCAGCATCAGAAAAGATAATCAAAGGAGGTGCATTAAAGGTGACTGAGCAAAGCATTACAAAGCCATGCAGTGTTGCTGTGTGGCCAAACAAATAATCCTGAATATTTGGCATACATAACCACAAAAAGTGCCAACCTGGACAGATGAAGCTAATAACATGACGAAAGAAAAGGCTGATTATCTCCCCCTCGTCTCCTTGTTTTGTCACAGAAGTGGCAGTGGTATTACAATGAATATTGGTTCAGTTACTATGTTTAAAAACAAAACAAAAAACAACTAACAAACAAAACCCAAAATCCCACTGTTCTTTCTACACCACCAGGGCCTGGGAGAAAACAGGTTTCCAGATACTTGAAGGAAAAAAAAAGCCCTAAGAAAAGCCTCTTTCTTATAAATCTTTGGCTCTTACTGACACCCCAACCACTAGCTTATTTCAGGAAAAAGACAAGTATGCATGTGTGTGTCCCTGCTTTTTTTTTTTTTTTTTTTTAAATTACTTCATGCCCATAGCAGTTAGTAAAAATACTACTACTAGGATTATTTGCTGTGATTAGGATGATATGTGATTGTGCTAATCTAATGTTGCTTTCTACAGAGAGTTTTCATATTTTGTAGTTAATGGAAACATCAATGCTAAACTATTTTGTCCCCTTTTATACTATATACTGCAGCAAAGTCACTGCACATGAACATTTGTTCTCCTCTCTGGAAACATTAGATACAAACCCTTGCAAGGGAAACAAAGGCAGAAATTCAGTCTAGACTCTGGTCTATGATTATCTGGAAGCTAGAGTAATGTACATATTGGCTTGAAATAATAAACTGATTGGGAAGGAAACATTAGAATAGCTGGTGATAAGGAGGTTCATTGGCACTGCTCTGTAATGAAACTCATACTCTGCATAAACATAAGGGTGGTTTTAGCTAATGCATATTGTCAGACTGAGAAAATGAAATCAGAAATTATACATCTCTGAAGTAAAGTTTGGAGTTAAACAACCCTCAAGTGACTAATTCATAAATATCTATATACATAAGTATTTAAGCCTTTGTAAACTGCAATGAAAGTGAGGGACACAAAACATTCAGTCGCAGCACCAAGAAATGCTCTCTTTCACCCTGCTACGGGATGCACCTGTAAATGCTCAACACAAAAAAGGCAGCAGCCATCTCCTCTTGTGACCAATGCCCTGGCAGATCCTGTACTGGTTTGGACTGATGCTAAACTAGCAATTTTGCAATTGCTAGTATCTCATATCCTTCCGTGCCCAACCTCGAAGTTCTTTGTGGGGTATCAAACAAGATCCTTGTGTAGCACCAACTGAGATCTGGACAGAGTTGATTGAGCTCCAACAGCGTAAGACTTTGATACAGGGAGAAGAGTAGCAATAGAGCTGGGAATGGTCAGAACAAAAAACAGCTAAGTCACAAGCATTGCTGAAACACTAAGAGGAAAGCAGGTATCATGCTATAACACAGCCCACCTCCATCTCCTTATTTATAAATTATCCTCCTTTCAGAAATTTACTTTGTGTAAAGGCTGATAGGTCAACTCTTTTGAAGAAAAGTCAGTATATGCAAACTGCATTCTTCAAGAAACCTGGCTGTATGGTGATATTATCACAGGTTCCCAATAGAAAAAACATTTCTTTTGCCCTAAGAAAGTATATGAGCATCGTGTAATACGAGTAGATTTTTGTAATTTTTTAGTGTCATTTTTAATATTTTTTTTATCACTAGCTCATTAATTTGTTGGTCTAGATTAAAGTACATAAATTTAGGCATTTAAACCCTTTTATGTTAAAGGTTTTCTCTGGGTTTTATATCTACATTTATATTTGACAACATAAAAGAGCATTCAAGTAAGCAAGCTACTATGTGACCCAGCAAAGGCCACAGAGAGGAAAGGAAGGTTTCCTGCGAAGAGATTCCTTCCCAGCACTTTTGATTTGATGATAAATTCATTTAAGTGCTAAAGTCTAAAAAACAAAAAGAAAACCCAACAAAACCCCTGCCCTTCCCACCAGTCCATCCCAGATCCATCATACTGCAATGAATTACAAGTCACATGATTAGGAACAAAGTTAATCACCACTTCCAAAAATCAAACCAGAAATGATTCCATAAACTCTGAAACAAGCTCAAGCAGGGATTACCAGATATCAGAGGAAGACCATATTTGAGCCACAGGTAATATTGCCTAAGTTAATGTAAAACTAAAGGCTCATTTTCCTCATGAGGAGAAGATGACCCATCACTGGTAGCAGCCACGACAGGCCACCTATCAGCACTGTGCAAACAAGAAGGTAAGAGAGCACTACTAGACCTCTGTTCTCCTATGTACACTTCACCCAGCAGCTCTTACGGAGCAGGTCAGTAACTGCTCAGTCTTGATATTTGTCGTGGTTTAAGCCCAGCCGGTAACAAAGCACCACGCAGCTGCTCGCTCACTCCTCCCCCCACCCCAGCCCTGGTGGGATGAGGAAAAAATATAAAGAAAAGCTCGTGGGTCGAGACAAGGACAGGGAGGGATCACTCCCCACTTATAGGTCACAGGCAAAAGACAGGCTCAACTTAGGGAAAGAAACAAAGTCAATTTAATTTACTACCAATCAAATCTAAACAAGGATACTGAGAAGTAAACCCAAACCTTAGAACACCTTCCCCCCACCCCTCCCTCCTTCCCGCCTCAGCCCCACTCCCGGTTCTCTCTCCCTCCTCCCTCCAGCAGCGCAGTGGGATGGGGAATGGGGGTTGGGGTCGGTTCCTCACACCTTGTCTCTGCCGCTCCTTCCTCCTCAGGGGGAGAACTCCTCACTCCTCCCCTGCTCCAGCGTGGGGTCCCTCCCACGGGAGACAGTCCTCCACGTACTGCTCCAACGTGACTCCTTCCCACGGGCTGCTGTTCCTCACAAACTTCCCTGGCGCAGGTTCTTTCCACAGGGTGCAGTCCTTCAGTCACAGACTGCCCCAGCGCGGGCTTCCCCACGGAGTCGCGGCCATCCTGGGGGGCATCCATCCCCCTGCTCCGGCGTGGGCTCCTCTCTCCCCGGGCTGCTGGTGGGCATCTGCTCCCCCGCTCCCCTCCGTGGGCTGGGGGGGGACAGCCTGCCGTCTGGTCTCCCCACGGGCTGCGGGGGCAGCCCCTCCTGCCCTCCTTCCTCCCTGACCTCGGTACCCGCAGAGGGGTTCCTCTCCCATCCCAATCCCCTACTCGCTGCAGGTTCCCCCTCTGAAATCCGCTCTCCCAGAGGCGATACCGCCGTCGCTGACGGGCTCGGCCTGGGCCGGAGGCGGCTCCGACTCGCAGCCGGGGAAGCTTCCAGCAGCTTCTCACAGCAGCCGGCCCTGCGGCCCCTACCCCGCTACCAAAACCCCGCCACACAGCCCCAAAACAATATTCCAACTACATGCTACAAAACATCAAGACTTTTCACATGGAATGTAGGGTAACTATGCTGTTATTCCTGTCAGGCCACAGAAAATCTGCCCTTTGTCATCTAAGAATCCACGATTGTTTCCTGAAACCACACGTGAGTGGGCACCTAAGCAGCGAAGTCCTCACAGCACTCCTTTCTGGGTACACAGGATGGCCAACACACAGCCAGTTTCCTAGGGCATCCACAGACCACAATTGCTTCCTCCAATAGAAGAAAAGTTTTTCTGATCCCAAGCAACCAAAACCAATTCTGACATAGTAGTTCTTGTTCTGAAGCTTTTTAGAGTTAGTATTCCAATACTCTCCTTCAAACATTTAGGAGGAGATTTAAACCTCAGCGGCAAAACTAAGGTTTTAGAAGTACTTTGCTTCATGGCTAGTTAATGGCACAGTCTGCAAACAATGACACTCTATTACGTTTTCATTTGAAAAGCACTTTTTAGGTACATTTATGGGACCATATTTAAAACAAATGTCTTTTAAACATTTAAGAAAACAGATAATTTCATAAAGATGACACTTAGACAAGCTTAAGAAACTCATGTTCTATCTCACTTCAGGGCCACCTCATGTCAGCATTGAAATTGGAAAAGAAATGCAAATTTTAAGTTGTATCGTTTAAGCACTTCACGATCCTATGCTTGTATATTCTAAAATATGAGTGAAGTGACAGAAAAAGTAAGTTTTAAGTAGATTTTAGATTTTTGTTAAAAAAAAAAAATCAATCTTTTTTGATTTTCTAATCAATGCTGTATTTCCATTGCTATGCACATGGCAATGAAATTGTCAGAATGCCATCTAGATATGGTTTACCTGTTTAATGTGTTTGCTGATTGATTTCAGTACAGAAATGCAAAATACAGCCTTTAAAAGAACAGTAATCCAGAAATATACCAATCATCAAGTAGCCAAAAACCAAGTAAGTTTCAGAAAGGCGTTACCTAGAATTGGCAATACAGCATCATCCAGATACATACAATCTGGTTCCAAACAAGCCAGCTCTAGATTTGAAAGATAAAAGCCACTCAGGTGAGAGCTAGACCTTACACACATCTATACTGGGGAATGTGGGAATACATATCTGGAGCTGGAAACTATTCCAAATTTATTCTAACATGTCGGGAGGAAAGCTGGGCTGGCAGAGTCTACCAAGGTCCTCTTTTTTTTCCCCTGGGGGGGATGGAGGGGCAAACCAAAAAGCTAACCACCACCTCCCCCCCCCCCCCAGTAGTTTGTAGGCAACATGTTTGCTGTGGCATTAGATGTCCTGCAAAGCAAACCAAGTCCAGAGCTTAGACAGGGCCACAAGGACAAATTAGTTCTGCCACAGCCCAGCATTGACACCGACTTGCCTCCAGCTTTGGAGCTACTCTCTCCGCTAAACACTACAGATGGTGCATCATTCACAGGAAAAGCAAGGAGACAGCTCCACATTTCTCCTACTAGGATGAAAAGAAGTTTTGCTCCACTTCCTCCAGGCAATGCTTGATATCAAGGTTTCATAACTACCTTCTTGGGACCTTTTGTAGCACCTCAGCTCCAACTGCAAGCTATTTCATGACATGTTTTCCATACCTATGTATATTTCCCTTTACCCCCCCCCCCCCAACTTTTCTGGAACACAGCAGAATGCATCTCCTCTTTGAACTTTTTGTTTCTAGCTCTTCATCCACAAAAAAATTCAAGTGGGCAATAAACTTTTCTCCCTTCATGCCATTACTCATAATGGTAATCTGTTCAAGAAATTGTCTGCTGCTGCTGAAAACGCAATAACCGGCTCATTTGCAGCAAGGCAGTCAGTCATATTCAAACACAAATGCAGCAGAATGCAACCTCTTGAGACAGCACTATATTAAAGTTACTAATAAAGGCCCCAACTCTTTCTCCATTAGAAGTACAGTGACTCTTTCCACTCAATACAATGCAATTTGGATTGGGTCTAAGCTATTCCTTTTAAACATGAGGTCAAACTTTCATCATGTGCCCTGGGAGAAGCCTAGTAATTCTACCCTGGGTCTCCTTTCCATTGGGCATTACACTGATTCTACATTCTATTCATCTCAAAAGAATTCAGCTGTATGGTTATAAGAAACCACTTTTCTTAAGAAAAATAAAGAACACATTATAATCAGAAAAAAGTAAGCAACTATAGAAAGCTCTATAGCTTTGAATCTTTACTCGATTTACTTGTCTTGGCCAGGATAAAATAAATTAAAGCCTGTACACAAGTTCAGCAATATATGGCTCTTTCTTTCCCCTTTGCTTTGAAGCAAACAAAAGAATGCTATTCGAAAAGGAAAAAAAATACAATTCAATATCAAAATTTTTGCTAAAGTGCTGCAATGTCACCCTATTTTTCTTTAGAAAATTTCTGTCAAAGCCAAGAAGTCATCACTTAGTGCAGAAATCAGGCATTGCTATACTTTGGCTATTCTGCCTTCCAGAATGGTATTGTTCAATTGACATTCAGAAGGAAGATAATGAGTCAAAAAACAGACATTCTTGCTTCAGACCTTGAACTCCTATGCAAGGTGTAGTTGAACCTGCACAGAACAGCAGGGGAAGGAAGATAACTTCTGCCTTGACTTAGAAAAGCTACCTATGACTGGTGACCTACTCAGCTGCGCATTGGCCAAAAGTACAATGATATTGATGCATAAAGGGAAAAGCATACTTCCTAAAGTCACAAAATGGCCGCCTTCCCTAAGCTAACAGGCGAGTCACAAAGGAGCTATTTGTTAAATGCTCACTTTGCTTCCCTATGTTTTCACTTCAAACAATCATACTGAGCTGTGCCAAGCAGCTTCAACCCCGTGGGTCAGGGCGCAGAAGTTATTTCAGCAGGTTCAGGTTCTGCTGACACACCACCTGATTTTCACTTTTGCCAGACAATTGTTTTTTCTTTATGCAAAGAATATTTGCAAGAAGGGAAAACATAAAAAGGCCAAATTATCATCTTTCTGGGTTGTATAGAAAGAGAAAAAAAGTCATGAACTTATCAAGGTCTATGACGGTGCTTCTACATTACAGAAAACCAGTTTTTACATACAAGAAGAGATTTAAAGTATGAATAGGAAGATGTAGGGTAGTAATGACAAAGCATTTGGTGGGGGTGGGGGAGAAATCACAAGAACAACTTATGTATTTCCAGAGAGACAAAAAGGAAAGAAAAAAAAAAAAAGGACATGACAATTTGTTCTTGCTGGGTGACTACAGAAAGACTGTGAGTGCATGTGAAAGTAATTCTTGCCTTATAGACGATACCAACAGGTCAAGAAAACATTGAGTAACCGCAGCAGTGTTCCAAATAAAACTGGAGATACCAGAGGTTCCCATACCTTGGACTTCAGGCAAAAGAATGAAGGCAAACACGTAGTATCTGCTTACAGTAGACATAATGCAGGACCCCCTAAGAGAAATAAATCAGTAGATACACAACTTCTCCTCTCTTCTTTTTTAAACATTGGAAACTCACAAATTCTGCTGCAAAAAGCTCCAAGTTTCTCCACTGACACCTAGGACAACCTGCTGGGCTCCTCTCTAATTGCAGCTGGTAAGTATAGTTAGAAGTTATAGAAAAACAAATTTCAGGAAAGTGTTTTAATAGATCTTTGTCTAATCAATGCAAGGATTTTCCACAATGCAAAACAAAAGGGAAGGTGGTCTAGCCAAAAAACACAGGGGAGAAAGTTAACACAAGAATCTTGGCTTTAATGAGTAGCCAACGTAACTGAATGATTGAGAAGCTCTGCATCACCACATGCAAGTGTTGTTGGGCGACACCGGATGCACCTATATTAGCAATTTAATGCACTGAAGGCATTCATTTTATAGCAAAAAGTTTGCCTTGCATCTATAGTCGGTGCCATGTGGTTTGTACTCAAGCATACCTCTAGCACACCTGAAGTACTTGATTTAGTGGTAGAATTCAGGTTGAAGTCACATAGGACATTGCATCCAGAACACTCAGGCTGTCTCTCTCCTTTACCATATCAGGGCCATCCCACCCAGTCTCTCCGCCCCCTCATGTTTTTCTCCAGCTGCAGTATACTCTCTTCATGTGATCCAGCTCCTCACTGGATCTCACTTCTTTGTCATGCCCTTCCTTCAAGGCCACCAGTTCAGCCCCTGTCCTTTGCCCAGCCAGAACTCCCTTCTATGATCCTCATCTTATCTCAGTCCTGCTCCCACTCTTGGTTAGCCATGCAGACAAACACAACTTAGTTACCACTTAACTAACAACCACTCTCACCCACCTGCCCAATTCCTATCACTTCTGAAGTTTAATCCTCAATTTTAATTCATATTGATGTGTTAACTGATCTTAAAAGGATGCTCACTAGCAAACATGACAGGCAAATTCCTTGATCTCAGTTCTTCTGGTTGTACTGGTTTGACCTGGCCAACTTAGAGCAGCAATTTCAAGGAAAGTCCTATCTTGAGGGAGGCAAAAATCCAATACATATGTGATCTTCTGGAAATGTAGCTGCTAAAGATTCTAATAAGACTTGACCAAGAATGTGTGAAATGCAATTTTTCAAATGTTTATAAATTTGCCAAATGTGGGTGGATTTTTATAGGCGTAGTAAAAAAGCACATCCATGCTATAAACTTCAAATCCCTCCACTACACAGAGAAAACCTAGATGTTCAGAAAGAAGATGTACCCAGACTTTTAATGTCAGCAGATCAAACTAATATTGCAAAAATGTTCACTGAAAGTTTGCCAGTACCATCCAAATAGTAAACGGACTACCTAAGAGTTTCAAGTATTAATACAAACATAAGCCCCAACCCCACAGAATAAGAAACTTTCACAATCCTTAGCCATAAACTTGAAAATTCCCTGTTCAAGGTACAGCAAAAGGCTTTGAAATTTTTTTTTTTACCCCTGAAGAAGCAAAATTACAATACATTTTGATGCCAAAACACAAATCTCACCAGCTCCACCACACCATCTGGTACCCTGAAAATTATATGGCTGGCTTTAAGAAAGGCCTGGGATTTCATCGTCTCCTTTTCACCTATTGGTGTACATTATTGTCACATTACCAAGTTTTTTTCCCCCACCATCATGGGGACCAGCATCTTACCACTTTTACATTATACCTGAAATTTTCCCAGTAAATATTTTCTTCATAAAGCTGGGGCTTTAATTAAGCAACAAATATTCATAACAACTGAAACAAAATATAAAGGTGGTTGGCTTCATACTATCTTATGAAGATGCTCTGGTGGACCAAAAAGTATAACTTGAAGGCACTTATTTAACCCCAAGTAATGAATGCTAAAATTTGGAGAATGAATGAAAATCGTAGAGCAAATGAAGTTCAAGAGGGAAAGCGATCACATCATAATAAAGCCTTCAGGATAGACTACAATAGTTTAATGTTTTAGAATGCCTTGCTAGACATTGAAGAAAAGTGTTTAAAGTTATCTGTGCCATAGATCATGTGGGGAATGTTAGTTCAGAGGAACAAAGGAAATTTAAGACACAGTACAGCCACAGTGTGGCATGGATACTGTGGCATCAAATAACTTTGCAAAAATATACAATACGTAATACAAAACTAAAGAAGAAATTAAAGAAGAGTCATGGACATTTGATGAGACAGGCAATATAGCCACACTGAGGAATAACTTCAGCATTTCATACTTAAAAGCAGCCGCAAGTCCTACAGTGAGAGCACAAATGGGTTTTCTACAAGTCTTCTGAGCTCTCCTTTGGACAACAGTAGCCACAAAGGCTGTGTGCCCTCCTTGGCTGGATAACCCCATATACAACTACCATGCTAATATTTCTGTAAGTTGTCCTTGTTGTAAAAGCTATTCCTTCTTACTAATGAATCCTACTGGAGGTCATCGTCTGGAGAGGAAACAGACTCTAGAAGAAGAGTGGAATTCTTTAAAGCATTGAGACTCGATGTACAAGTGACAGATCAACAAAGTCTTTGCTGCTTAGCAGCCCCATTAATAAAAGAAATGTCTACCATAAAGGACTCCTCCTTACATGCAGTCCATCTCTCTAGCGTAAGTGGTGCTGTGTAGCACAATCCCTGGATCAAAAGAACAAGCCCAAACATGCTAACAGAACGAGTTGCCATTTGAACAATATTGCAGACAAACTGACTATATTAAAGGTCAAACAGGCCCACTGTGTAAATAAGATTGTCATGTTGATTTTGTGTTTTCTAATTAGATAATCCAAATTATTTATACTTTCCTATTAATTTCAATGTATTTTTTTACTAAGCAAACTGCTTGCAGAGATGCAAACCAAGCCTATAACTTTGCAAGCAACAGGCATCCTTCCTGAGCATCACCCCTCACTGAAGCTGCTCCCTCCTATAGGCAGAGCAGCCAAAACCCAAATCACTCCATTTCTCATGTATGCAGTTCCTACAACTGCTAGCCAAGCCCACAGGCCATTTAACTGCAAATTTTTTCTAGCTATTGAGAGCATAAACTCTATCTTGGGCGTTATTGTACTTCCAAAGGCCCCTCTGGGTTGAATTCTCTTTTTTCTTAAAAAAGGTAGAGTTTATTTCAAGCTTATGGAATATATTTATCTGATCTTCAGTGCTGCCCAGGTAAAAGCAAGAGATGTTAAAAATGTTGCTGAAAAAAAAGACATGCAAGATTTATGGAAATAATCTGGACAAGCTCAGGTCTCTGCAGAATAACATCAAGTTAAAGATATGCCAAACTTAGGAGACAGACCAGTGAGAGTAATTGTTAGTAAACCACTGAAAAGGTTCAGTTGAGCTTGATGGCAAAAGATTTATTACAATCAATTATAGTGAAAACTGGAGGCATTTATGCCAAGGTTTATAATCATAACAGCAGTAGCTAGCTAAGGAGCAATTAGTTATGTAGGGGTAAAGCCAGGGCAAATGCTCTCTCTAGTGCTGTCTTTTTTACAGTGTTGTACAATAACAATTTTAATGCACAAATGCAACTTCTCTGTTTATGAATTAGAGTCCTGTCTTTGCCAGTCTTTCACTCCATGTGCTGCTAATCTTATATTCACCGCTACTGAGCACAGCCTGCATCTGAGGGTATCTGGCTGCATTCCTAGTACATTGTACCAATAAATATTAACTCCTCTACTCCTCTAACTCCCACAAAATAACTCTGCATGAATTGTTTATATGTTAATATGTTCGTGACCACTATTTGAAAAATTAGGCTTTATTCTATAAAGTCCTGATATCAGACTAGAAAAATTAAGATGAAGTAGCATTCTGCCAGTTAGAGCAACCAGTTAATTTCATTTAAAGTGAACTCTTGGCATATTTTTTTGGGGGGGTCAAAGGCTACAAGATTACTGTGATGAGCAGGTATATTTTCTGGCATTAACTGTTTTGACATGTATTTTATTATCTCTAGCTACAGAACTATGCTGTTAGATAACAAAATAGGCAAACCTTAACCTTCATCTGTCTACAAGACAACATTCCCTCCCTTTAACAGTTTTTTTTTTTTTAGTAGGCTAGATTTCCCTTAGAGCACTTCTACATAAGTTGTGATTTGAAGTAAATCCTTTACCTGCCCCGGTATAAGAAAAAAAATTTAAAACAATAATAATAAAAAAAAAAATCACCAGTTAGTATTGAAGTTGAAATCATAGTATCTTATTAGCAATGAAGTGCCATTTGGTCAGCTGATAGGCTCAAACAAGTGACTAGATCACTGTGAAAAGGGAATGTATTTTCCTAGTCACTTGCTGCTTGCTTGCCAAAGGAACAAAGGTTATATCTTCAAAATAAACCTACTCTTTAAAACTGTAGCTTTTAGGACAACTGGTGCTCAAGCAACCCCTTTCAGCAAGGGGATAAAGCATGTGAGATTTTGCAGAGGCTGGGCACAGCTCAGGCAGGGTAAAAGGCAGTCCAAGTTTGTGATTCTGTGTATTGATTTGTCATTCTCAAGGCCAATGGTGAAAGCCAAGTAATAAAATAACATGATTAATTTATAACTAAATATTCAGTTTGTCATCGTTTAACCCCAGCCAGCAACCAAGCACCACACAGCTGCTCACTCCCTCCATCCCACCCAGTGGGATGGGGGAGAGAATTGAGAAAAAAAAAAGTAAAACTCATGGCTGGAGATACAAACAGTTTAATAGAACAGAAAGGAAGAAAATAATAATGATAATAACCATAATAAAATTACAACAATAATAAAAAGGATTGGAATATACAAAACAAGTGATGCACGATGCAATTGCTCACCACTTGCCGACCAACGCCCAGTTAGTTCCCAAGCAGCAATCCCCCCCAGGCCAACTCCCCCCAGTTTATATACTAGGGTCAGTTTGGGTCAGCTGTCCTGGCTGTGCCCCCTCTCAACTTCTTGTGCCCCTCCAGCCTTCTTGCTGGCTGGGCATGAGAAGATGAAAAATCCTTGACTTGGTAAAAACACTACCTAGCAACAACTGAAAACATCAGTGTGTTGTCAATATTCTTCTTATACTGAACCCAAGACATAACACTATGCCAGCTACTAGAAAGAAAATTACCTCTGTCCCAGCTGAAACCAAGACACTGTTCCAATGGTGGAAACAGGCAGAACAGAAAAGCATGAGATGACTGAAGTCGCTACTAGCAAGCATTTGAAGGCAAGGTTCTTCCTTAGCTACTTCGCAGTCTCCAGGAACTTATGAGGCACCGTAAGGCCTCCATCGAGAACTGTTTTCACTTGGAGCTTACTTTGAGTACACATGTACCCTGCCGTGGTCACCAGAGATGGCTACGGGGCCTTTCAAAGCAGCTGCTCCAGGCAAATTCCTTCTTTTATAGAAGAACCTCATTGCTGTTAGCTTGGCTCTTATCAGAGCTTGTACCTACAGCCTCTGTAATGATATTTTGGGAAATTATTGGAGGAGACTACAACAGCAGCTATGTTTCACTCCAAAGAGGCTGAAAATAATACACTAGACTTCTCTTTTCTGATGCATTGTGGCTAGAAAGCTGCCCAGCAGAAAAGGACCTGGGGGTATTGGTCAACACCCAGCTGAATATGAGCCAGCAGTGTGCCCAGGTGGCCAAGAAGGCCGACAGCATCCTGGCCTGTATCAGAAATAGTGGGGCCAGCAGGAGCAGGGAAGCGACTGTCCCCCTGTACTCAGCACTGGTGAGGCTGCACCTCCAATGCTGTGTTCAGTTTTGAGCCCCTCACTACAAGAAAGACATTGAGCTGCTGGAGCATGTCCAGAGAAGAGCAAGGAAGCTAGAGAAGGGTCTAGAGCACAAGTCCTATGAGGAGCAGTTGAGGGAACTGGGGTTGTTTAGCCTGCAGAAAAGGAGGCTGAGGGGAGACCTTATCGCTCTCTCCAACTACCTGAAAGGAGGTTGCAGCGAGGTGGGTGTTTGTCTCTTCTCCCAAGTAACAAGCGATAGGACAAGAGGAAATGGCATCAAGTTGTGCCAGGAGAGGTTTAGACTGGATATTAGGAAAAATTTCTTCACCGAAAGGGTTATCAAGCATTGGAACAGGCTGCCCAGGGAAGTGGTTGAGTCACCATCCCTGGAGGTATTTAAAAGATGTGTAGATGTGGCACTTAGGGACATGGTTTAATGGTGGACTTGGCAGTGCTAGGTTAACGGTTGGAGTCAGTGATCTCAAGGGTCTTTTCCTACCTAAATGATTCTATGATTTTTGCCTCACACAACCCCTCCTTTTAACTACAATTAGTCTACCCCAATGCTACAAAGCAGAACCTGCTCCTTTCTGCAACTCAGTTTCTATGAATCCTTGATAATTGACCCATGAAATACATCACAATGTAAAAAAAAAAAAAAAGTCTTCATTACACCAATTACCAACAATGAACAGATTCTTATCTTACAGTTTGGTGTCCTAAAACTCTCAGAGCATTACAATGACGGTCTCAACTGGGCAAAGCAGAAAGTTTCATCTGATAAATCAAATGCCACTCAAGCCTACAAGAACAGCAACTGTTACTTTGTAAGCAAAGACAATGGGATCATAAATCCAGGGGAATTTTATTGATTAAACCCCTCCAAGAAAACCACTTGTCACTATTAGCTATATAATACAGGGTCATCTGTCAGAGACTGCTTGGCCAATTCCTTATCCCTATTCTCTAGTTATACTACTTAGAGTAAGATGTAGAATAGCTATTCAGATCAGGTAATAATAAACAGCAAGCTATTAAAAAACAAACAAACAAACATCAACGAAAAAAATGTGGCCTAAAGCGTATTCAGAATTATGGTATTTAACAGTACCATTAGACAGCAGCTGATAATTCTGGTCAAATGTGCCCTGGAAAAGCAAAAGTTAATAGTGCAATTAATTTTCTTTAAACTAGCATAATGAAAGGTTCACACAAGACCTTGAAAAGGGTAAAAATACTATGAATTGTATTAGCAAGTAAAAAAGAAAAGGCCATTCGCTTACTGTGAACATTTAAGCAACTTAGCTTCCTTTGAGCAGCAAAAGGTGAGATTAATCTTTTTCAACTCTAGAAAGCTAAAATTCAGGTATCTAAATCAAAGCTGGTCACTGAGTTCATCTACTCATCGGTGCAGAGAATCAGGCACTTCTAAAGGGTTATCTATCAGATCTGCCTTAACTTCTTACATTAGCATGTTCAGGGGCTGAGGTGGAAAAAAGACAGAAGGTTGAACAGGGAGGAAGGTAAATCATTTAGTACAAATAGGGAGAGGATAGAGGTGCACCTTCAATATTCTTCAGATAGTCTTCGGCATTCTCTTCTATACTCAGGTTTAGTACATCAGCACCTGCTCTAAAACCAGACACTCAACGGTCTCCTTTCAAGAAAGTCCAGGAATCATCATTTTGTTTTAAGTTATAGCAGCCTTCCAATACTTAAAGGGGGCCTACAGGAAAGATGGGGAGGGAATCCTTTATCAGGGAGTGTAGTGATAGGATGAGGGGTAATGGTTTTAAACTGAAAGAAGGTAGATTTAGATTAGATGTAAGGAAGAAGTTCTTCACCGTGAGAGTGCTGAGGCACTGGCAGAGTTTGCCCAGAGAGGTTGTGGATGCCCCATCCCTGGAAGTGTTCAAGGCCAGGTTGGATGGGGCTTTGAGCAACCTGGTCTAGTGGAAGGTGTCCCTGCCCATGGCAGGGGGGTTGGAACTAGGTGATCTTTAAAGTCCCTTCCGACCTAAACCATTCTATGATTCTACAACTAGTTGCCCCTGTTTTATCCAACAGTTTCTCACAGCATTATGTGGGCAAGTACTACAGCTAACTTCAAATGTAATGATTTCCTCATTTTGAGGGACCCAAATCCATCTTTTACAGACATCCCCTAAACGTGGTGCTATAGAGAAGTCTGGTCCAGGAACTTCCTCAGTTGCAAGTGCTCCTCCAGAACAGGCATATTTTGTGAAGTGCTGGACCAAGAAGGAAGCAGCAAGCTCAGCCTTGAGTGCATAGGACACTTAGGTGAAAATGGGAAGGTTGGGTTTGCAGTCTCCTCAAGGGCTGTTTCATGCACCAATAACTAAAAATCAGAAGTAGGAAATATAACTGGACTCTAAGATGCCCCAGTCACATGTGAACAACCTATCTGCTATCTTAATTGCTTTTCCTGATTCACTTTGATTTTTCCACGAGTCTATGACAAATGAATCCCATCGAACAAGATGCAGTTGGAGTGTCCCTCCACCTTTCCCCCTTCTTAACCCACTCTCTACAAACGGTCAAGTAGGTATTTGAACTTATTCCACTTGAAACATGAGTATTGAAGAAGTGTTCCAATCCCTGAATTACTATGTGAAAAGGAGAGGTAAGAGGACCACCTACTCATTCAGCTCTGTTTTAAAAAAAGCAGTTGTCTCCACAAACCTTTCAGTGGAAGACAATCTGCTGGAGATCTCCAAGAGCCTATATTGAACAAAGGCTGTCAGACAATGAGTTACTCAAGTCTCATGACCAGTCCTAACAGAAAGTTGAGACATCTCTCCTGTGAATAGCAATGGAAGAAGCCTGGAGAATGAGATTACATTTCTGGAGTTACATTTCTGTAACTGTCATGTTCCTAGATAGATATCTTTACACATTATTCATGTAGCCGTTTTGTTCCCTTGCTCTGGAATGGCTTTATCTGTAGAGTTTCATCAACTGTTGGTTACATCCTTACATGAAATCTGACAGTTTGGTATGTATAGCTTGCATTTCAGTTTTAAAGAGAACCCATTTCAGCTACTATCTAGAGTAGAACTTCAGATGCATCTGGACTGGCTTTTTAATACGACATTCTACTGTTAAAAAGAAGACATCAAAACAAAATATTTCCTGCTTAAATAAAGTCAAATGTATATTGCTGTGGATTAACAGGTATGGCAAACTAAGGTTATATAATAATCAGCCAGGTTGTTAAGTAACCCTTCTTGTAATAACCATAAAGATACTTACAATCTAAAACTGAACTCTAGTTAGCACTGTTCCACAACATTTCTGCGAAACAATAAAATTTTGTTGTAGTTTTTTTATCTTCTTCAGAAAAAGGCTTATTCTCATTGAAGATAACTGTAGACTATTCTTCACTGACTCAGATCCCAACAGACAAGGAACAGTCTTGCAAAATTTGTGTCAGAGAATAAAGTTCAGGACATTAGTTGTGAAGACACCAAGATCAGAGGTACGTCAGTACTTCCCAGCACTTCAGATATCAAATACCCTGTGAGCACAGGGCTTCAAGGTTACATTGAAATTTTGGGTGCAGAGCCAGTCAACTCCAGAAATCTTTACTGACCCAGGACTAGAAAAATGTTCCTCTTTCTTTTCCTTAGTTCACAGATTTTAATAGTGATCCATCTACAGAGAGATTTCACATGAAGAAGCCTGCCAGGGACACTGCACAGAAGTTTTCCAACTCGATTTAGAACTCAAAGCAAATTAACACTCAGCTGAGGAATTCCTACTCTTCCCTCTATTGCCTGGTGTACTCTGCTTCAGAGTACCAGCGGTTCACACCAATGTCTAGGACTTACCACGTGAGTATCGTGCCATTTTCAAAAAGAGGAAATAACGTGACCTAACTTACGTTTTCATGCATGTGTAGCTTTCAGTACCTCTTAGGTTAGCCAACAAATACAAAAATCAGAGTTTTTCTAGCACTATTTTTTTGGAATTAACAAATGTCACAGGGGCACAGTCTGCCACAAGCCTTTGAGAAGGCCTGCACCATGACTGACTAAGGCCAAGGGACACGAAACTAAACATCAGGTCTCTGGAATATTATGAAAATAAATTTTAAAAGAACAAAGCAAACCAAACACTTATCTAAAAAGAGGTAAATAATTTCAATTAACAGGTTTCCATCTTTTCCTGTTTCCTTCCATCATAACAATTACATTTCAAGCTTTTTGAAGGCTCAGCAGCAGCCCCAGCATAAGTACCATGTCCATCTAGGACTTGGTCCAAAAGCAGCTTTGAGGAGAATCCTTTCAAAGTGCATTGGAAGTGTTTGTCTCGGTGAAACATATTTTCTTTTCCACAGCCTCCCAAAGAATCACATTTTTGATCCTGAAAATTCTCTTCATAACAAAAGTACCATGATACTCGTAAAAAATGAAAAACATATACATCCCAGTCCTCCATGAAATGCAGACTGACTACAAATCCTCCCAGACTTTCCAGAGCTTCACAATAACAGGAATTCTGACTCACAGATTCCAGTTTTATGCATTACCATTGGGTAGCTAAAAAAGCGAGAAGTGAAAGCAACAGCAGAAATCGAGGAGAATACTACTCCAAAATAAAAAGAAAAAAAACCACCACACCCAAAAACAGTGGCTCAAAAAATCTGTTCAAGCAGCATGAGCAGAGACAACCTTGGAGAGCTGACAGGTTACAAAGCAGATTGCCAGCACTGTGTTCTGACATGATAGAGGATAGGAATGACAATTATGACACAACAGTCTCCCTGCAAATATTGGAAGCAAGGGTAAGTGACTTTAAAACAAACTTTAGCAAGTCTTAGGGTGTAGTCAAGTCAGGCAGCAAGGCAGGAGTATGTTCAATAAATTTTCAAGTCTCAATCCTCTAAAAATAAAATTATTTTAAAAGGCATAAAGGAAGCTTTCCCCAGACACTCACAAAGGTGAGTCTTCTCTATAAGAAGATGGTTGTCTACATGTCAGTCTGGCAGAGTAGAAATTTATTTGAAAGTTCCAGCTGTAAAGAACGTCATTTCATCCTCTCTATTCCATTTCATGATCGCTGCTTTCTCTTTCCCTCTAATTACCGAAAGTCCACATTTAAAATTAGAAAAATCACCTGAAATTTTAGCCAATCATGACAACAAAATAAAGCAGCTGCAATTAAGCTGTTGAAGTATGCACCCATCATCTTAATAACATGCTCTTAACATGTTAGGACCTCATTTAAATGCTGTGTTAATGAACAAAAGTCAAAAATTCATTGCGTCCACTTAATCAACCCACATATGTAATGCAGCTGTAACAGTTTACAGGCTGTCATGTTATGTTGAATCGGGCAAGTGTGATGGTTTCAAAGCATGTTCATTCATTAAAGTACATACATGGTAAATACACGGAATGGGAAGAGGACTGGGGCACCCCATACTTCCTAATGAAGCTTTATGACAGTGCAAACTACAATGCCTTCACGATGCATAGGCTTTCTTACCACAGTGACTCTGAAGCCATAGTCTGTGCTCCTAAGTCTGCTCCAAATTTGGTCTTCAAGCCCCAAGTGCTGGTCTTCGCCCTGCTCAGACAACTACTTTAACTGCAGCAGAACTACCCAGCCTCACAGCCGAAGTAACGCATCTTCTTCACCTTGAAGAGGTTTCCCTCCATCCCAATTCAGTCTAGCATTCACATATTCAGATATAAATTAACCTTTTTAATGAGGGTTTATTCCACTTATGCCAAAAGCATCAAGTAAAAGCTGGTATAAGTCACCTCATTGTAGGGTTTAAGTATTTCTACAGCGAACTCAGGATTGTTTCCAGGATGAAATGAAAGACAAATTTGTTACTATCCTAAAGTATTTTGAATTTCTACATGGAGAATAAAGCCAAACTTAAAAAGGAAGGGGAAAAAAAAGAAATCCAGTGGATAGAAAGTAACAAACACATAAACAAACTGACATTAATGAAAATTCCCACAAGTCTTTAAATTCATACACGGTGTGTGGCAATAATATATTTTATTTTGCTAGGTTATGCACATAAATTTATGCACTCCTTATCACCTTAATCTGAAATATTTACATCCAAGTTAAAGTTGCAGGACCACAGTGTTTTCACAGAAGAATCAAATGCCATTTTACAATATTCCCCGCCAAGTAAACCAAATAATTGAAGTTCAGTGAACACATTCCTGAGGCCTCTCAATAAAATAAATAAATAAAAAAAAGCAAATCTTCTACAACATACACAAAAGGCAACATGGAGAGCAAATTAAGATACGATACAACTACAGAGATATAATAAAAGGAACAACAGATAATGCTCTCTCTACCAATTGCCAAAGATGATAAAGCAGAAGTTAGGTGGGAATCCTTTGCCAGACTCAAATATTATGGCCCTTAAAAAGAACAGTAATGCCTCAGGAGGAAAATTATGATAATACATATATATTTCAGAAAAAAAACCCCAAGCCAAACACAAAACCCCAAGGAAAACAAAATGAGCCCAGAAAACAAGAAGCATACCCAGTAACAATCAAATTGCCTCTCAATGGACACAGCGTACTAATACTAGTAGAAGTATCACAGCTGATATCATGAAAGCACTGACAAGGGAACACAGCCCCAAATTTTTATTGTAGAAAACATCTACTTGAGCATTGTGAATATACAATATGCTCATGACCCTCACGACCTCAGAAGGAAGTCTGTGGCCAGCTTAAGGAGAAGGAAAAAAAAAGCTGTTTTCCTTTTCTCAACCTGTCTGGCAAGGTAAATGCTTTCAATAATGGTGAAGACTGCATTAAAATTGGAAGAACACTTGAAAGGACAGCTTTGCAAGAGAAATATTAAGGAGGGAGACTGTCATGGGGTACAGCACTGAATTAACACCCCAAGAGCAGCGATGACAGCACTGAGGAAGGCACTGCTTAGCCATGCTACACAGAGAATATTTCTTTAGATATAAAGAAAAGTTCTGGGACATGTAAGAGAACCAACTGGCTTCACAACAGGCTTTTAAGGAACCCACACCAGAAAGAAGTTTTTCAATAACCCATTCGAAAAGTGCAAATTTTTTTTTTAGCCAATAGTGCATAAAAAGTACTATAGAGAGCTAAACATCACTTAAATTATTAAAGTATATCTATGGAGAACAGCTGAACCATTTTACATGGGATAGGGCAGCTCCACACATGAAAGCAAATCCAACCAAGAAAAGTAACAATTTAAGACTAAAGACAGCATATGGCAAATCTAAATCTCAATGTCTAGATTATTTTGAGTAAAAATATAGTATCGGTATTTATCTGACAATACAATCTGTGCATGTTTTCTATGCTATCTATTAGGGTCTGTCACTGATCAATTTTAGAGATTTCCTTTGAGTGTGCATTACTGATCTGATAAGTCCATCTGGTTTCTTCAGAGGGTTAATCTGTCACTTACATGGATAACGAAGGGATTTTTAAATGGGAATTTTATTGACCTAATTACTAATAAAAGTCTTAGTGCTGCAAATGTACATGGCACTTTATAAACAACATAAGATGTGTTCCAGTCTAATGGTACTGAAAGAGATAAATAAATTTAGAAGACTTTTAAAAAAAGCTATTTGTTAGGTATGTAGCAATGTTTGTGCAGAAGATTCAGTCAATCTTTCCGAGTTATTAGATCATTGCTTCAGTACAAAGATTGCAAAGTCTCTAGCAGCCATTTTCTGTTGCATACATGCAGTCTATTTTCTTAACGTTTTCATAAAGTTTCTGTTGTGGGGAAAAAATAGTTTAAAGAATTTATTTGAACTGATTTGTAAGCAGAATAACCTAATTACTTCCATAGCATAAATTCCATTCCTATTTCATGTATTGTTTGCATTTCTCTTTTTGAGTTCTTTATTTAAAGGATCCTGAACAAGTTTGTTATTCCTAAAGGACTAGAGTAAATTCAGTTTGACATATTCCACAGAAGCCTTTTATTTATCCTTAAAGTTTTATTTGCTGTAGTGTTATGAGCACTACACAATAGTGGTGTTTGTCATCTGGCACAACTTAAAACAGAATAATAAGATGTTATATTGCTGCTAAGGAACACCATTATTTACCTTTTCATAATTACAATAATCTATGATACACATATTCAGAGAATACACCCCCCCCAACCAACAAGATGAATTACAGTGAGATAAAAGAAATGTAACTAAAAATTGTAACCCTTTACCAGCATGTTCTCTGTGAAAGTAAAAATTAAATTTAAATAGCCAGTTTGACCTGGTTACCAAAGTTCTCAGATTCACAAGAAAGTTCTGCAGTTATCCCTAAAACAAACAATGAAACAAAGTTCATGAGATTATTCCAGTTCATTAAATGAACATTACTTGTGTCTCTGGGGGAAATACATTTCTAGTGTAGAACAGCTTCTTTTTAAATCAATATTTCAGAGTCAACAACCAGACCATGTTACACACTCGTACATGAAGACTGAGACATAAGGAAGTTTTGCACTTCCTTGAAAATTTTAAATTGGTACTTTCTGGCTTATAAACTATTCACAATAGAAATATCCCAGCTGAATGCTTAGTGATCAAACATTCAATTTCTGTATGTCAGCTGTATATGCTACTTCATTTTATATACAGCAGCAATTCCTGGGAGTGATTTAATTCCTGGGAGTGGATAGTTTTGGCTTAGAAAGAGGACTTACAAGTTTATTTGATTCAAGGACTGCAGAGACAGCACAGGAAGGAGATGTGTTCACAGAAGACTGGGAACTAGTTAATCTTTGCCTACTTCTTTCACTATTCTGTTGGCTGATGGAGTATAAACATGGCAGCTTTCAAAGGAAGTCTCCTCAGATGCCATATTATGGGATGTGCAGTATGCAACAGCTCGATCCCAGAACATTCCTGCCACCTACCGAAAACGATAACTTCTTCTAAGTAAGTGCTTTGTGTACAATAAGTATGTGCTACCTATCAGAAGGTGATCAAATAAATAATCAGTAATGGCCTTTCTGGTAATGGGGACGTCAATTCCAGGATATTGGTAGCACCAGAACACATATGCAGAAGTCTGACTGCTGATTCTTAATCCAATTCTACTGGATAAACACTGGGTAAATAGAACATATAGATTTACATCATTGCAATTGGAAGGTAAAATAACTACTTGCAGATAACTGTACAAATTCGTGCTTTACATAGATATAATTCATAACTTAAAGTCTCAAAGCCAGACCTACCATACTGCCTCCACAGCAGCAGCCTGGTGTTGGCGAGAAAACTAGTAAGAGTACTGAGGAATCCTGCCATTCAATTTAATTTCAGACCCTAGCCACGTTCTTCACTTTGACTAGTGCTGAAAAAAAAAAAAACATTCTTCTCTAAAATTTCAAGATTATACTACTGGACACATGTTCCTGGAGCTCTATTCAAAACAAACAGAACGACCTGCACTGGACAACCATCTTAAATGTACACAACTAACACCAATTTCTTTCTGAAAGATGGTAAAAGAGCTATGAAAGAAATGTTGTAGTCAACAGAAGCACTCCAAATTACTGTTAACAGTTCACCTTTAGGCTTTGAAAAAGCCTCTATTTAGCACACGTTTAAAGGATATTTGTGCATGATGCAGACAGTCAGAAATACTATTGCTTTATTAATATTTAACAAGTTCTATCTTTTCATATGCACACTTATTCAATAACAACTTTAATTAACAAATCTTAATTTCAATTTTTCAGTAGGCTTCTCCAAGTGCAGTTGAATTTTATCTTGTTTATATTCTCAAGTTACTGAATGTATATATTGCTTTATATTGAAAGATAATCATCAATAAAGAGTCAAAGTTAAAAATAATCTGCTTATAAAATATTTTGGTAATTTTCACCATTTTTAAATATCTGTTTAAGTAGTTTATATCATTGATTCTCAACTCTGCCATTTAAAGACCTTATCAAGTATTGCATATCAAAAGATGAAGAATGTAGAAGCAGCAAAGCAGTAGCAAGAGATGCAGCTGTGGCTTGAGAAACACTAAAGTCCCCAAGCGTGGCAAAACAAAGTTTCAAACATTAGAATTTTTTTTTTAATCGTGTTGTGTTCTGTGTAAACTGTACTGAAGTAAGCAAATGCAGCGGATTAAACTGCCACATGATATTTAGGGATGTTGAAGATTATGCTGCTCTTCAAGTGCTGATGTATTGTAGGAAGAAAATAAACAGTATTTCATACTGTAAGTTTCTCAGCCAAAGAGTATTATACATTCAACGAGGACAGCAATAATTTACAAGATGTACCCAAGAACACACTCCATTCTTTATGAGATGTCACACAACAACAGATTTAAGAGTGAACAGGTACTTTACTGAACAGGTTTTGCAGGAAGACCAATGCAATTAAGAATTTTTTTTTTTTTTCCCATTTGTTACATAGTAATGTCCTTAGGCCTCAGGAAGATCAGGAAACTTTCAGTACAAGACTTTCTTACAAGGCAAGAACTGTTTCCTACTCTGAAGAACTTTAGCCCAACTGAACAAAGATGGATAAGAACATTTGAGGACAGTGAATAAAGGAAAAATTTCTCCGTTCCTTAAGCACGACAAATTTGTTAGCACACATTACACAAAAACGCCATGAAAAGGAAATGGATGTCTCCAAGTCTGTTATGTACCACAATAACAGAACTGTCTTTCCCATCTGTAAGCAAAAATTGCATATAATTAAAAATACAACACCTTGAAGAAAGAAAAAGGGAAAAAAAAAAGAAAAAATAAAAGCAAAATCATAGATACTAACACTAGGTCTCAACAAAAAGGGAATTACTACAATCTAGAATCATTCTGGGAGCCTGATGCCCCTGGCATTGACTTCAGCAAGACGAATCCCTTTCCATTCAGAGCTCTAGTACAGAGAGATGGGTGTATGCATGCGAAGGAGTCTGTGTAGAGTAAATCAATCTGTCAGGCAGTATCAAAGTACGTATTTAAGAATTCATGGGCTTTTCATGATCGGCGTTATATAACACAGACTACATTTCAACTCCTCAAGCAGCTCCAATGTGACTTGAGTTTTAACTAGCTGTTGTAGCTCATCCTTCAACACACAAAAGTAATGATTTAAAGTCTTTTCACCAATCAAATGTTTACACCACATTAAAAAGTGTATTAAAAAAAAAAAAAGAGAGAGAAACAGCAACCTAAAAAATAAAAAGTGTAAGAAGATATCATGCTTAGTTCTTTGAAATGCTTTTAATTATATTCTGGTTCTTAAAGTACAGGCTGAACACAGGAAAAAAAAAATTTAAACTAATGACAGCTATCTAATCCTTTCCTTGGAAACCAAGTTACGCAAGGGTTTGAATATTACAGATTCGTAATCACATTTGTCTCTTAAGTTGGTGGTAGCATTGCCAAGTGAGGTACCAAAAGGTACTTATGACTTCTGCTGCTTCCCCACCACAGACCAGATCAGACAAAGTCCTCTTTGAATGTTCTTGTGACACCAAGAGCACCTCCAAAATGTGCAGACTCTGTATGATTAAGAATCAAATTTACTTATTGGAAGAGTGGCAGAGACCTGTCTGCTTCTCTTTCATGTCCCATGACAGCTACTGCAACTCAACAGAGAGAGAGCATTTCCCTGGCTGTGATGCATCAAGGGAATCACGAGGGGAATCAGGAGCACTCCTGCAGAGTTATCTAGTGAAGAAAAGTCCAAACAGTTACAAGCTGATCAGATGTGCATTATAATCTCAGGTAAATAATTAAAAAGCAGCTTGTAGCAGGTAGAGATAAGAGAAATAGAAGTAGAAAACCCTCAGAACAGAATTTTTCTTAAGTGTACCATTCCTGAATGAGATCTAATTAAAATCCACATAACCTATAAATCAAACTTATGATCCTTCAACTACAATCAGAACTTTACTTACTTCTGTGACTAGCCTCTATAAACATAGTTTCCAGAATGAGATACTGAATGGAGAATTTGATGTACTGCCTCTCTACACAAGGCTGAACTTCAGTTGAGCCTGTAATATTAATACACACATCTACAGATCAAACCTTCCCATTACTTTTACCATTAGGGGAGAAATTTTCTGCCTCTATTAAAAAAAAAAAAAAAAGAGAGAGAGAGAAGTAATGATTACAGCACTTATGCCTCAGTATTGATTTTGTACACTTTGTTAAAAACAGAAGTTGAATTTACTTGCAAACATGTCCTTAAAATAATTAAACTTACATGTATTCATAATCCAATTTGGAATAACTGATTTATGAACTATTTAAGACTTAATTTCTTCTTCATGTAGATTGCACACATCTCCAAAACATCAAGTCTCTTGACTACCATGGAAACAAGAACAAAACTTTCTCTTCATGAAAGAAAGACAGTAACATAGAGGAGGATATTCCCTTTTTGGCTATGCTTCAAGATGTTTCAGGGTTTTTTTTGTTTCAATATTTATACTACTTTTAACTCAGCAGCAAAGACAACTTTTATTACCTTACCCATTCCAATTAATACCCCTTAACAGACCAATGCGCAGACAATCTTGGCAAACTTTTACATGTGTCATCAAATATATATGGGTAGCTACTTGAGCATTTGATTCTACCCCAGGAGCAACATGAACATAATTGCACTGTAGTAAGTGCCAGCAACCTCATCTGCCAGCAGACTACGACAAAAGTTAAGGTTTTTCAATTTGCATGAAACCACATACCTTTCTAAAACATTGTGCCTCCTAGCACAAGTTTTAAATCTCATTTCTCCCTCCACCCAAAAATACAAGTTAATCGATTCCACACCTTCCAGCCCTAAGTTCTTCCTAGAGCTCCACTGCTCACAAATTAACTCCACCATTACCAACACCACAAGAACCCACTCTGCAGCCTCTGCTCTTTCACAGACATACACACACATCTGTTCCCCCATCTGCCCCAGGATGCTCTCTCTTTACTGTGAAAGTTTCAAGAGTGCTCTACATACCCCAGCTTCAACACAAGGCAGGAGAGATGGAAAGTCAGAAGGACTAGACAGTGATAAAACCGACAAAGGAATCAGCTGTTTAGCCAACTCCACTAACACGGGGTTGAGTAATTAATTAGCTACCTACACCTTTGTGCATACTGAGAGAGGAAACCACCTCTGAACAGCAGCTGGCATCCTGATCAGCCTCCCACCCAGGAAGTATGATAATCGAAAAGCCAACCATCAGCCAGAGTGTTTGCTTTGCACCCCAATTAAGATGTTAATGAAGGCAGGTAGGCTGTAAACTCTATCAATGTATTACCCCAAGTTTTCTTCCAACTATCTGCTGACCTTCCTATATGCCAAGTTCAGAAGGCCAGCTTAGAACTTACACTGCCATTTGCAAAAATCTATTTCTATTAAAGGGAAAACCAAGGGGAGGTTTCTATCTGAGCAGGGAGGTGAGCCTATAAAGTCCACTTGAATTTCTAGGTAGTGATCTACTGTCTGCTTTCCAGAAAAATCTGAATTCATTAGGTACTTCCCCAGTTAGTCTGAAAACTCCTTGCATGCTTAAATTTAATCACCCAAGTATGTGATGATTTGATGATACTAGCATTCCTGTATTTGCGGATTGGTACAGCATTTTATGCTGCCAGATATTCCCTAAATAGCCACTCCTGGGCCAGCCCGAGCACGCCGTGAAGCAGAGCAGCCACCCCAAGCAGCCAGAGGTGAGGGATGCAGCCCTAAGGGAAAGCACGCAGGAGGAAGTCTGGCTTTAGTCTATTACTTTGGCCATGTAGCATAGGTGAAAAGGGGGAGATCTAGGCTTTGCTTCTTGGACCAGCTTGAGGTTTTTATACAACAATAATGTAATGTAAAACACACAAAAGTTCCAGGGAGCGATGACTATAACCTTAATTCATACAGAAGTGCAGGGCTCTGCATAGTGATTTTAAGATTACTGACAGCTGTCTTTTCCTTGTTCCTTTTCATGGGTTCCTTAAAAGTCCGTAGATCCCTATGGTTTGGAAAGCATCCTTCTTAAAATGTATAAGGTAGTTGCTGGCACACTACTGCCCATTGCCGAAAAGGGTTGGGCAGACTGGATGCCCAATGCATTTCTCTAACATTTGCTTTTTTTTCCCCCCTCTATTTTCAGTGAAAGTGGTTGGCACTTAATCTGATTGAATAAGTCTCTCAAGGTGCTGAAAACCCCTGTGCAGTCAAAGGAGAGTAATGAGTACTTAAATGAGGCAGACTGGATCCTGTAGATCTTCAGAAGTGCCTCTGTTGAATGCACAGGGGAAAAAACCAAAATTATGGTAGGCAGAGTGAACCACTTACTGTGGAACCGGGCATTTATGCTCCTTTTGAAGCAGCTGGTTTTTTTAAATAGCAGACTGGATTCTGAATTGCATTAGGGAATTAACAGGTTCATCAATAACTCATTTAAAAGAAGGAAACTTCAAAATGGAAATAAAGTATAATTATTTTGAGTTCTGTCTTAAGGTAAGCAAGTATCAAAATGTAAAAAATCTGAATACAAAGGGATTTACTGTAATAAAAAAATAGCATTCACATCAGATCTGTCAGGCTCTTTTGGCAAGTGAGATATCTAAGATGAAATCATTATACAGGAAAATCAAATCATTGTATCTGCTAACTGATGATAATCATTCAAACATTGCATAAATTAATCATTACTTCAGTGCTGAAGGCAGCTTTTTTTTTTAATGCATCACAGGAACAAGGATTTACTGATTAATTGTCAGAGGAGACAGAAAACATTTCCTGCCTGAGATGATCTGGAAAAAACTGAATGTCATTTTATCAAGACCTTTATATTAATGAAACAGAAAAAGGTATGCATGTGACAAACAAAAATATCCTTCTGGCCTAGGGAAAAAAAACGTCTAAAGGACAAGTTAGATGGTATGATACCTGGGGTTAAAAAGAAATTTCTCCCCTAAGGCTTATAGTTGTATAACTTGCATACTGAGGGAGAGTAACATGTTTTTGAAAGCATTTGGAAGTGGTTGTTGCAAGATGTTTAAGGAGATGAATGGTTGAGCTGATGCACTGTGGCAGGGGTTGTCAATATTGGAGTTGTGAATGAGTGTCAGGCGGTTTCAGCCCCTGTCCCACCTCCAAAATACTAGATAGGAGGGAGGTCTGGCTACTGAAAGGTTATGTGTACATGTGTGTGAAGAGAGAGGAGAGGATGAAGAGGAGGATTCTGATAGGTAACCAGTGGAAAGCCATTACACTAATGATAAAGAAATCAGCTGATTTTATCAGCTACCCAGACTCTGCCCAGCTGCCTGGATGGTTTGCCATTACTGATGGCCTCATTTACTTCAGGCATCCTAGGACAGACCTAGCTGAGAAGGGAGCAGAACAGGGAAGGATGGTCTAGTGGCTCTGCAGGGGAGTGTATGCCATGGGCTTGTATGAGAATGGGTAATGGGTACAAGGTAGAGAAAGCAAAGTGGCCTTTAAGTCTGACCTCGCTGGCAGCGTGGACCAGGTGGGTGGATGAGTCAGACTGACAGGGAGCTTTGTGTAAGCTGAACGTAGTGGCTTTCCATCTGCTGGTAGTGCTTTCACATTCACAAATTTTCTAGGTACCTCGTGGAAGATGATGCACTCAGGAGTCTGTGCTATAAATGAATTTTATAAGCACAAAAAAAGCGCTATCAGTTTATTTATGAGTATTTCTGTTCTTTCTCTCCCCTTAATTTAAGGCTTTGTGCATATTTTGGTCCGTTGGGCACAGTTGTTTGGTTTCCCTCCATAGTCAGTTCCTTCGGTTGCTCGCTGGGCTCTCCAAGGGCATACGCACGTCAAACCAGCCTGCCACGAGTTTTGCTCTGCCACGGAGAGACTGAGCTAGCTGATTTAAAGATAATGCCAAAATCTCTACTGAGAGCAGTCTCTGCAGTGCTGATACGTGAATGCAGATGTATGGGGGGTGGCCCCACAGCAGCTCCAGGCAGTCCATCATGCCACACGGTTATAGCTGTGCAACTCCCCGCAGCACACCACACAGAGCCTTGCAGCCACCTTTAGAGCTTTAGCGGCTGCACCTGGCAAAGTCGATGGCAATGCTGCCTTTCACAGCCACGAGTGAGTGATCAAACCCTGGCACAGCGAGAGAGAAGAGGAGGAAAAAATCTTAAAAAGAAATAGGAAAACTGGCAGGGGGGTTATTAGCAGGTGTTGTAATTTATTCTTCTTCTAACTCTGTTTTTAAAAAGGATTAGATTTCCAACTGGTGATGTTCCTTTAACCCAAATTGGCAAAACAGACCACCAGCTGTGGGAAAAGAACTTACAAGTAGAAAACATCTGTAGTATTTCTAATGATATTTTTGTATTTAAGGACCAACAAAATAATATGAGTAAAATGTAAACAGTACCTGAATCCATTAACATAAAACATTCAGCTTTTGCCATATGCTGTATTGAAATAAGGGTAGTATATGTTTTTCTGTCCAAAATTTATAGAATACCATTTCCCTATCATTTAGTGGTATGAATTTACTTACAGAAGCTACTAAATAATGTTAGTCTTTTATTCAAGTATGGGTAAGATCCAGAAAGGGCTGAAGACAAGAGCTGCAATCCAGGCTGGTTTTCTCAGTTCCTAGCAGCAGCTGCTCCTTCTGCAAGTCCCTGCTGGGCTGCACCCTGCCCGTGCCGAGAGCTGCCCAGTTCACCAGGCAGATGCTCTTCCCCCTGCATTGCACCTGGGTCCTGAGCTGAATAGGTATGCTGAAATTCTCTGTAAGACCTGTGCAGGAATGCTCTTCAGTGTTGGATTCAGGCAATATGAGGAATCTCCCAAATCACAGAGCATCACAATCTCAGTTAGGGGTCACGAATCTGGAAATGTGCATGGAAATTATTTCATCAGCTGAGAAAAAAAACCTGTTAGCCTCTGATCTACGCAAGAGAACCCCCTCCTGGGATAAAGATCACTTTGGACTGAACTCCCTCCTTAGCCTGAGATGAACGAAAGTCATGTTTGCTAAGAGAGTGTGCAAACTGGCAGGCTGAAGGCCAGCCTCCGTGGAGAAATATCCTTGTGCTGTTGAAACGGAGGCATTGCGAGGGCAGGAAGCCAAGCGTTGTGGGGACACAGGAAGCTAAAGCAGGGAGGAACAGGCTCTACCTGAGTAATGAGGGAAATCACCTAGAAGGGGTAGTCTTGCTCCATGGTGCCTGGTCTCGGGCTAGTTTCTATATTTTAACCAGTGACTATTTCATGTGAAATGCCTATGTCTGCACGGCTCACCAACGGCTGCAGGGTCATGCTCTGTTTTGCTCCCTCAGTTCAGTCCAGTTCCTGAGGTAACGTTTGTTGGGCTGAACAGAGCGTTCATGGGAGTGGGTGCCCAACTGCACCAGCCTGGCACGTGGTGGTTGAAATTCTCACCTGGGAGACATGTAAAGTGAGTGGAGGCCGCAAAAGGCAGCTCTCCTACTTCCCAGGAGGGGTTCACCCACTTACGGTAGCCTATAAAAGGCAGGTACTGTCACGCTACTCCTATTTGCTTACAATGACAGCAGTAGGTCCTGCTCAATTGTTCCACAAAAAAAACCATGGAAGTGGTTAGACCCCAAACTCTGCTCTCTCCGTGGATGGAGGCATCCCACTGCTGGAACAAAGGACAGAGGTTAGCTCTTGCCATGGAGTAGGAGTTCAGTACCCGTCTTGTACTCTCTCTAACAGCTAATTTGTGGTGACTTCTCACTCAGCCTCAGGTTTTCAAGGTGCCTCTTTGAGCTTCCAGTTTTCCCCATTCAGTTTGCTGGAGCTCAGGCACCCAGTTCTCACTGCAGCATTTTCAGTGGCTCATTATGTCTATAGCAACCACTGACATACCAGCTTGTAGATATGTCTTTTATATGCCTTAGCCCTAACTCTATTCAGTAACAACTTTCTGAAATATATAATTGTCCTGGTTTGGGCTGGGAGAGAATTAATTTTCTTTCTAGTAGCTGGTATAGTGTTACGTTTTGGATTTAGTATAAGAATAATATTGATAACACACTCATGTTTTCAGTTGTTGCCAAGTAGTGTTTATACTAAAGTCCAGGATTTTTCCACTTCTCATGCCCAGCCAGCAAGAAGGCTAGAGGGGCACAAGAAGTTGAGAGGGGACACAGCCAGGACAGCTGACCCAAATTGGCCAAAGGGGTATTCCATACCATATGACATCATGTCCAGTATATAAACTGGGGGGAGTTGGCCTGGGGGGATCGCTGCTCAGGAACTAACTGGGCATTGGTCGGCGAGTGGTGAGCAACTGCATTGCGCATCACTTGTTTTGTATATTCCAATTCTTTTATTATTACTATTATTATTATTGTTATTATTATCGTTATTATTTTCTTCCTTTCTGTCCTGTTAAGCTGTTTTTATCTCCACCCACAAGTTTTACTTTTTTTTTTCCCCCAATTCTCTCCCCCATCCCACTGGGTGGGGGGGAAGTGAGTGAGCAGCTGCATGGTGCTTAGTTGCTGGCTGGGGTTAAGCCACGACAATAGTGTTTTCATCGAACTGTTTTAATGTGGTTATGCCCTTCATGTAAATAAAATACTTTTTTGTTCCTTTCCTCTATGGAACAAGTAAGATTTTTTTATCATCTCGTTACAGCATCTGTTCAACAGAGTCAAGTCCAATACAGTTCTGAGGTCAGTTCCTGCAGCCTGAGAAAACAGAAAATGTTATTATCCTAATTTAGCAGTGATAAAGTGCTGAGGCCAGCAGTTCACATTCAGAATTCCCTGACATGCTCAAAATTCTTTGATTTTCGATAGTTCCAGAGCCAAGGAACAATGTCATTCTGTAGAGGAGAACTCAAACAGGGCGGAAATAATTTGGGTTTGGAGGACTCATGCTAACATGAAGGCAACTGAGGGGCTTAGTGCAGGATCAGTTTCATCTACAACCTTAAGACATCATTTAGGCTCTTACCTTGCAAATAATTGTGTATGTGCTGAACTTTAATTATGCAACTGTTAAAAGAGCCACATAAATAATATGCTGGAAGCCTGGTAACATTCAATACCGAAAAATTGTTAATGATGTGAGAACGAAGCTATACATTCATGAGCACCATCTTACTGGCATATTCCCTATTAGCTCATAATTTGCTTATAAGCAAGCATCACACAGAATCACAGATGGGCTGAGGCTGGCAGGGACCTCTGGAGGTCATCTTGCACAACCCCCCTGCTCAGGCACGGTCACCTAAAGCAGATTACCCAGGACTATGTCTAGATGGGTTTTGAATATCTCCAAGGATGAGAGATATCTCAAAAGTTATTTTGAGAGGATCTCTCAAAAGATCATGTGTATACCAAGACCAATGCACCACATGAGATTATTCATTTGTTTACAGTTAAATATAAATCTATATATACATGCACACATTTCAAGTAGGGTATATGGTTAGAAGACAGTATTGTGTCCTTTTGCTCAGCTCCTCTATGCTAACTGAATAAAGGCACGAAGTAGAGATTCAGATCCAGAGTAAGCATCTAGACTTTGGTATCTACATATAACCTGGGCCCTGAAGTTGAACTGCCTAAAAGGTTTCCAGCAACACTTGCGGTGTTTTTGGATATCCTTCCTGTGCTCCCAAGAATGCAGGAGCTCCATCACCCCATGTTCTAGCATCCTCCTCTCCTGCATGTGCTGTGCCACAGACTACACTGCATCTTGCATGGCGCTGGGGGTACATGTGTAGGCAAAATTTTGAGTAGTCAATATGATAGAATTTCAGTACATGAAGAAGAATTTCTCTTTAATAAGATTGGAAACTGCAGAAGCACTAATTTTAACTTTCAAAAACATCTCCATAGGCCGGAATGTTCCTGCCTCGGAAAAAAAAATTGGTAATAACCAATACCAAAAAAAGTTTTCAAGGTGAAAACAATGCACAACAAAAAATTGGATCCATTAGAGCCAACAGCAAAATTTTCTTTGAGTTAAACAATGCTAGGGGTTTTTTTGTCAAAGTGTTTAAAGTCCCACGTGATAAGCATGCATTGAGATTTTATGCCATATTGAGGTGTATGCCCTGTGAAACTGGCCTAAGTCTACCTAGAAGACATCATTCTGAAGTCCTAAGACTCTGAAAATAATGCAGTTCTTTGTGTTTGAATGTTGAAGGGCATTACCGCATACAATTATAATTTTGACTATTCAGCAGTATGCTCAGGCAAGCAGCTGTGCGTTAGACCAGTGCTACCTTTGCTTACTACAGGAAGAATAACTCCAATGACCCCACAGAAGTTACACTGAAACAATTATAGGCACTTTTTGGCATATGTGGTTATCTAAAACGTTTTCTTTCTTGTGTTTATAAGAGCTAATACATCGAAAAAATCATAAACAGCGCTACACACTGTTTATAATAGTGGACTAACATATATTAACAATTTCTTGCCTTTCTACATGTAATTTTAAGATGTTATGATTCCTACAACTTGTTTGATTTCGCCAAACTACAGCATGGGTGTGTCTCAAGTATTCAGAGATATGTTTATCGTGTACCCAAATACCTACCAATTTCAATTAGAATACGAGTATGTACTCACTAAATTTCATACTGCTTTACATGGAACCTCATTACTTTATTAAAACAGTCTAGTTAATTCATCCATGTTTTTATAAATCCTTTAATCAAATCAATTAATACTGCATAATAAATAATACATTGCAATCTGATTTCTGGTCAAAATTCTCTACAATGTGCAAATCAAATATGGCCACAGTGGTTACAAGTTATGAGCAACTTGTGGAAAGACATTTATCCATCTCTCAAGTCCTCAGTTTTGTACAATTTTTTCATGAATTACATTTTCAGTGCCTTGTGTTCTACTGTAACAAACGACAAAGTAAGTTGAGGACAATCTAAAAATGAATACAAACTTTCTTCTGTATTTGAAAACTCTTTATGGAAAGGCAAATTATCCTTTCCTGGAAATCTGCTATTAGTTTGCCCAAAAGCAAAATGTTAATTTAAAATACTACCCTGCCAAGAAGAAAACACATCTCAGAAAAAATAGATTTGCAAGTTTAATTAATACACAATTATACTGGCTTCTTAAAAATCAAGATTAAGCATATATCTGAGGCTTTTGTGCAATTAGAATTCAGAAACTTACCATAATTTTTTTTTATACATATGCACACTGCCTTCGACAAAGGTTTTGCTTTATTTTTTCACTGTGGAAAACCATGAGGGGTTTGAGGTTTTTTTGTTTGCTTGTTTTAAATCTGCAGCAGCAGCTATATTATTTCCAAGTGCATCCCCTAATAACTGGACAAGGCATTGCTCTTCCCATAAGACCATAAGCACCAAAATGGATGTGATACTGCATGAGCAAGTGTGGAAAAGCCTGATGGCTCTTCTTATCTGAAAGTCAAGAAAATGAACAAAGATTAAGTTTCCAAAGAGAAGAGCCGTTCATCATTTTAAGCCAACTTTAAGCTTTGATTCCTATATTTATACAGTTCATTACTTTTTCACAAGAAGCAAAATGTTCTTGTTCCATAGCTGAATCAAGCTTTTGAGAATTTAGCAGCACATGTATTAATCATTGCATTCTCTTCATTTTTTAAAAGAGAATATGTAATACAAAGGAAGACAACAAGTTTTATTCTCCAAGAAAAAGCAACAGCTCAGCTTCACAACATTAACTTTGACAAATATTCATGAAACCATAACTTACCAAGGTCCAAAAAAGGAAATAGCTCATATGTAAATGAATTCATTTTCACAACTATTCTCATTAATCTCTTCTCATGTAGGCTCATATTTTAAACATAAAAGAATTCCTTGCTTCCATTTCCTATGCTATTGTAGCTTCATGCTTTCTCAGAACAGCTGTCCCCAACTTCATATTTATGCAAACATTTTCTTCACACTATTTTCCAGCTACTTTTCTGTTAGTTTACAGAAATGTGCATTGTTAGACATAGAAAGGGCACTTTTTGAAAGCACTAGTGAGAGTCTGGATCTTGGTTTTCATTGAATTTCAATTGCAGATGTGATTTCACCTTCTTAGGTCCCTTCAAAATCAGTTGTTTTACAGAACAAGAGCAAACCTGTTCTCTACAATGTCACCTAACCTGCACGTTATTAATTTCAACTTCTGAGGGATCTAATATAATCATCAGAGTTTCCTTGTTATAAAACTTATTGTATAACACAATGTAATTTGCAATTAATGCAATAGAATCTTTTGTCAGAGTCTAGAAATTAGACCTCCTAGATAGGTTTCTATTTCTGTGTATGCCACTGCTTTGCTGCACTGTTTCCTTATATTCTCTGTAGCTTAATTTACTCAATTATAAAATAAATATAAAAAATGTAATTATAAAAAATACTTTCTTCAAAGTTTTTGGATATATTTGCACAAAATTTTGAGCACCTGGACAGAATAATGCAGGCTATCATTCTGCAGATGTTTAACCTGTACAAATGTTACACAGTCTTTCAAGAAAACCTCTCTTTTTCAAAATGAACTCTCGGTGTTTTCCTCCCTTTGAGAAGTATTTTCTTCTTTGCAAATATTTTATGGTCCTTCAGAACCACTTAGCCTAGGGAAAAACAAGGACATTTTTTCTTTGCACAAAATCTATGGATCTGACCATGAAAAAAGTGTTTCTCCTAGCTGTATATGCAAATCTGAAAAATCTATAAAATTAATCTTGCCTTGCAGAAGTTGGAAAAAATCTGAGCTCCTAGAAAACATGTTATGACGATAAGAAAACTGTCCAATGTGACAGAATTGCACAATCAGGGCACGGATGAGGTTGGCACGCACCTCTGGAGACCATCATCTCATCAAGCCGCCCACTCAGAGAAGAGTTAGCCAGAGCAGGTTGCTCAGGGCTGTGTCCAGGTGGGTTTTGCATATCTCCAGGGATGGATACTCCACAACCTCTCTGGGAAACCTGTCCTGGTGCTTGTCCATCCTAACAGTAAAAGTGTTTTTTTCTGATGTTTAAATGGTATTTCCTGTGTTTCAATCTGTGCCCATTGCATCTTGTCCTGTCACTGGGCAGGACACCGCTGGGAAGAGTCTGGCTCCATCTTCTCTACACCCTCCCTTCATGCACTGCTAAGACCCCCCTGAGCCTTCTCCTCTCCAGGCTGAACAGTGCCAGCTCCCTCAGCCTCTCCTCATAGAAGAGATTCTCCAAGCCCTTCTGAGTTTCAGTGGCCCTTCCCTGGACTTGCTGCAGCCAGTCCGTGCCCTTCTTGTACTGGGCAGCCCAGCTCTGGACACAGCATGTGTCACTATAATGTACTTGTTCCCAAAAAGCAGATCTTCTTAAGTGGTTTGAAATAGTATGATTATACCTTCATTTATCCTCTTCAAATGAATTTTCATTAAAAGCTTTATCTTTTACCACCCTTTTACAGATGAAACGCTTGGAAAAATCAATGACTGTTAAAGGTGTGGATCAATGGTATAATATGGCATTTAGTCTTTATGTGAGAACAAACTACTTTAACTGGCTGCTCATTTAGTCTTAGGATCTCTTCCTGGCAGGCTTGGTTCATGCAGATTCTCTGTCCTTCATATTTGTACATTATATTCTTTGCCTTTTTGAACAGTTTTTTCTCTGCTGCCTCCTCAGCTTTGCTCATTGCATCTAATTCAACGGCACTTCAAGGCAATAATGAAAAATATTATTGTGGATTTAATATTTAACACCTCATCTTAAAATTGTTCTATACAGAGAAATCAGATGGAGTCAACGGGTATTGTGGGATGACACTGACAGCAGGCTACTTAACCTTGTGGTAAGGAAAATGTTGCTAGGAAAAGATTTAGAAAAGAAACAAACTGCAAGCTAAAAAATATTTAACTCAAAATGTAAAAAAGAACACACAATAATGACAAAAGACCCTCTAAAAATCCCTAACCACATTTTCAACAATGATGGTTAACCCAATAGAGAAAAGAACACAAGTTTCAATCAGTTCAGACTAAACATTTCTTAGATTAACTTTCATTGTGCTCTGTGCTCCTCATATATAATACCACGCTGGTTACACAGACAATTAACTGGCAAATATTTTTTTGCATGCAAATATTCTTATTTTTAAATAAAGCTCCACTTCTCTACCAATTTA
Organism: Harpia harpyja; assembly: GCF_026419915.1. Lineage (NCBI taxonomy): Eukaryota > Metazoa > Chordata > Aves > Accipitriformes > Accipitridae > Harpia > Harpia harpyja. The sequence continues at coordinate 58,243,504 of NC_068945.1, forward strand.
GCGGTGAAAATGCCAATATTAAGAATAGTTTACATTTCTTTGAAGAATCTTAGGAAAATCATACACATTTTAAAAAAATACTTCCAAATGACTGCTAACTGAAAATCAAAGGCCAGATTGTTTTATTTCTGACTGGTACAGAAAGGATAATGAGGTCATAAAACTAGCAGAAGATGCTAAATAAAACTAGAGAGACAGCAAGTCCCAGCTCCACATGTCCATGGGAATTCTTCAGGCAGACGATGATCTGTGTGTCCTCTCAAGGTAGAGAAAAATCCTGTTTACTTGCACAGAGGCTGCTCTCTTATCTAAAGTATATCTCCTGCATAGCCTGAGGGGCTGGATAGGTAAATACTTCCTGTGAATGAAATCAGCAGCTCTCCGATAGAACTGATTAAACCCTCTTGCAGCAAGCTGGAAATTTATTAAAAGTTATTTATGTCAATTATGGATGCAACTATACACATTAAGTACTGTGGACTCATATAGGAAATAAGATTAAAAACAATGATTTTACAATCATATTAACTATATGATAGGAAATAATTAATGGAAACCACAAATACTTATGGAAATAGTATAGCAGGAGAAAGTTATGATTAGCTTCATAAGCAGCTAATAGATGCTAGCTGCTGCTTAACTCTGTGAATGCACGGTAGCATGCTGGGAAATCCTAAGGAAGGATTTGAATGAGGACAACATAGCAGCCAGGCAAACATTTGTCAATGAAACGGTGCTTTCAGTAAAAGTTATGCAGTTTATTTCTTTTCTTCCCTCAAGCAGTGGAGTTTTGGGTGTGAAGCAAAGGGATCCTTAATAGGTCTCTGATTGAATCAGCAACATTTTCCTTAACTAAGAACAGGTGCCACACGTTACCTTCTGTGAAGTGTGCCAGAGTATTGGAGAAACACTGGGCATATGTTTCATAAATAAGCAATAGGCATATAGCAAATATATTTGCAATATGCTGTAGTCACCAGGTACTGAGAATATCATGAGATTTCATGATAAAAGTGTTTTGACAGGGCAGGAAAATAAAAGCATTAAAATTTTAAGCTTGAAAATAAAAAGAAATCAGATATGACATAACAGAAAATTTTATATGGTTTGGGAATTGATGTAGCACGCAGTAGGAATTTCTGTAAAAAAGACCCCTCCAAATCTCGAGATACCAAATGATGCAGGTATAAACAACAGCAAGTTTGTTTGTATTTGGGTTTCAAATGCTACCAGACACCCAGCACCACTATCAAGGCAGAAAATTCAAAATAATTATGAGCATCCTAGAGTTGGGCTGTTTAAATTTGTTTACTTTAAAAGTTTTCCTGTTATTATCAATATCTATTTACAGAAAGACAGCTACAGCAGGCAATAAAATGGTTGGATAGATTCTTCTTCAGCTCAGTGCTCAACTCCAAGCATCTTTTTTGAAAGCATGTGTAGGCAACACTGAAAAGATTTACCTCAATTCTCCAGAAAACATAGAAGTGTACAAAGATAAACTATGAAAAATACTTTTTTTTTGGTAACCTTTCCAGTTTCTATTACTGGAAATCAGTCTAGCTGGAGATTGCAGTAAAAAGAGATAAGAAATAATACAATATTTGGAAGTCTACTTTTTAAACTAGGATTAAGACAAGAAAAGCCAGAAAAAATACAATTGGCTTGTGATGTACAGCAGGTCACACAACATGATCATAGAATTATAGAATCATAGAATCATTTCGGTTGGAAAAGACCTTCAAGATCATCGAGCCCAACCATTAACCAAGCCCCCTAAACCATGCCCTGGAGTACCCTGTCCACTCGCTTTTTGAATACCTCCAGGGATGGTGAATCAACCACTTCCCTGGGCAGCCCATTCCAATGTTTGACAACCCTCTCAGTAAAAAAATTTTTCCTAATATCTAACCTAAATCTCCCTTGCCTCAACTTGAGGCCATTTCCTCTTGTCCTATCTCCAGACACCTGACAGAAGAGACCAGCACCCACCTCACTACAACCCCCTTTCAGGTAGTTGTAGAGAGCGATAAGGTCTCCCCTCAGCCTCCTCTTTTCTAGACTGAACAACCCCAGATCCTTCAGCCGCTCCTCATAAGACTTGTGCTGAAGGCCCATCACCAACTTGGTTGCCCTTCTCTGGACATGCTCCAGCAGCTCAATGTCCTTCCTGTAGTGAGGGGCCCAAAACTGAACACAGGACTCGAGGTGCGGCCTCACCAGTGCCGAGTACAGGGGATCAACCACCTCCCTGCTCCTGCTGGCCACACTGTTCCTGATACAGGCCAGGATGCTGTTGGCCTTCTTGGCCACCTGGGCACACTGCTGGCTCATATTCAGCCGGCTGTCAACCAGCACCCCCAGGTCTTTCTCTGCCGGGCAGCTTTCCAGCCACTCTTCCCCAAGCCTGTAGCGCTGCATGGGGTTGCCGTGACCGAAGTGCAGGACCCGGCACTTGGCCTTGTTGAACTTCATACGATTGGCCTCAGCCCATCAATCCAGCCTGTCCAGATCTCTCTGTAGAGCCTCCCTACCCTCAAGCAGATCGACCCTGCCTCCCAACTTGGTGTCGTCTGCAAGCTTGCTGAGGGTGCACTCAATCCCCTCATCCAAATCATCGATAAAGATATTAAACAGAACAGGGCCCAACACCGAGCCCTGGGGAACACCACTCGTGACCCGCCGCCAACTGGATTTCACCCCATTCACCACAACCCTCTGGGCTCGGCCAGCCAGCCAGTTTTTCACCCAGTGAATAATGCACTTATCCAGGCCACAAGACGCCAGCTTCTCAAGGAGTATGCCATGAGAGACAGTGTCAAAGGCCTTGCTGAAGTCAAGGAAGATAACATCCACAGCCTTTCCCTCATCCACTAGGCGGGTCACTGGTCATAGAAGGAGATCAGGTTGGTCAAGCAGGACCTGCCTTTCGTAAACCCATGCTGACTGGGCCTGATCCCCTTCTTATCCTGGACTTGCCATGTGAGTGCTCTCAAGACAAACTGTTCCATAATCTTCCCCGGTACCGAGGTCAGGCTCACAGGCCTGTAGTTCCCCGGATCCTCCCTCCGACCCTTCTTATAAATGGGAGTCACATTGGCAAGCCTCCAGTCCTCTGGGACCTCCCCTGTTGACCAGGAATGCTGATAGATGATAGAGAGTGGCTTGGCAAGGACCTCTGCCAGTTCCCTCAGTACTCTTGGATGGAAATGTCATTCCTGACTTGTCTCAAGCATTTTTCCTAAGATGTAAAGCATCCATGTGGGCAGTGTGTCTTCTCTTAAATCTCCTAGTGAAGTTGTCTATGCCTTCTTAAGCAAAATCTGATCCTGTCCACACTTTTCCTCCTGTAGCCAGCAAGGTGGATAAGCTAGAGAACCAAGACTGCCTCTTACAATGGACACTGCTGTAGACCCAGACAGATGAGACGACATGTCAGTAGTTGGAGAATGACAAGCGAAGCAGGAAACTGTTTACAGCAAGAGGTATGCATCTATATGCAACCACCAAATAAGTAGAGAGTGAGCGGCAAAGTCAACAGTGTGAATTTCAATGGGACACGGACATAAAAAGTGTTCCAGGTGTTGAATGGTCCTGGAGCAGGAACGGAAAATAACCAAACTGGATGATCAGCAGGCAACCAGACTGTGCAATCAGATAGAGTCAAAGGATCAGGAATAAGTAAGATAAGCTGAATCAATCAGCAGGTCTGACCCAGGAGAGTCAGGAGAGTGTGTAAGAACAGCACATCAGTGGGTGTCCACTCAACCACATGAAAGATGTGTTGGGCAGAAGCAAAAAGCAGCATGCACTGAAAGTAGGAGACACCACAAAGGACTATTAGGCCACCATCCTGAAATAGGAGATGAAGACCTCATTCCTACAGCAGAGTATTTACTATGGTCACACAGAATCAGCTTATTTTCACATATAGCACAATAACTGAAATGAATGCTAAAAGGGAAGAAGTAGTAACCTCTGTGAAAGCTGAGAGAGGAAACTCAGGCTAAGAAATCAGAAGAGCTATGAAAAGGCACTACAAAGTCCCAGTCTCTCACCAAATGAAAATGTTGTTAGTGCGAACTGCAGCTTCTCTGTAAGTAGCATCACTTAACTAAACACAGTTTATCCCTGCAGACACATAAAGTGCTCATGTTGCCACCCAGCACGCTCACAGAGAACAACTTACATAGCCAAATTACAACTTCCTTGGGTTTAAAAACAACACAGACCAACAAAACTCCATCAATAGCAACTTTTTTTCCGCATGATAAATGGTGTATAGGAAGGCAAACTCAATAGTAACCCTGATGTCAAAGGAAACACTGTACTTCCCGATTATACCCTTATTTGTGAGTTTAGGTTGAAATAATACTTCTAATTAAAATGATTAAAACATCAAATCAGGGTTGTGGTGTTGCATAAATTATCATCATGATTACAGTTATTGGAGAGTTGCCAATATTTAAAAGTATCAGAAGTGTGATGATCTTTTTTTTTTCCTTGAGAATTAGTCTACTACACTGCACACAGCTAAAATCCAAAGCACTCAGAGAGAGCAGCACATCCTTAAAAAATGTTACAACAGACCTCAATATTTAAATTATCACTTGCAGTATTGAGCAATTAAACTGCCATGTATTTCTATTTCAGCTGCCTGTGAGTCAAAAGAGCACCATCACGTGGCATACTGCGTTTGCCAAAATGAATGCAAATCTTTATTCATGCTGGGTATGTCCCCACTAGACATCAACGGAGGAGGATTTCCTCACCTATACCCTTCTGTGCTCCTTGAGTCTTTTGAGTATTTTTCAGATACTTTCTTATTACCCAATACCTTTCTGTTACCCAACCCAGAGTTATCAACACCACTGCAGTCTCACTGCAGTTCTCTTCAATATATTGGTACAGACAGATATTAGCTTTGCACCTGGCTCGCAGGCGAATTGATGAGATCCTGGCATCGATGTAGTTTATAGAAGAAGTCCAACTGACTCAGCCGAAGGCAGGATTTTAACTAAGGTGTCGAAATGGCTCCCAATGTATGAAGTTCTTATAGTTAAGAAAATCATCTGGATGAAGTGTATCATATAACCTTAAATAAGTCACTGAGAACAATCCTGTTTACTATTTACAAAGGAACCATTAAGAGCTGCAATAGCTGCTCAAGAGCTGCACAAGGTAATTAATATTACCGATGCCTTTATGAGGGAGATCGTTACCCCCATTCATTTCAGCACTGAAAAACAGAAATACAGCTAAGTGACAGCTAGTAATGGTGAAGAATGATTCAAAGAAGACTTTGTGGACAGGCAGGTGTAGAAGACTAGATTTACAAACCGTTCCTTATTTTTTATATTTTAGAGACAGTAACAAGGTCAGGAAAAAAAATTCCTTTTGGACATAATTTTCCAATGGTAGCTCAGACATACAAATACTAAATCAAAGTGTCACTGAAATGTATCATTGTCCTCTGAAGAACCACACCGCATATGAAGAGAGTTTACACACATCAGACGGGGACTCCGTTCTCTTATTTGCATCTACAGCTTCACACAAACACTTGATAGAACATCAAAACCTTCTCCGTGAAGTGGTTAAGGTTTATAATATTCTTGTGATCTCAAATACTATTCAAACCAGAGAAATTCAGAAGGTCAAATGAAAAACTTGGTATTTATTACCAAAATATACGGGGATAGTCTGCACACTTCTGGGGAAAAAAATCTTCAGCATAATGTTCAGAGAAAATGTTTGATAAAGTTTTGTATACCATATGAGGAAAAATAAGTTGTAGTTATGCTATGGAGGTGGGGCATTCACCTTCTCAGTCTGTTGCTGTTTGCGGCAAGGCAGTTTATGCAGACTTTCTCACCTGTGATAGGGACACCCTTTCATTCACTGAACAGAAGACACTCGTCCTGGATGAAGAAGAGCAGGTATAACTATTCTTAGTCATAGTTACTGTTAGAGAAAATATTTCTAGCAGCACAACGAACATTAGTCACAGTTATTCAATTACCTTTTAAGGAAAAATGCAACACAAAATAAATGGTATTTAAAAAACAGTTCTCTGTTTCAGTGAGATGCACCATAGGGATTGAATTCAGCTCACAGATTAACACATCCAAATTTAGACATCTACATGTGAACTAAGGCCATGGTTTACATGTAGGCATCTGGTGTCACTTACATGTGCTACATTGAGTCCACCTGGCCTTCAGCTACCACTCTGGAAGGCATGGGTTGTATCTGTGAGCCCACACGAGTATCTCAGATGTCTCAGATATCCCAAGGCAACTCCATGGCTCTAGCTACCTATGTGTGGTGAACTGAATCAAGTTCTATGTGTTTACAGTCCTGTTATAGTCAGGTGATCTAATCAAAATAGTCAATGGAGAGCTAGATGGACTCTTCCTAGTGAGCTGAATAGTCCGTAGGCTTCACCAGATGGGACTTGGTTGCTTAAGCATTAGTTCTGAATGCTCTTAAAGACATCCTGTCTGGCAGATATGACTGAGGGACTACAGGGTACTTGCATGCTTCTGGATAGCAACTGGAAGCCATATGCTATATTCTTTGTCATTTCCAACTGCCTTGTGCACTTACACGTAGGCACCTGAATCAAGCCTTACTGACCAGACCTCCAATTGCTATAATGGGAGGCTATGCATATAGTTCATATGACACCTACAGTCAGCTGTTTTAACCTCCAGACAGAACCCCACCACAAGGTAAACACAGGTATCATGTCATCTTCCTGGACAGTCTTCCTACCTCCAGCTTTCATCTGAAAAAGACTCATGAAGGTCTTGGGTGATATCTGCCAGCCCTGAGAAACTGTTGTGGATACGCCAGAGTGTCTCTAATAACATTAGACCCTTCTGGCTAGGTATATGGATCATTCACTGTGTTTCTAACACTGGAGAAATGAAGACATAGATTTTATTTAATGACTCCAATATTCGAGTTCAACTTCTAAGACCTGAGTGAAAAAAAAAAATATCCTTAATGATGTTATCAGACAAGTTAGTATCAGAAGCATATTTTGCCAGCTTTGGTAATGCACCAACTTGCTATGAAATAACTTATTTGTCTGTAAGAAATCAGATGTTGCACTGGACGCTTGTTAAATACGTTCCACGTTATGATTAAAGTCTTGTTCCACAGGCTGTTTTCCATAAACCGAATGCAGGATTTCTGGATCTGAACTGTTGCCTGAGGTAAAGAATGCTTTGATTAGCACAACGATTGCAGAAGGCTCCTAAGAGTGTACATTCTGACCTCTAATTTCTAAACTGTGTTCTCCCAACCACTCTGGTTGGTTCTGTGATAACCAGACTGTGGCTGAGCCGTGCAACTGTATTTCCTGTGTAATGCTAAGAGTACAGATGGAGAAATTAAGAGGGTTGGCAACAGTCTTGCAAGTCTCAAAATCTGGAGAGTCATTGATCATGCCAGTAAGTTCCACAGAACGAGTCTGCATTAATAAGGCTATCACTGGTTTAAGTTAGATGGCATTATTTTGCTTATTGGTCATTTCTGCGATATCCAAAATGGCAGGAGTAACAACAGGATAAGTTCTCTGCTTGTGGTATAATTCCATTAAAATAGTGGCAATAGAGTATTTGGCCCAAAATATTATTTTAGGATTTATCATAACTGTTTCTGAGATCTAGTGAAATAGTTTTTTCATTTCATGCCAACTTCTGAAAAATCAGGAGTGTGTAACAGAAGGTAGAAAATTCTGATATTAGTAAATGAAAATATGTGATTTTAATATATAAGCCATCTTTGTGGACTTACAGTAAATCTGCCACAGTGGAAAAGAAATGGAGCTCTGAAAACCGTGCATGTAAGGTACCAAAGTGCCATCAAACAAATGAAATAAGCTACAGACATGTCTTCCTCAGAGATGACTCATTTTTTGCCTCTGCAGCTTATGCTCTGTGCTTCATGAAGTATTGTTACTGCAAAAGAAATTTAGAGGGGGGTTGTGTGTTTGTTCTAGTATGTTTTTTTAAAATTACTCCCAACACCTCAGTTGTTAGTTACAGAACATCATTCAGACAGAGGATTGTTCTCTTCCATCTAGGCTCTGGTTCAACTCTGACAAGACAAACATCCAAGCTTTAAAATTTATTAATTTTATTTTGTATTGCTTTGAAGAAAGAAAAAGTGAAGAATGGAAGAAGACAAAAAATAACAGCACAGTGTATGATGCAACACAATAACTAAACAGTGTTAAATGTCATTAGCATTCTGGAAATATTTGTGGCCTTTCATACCCATAAAAAAATAAATCTACATAAGCAATATTTCCTCTCGAGAACAATACCAACAGCCTTTGATTTAGCAGGGAATGGTCACAAATGTGACATTAAAGTGGAATTAACTTTTTTTTGATCAAGATTCATGTCCAAAACTTGTAGTTCAATACCACAAACATATTCCTCCCTTAAACAACAAATAATACAATTTTCTGATGATTCCAGTGAAAACTGTTGATCAACCAGAATGTTTACCCCACAATTTCAAAGCATGTCTGAAGGTCAACAGTTGTTCACTGCCATAGATTTAAACAAATCAGCTCAAATACCATTAACAGAAAGCCAGGCACAGAGTCAGAGCAACAGATGCACTACAAATTCTTGGAAAACAAATACAAAAGGAATGTACAATAAAAAGGAAAGGTAAAGAGCAGGATTACCTGGGGGACAAGAGGAATCAAATAAACGAAGGAATAAATAGTGTTTATTGTCAAAGGTGTAAGCCTGAAGATCTTAAACAAAAAGTGATATTCAGAAACAACTGAGAAAATAGGAGACGGTGTAAATCTTTCATGAATAGGGGAGTTTATTTTGTGGCAGGAGATAACATGTAAAAACAGAATGAGATAAGAAGCGTTTGGTACAGTCAGAGGAGCTAAGAAATGAACTGAAAGAGAGCATATCATAAGGGAATGGTGAGGGTCATAAGTGGTGCAGTTGGCATAAGGAGAGACGGGAAAGAAATTAGTGGAAATAGAAGCAAGAGAAGCACATCAATATTTTAATAAAACTCAGAAAGTTTATTAGAAATTTTTTACCCAGCAAATATTCTCCCAGAATATAATGTAGTGATAGGACAAGGGGTAATGGCTTTAAACCGAAAGAGGGTAGATTTAGGTTAGATATAAGGAAGAAATTCTTCACTATGAGGGTGGTGAGGCACTGGCACAGGTTGCCCAGAGAGGTTGTGGCTGCCCCATCCTTGGAAGTGTTCAAGGCCAGGTTGGATGGGGCTTTGAGGAACCTGGTCTAGCAGAAGGTGTCCCTGCCCATGGCAGGGGGGGTTGGATCTAGATGATATTTAAAGTCCCTTCCAACCCAAACCATTCTATGATTCTCTGATTCTAACGTTTTCTTTTAATTAGATTTTTCAATGAAAAATACTTTTTGTCACAGAAAACAGACCCTTCCCTTCAACAGCTTTTCCCCACAATTTTCTGATGATCCTTATGGAAAACTGTTGCCAGCCTCATGATACATCTATTCTACTATCTTGCTAACAAAGATGTACACATATAAACTTTAAGTCAGCTTACGTACCAGTAACAGCTGTGGGACTGTGTGATTCAGTGCAGACTATCATCAAACCCATCTGAAATACTGTGTGTCATAATAGCTCCACGCATCAAGGTCTGCATTGCCAGAAATATCCATACTAATTTAGGATTTACTTGTGTAGGACAGGTCAGGCTTTACACTGTGACTACATTTCAGTTTGAAGTTTGACTTGAGTGATTTGCTCCAGATTTCTAAAAGCTTGAAAAGCTGCACCATTTCTCTGCATCCTGCTGACTGACCTAAACTCCTTCATAGCAGGCTTTGTCAGGAGGACTTGAGCCATTAGGACCAGCAGGACAACTGAGTAAGAGGCGCGAGTGAAACAAGAAAGTTTGAGCTATGAGGTTTTGCAGATATGAAGAAAGCAAAAGGACAAATGAGTAGATGAGAGTCCATCAGAGCAAAGTCAAGGACCAGGAGGACCTAAGGCTGGGACAGTGGCTTTAGGGAAACAAAACTACAGAGCAGGGATGGAGGGAATGGAAGGCTCTTTCCAGGTCTTGCAAATATTGCCTTTAATGAAGATGTTCCTAGAGAAATCCTTTACAAAAGGATAAAAAATATTCAGATCAACTAGGGATTCATCAAAAGTATTAAACTCATTTTACTCAAAACATAAAATAATCAGTAGATTGGAATGGTTTTCTGCCAAGCTCCTCTACTGGAACAGCTAATGAATAACCTACTGTGTTGCAAATCTCTCATCCTCCACAATGTTTTACATCAGGAATTACTGCTAATAAAGTGGGAAGAAATAACACGTATTTTCAGAGAAGCTATTATCAGAGTAGAATTACTCAGTAAAATTTAAATGTTGAAACAAAAAAACCAGAAAAGGACTTTAAAATACAGGAATCTGAGCCAAATGTCCCCAACCTGAGACAACTATTAATCTCAAGAGAGTATGTACCATCAGTATCTTGAATTCTTCCCCAGTCTGCTTTTAATCTGCACTGAGTAGCGTAAAAAGAAGGAAATTGAAACCTCTACTTTCTGGGATGAATAGATCTGGACAAAATACAGTGCCTCCTAAAGCGTTAAGTAACTTCAACATTCAATAAGCACATCAGTGAAATAATACAAATGAAAGAGCCCAACCAATTACTCAGTAGGAAGAAGACTAAGTCTTCATGCTTGGCTCTGGCAGCTTTTAGTTGACACAGTGATATAAAGTAAATACAAAACTCCCCAAATAATCCCATGATGATTCTCCAGATCCCATAAATCATTAGCAATTTCTATTATTATTATTTGCTTGGTATTTTGGGATAGTAACTGAGATCAAGGCCTCTTTGTGCTAGGCATAGAATAAGAAACTAATAAAAAAGTCACCTGCTCTCTTGCCCTCTTAAGAAAGATTTTCAATCCAGCATACCTGTAGGTAGGGTTTTAGAGTTTCCATGTGGGAAGGTGGAGCCTTCACAGTCTCCATGTGGAGACTATGCAATGATACTTCAACACTAAGAAACCTAGCAACCTGCTAATTAACCTTAGCAACCTGCTAATTTGAAACAGTCATTAATTTCAGTACCTTGCTAGTATAGGATCAAGAGCATGGAGAACGGAGGATCAAGCCCAGAACTGAGGATCGAGCCCCCAAAAGTCAAGTACTGCTATTGTGATTTTTCTGCATCCAAAGAAATTCCCATAATGAGCCTGTGTAATATTGACTACACCTCTAGTTACTAAATCTGGAGAACATTTTCAGGTATTAGCCATACTGCCCGAGGTCATTCATATGATCTAGAGGACTCCTTTGGAATTAGAAATCTAGCAGCCAGGCTTGTTTAGCAATTCAAACAGTGTGAAATAGCCAGAAGGTGTGATTTCTTTAGATTAATAAAAAATAACCCAAAGGACTCTGAAGTCAAAGCACAACTAAAGAAGCAGTCAAAGCTTCAGCATTTCATGTCATCACACTTTTGACAGTATGTCCTGAGAGAGACTATTTTATCTTCAAAGTGACACGGACTCTTAAGTTTTGTTCACTGAACCAGGAATCTGGTGCGGAACCACCTTCAGTCACATTACCAATATTGAAAACCATTTAAAATACTGACAGGATTATACTGACCCTCAAAGGGAACAGTATCTTTCAAGTTTGGGGGTTTTTTTGCTTTCCATCAGAGGAGACATTTCTGACTAACTAAACCTCTATGTGCCAAAGCTCTGTTGTAACTCCCCTGACTTAAATAAGCTCTGACCAGTTACAGACCTGACCCTAGTGAGTTACCTCCCTCCCATACACAGTTTATTTACAATTACAGGTAAAACAACGTCCAGGGAGTTTTTTGCCTAAAAAAAAAACAAACAGAAAATCATGTCACGTCCCAATTCTACAACTGTCTTTTCCTCTCCTATCAGTCTGTGAATGCTTTCTCCCTCATTTTATAGCCTATATCTCCCTTTCTCAACATTGTGGTTGTGGGATAGCCCTGTGTCCTAGTGATGGTGGAGAATGCTGCCACAGAAAAATGCCCCAAATCTTCATTTCCTCCTTGGCTGGTACATAGTGGAATCATTGCAAAGCAAAGCATGTTCCACTTCTGGTACAGAGGCTTTTATCCTGTACTTGTCAGTAAATAAAGGACAAATTAACAATGGGTAGTGACTGATGCCATAATAAGTGATTTACAAATTTTAATTGAACGTTATAGCATCCCCGAGAACTCAATTCAAGACTTTTTTTTTAATAACTCTGGCCTTAATTCAGTAATGTAATTAAACAAATTAAAGCTTTAAAGCTTAAAAGTTTAAGCTAAAATCAATAAGAGTATCCACACACATAAAACTATGCATAAGTAACTTGTTGAACTACAGTCTTTGCAAGTGAGAAATAAGGGCCTTTGCTGAAAGTCACAGATGCCCTATACCTCAGAAAAGGAGATCTGTATTATTCAAAATTCAACATTCAGCAGCGTCATTCACTACTTATAGAGCACAGGCCTTAAATGTTTCTATGATGCATTAATCACTCTCAACTTGGGTATATGATTAATCAAAAATAAACTAAGTATCTTACTTTCTTAAATTTTGGACAGTGAATAAAATGCTGGCTCCCATCACTCATTACATTGGTTGTCTGAGAGATGCTTAGTGTGAGAAGGAATGTTCTTCTTTAGCTATTTTCTAAAAAGTCTATTATACCAATATTCAAGTACAAACCAGACACATCAGAATAACATCAATAATTGTAGAAAATATATTTTCATCTCTTTCACTTTATCATATCATCATATCACCTTTAATAATTTTTATTAATATTTTTTCACTACTCATTCTTTTCACATCACAATAATCATCATCATCATAAATAATCCCGCTTATTTTATTAGGAGATTTGTCCAAAAGGCATGTCCTCTGTCCTTGCCAATTCAGAGTCACCTGGGTTTCTTCCCCTGGGGAAGTCAGCACAACCTTCTGGGGCTCTGCCTTCCATCCAAGAGCAATGAGAAATGCCGTTCCAGGACCACCTCTGGCTATTGCCTTGGCCCTGAGGTGGAGCAAGTAGCAGTAAGTAAGCATCTGCATGCCTGGGACATGGCTCCTGGCTTATGGTCTGACACTTAAGCTCATTCTACACTAACTTCTCATTGTAAAACAAGGCCTTTCATTTTTTTAAGTCATATTCTTGCCTTTTGTTTTAGACAAGCTGCCCTTCTATCCCAGAAAATTCAGTCTCTCTTTCTAATCAGCAAAAAAGAGACCAAGGGATGAGGAATGAAGCAGCACATCACACTAGACTACCCTAAAACCACTGTATAGATTGTCTCCTTTAATGAATAATGAATCACAAGCACAAGTCTATTTGGAAATTCACCAGCAGGTCATTCCCATACCCTCAATGACAATACTACTGGGATAAGAAGTTACAGCCAGCAATGTCATGGAGATCAAAACAGCCTTAAATAATGTTGACTTCTGTATTTTCAGCTCAGGCATCAGCTTCTGGGTACAATGAATTGGCACTGAGCAAGAAAAAGAGACCTGTTTCAGGATATCGCATCTTTTGTGGGCAAACAACTTCTTCAATAAAAAAACTCAAATAACACCACTTTAGCCAAATTCTGCATGAAATACCTCAAAACCATGAGACCATAACAAAAATCATAATCCTATAAATGAACAGTCCTTGTTCTTATCATCTTTGAAATAGCAATGAATGTACCTCATGCAAGATGTTTCATACGGGACAACCAAACAAATCTGAGAAGTTAGCAACAATTTTAGGGAAACATTAAAATCTATGTAATCATGCCAAGTGTTATCCTAAGATGTGGCTGGCCTGACTATTTGAACACTTGTATAATTCTTCCATGAGCATCTTCAAAAAAAATTGCACCTCTTCTAAGCTTCAGTTAACAACACCCCCCTACAATCCTCTTTCTCCTCACCTGGTACCCAAAGAGTTTCTTGTCCTGTGTCAACTGACTTGAACCATCGGTATACATTTTTCTGAAACAACTTAAGCAGTTGAGATCTACCTAATGTGGTTAAGACTATCAGTATATCACTTTGGTAATGAGAAGTTGGGAACACTTTGAGAAACAGGATTTCCTGTCTATCAAACACAAGGTGTTTTGTACAATGTACATTCAGACCCTCTCCACCACATTGCCCAGTGTGTGCTGGGAGGTCTGAGCTCTCAAGGTCTGCAGGATGACTACCAGGGTTGCAGCCCTAGGAATGGATAAAGATTGAATCACTGATCCTTTGGTGTTACTGTGACATCCACTGAACAGTTATTTGGACTGCTTTTTTTAAAAAGTTGATTTGTCACCTTTTTCTATTTAGATATCTGTCTTTGACTTGCTGGTGTTTCTGACACACTTATTAGTCTACTGTGAACTACGGAAGACAGGAATTTATATGAAGTAGGCTGAAAATGTTGCTGGCAAAATAGTAACGGTAGGAATTTAAATTACAAAGTTGTTCCCTTTATATATCATCTCAACATCCCATGACCAATGGAAGATTTCTCAGCTTTAAATTAATGGTTTTAAGTATCTTCCTTTAACATAAAAAACCTTTAAAGTCTGTGGGTTTTTCTCTCTTCACTTTCAGAGATTAGATAATAAGTAGAGATCTAAATAAGGCCATCTCTGTCTTTTACCCAGATAATGCCTTTTAAAGCTTGCGTGGCATAAAGAACACTGGCAACGGAGCTGCATTATATTAAATCATCCATTGACAACATACAGAATACATTTGAAGATAATGAATCCTATCTTATGATCCTACAGAGTAGCCGTGCTTTCACATCCTTTTCTATTTAGACAGTATCGTTCCATGCCATCAAAATAAATAAATTTACTCACATACATGAATTATGTATTAAACTTCTTAGACTGATTTGCACATAAAGAAAGAAAATTATGGTTGAAGCCAATGGTATAAATTGCCTTTTTTGAGGTTTTATGCTAAGCTCTAGAGATTTATCACTTGAAAAGTAGCTCTTTTGGTCATATTTATTGACCCTATACTAGAAAAAATAACTTTCTTTTAAAGAGTTTTTGCCTCTTAGTAATTTGAGCAGCACATAAAATGGCAAAGTTCCTTCTCTTTGTTCTCATTTTGTGTAATACTAGCTATCTTTGTCTTGTGCTGCAGTGAGGTAAGGAAATATTTATTTGTTCTGATTATCCATTGTTGAATACAAGTTCAAATCTGGTGCTAGAAATTTGCCAGTGTGCTTATCGATGATCTGCATATTTTACAATCTATACAGCTGATATAAGCATGCTTAGAAGGGAGAAGGAATGATTTCCATCTGTATATAAAGGATTCTCCATGTACAGTGTCACTTCACAGAGAAAAGGAAGTTGTTTGTGTAGTTCTGTGCTGTCTTCCCACATCACCTAGAGAGACAACACCAAGGTCACAGAAAAGTGAAAGAAGATGGAAACATGGACTTGAAGATAATCTTTTTCTTGAGTAAAACTTCCCGAAAACTACCATCAAAAATTTGCAAACAGTTATATGTACAAATCGTTTTGCAGTCTTGGAGTCACAGCTCCTATATTTTAAATGGCATGAGTATGGAAATAAACTGAAGCCCAATGATGACCATGTGGCACAAGCAGCTGTGGTGCATGATTGTCGTGGTTTAACCCCAGCCGGCAACTAAGCCCCATGCAGCCGCTCACTCATCTCCCTCACATTGGGATGGGGGAGAGAATCAGAAGAGTGAAAGTGAGAAAACTCATAGGTTGAGATAAAGACAGTTGAAAAGGGAAAGCAAAAGCCATGCACGCAAGCAAAGCAAACCAAGGAATTCATTCCCCACTTCCCATGGGCAGGCAGCTGTTCAGCCATCTCCAGGGAAGCAGGGCTCCATCACGCCTAACGGTGACTTGGGAAGACAAACGCCATCACTCCAAATGTGCCCCCCTTCCTTCTTTTTCCTCCAGCTTTCTATGCTGAGCATGAGGTCCTATGGTCTGGAATGTCCCTTGGGCCAGTTGGGGTCAGCTGTCCCAGCTGTGTCCCCTCCCAACTCCTTCTGCCCCCCAGCCTACTCACTGGTGGGGTGGGCTGAGGAGCAGAAAAGCCTTTGGGTCTGGGTAAGCACTGCTCAGCAATAACAAAGACATCCCTGTATTATCAACACTGTTTTCAGCACAAATCCAAAACATAGCCCCATACTAGCTACTGTGAAGAAAATTAACTCTGCCCCAGCCAAAACCAGCACAATGATACATGGTGAAACACCTCTGGATCTTGAATAATTTTTCCATCTGCAGAAGCAAGAGCCATCCAATCTTCTAGGAACAATTTCAAGAAAACCTACTGACAAGAACCTCTCCTTCCTCTCCCTTGCTCCATCACCATTTCCACTCTTTCTCATCTTTCTTGTCTCTCCGCTGATATTTAATCACACAAAGCCAAATGAGGCTACATTGTACTAAGACGTCATTATTTTATTTAAATTCTCAACAGTATGCTTTCTGGTGCTATCAGCTGATATTGCATTGTCCCAACTAATTATTCAACTTCTATACGTCATTATTCTTTGTCAGTTAATTGCCTGTACGTTACGCTACGCAGTCACACAAGGTGGTGATTGCTCTGGGAGGAACAAACCAAAGCTGAAGTCCATGTTCACTTTCAGAATCCAGTCAATCTTAACAAGTCTTGGGCTGAATTTGTGTAAAATCTAGTGTTTCACAATTTCTCCCAGTCATTGGGTAAACTCTTGGGTTACAGTTTTTGAGTTTCGATAAAAAAGGACAATTTCTTCACAATGTACTCATAAAACAGGAAGTTCTGCTTTCCATTGAGTTACCCTTATTAAGATGCAGTTCTTGGGAACAATTTATTGACTTCTTTTTGGATACCGGCCTAGGTCTCCGGCAGTTTCTGCATGACTTTATGCAGACTCTGTTGCAAAGATGTAAAACTCAGCCATATGAACATTTAATTCTTTCCATCTATGTGGTACATTATTTTTACAAATACTGGACAGTTGCAATTCATGAAATTTGGAGTTTTTCTGGAGTCACTATGGATTCACAAAGGTAATTAAGAGAGACTGCAAGGTTCTAGATATTTAAATCCAATATAAAGAATAGAAAAGCTTATTCCAAAAACGTCTACCCTTCAAGGCTGAATATTAAGCATTACCTTTTCAAAACACAGACACACTAATAAATTACACAGGTTTCTCACTGTTAGTATTTCTGTCCTGTTTGTTCTTACTTTAATACTATAACAAGAGGAGTGTGAAAATTCTTTACTTTGAATAGAGGTCACGGAGCTGAAAAGGTTGAGACATAGAGTACAAGATGAGACAGACACAATCTAGTTGGACAGATTTCATTGCTACATTCTGATGATGCTGTATTTCTTCACATAGATTTAACTGATGTGTAAAATTTCTAATGGCAACAATTTCATCAGGTTCAATCCAAAATTCAAATTACAAATTGATCAATTACAATTGATTACAAATCAAAATACCTATTATCAAATTAGAAAATAATGTACATATTGAAGCAGCCTTTAAAAATCCTTTTTAGTACTGCAAATAGTTTTCATCCTTGAGTTTCACAAAATAAAAGATGAAAGCAAACATAACTTACAGGTTTTTAACCATAAACAATTTCTATCTTTTTCACAAACAGGCCATGCTACTTTGCTTTCAAATTTCATTTTCCAAATAAACTATTATAAATTGTTCAAGATGCAAAATGGAACTGGTTTTAATTTTATGTCATATCATGTATGTAACAAGATACTACATCAGGTCAGATTAAATCCAATAATGTAAGGTAAGCATCAAAAATAAAAAAGAATGATGTCACCTATGGCTTTTTGCAATTATATTCTGTACCAGGTGCTCTATTTTCTAAGTGTTCCAAATAGTCCTTCCCAGAGAAATTTAAGAGTAAATTTATATTTCTCTGCACAAACCCCTAAAATCAAGGCAGGAGTTTACCACTTCATTTCTTAAGTACATCAAGCATGGCTAGCAAAGTATGAACAGTGAAAACTCTTCAAATTCAGAACACTCTAGTGGTTTTTCAGTGTTACAGTAGGAAGGTGTCAGAACTGCAGTCAGACTTTTCATGGGGCTTTGAATCTGAGAGATCAAAGTGTCAAAAATAACTATTACAATGATTTTATATACCTGAAGTACACAGGACCACATTTCCCTTAATGTAAACTCATACCACCAGTTTAGGAACTGAGAATCTCATATAACTTAGCAACAAGAATAGTAAATTCCAGATTGCTGAAGAAAACCATTGTTAAAGCTAAATTAAACAAGAAGTCAACGTGGGGATAAATTTTGCCATAAATGAGGGCAAATCTGGAAGAGGCACATTTGGAATTAAATTTTTTTACATGGGAGCAAATTGAAAGCAGGATATTAAATGGCAAAAAGACCATAAAGCACACCTCCTATCTATATGGTTTTTTGGATTGTAGGAAATTTCTGTGCATTGTGTACTCTTCCCACTGCTGTGCACTGTGTTGTAATATGACCATTAATTTTTCTTTATCCTAGTGAGGCCTATGCTTGTAAAGCTCTGCGGCTTGTGAAGTGCTCTGAGCTGAAATGTATTATATTAATGCAGTCATCATTCTTATAATGATGGACATTCCCAGAGTACTTCCTTTTATCTAGATGAATACAGTATGACAGCCAAATTGAGTTCAGTAATTATAGAAATATTGTAATTTTTTGCATTTGTTAGACATCACCTGATGCCAATGTGCAATACTGAGCTAAAGGGGGCTTTGACAAAACTTTCACTCTTCCTCTTGCACTAGAGTCCCCATGCACCTTGGAGGACTCCTTCAACACTTCCCTTGGGAACCCTGCACAAGCCCCTGGATTTGGGAGATGTAGAGCATAGAAAGCTGCAGGCTTTCAACATACTGATTGCATTAGTAAGATAACTTTCTGCTCTTTCCTGCTCTGGGTTTTTTTGACAAAACAGTAAACATAAACGGAAGCTCCCTCTCCCTTCCATAAAGTCTCAAAAGCAGGAGAACCACAAGCCCATGGACCTGAGCCTTTCACTATTATCAAGTTCGATGGACTGATGGGGTGAAGTAGTGGAACTGGTTTATCCCCATCCATTGTAAAACTGGCTCCATCAGCTTCAATTTCCTGCTGTGCTTCTGTCCAAGGAGCAAGGATGACCAAGAAACTTCATAGTGCTCAAACTCTTCATTAAAAATTGAAAATGCACATTTTCCAAATTTAGAGTAGATTCTACTGAGCACTGCAAGAACGAACTCTTTACTCTGTCATATATCTGACTAATGAAATGAAGTCTAAGCAGCCATGTTGCTTGTCCAACTTATCCATCAAGCCTTTTCAACTACCTTTCAGCCTACCAGTTAATTTTAATCAAATTCAAAGGCAGAGGAAGGTCTTTGAGATACTGTATTTCTGAAAGGCTTGGTCACACAGGATAGAAAACATAATCCATATTAATGCCAAGTTTGAAAGGCTGCTCAACTACTTTCTCTGACAACAAAAATACATGGGAGAAAGCCATTATGAACACCTGAACTACCAAAACAAAAAAAAGTTATAATTAAACTTTCCACTTTATTAAACATGCAATAATGGAAATACAAGAGAAAACTGCATGGCACACAAGGCAGAGTTCTCCCACTCTTTTAAAGACTGCTCTTGTGTTTTTTTCCTGCCCTCGTTCAGATAAACCTGAACTCTCCTATCAAATGAGTATTTAGAAGAACAAGGAAGGTGATGAGAAGAGACGAAAAATTTCCACATATTGAGTGAGTTCAACCTCTGTAAATGTTTACCTATGGTCACTGACTAAGGGAGGGAGCAATAGGTCACCAGCCTCCCTCACTCAGCAACTGTTAGATAAAGTTAGGCAAGAAGGACAAGGATTTTAGTATCTGGGAGTGTACCGAGGCTACAAAAGAAAAGATGATGGTATTTATGATACCAACCTGAGTCCAGATCTGGCTTACAACCCACCTGCTGAACCAGTCTGTTCTTGTAAACTGTGGATGAGATTCAATCAATAACTAACAGGAAAATTAAGATAGGAGAGAAACTGTGCTACAGGTGGGGAAAACAGAAATACATATATAAGCTTATATGAAAATAATGCTATTAATTTGAAATTAATAAGTTTCAGACTGATTGTATAAAACTGAGGTGCTTTATTTACATACAAGCAGAAAACTTCCATACAGATGTGTGACAATACTTGCCTATGTACACTTCATACTCTGAGAACTTAAGGCTGAAACATGATTAGATATTGCTGGTAGCTTTCTGTTAAAAAAAAAAAAAGAAGTTTAAAAAATAAAGCCTGTCAGTCTTAAAAAACAAAATTAAAAAGACAAGCCAAGAAAAATCCTTGAAACAAAACCTGATGTGTGAAGGCTATAAAACCAATTCCAGACCATCAGTTCCTAATCCCAAAACTGAAGGAGCTCTGTACGTGCTGGCAAACTAACTCAAGTGCTGTTATTGTTGAACTGTACAAGACAGGGAACAATTCCTGCAGGCTTCTTGTGAAGAAGGGAGCACCCGGATACCTGGAGGGCTTTTGTCAGAGCTTAATGAATTGTAAATGTAGGAAAAAAAGCAAAAAAGTTAATTCCTTTCTTTTTGTCCTATCATTTTCACAGTTAAACTCTTACAATCTCACTTTCTTGAGGAATTTAACCATGTTTTCTATCTTAAGTATTTTCTTTATGTCTTCAGTTTCTTCTGGCATTTACAGAAAGGGTCTGCTGAGGCCCAGGTCCAAAGGAGAGTATCACTGCATGTGCCTTCTTATCCTGATCCAGGCTGGTTGTCGTCACCCATTATTCCCTTGGGTATGTATTATGCCAGAAAAAAATGTGAAAATGGGGAAAAGAGCAGAGTTCTGAGACAGCTTCCTTTATTAGTATCCAAGAACTAATATTAAGTTTTATCTATCTTATCTCATCTCAGATCTGTGATCTGTTTTCAGATCTCACAAGTGGGGTAGATTTTCACTGGCAACAGCTGAACTTCATAAAGACAGTGAGGATGTGGAGTGTACTTTGCGTATGTGTGTTCACTGTGGGTTCTGCTGTCTCCTTTTTAATTTTCCAGATGAATTTCCCAAGACGAAAGAAAAATGCAACTAAACCCTGCCTTTTTTGGTACTATGTTTCACTGTCTCTGTGTCTCTCTGTTGAGCCTAGGAAGAAGGGCTGATGAATGAAGAATCAGAGCTGAGGCTAGACACGTAACACCACAGCTGAGTTCTGCAAATGATGGTGGGAATGGGATAAGACACTGTTCAGGCACCGCACGTGCTGCTTTGGAGATAAGCCATCAATGACAGATGACTGCACTGGGAAGATCCACAGCATCTTTGTGTCTGTGTGGTACCTTTGTTCAGCAGTGCTGCTGCAGTGACACCGTGACTACTGCAGCAACTGCTGTGGCAACAGTGGATGACAGAAAGGCTACCCCTGGTCAGGAGAAAAGTCATGAAACTATTTCTGGAATTTTTGTAGCTACTGGGTTTGTAATAATGGGTTTGTATTAAAAGGCGCATTGTGAACTGACAATGGCATAGTGGTGATAGCAAAATTCTGTCTTGTAGACAAAGCTTCAGAAGCAAGAAGCCAGGTTCATGATCACCATACAGACCAGACCCTAGAAAAGCAGTAAAGAGTCCCTGCCAGTCTGAGGAGTTCTGGGGAAAGGTGTAAAAGGTGAGGAGACCCAACCTTCAGAGTCTTGAGGGCACAACAGACTTCTGGAGTTTCATGTTCCCTGAGAGAATTTTGATTAAGATAAAGCACAGTCTTCAGAGCAGCAGCCTGAACTGCAAGCTGCTATTGCAAGGACTTTGCTTCCAATCCTGGTAATAAAGCAAACTGAAAAGTTTCCCATAGTCTTAAAGGAAGAGAAGTTGATTGCTCAGTCAAGGCTGGTTGTTCTTTGTTGTTGTGGTTCCTTGATTTTTTCTTTTCCCTTTGCCACTGCAGAACTCCCAAAAGACTCAGCTGCAGGATTAGGTTAATTTTTAATACCTGGTGAAGGCGTGTCTGGTGCAGATGACAAGAAGTGTCAAGAACTTCTGCTGCTTGTGATGCAAAGAGCTAAGTCCATGTCACCAATTTTTTTATAGCTAGCATGACTTCTGCCAGAGGCTCTCTAACAACAAAACCAGAAAGCAAGTGAGGAAACACTACCAGTAGTTTCTGCTCTCTTTCCTAGTGTGTGAAAAGGCATTAGACTCTATATTAGTCTCAGAAGTGGCATTTCTCAGTATGTGAAATGCAGTCTCCTTTCTAGTCCTGCCAACTTTAGAAGCAATGGGTGCAATGCATCTCCTCTTGCCGTATTTTATGATGAATAAATTCAAATGAATTATGGAAGTGACCATAATCAGATAATTTTCCTGTTCACTCACAGAAACACTTGTCTCATGGGGGAATGAATGGACTAAATACATAAACCACCCTATATCCTCTTGTTTTTCTTTAAAAATGCATTCCTTTTTTTACTGAGTTTTACATTCCAGTTTCTACATGCTTTCATTAATTTATAGAACTTACTAGTTGTAGGTATCCTCTTAAAATATTGCTTCACTGAGCTTCTGATAAATTAAATGGTATAATTTATCATTGTTGAGCATGCAGAATTTTGGACATACTATCTCCAATGTAATCTCCATTTTTACATGATTCTTCTTTTAATAAGAATTTATAATCTCTTTGCTCATAAAAACACAGCTGAACAAAAATGTCAGAGATTATTCTGCTATGTGGCTCAGCAAAGCTTCTGAAGAGACAAATTGCCTTGCCTGTTGCAGGTACGGTTCTAACTCCTTAGGAACTGATGAAAAAATTTAGGGAACCAATCCAAAAACCAAGCATTTCCTTTTAAAGTTCCTGCCCATGCCTATACAGCTGCAAATGAGCAGTCAGGAAGAGTGGCTCCTGCCTGTTAAGTCCTGGATGTCCTGGGACCATTAATGATTTTATGCTCTGAGCACATCTAGCCACATGCTCTGTATCTACCTGGCAGGTTGGTCAGCTGGAAGGAAGTCCTGGGCAGACCCAGAGCCACAGATACTGCTTCAAGAGCTGCTCCCTAAACCCAACAACACACAAGAGTTGCAGGAATATGGGGGGAGCATGCAGGAGTCTGAGATACTCTGACTCACAAAGCCTGTATGGGCTTCTACATATGTCTGTGGTTACGCCTAAATGAAAACCTTTTATCATCCAAATGCTAACCTGCATTTTCAGTGATGAAGCAGGTACATAAATGATGAACAAAATTATAAAGCAATATGACTTCCACCAGAGAAAAAAAAAAAACATTTTCCTATTCCTTTGGGCTGTACATTAGCATGCATATGTACTGTCAAACACACACAGGAGTATAATTCTGTTAAAAATGTGTATCCTGTTCCTGAATTCAGATGGGCTTTGTGACCTCTTCTGGGATGGAGCTCCAAAGCCCAAGATCTATTGCAGAAGATATCCTAGCCCTCCTCCTACCTCGTCTGGACTGATTCAACCCCACTGTAACACGGTTTCTCTCCAAGTGCCTGCAGCACATTGATAAAGTGGGTTTGAGCTACAATGGCAGTTTTTTACTGGCGTGACTGAAGGTGTGGGCATATGTAATTTGTCTGACATTTCTATTATAGGGTCGATCGTACCTTAAAGTGCAGCAGCTATTTGCTACATAATCATGAGTCAGCTCTTGTTGACTCAATGAGTACAGATCATCATTTTCTCAGAAAGAAATCATCTTCTTTCAACAGCTGCAGAATTCTCACAGTAGCTTCTGACCTAAAAAGGTGTATTTGTCCCCATCTTCCTATACTAGAGTGCATATGGCAATGATGAACAGGATATATATTTCTTTCCAACAGACTTTTCAAACTACCGTAATTAGTATCCATAAAAAGGACTAAAGTAGCAATTAGCTAAATAATGCATGTTGCTCATCAAAAAAATATAAGTTTTCTAAAAGCAACTCAAATTAAAGCCTTTTCCCCCACTTATTTCATCATCCTGCAGGTTACTCATTCATCAAGCAAGAAATCATCATGTACTACCCCAGATACGTAACTTTCCTGTTGAGAATATTATCTTATACAGTGATATCTGACCACACAAATGCAGCTCAGTTTTACTCTGCTAAATGGCTTATGGGTTGTCTTGATTAATTCATGCCAGGTCAAACTAGTTAATTCAGTGCTTTCAATTTCATTAAAGTTCCTGGAAACCAAGGGTGCTCAGCACCTTAAGAACATTTCTCAGCTGGATCAAACCTTTCTAATTTTCTACTAAAGTTAACAGTAATGGTCTAGATCCCTGCTGGTTTTGTTAACATTACATACATGTGCCACCAGACTCAAAGCTGGAGTCACTGAGTTTTATTAAGAACATTTGGAAGCAGACTGATGAAAGCAAGCTGTTCTTCTCCATCTCTTGTAGGAGAGATGTATCTGACAAAACTTCTTATGTTAAATATAAACTAAAAGGCTTTATGTTGCTAATTTATAGATGGGATATTTTGAATTAATACAGGCACTACTGATGAAGCACAACTCCTGGTATCGGATTGCTGAGGCACCGTAGCCTATTTCCATCACTTCAGAAACTGGTTCAATGCTTATAGTCATGCCAACAATTGAATACTCATTCTGCAGGAGATGAAGTACTAGAAAACCACAAAATTCAGCTGAATTATGAGGGGATTGTGGTATGTTGTACCCAGGGATTAATCATCAATAATAATACTAGCAAAAGATGTTTGGTATAGAGCTCTTTTTGAAGTTTTATCACACGATGACTCCTATGGGCAAAGGCTGTGGTGCATCATGGGTTGAGACCTACAGGGAATACAGTATTGAGTTCACTGGTTTGTTCACGCTCTGATTTTGCAGATTCTAAAGGATACTGCTGAATAACAGGAGAAAGGCAAAAATGGCTCCGATTCACATTGCTCCCACTCCCAACAGGACAATTTAAACCCAAAGGATCAACACTCGTGCCTGAATGTTCATCCTGACTCTGGCAACACTGTCTGTCCTCATTTCACATCTGGGGAAACCTCCTCCATGAACAGCAGCATGGAGAGTGAGGGATTTCCTTCGTGGCTACTATCCCTCCATCAAGAGCTATATTTAGGGACGTACTAGAAGAAATGCTGATCTATTGTGGCATCAGCCTTGATACAGCCCTCACCCTTACGTTGCACAGGAGCTGAGTGTTTTGGGTGTTGTTTCGAGAGCATGGAAAGCTGGACAGGCATTCAGCCTCAAACAGTCATTCAAATTCTTGACTGTCTGAGGCTTCTCAAGGGACTCAGCTGAGGTATAAATGATTCCCTCCTTAAATCCAATTGCAAATACAGTCTAGGCAGGAGGTAAATGCTTATCTCCTCATAACAGGAATCCAGAAGCTTTCAGGCTAGGAAAGGAGATGCTTAGTAGGTTGTGCAGTCCTGGAAAGTAAATTTGCTGGCTCGCTGTCTGGGTTGGTGGGTTTTTAGCCTCTAAGGATTTTAGTGCACTGGATTTTACTTTGGGCCCCAGCATCTGAACCCCTGCCAGTTCTTTAAGGTTGAGGAAATCAAATCCCCTGACAGAGGGAAGGGGTGAACTCAATCAAATTAAGATTCAGTAAACCTGAGATGAGTTTTTCAATTTAACCCTACAGTTCAGACAATTCCATTTATGTTTGTTAATTCTAATTTAATTTCTAGACCAGAAAAGGTCTAGCTAATCACACCCAGCACACACACAAAAGTATTTCTGATAGTATTATTCTGTTTCATATTCTGCAGTTCTTATACTATACCAATCTGTAGTTCTATATTATTATTCTAAGGACAGAAATAGGCCCTCTAGCAAATCTTTCCAATTTCATATAGCAATCTGTTCTCAGGTTAGAAAATAATTATATTTACAACTTCTCCCCTGGACAAGAAAAGTTCCAGCATTATAAATACATCAAGTTCCATTGCTCAGATTAAAAAAAAATCTGTGCAGGGAGTTTTACACAACTGTAAGTTAAAGAACAGTGCCCTTTATATATTAAGCTTAATTCTGCTCCTTTATAAAAAAGAAAAAGAATAAAGAAACATATACCAGAAAGTAAGAAATTTCATAACTGAAAAGAAATCAAACATCATGTACACAAGGCACTGCCTCCATATGGAAAGGCATGAAGACTTCCTGAAAGGCTGTATTCTCCATTTGATTCTGAAAGGCCATGAAATACATGCACTAATGCAAGTAACGTCCTTGTTTGAGTTCAAAGAACGTGAAAACATTGCATATAGATGTCCACACTTAACCAATAAAACTACTATCATGCTAGTTACAGGCCAGATGTACTTCTTGTTTCCAGTAACAGAATTTGTAATGGGAAAAAAACCCAAACCACCTCAAAATTTAAAAAAAAATACATTTAGTGCTGGCTCTATGATTATATAAATGCACAGGTATACTCAGCAAAGAAAATACCAAAGGGGAAAAAAGTCTACCATTTATCTTTTTCAGTGTTCAGGTACACTCTCCCTGGAGAAAAGTCTCAGAAGTTGCCTAGTATTTGTTTAGAGTCACTGAATTAGCAATACGAATTGCCATACTTACTAATCAGCCTTTCGAAGAGGAAAATAGATGAGAACAGAAATCTTGAGCAGATTAGTGTGGAGAACTTTTTGACTCAATACAGTGACCAACGCCTCTAGTCCCTTTTTGGGGCATCGGTACCCTGGGCAAGCTGCAGAGCGGGCGGCCGGCAGGGGACGAGGCCGGCGGGGCTCTGCCGGCCAGGGCTGAGAGCCGCTGGCTCTGCGCAGCAGCACGCGAGGCGCCGGGGGAATGGGGGCACTGAAGGGAGCCAGGGGAGCACAACACTTGGGGTGACCGGGGGCTATGAATTCTCTTCTTTGAGAGAGGAAGAGATGGGGGGAGGAGTCTCCGATCCCCAAGAGATAACTAACACCAGTGACTCAGCTGCAAGCTAGAAAATGTTATGCACAAACAGAAAGCCATAATTATTAGTATGGTATCTCAAAAGGAAACACCAGAGAAGCTGTAAAGTTTTTCGTACCCTGTAAGCAAAGCAAAAGCTCCTTCAGCCTCTATCACGAGTATTTCCAGGACACTTGCAGTGTCAGTCTTTTGGCACCAACGGAAGCATCCATCCCATTGCACATGTAGTGACAGCATGAGTGTGCAAATACCAAAGACCAAAGGCCTGATCTTGAGAGGTGTAAGTCTTTTCTGACAGCAAAGGAACTTGAAGGTACTCAGCACCTGATAGCATCAGGGTCACTGAGCAGCGAGATGGAAGTTTTGTCTCTGAGCGTAGCCTAGGTAAGATCTCCCACAGAGCTTTAACTTTGGACAGCTTTTCCTTTTTAGCACGAATGAAGGATCTTCTATAGTGCTCTTTACGGATGTGTTTTAAAAGTAAATATAACTCAGTACCTGAGGCAGCCCCCATTTCATGCCGTGCCTTGAGGCTGCCTAAGGTGGGTTTAGTTGGGGCATCTAAAAGAAGGGAAAATCTTTCTCACTTTTAAGCATTGTGATTTATAGAGTCTGATTAAGATTCTACCATAGTTCATACACTTATGAACTAGAGGTATAAACTCCTTACTCCCTAATTCCTCATGGCTGCAGCTAACCTACCTTGTATGGAAATTTCCAGACACAGAATATTTACCCAGCAGATTACCAGAACTGTTACAGTAAATTATCCGAACCATATTTAGGTACTTTCCAAAGGGCACTTACTTACAAATCCAGGGAAAAATAGTAGAGCCAGCAGACTATTGTATTACTGAATACAATGAGATTGTAGGAATTTTAACCTACAAGTTAGTTTTTGGTTTGCATGTACCAGTGTCCAGGACTGGGTTTTGTCTCTTTTTTCCCTTTCTGAGTCTAGATTTTGGTTAGTGAAATTAGCTGTAAAGAACAGTCATTAGCTCTGTAAAATATCACTATCCCTATATTTAGGCCCAAGATTTTTTGCTGTTTTCATGGTAATTATCTTGTACAAATTTGGCCAGAATTTTTTTCCTTCTCTTCTGAAAAAAACTATTGGTCTGATACTACAGCCACACTACACAAAGATCTCAGTGTTGGCCCCCCACCAATGTTTTCTGCAAGTACATTTTTATAATCTTCTATAAAAACCAAGTAAGTATCTGGACACTCTTACATTTAAGAAGACTTTAATAAGGAAAGCTCTACATAAACACTCACCAGTTATTAATAGTCTGTCCTCAAAACTCCCTTTGTCAAGTACAGGAGTCCTACTACCCACTCTCTACAGACAGGCAAGGTAATAAATCCAAGTGAACAAGCCACAGAAACCCTATTTAACTGCACAGCCTCCTGAGACCTCACAAGCATCTTACTTTACACCAGGAAACGAAAACAGCATCTAGAGGTCTCTAGACTGCACACATCTAAAGTCACCACCACCATGCTGCCTCAGCAGAATTAGCCAGTGCCTATGCTGGCAATAATTCAGACTCATATGCTTACAACCCCATAGGTGTATAATTGTTAGCTTCCTCTAAGGTTACCTACTAGGCCCCAAAGGCACCATGTTCAGTCCAGTTGAAAAGACAGAGCCACTTTCTTTCAAAGCAAGAAAAGACTTGGCCACTACCCATCCTTAATATATAGGCAAGTATTAAATATTTAACATAAAGTAATGTTTAAGGCATTCAGCCAGAAACTGGAAGAGTTGGGTCTAACTGAACACCTTGACAACATTAGGCCGACATCACCCCCTGCATCCCAGCTAAAGCTCTTTAGGCTCCATTTTGGCCCTATGCACCTCATGATTAGTCTCAAAACTTAAGACTCATGACTGTAAACCGTCACTTTGCCTTAAGAAATCTGACACAGAAAAGGTAGCGAAACAGAGGAGAGGAGATGGCCTCAAGTTGCGCCAGGGGATGTTTAGATTGGATATTAGAAAAAAATTTCTTTACTGAAAGGGTTGTCAGGCATTGGAACAGGCTGTCCAGGGAAGTGGTGGAGTCACCATCCCTGGAGGTGTTCAAAAAACGCATAGATGAGGCACTTCAGGACATGGTTTAGTGGGCATGGTGGTGTTGGGTTGACGGTTGGACTCGATGATCTTAAAGGTCTTTTCCAACCTAAATGATTCTATGAAACCTACCATCTACCTCATTCTCTAAAATTTCTACCACCCTTACTAAACCTGAATTATTAAAGAGTCCGAAAAAACACCAGGGGTGAACTGCCTGGACCTGCACTGCACTGGTAGGTACAACCTCCTAGGGACCTTAGGGAAGAGCTGCAGGTTACAATTGCCCACTTGTGTCTACATACTGACCTTCTGATCTGCGTCTCAGTACTACACCAAAGAGGGCAGACTTTCAGGATCCCCAGATATTCCATGATTCAGCGTGCTCCACCCAGCTCTCTTAGCATCTGCCTGTTTCACAGGTGGTCACATTATCCACCAAGAGGGGTTCAGTTTTTCGGTGCCTTCACACTGATCTTGCTGCATTACTGTGCTATGACAGGTGAATACTTGCAAGGTTCAGTAAAAGCAGGAGGGAGCTAAAGGCTCCAAGGAGGGCCAGGCAAATGGAAAAGTGCAATCGTCAGTGTTGCAGGACAGGCATTGGGTTTATTTTAAGGGCTTCTAAACTCTTACTTTGTCAGCAGATCTGTCAGGCTTGCAAGGCTATTGCTGTACTGATTGTAATTCCTCACTGAAGATGTGCAAAGCCAAGAGACGCAGTAACAAGCAAGGGTCCAAATGTGATATATTTTCCTCTTCAACGCTACTGGAGGAAATACATGATCATTATGATGATAAGGGATATAAACCCATCATGCCCTCAGGCTTCAGAAGTCTCCATGGTGATGTATGAACTCCACAGCAAAAACCATGTACTTCTCACACATGTTCAGAGCTCCAGCATGTAGTTCCTGGGACACACTGGTACCTTGCTCCTGCCACAGAACAGAAACTCCCACTACATGAGAGTGGAAGTACTTGCCTTCGTCACTGGCAAAGCTATCTATTCTTTAATGCCACAAGCAGCATGTATGATCCTTTCCAGTGATCACAGTGTCCAGGAGTTTCAGTCATCAGCTTCTGCTGAATGGCATTGCCTGTGAGATGGTCTTGATGCAAATATGTGCAAAGACAATGGGGAGTCCTTAAAAATCCTGCTGTGGCTGTCTGAGGATGAGAGTACTCAAGTCCTTGCCCAGCAGCAACCCTGGACACAGCCCTAGTAACACAGCACCTGCAAACAAGGGTGATCTGCAAAGCCTTCCGTCCACCAAGATAGCATGGTGCATCATCAGCTTCATTTTGCAAGTTCAGGCTCACCTGTTTTCCCAGTCCTTTCAAACTCCTGCTTTTGTCTTTTAAACAGTTCTTCCCCTGTTTTTTCACATTTGTCTTTCTGATACAGCCAGATACAGACTGTCACTGTCTGGACAAGACTCGGAGACAACAGACTGTTCTTCTGTCTGCCATGAAAATGGACAGCAGCTTTGTTAAGAGTTAACCAATGTCAAAGTTCCCTATGTCTGCTCATCCAAAGCATTTTTTAAATGTAGGAAAATTCTTGTTTGAACTCTGTAGCTACAACTTAGGGAAGCTTGATCCATCCCAAGGGTTGTGGGGAACTACAGAATTGCTCAGCACTCAACATAAGGAGCAGCAGCAAATGTCCCAGATGGCCTGCCAAGTCCACAGGTTTGCCCAGAAAATACGAGTCACGCACTTGCCAACATTTGCCTCTTTCCTCAGTACAGCAGCTTTGCCGTGGAGTCAGGTCGCTCCAGTCCATGCCAAATTCCCCATTTGTCTCTGTAAGAAACTAACAGTTCATCCCAAAACTGTCTCCCAACTCTGGGACAAGTGGTATTTAAACTCCATAGGACAGCTGAGGCAGTCATAAAGCTAAGAGTCTTCCCAAAGGACACCGAGTACAGAGAAGTGGCACATACTGTACAGTGCAAAAACCCCTTTATTTGTTATCACACTTGTTTTCCAGTTTGACAAGTGCAAGGCAACTGTATTAACCTTATATAGAAAAGCCACTGGCAAGGAGTAGACCTGAAAGTCAACCAATATTTAACTCCGTGGATTACCTACCACAACGGGACACTGATAAGCAAAAAGAGAAGACATTTCAAAATGGGACAGCTGTTCTTGTTGCAGCCAGCACACTCGGAGTCCAGAAGTAGAATTGCCCCATACATAAATTTTCATACAGGCTACCCTTGTTCGCTAGGACCAGATGAGATCAGACACAGTCCTGCCACACAAGACTGGGAAAACGGCCATCCTTAGTGAGCGAGGCCTTAAGTTCAGACAAATTACACGCACCAAGGGGCTCTCTTTGGGCTTTATCCCTCTGGCTGATGACAGAGAGAAAGAGAACAAAAATATTCCATGTCCTTAAGAGCAACCTGATTAAAAAATATACCTATAGCACCAGCATATGTCTGTTGAAATGCACTAAAAATATGAAGATTTCTAGTCTTCTCTGCCCTATAATAATGGTCTGTGAGTCTGTCCACTTCCTCATTAGATTAGAATGTCTCCAACTTTAATTAGAATTACCAGTCTGTGACAGGGCATCTCCTCCAAATGCCAAAGTCAAACGCAACAACAACAACAAAAAACATTAAAAAAAGAGAGAATACTGTGACCTTCAGTCCCACCAAAGACTATGAACATTCCACTACCAATATCGATGAGTCTGTAGATGCCCCTTCCAAAGCTGCATCACCCATTGACTCAGCTGTTTGAGTGGATTTCCTAGAATACAAAAGCTCACAAGTGAGCCAGCAGACCAGGTATCGTAAACACTTTCTCTGCTTGGAAGTGGTGTGGGATGCCTGGCTATCTCCACACAATAGGTGGTTATGGAGTTTCCTAGGAAACTGGCAGTCAAGCTCTCATGTCTGGATGAGAAGTGCCAGGAACTCCTCATGTCCCACCAGGTTCTTCTACCTTAGGGGCTGCCAGCTGCACCAAACCTCCACTCTACATAGTCCTGCTACAGCTATGCTTCCTGCTCATCCACCCCCTTGGTAAGCTTTGTTATGGCCTGGTGGCAATCGTACAGGTCTACTGGAGCCAGGAGATCTGGGATGTTACACAGGTCGCGTGCCCTCTGCAGCCTGGACTTCTGCTGGAGAAGTAGTGGGACACAGGAAAGTCCATTGCACTGAGCCACTTTGCCTGATGACTCTGTGAAGAAAGCAAGGGACAAGGCTGTCACTCCTAACTGACTGTTCTGACCAGAGATGGGTCAGACTCTCGCACAGGCGGGAGTTCAGCAGATACATTTTCTTCTAGACAGTCTGAACAACCTGCTCTTCCTCTGAGCAAAAAAACCTGTAAGGTGCTATGACCAGATCATGCAAAAGACCCAGTTCTCTGAGCCCACCTTGTCCTTGTCCCTGCCTTGCTCTATGTGACTACAGCCTCAGAGCTGTTCCCTTTAAAATTACCTAAAGGTACCTCAACTTATCCTCCCTCTCCCAAGCACATGAGACCCCAAACCAGACTCACCGATGTCCGAGCTCTCCAGTAGGAGGAAGGAAGAACTTTCTTCTGCAGGATCTGGGCTGTGTGCCTGGAACAAGCCCTCCTCCACATCAGCTGGCAGATGTGTACGATTCAGTCAGAGGGCTCACAGCCAACTGTCAAGTGGTGACGGCCTGAAGATGAATAGTTGAGTCCTGTCTGTGAGCTGGGGCCTGCTGGCAGAAGGAGGAAGAGGAGGGCTGGCTGTCCCAATGCAAAGACTACAGGCTGGAGTGTTTCAGGCGTAAGTGGTGCCTGTTTCAGGATGAGGATCGTGCCAAGAAAGATCTGACAGTGTTTCTGGAGAGAGGTTGGTCCCTCACACTGATGGCACAATCTTGATTAGTGCATGCCTCAGTGTACTGCGAGCTTACCAAAGGTGAGAGAAGGCCTGAACCTATGTGGGCATACCAGATGTTTCACTGCTGTCCGCTCCAGCGAGCTGAGAGTTGTTCTTCTCCACCTCACAGACAGCCTGACACAAAAGCATGAAATGAATGGCAAAACCAGGGAGTTCTATATAACCTTATACTCAGCATAGAAGCAGGTACCATCCATGAGCAAGGGCAGCTGTACCTAACCACGCTGTAACCTCCTCCAGCTTTTCTGCCTTCATGTAGCACTGGTGACCAATCTGCTGGAATATTCCCAGGCAATGAGTTCATTATACAAGTGAGGCTTTGGCAAAGTTGTGGTGCCGGGTGTACTCTTCCCATGTGAAGAATAGACACAGGTGTCTTCTGGGACCAGCTGACACTGGGTCACCTGCACCAAGCAAGGTCTTGAAGAAGACCAACAAGAGAATGTAAAGACACAGGGTGGGGAGGGTGATGGCATCAGTCTTTCAGCCTCATAGAAATTAGGCTATTTTAGGCAATTTTGGTCATTCAAACCTCCTACTTGGTCCTCAGGGATCACTCATGGCACTCCAGCTGGTACTTCTAATGGCTCAGAGAGTTTGGATAATCAGAGGTTTTGGGTCTTAAAGGCAGCTCCACAGCTTTCTTGCAGAACAGGGTAGACAGAGCCATTCCTCTATGTTCTGTACAAACCCACACCAGAGGCATGTCCCATCCCTTCAGCACTTGTGCGCCTTTTGAATTCCCGTATACAAGTGACAGAATCTGAGACCATTTTCGTGAACTTCTGCTTCTATTTATTTCTAAATTTTTAAAATGGCTAATTGCAGCTGTCTTTGCTGCTGAATGAACATTTACCGCCTCGTTGTAGCCTTTAGAAATAGATTTATCATACAAATGCTGGTAGAATATTAAGTATAGCTGAAATAATGGGTAGTACTGTAATAGCCTTCCCTAAGAGGAATTGTGCCATAGTTGGTCACAACAGTCCAAAACCAGAATGATTGTTCTCAGTAGCACACCCAATACGCATTGCTCATCTCTCATCACAAGGGACACTTCTGTTTTGTACAGCTGGACTCTTTCTTCTCTAGATTTGACTGGTCACACGCTACATTAAGTTAGTGTATTTTCTAGAAATTTTTTTGTTTGTTTATTTGTATCATTAATTTTGTCATACTTTTCCCACTATTTATATTTACCTAAGGGTAGAACACTTATCATACCAAATGATATCAATTGCCTGTATCACCTGGAATCCTGCTTTCGGTAGTGACCAAAGGGGATTTTTAGAGGAAAGCAATTAAAAAACATATGTCTAGGTACTACTGCAATGCAGGTGCAGAGGGAGCAGTGGGAATTCTCTCCAGACACCATCCATGTATTCAGCTTACAGAGCAATTAATTGGCTGCTCTTTCTTTACCTTGAATTGCTAAATATTTTCTTCATATTTTACAGAATATAAACCCCTGTCTCCTGAAGCGCAAACACAATGCCTCTTTGGATGACTTCATACTGCAATGAGTTTCACTATATGGGATTAAAAGCTGCCAAGCCTTATACAGCTCTGAGAAACCGAGAACTCTCAAGACCCTCTGGCATGTGAATCTTAGAGAGGAAGGGGTGGGCATTCTTCTTCACACACTGGCTTGTGTTCCTTTTAGTGAGTACGAGGTTCTCATTTTGCAAGATAAAAAAAAGAAGAAACTGAAAAGTTCAATATATACAGCCAGACTTCATATTTTTGCTTTCCATGCTAAAAAAATAAAAATATGCAAAAAGAAACCAGACCTGAGGAAGAATCTGTGTGCCCAAAGCATGGCTAACACTTTCTTTTTTTTTTTTTAGTTGGTATAATAATTGTCTTACAATCTCTCCCTAAAAATCCTGCCTCTTATATAACTTTGGATAATCACAAACTACAATTCTACTACTACAAAAGACTTTTTTTTTCCTTTCACAGAAAAGTGTATGCCAGTTCTTTCACCATTAGCACCTCCTTCCCCTCGGTGGCACCAGTATAATGGTGCAGATGCTGTCCATTAATTTTTTGGTAATTTGAATACTTTCTGGACATATCAAATTTATCCATTAGGTCTAACAGTGTATTTCAATTTTTTAACCTGGCAGATGGAAATACATAACTAATTCTCAGAAGAATTACAAAATGTGGGGGCTTTTTGTGATTACTGTTTCTGAATTTTGTTTGCTACTCTCCAAAATAAAAAAGTACGAGGAACTAAAAGCTACGAACAGCCAAACACACTCTGCCTGAAGTGAGTGACTCCTCTTCACTTTGATGGGAGCAGGAAAGGTCCCTACACATAAAAAAAGTGAGAACAAGTTTTTAACTCTACCAAATTTCCGATGTGTTGCCCCAAAACTAGATACAACTTGCCAGTGATCCAGGGGTGAGATACCTGCTGTAGAGCAGAACATTAACAGAACTTTTTACTCCATATAGGTGCTGAACTATGCAGCTGTGATTACTTAAACAAAGATTACACAATATAAGACTTATCGATTGAAGGAGAAACCACAGAGGGTGCCTAAGTAGAAATAAATTAATTATTTTCAATACATTAGAGTAAGATAAAGATTGTACATGAACAAACTGCCATGTGTTAAAAACCAAACCACATCAGCTAACTTTCACAGAAATGCAGTCTATCCAAGAACGAAACTTTGGATATAAAACCTTCTAATTAGGGACCAGTTCTCAAATACTATATGTACCCTTAGCTCCCATGACTTTCCTAAAATGCTGGGTGTTCAGATTAGGAGTATATTCTTTTGATTCACTGACACACCAAATTTAAATTTGATAGGCATTTTTGGCTGGAGACAGCCTTCATGAGCAGATTTATTTTTCTTTCAAGAAGAATGCTTTGAAGTGCTGATAATAAATTAGCCATTTAGAAAACTGCATTTTAGAAATAGCGTAGATAATTAGTCATCCCTTTTAGCATCCTGCCACTGTTATCATCTATGTAATTTCTGATATATAGTCAAGAATAAACTACTGAATTACAAACTGTAATTAAACAGTTATATTAACTTTCCAAAATGAATATATGTTACGAAATAAAGATTCAGTCACAGGGAAAAAAGCCTAAATCAACCAAGGCTAAACCAACCAGGTGCATTTCAGTTGAAAAGAAAATAAATGGGGACACTCTCCATGCACACAGGGCAGTTTCTGAGCTCATTTTTAAACACTTCACAGTTCTATATATAGAAGACTTCCAGCAAAAAGTATTTTATGGTGTCACGGAAGGAAGGAGTTTTACTAAGTAGTCCTGCTATTCAGATATCATTATGGACTGCACCACACTGCTTGCACACACCCCCCCCCCGAGATCAAGGCCCCATAATGGTAGCTGCTGTGTGAAGAAAAAGCCTGTATCTTAAGGAGCTTATCGTCTAAGTAGACAGACTATAATCAGTATAGAGTGAACTCAGCCTGCACAGCATTTAAGCTATTTCTTTTTTTTTTTTTAAAGCTACGTTACCCACAAGAAAGATGTGGGCGTGCAACTGGACGTGAATCTCAGCATCCAGTCAATTATTCATGTGCTGTCTTTCAGTTTCCAGTACACAGTATAAAACACTACTTTGTCCTGTAAGCCTCAATTTTCCTGAAATTGTAAGTTCCTTCTATGCTGCTTATTTCCCACAGTGAAAGACACTATATTCCAAAATCTGATCTAATATAAGCTTGTGCACTAAGCAGTACAGGGCAGACTTCAAAAGAACTCAGTGTTGCTGAAAATGAAGACAATTCAGAACTGCTCATATCCATAATTCTTTGTGCCACATGGGAATAATTTGGTGCTTAAACAGTAATTACAACTTTGGAGCAAGAACTTAATTACTTGCTATAACCTTATTATTTATTTACATAAACATGGCATGCCTGGTAAACTGTGCAACTGTATGTTGAAATACGGCAGTGATTTCTCCACCCCAAAAGCTCACCAGGCAGCCATAGCAGTGGCTGTCCCCCTATGGAGAGTGGCTTTTGTGCCACTTCTAGAGCTTTGTTTACATAGAAACCCAACTCTGGCAAACGTACAGTATGCTCAAAGCGCTTACGTTAAGCCTTAATCCAGGTACGGAAAGCTAATAGGAGTCATGTGCTGGCCCCTTTTGGCTGATTATTTACCAAACTCAGGAGATATTGGCCATAGATCAAGAGTAATTCACCACTCCGGCCAGTTCCCCAGCATTCCTACCAGACCTCATCAAATGTCAACAGATTATGATTCATCATAGCTTCATTCAGTAATGACTCTTCATGTAAGACCAGAGGAATGTGAAAGATTACTAATACATTTGGCCACTGGTGGCCAAGGTTCTGCGTAACTCTTCATCTGACCTTAAAATCAGAGAGCAAGTCACCACAGTGAATGGTGGCATGACCTCAGTTCACACAAAGTCACAGAACGAGAGGAATGGAGCAGACTAATTCTGACATTTCTCAAAGGAAAAAGGATTGTTGAATGTTTTAACTTCAATTCCATACGGCAAAAAATATTCACTAATCAGAATTAAATTTTGCAATCCTTGCTAACACTAAAAAAGGCTTCATCTCAAACATATTACAGCAAGATATTTCATTGGGGATATGCTAAAAAATAATAATAAAAAAAAAGACAAGAACCACAGGTGTAGGTTTCCCATAGATATTGTGTTGATTCTGTCTGTGTAATCCATGACAAAATAGGTTCAGCAAATTCTGCCCTATCCCCAAATCTCAAAAGAGCAACCACCTACCATGCACAATTTAGTAAAACACTCTTTTTATGTTGATTTATATATAGAACAGTGGGTTGGGTGGTCTTAAACTTTTAAGTTTAGGCTTTTGATAAGTTCATATACCAAACAAATTATTTAACTGCCTGAAAAAAATGATTCGGAATTAAAAGGTCTCAGCTAGGATGACGCCCCCACTGTATGTGATAAACAACAGCAGAAGACAATTTTAACTCCAAAGCCTTCACTCTTTAAAGGCAAAATTAAAGG
Source organism: Harpia harpyja (assembly GCF_026419915.1). NCBI lineage: Eukaryota > Metazoa > Chordata > Aves > Accipitriformes > Accipitridae > Harpia > Harpia harpyja. Next base: position 58,281,570 of record NC_068945.1, read on the forward strand.
AAAGTATACAATGAGAAAGCAGACCAGCCAGTATTCAGTTCTTCACAGTCATACAATTTCAAAAGTACTACATAGAGTGTTTTCTCACCATGTAAGCGAGCCTGGCAGCTGGGGTGAGGGTGTCTACCTAGAAGGTAGCAAAGGAGGGATTAGATCTCATCAGGGAGAAGAGAATTTGCAACTTGGCCCTCCCACTTCCTGGGCAAGGGATTTCGTTATTTGGCTATTACATATAAATAATACAGGCTACAATACATATATACAATACAATATATACACACACACACACACACAAAGACATACACATATATGTAAATGCCACCCTTCTTTAGGTATCTTTTAAAAGGCAGAGCATACCACCTGTATCCCAAACATCTGTGCAAAGAGGTGGCTCCTGCCTCTTGGCTGTCTACTTGCATCACACATTCAGGAGAGGGGCAGGTTTCAGCAGCAGGAGGACGTGCTGAGGATAGCAGAGGCATCTCCCACACTACACCACACAGGGTGTTGTGGATTCTTCTCTGAGGTTCTTAAGTCTCCCTTCACAATGCAGATTGTAAATTTAGGGCTGTAAACTTCATTCTCAAGGACCGGTAGACCCAAGACAGTAAACAGAGTACTGCCAAATTCCTTTCAGAAGGAGAAAGCAGGGAAATAAGAACAGCAGCCACTTTCCAGCAGGGCTCTGCTGAGGCAATTTTGCATCTTATCTGAAAAGTCAGGGGAACCCTGACCTATCCAAAGCCCTAGTTATTTATAGTTTATGTTTACTCTTTACTCAGTAGAATAAATGTGCAGATTGCTTATTACTGTGGCAAGACATAAAAACGTTACTTGTTATATTGACATGTGCTCTAGTAAAAACTTTACAAATGGAAATAACGCTGCTAAATTTCTCTTATTTATGTTTCTAAGACACTGTACTCCTATCTGCTGTACTATTCTTCATGCCCTAAGCACCTTCTTGATAGTCTGCTTCTTAAATTGCTTTTTATAGATTAAATAACTTTTCCCAGCAAATCACATCCTTTGGGTATGTAATCCATGCAAATGAAGCCAAAGGGGAGTGATGTGCAGACCAGATGAAGGAGCAGGTAACTAGCGATTCCAGGGTAGCAACACTGAGGTTCACACTCCCATCTCCTGCCACTACACCCTGTATCTGACCAACCCCCTTCCCACCTCTCCCTCTGGGATACCTCTCTGTCCACATACCCTCTTTGCCCTCTGCAAATCCCCACTATTCTTCACATCTCTCTCCCCACTACCACGTGTTCTCCCCTATAGTCTTCAAAGTACTACTCTCATTTGACCACATTTTCTCTTCTTCATCTCTTCAGTCCTACCTTAATGCCTCTTACCTGCCCATTCTTACTGCCCATGAGTGGCAGACCCACCTACTTGTTGCCTGAACTATTACCCTCCCTCGTGTCCCCTTCTATATTATTCGATCTTAATATGCTTGGCCATGGGAAGGTAATCTAGACCTACTCATTGCATGGTTGACCACCAAGCTGGCCAGCCAGAAGGTATATCTACATGAGCTATCAGATTAGACCACACACTATCTCCCAGGATAGCTAAAGACCTGCCATATGTTTCTATGTTGTGCAAAGCTGCCCTAGATGATCGGACGCAAGCTATTGATTTGTCTTAGGGAACAGGGCAGCTCAAAGCATCCTACGTTATCCAGCTAAGACCAACCTTGGCCTGCTGAGGCTGAAGTCCAAGACATCACCAGAGCAATCCAAGAATTACAGTATGGATTTCCTAAGCGGTCTGACAGCTGTATTCCCTTCACTTGGATGAGTGGTTATGGCCAGACCAACCTTGTCCTTTTGGGAAGAAGATGGACTTTGCCTTTTTTTTTCTCTCTACCAGCTGTGGCATTTGAGTGGAATATGGCAAACTAACTGCTTCACTACCCTCTCAAAATTGTGACAGGGAAACTGTGATTAGGAGCCCTACCTAAGCTTGTTGACTCATTAATTATTTAATCTCCTAACATAATTTTGCCTTCCTTTCCTACCATACCTGACAAAATTGCCTATGCCTAAGAGTGGCTTAAGTCACTGCTAATGACGGGGTTACTCCTAAAGGGCATCACTTAGTAATGACAGAATTCTGTTTTCTAAGTTTTGGGATGGGGATAGATGCCTGTTAATATGGGATTATTTTTTTCACTGCAAAGAAATGTTAGATATTTGACCTCTGCCTTTTTTTCCCACTGCAATTGTCAGAATCGTTACTTTTACATGTCACACTTACAACTGTAAAAGTAACTGTGCATGATACACACACATATTCTGGTGCATGCAAGTAAGGAGACAAGGTCTAGTTTCACAATTCATAGCTCTGTTTACACAGATTTATTGCCTAATTGGGCATAAATCCTACCGTTCTCTGTGTCTTAGAATAAGAAGCTATATAGTTATGCTAAGTGGTGGGTAAGAAACAGTGATCTGGTGTGAAGATGATTGCTGCATGGATAACAAGGTGAATATTCAAACAGTGCTCAGTATCGTTATTAGCATCGCATTCTGGCTTTATAAGATCATTAGTGGAATACTGGGCTTGACTGGTGTCTGTATTTTGAGCAGATGCCAACAAATTAGAAAGAGTTCAAAAGGAGCTACAGAAACAACTGGGAAATGGATATTACGGAATAAAGTTCAGGTGTGCAGTTTGCACATAGAAGGTTAAGAAGCAATTCAGTCTTCCTCTCCAGATATGGGGGTATTTTTGATACTAGAGAGTTCATTAATTTTCGTTCAAATGTCTAACAAAGTTCAACAACTGGAAGCTGAAGCTAGAAACATATACTAGAAATAAAGACTTTTTTTAAGAGTTTGAATAATTAACTGTGGAACATTTCATTCATCATTAATTTCTCATCCCTTAAGGACCTTAAATCAACATGGTGCATATTTCTAAAAGATAAGCTCAAGCTAAAAAAAAAAACCCCAAACACAAAAACCCCAAAACTTACGGCCCTCATGAAAAAACCCTATCTATTAAAATTACATGGTGAGTATGAGGTGGAGTCGAATGTGTGATGGCAATAGTCTTGCCTAGGCTAAAAAAATGATGAATCCTAAAATGAGACATGCTACAAGATGTAATCCAAGAAAGGCCAGACTCAGCTGAACTTACGCTGATAAATCCACACGTCCAGAATCAATGCCTCTGCGACTCCACGCGTGATATTGCACAATCACCTAAGTGTTACTGAGTAAAAGTAACCTTCACAAAAATTAGCATTGTTACAGTACATCCTCTACAGTCCTGGAAAGAAAAGGCAAAGAAAATGAGAAAGTAATTTAAATGTAGCTCTAAAATCATGTAATTGGTCAGAAAAACAAAAGCTGCTTCTGTTAAAGGTGGACCACACATTTTCTGTACATTTTTTAAAGGGGTGGGGGGAAGAATCGCCCACTCCAGTAGCTTCTTCATCCCAGACTCAAGCAACCATTTTCATGTCTTCCAAGCCAATGAAGAGTAGTAGGCTAGAACTGAAGAAGCAGGTTTTGCAGTCAGATGCCTTAAGAGCATGGGAAGTCACTTGCAATGATCTCTCTCTCTGCCAGTTAATACTACTTTGCAGCCTTAGGCTCCTACCAAATTGGTCACTGTAGCAGAGACGTCCAGGCAACTCTGATTGCGAGAATATTTGTCTCAATCTACTGCCTGACATAATGCCATACGTCGTTCTGTACAGTATGCAGAAGGTCATGATTATCTCCCTTTACTTGACTAGACATTCCTGTAAAACATACCACCACGACAGTGAAGGCTTGTACTTCAGTACAGTGCTCAGGATGTCTGACCGTATCTGCAGACTGTATCTGCCTGTCACTTCTGAGGGGAGAGGGTTTATCCAAGAGACAAAGTCTCGCAGAAGCTGGAAGTACATCACAAACACAAACCAGGATGACCGCTGACTTTACCGCATGCTGAACCAAAGGCAAAACCAAGTCCTTTGTTTTAGCTTTCCCACAACAACCTCTTAGCACGCCTCAGAAAACCCCACAAAAATATCAGCAGGTTTCGAAAGTAGAGAGCAAGTGGCTGAGCATTGCCACCCTTTCCCGTATTTATGGGGAAGACATTCAGATAATAACTCAAAAACTTCACCTCCTTCTCCTCCAAGTACAAAGGATTCTCTTTTAAGCCATCCTGCTCTAACATAAACTTACAGCAACATGTATATAGCTTAAACCCCCCCCCCCAAACCAACAACAAAAGTCTTACAAAAATACAGCACTGCAGGCATGACTCTTCCCTGGGGAGAGGATGAAAGAGCAACATGTGACAGATGTTTGTCATGTCATTTTATATAGTATTTAAATGCACTCAGAAACAACAGTCATGAGAATGGTATAAAAACCTAAACAGACCAGACTGAACAAAGTGTTACAAAAATAACACTTGAATAAGAACAAAAGGAATTAAATATAGAAAGTCCGAGAAAGCGTTTTCAGGAAGCTTTGTTGATTTTTTATATAAATTTAAAAAAAAAAGAATAGTCTCTTTTAAGGATTGTCTCAAATCCCAAATTTGTCTCCATTATCTGCTGACTCAGAGACTTCACACGACACTCTGGCTGGGAAACTGCAGGGGTTGCTTCCGACATAATATAGTATTGATGTACCACTGAAGGAAGTAACGACACCATGAAACAGAGCATCCTCTTAGCCTGCAGGGTTTCTAGCTATTCTCTTATGTTCCATATTTCCTCCCTGCAGCCAAAACCTCATTTTCCCTTATTTAAAACTCCTTTCTATACTAGTTTTATAAACAAGCAGATAAAAAGAATAAATAAATTATCCTCTGGGAAAGTGGCTGAGCAGTGAAATGTCAGTGTGTATTGGATACCTGATCATATAGGCATAAATTTCAACTACGAAGTGTAAAGAGAAGCAAGACACTCTAATAATTCCTTCACTCATATAAATATGTATGAAGCCAACTTAAAAAATTGTCACCCAGTTTGAGCAGTACGTATTTTAGCATGCAAACTACTGCACAGTGGTTGCACATGCTTCTGTAGGGAAGATGGCACAGATGCTTTGATTTTTCAGGCTGCTGCTATTCACTAAAAGACAGTGAAAGCATCATTCTTCAGTCTGAACTGGTTATTGGTATTCCATTCTGGACCTGAGATGCTGAAATCATTCTTCAAACATAAGCTGTTAAGCAGTCTAAGCAAAGAAAACTCCTGTATAGCTTTTTTTATTTCTCTTCAGATATTTGGATTCTGCAATAATTAGATTAGGAGGTATCTCCCAACAGTTCCAGATACTCCTACCAAAAATGATAAGAAAACAAAATTAAAATGCAGTTTACTTGCAGGTGCTAGAAAAAAAACCCAACTATCTGCCACCATAAAGTTTTCTTCCTCACAGAGACTCAACATCCATGAAACTCCACTCTCTTCAGTAGCCTGTGCTTTTGACCTCAGCGTAAGAACTATTTTCCACGACCTGTTCCCAAGTTTAAGAATGTACTTCCACCAATTTCCCCATTTCTGCAAATGTAACAAAAGTTTTACAGCATAAGTAAATGTCTTATATACAGCATTAAAGAGATGTCCCTTCCTAAGGTGGTGGGACACAGCACGGGGAAGAATAGGACAGAAAAAAATGTAGCTAGCTAAAGAACTGAGGTGGATTCATGGTCTGACCAACATGTGCGGAGGCAGAGAAACTAGCAAGTCCAAACCCACCCCCTAATGCACCTGTCCTGTTGTTCAAAGGAGGTTGGAGGGAGGAAGGCACTGTGGAGGGCCACTACATTTCTGGGGTTGGTGAATCCTGAACATCACAGCTACTACAAACTCTGCTACAACAATTCTGCAGAACAGAAAATAGGCATTCTCTGTTTAGTGAGAGATTCCCAGATAGGGAAACAAAAATACAAACAAAAAAACCCCTCATCAGTCATCATTAGGGGGTAGTGCTGTTCCAACCAACTCATCAAAAAGCTGGAAGCCAGCTGGGTAACAACTTTTTCCTCTCTCCTGCATCCATACATCCTCAGCAAACAAGCTGAAGAAAGGAGAAGACACCTGGTCAAACCACTGAAGAAGAGATCCCCTCTGCTTTTCAAAGAGGAGCTCCACTCCACTTTTCTTTAATACATTTAGGAATTAGAACTGGTTGATCCACATTCTTACATTTAATCATGAATATATTTAGGTTAGAATAAAATAAAGGCTTCCTATTCGTAATCCCATATTAACATTCCGGGGAATGTCCAGAAAAGTCTGTGGGCGTATAAAGATGCAGCTAGCATGTAAAGTTTTCCTAAGTGCCTAAACCACCTGAAAATCCCACTAGCTGCTTTTACACCTTTCAGCACCAGTCTTTAAAAATAGGGCTGATGGTCCTTGGTCAAGTAACCAAGTAATCAAGGACTGCAAGATCATACCCTGATTTTGGAGCACTTCCTTAATCTCTAAGGGGATTATCTGTTCCAGTTACTACCCAAAATGATTAAGTCGCATGATTCTGAGTACATCACAAATAAGAGACCAAATCTGCTTTTCTTCTGTACAAAACATTTTCACAACATGTGAATCAAAACAACATGTAAATGAGGTAAATTTTATCCTCAGTGGTCAAACAGGAGTACATAGAAAGGGAGATTAATTTATTCTTTTAGCATCCAGTAAAAAACATCAAAACCAAGACATAAATTCAGTCTCTGCTTCCATGTTCTTGTTAGTGAAACTTACCTGAAGTGTACTTTCTAAAAAGTGCCCTTTAAAATTGATTTAGATTCTTTAAACTCAAGTAATTTTAAGATTGTCAATGTTAAAGAGAATTCTTCTGGGCAACAATTCTACAGATGAAGTTTGAATTTCTTGCAAAATTCCACCATGGAGTTATAAATGTAAATAATAATTTGGACCCTGACAGGCCTTTGGCAATGCTTCCATATTTTATTCTTATGCATTAAAATCTAGCTATTTATTTATTGAAGTTAACAGGGCAATTTTACTTTCCTCCTTCACTGCTTTTACATTGTTTGAGTGAATACTAATGCATATAGAGCTTATGAGGAGTCATATATGACCAAACAAAAGAAAGAATCTTACAGCCTGGATCAGACCAATAAAATAAAATAAAATAGTATTCAGCTACATGGAGACAACTATTTATTGGGTCATCTTACTATGTTACTGAAGGATCTAAATTTTGGTCTCCCCCCCCCAAATACCTCTTATCAAAACCAGATTTAGTTGATTTAAATTAATCATCTCATTTTTTCCCCCTAGAAAAGGATGCAGACACTGAAACGCAAAACTACTCTTTGGGTTGTGATGACAACTTCTACATATTTCATTGTCACAGACTATTCCTGGTCATTCCAGAAATACAATATAGATCTTTTCATTTCTTTTAAAAAAAATCACTTTGTGTATCAGGTGGTCAAATGCAGCCTAGAGTGGTGTTGAGTACAAATTACTGGAAACTGTAGTAAATTTACATAACAGCTGCCATTGATGCCTCTCAACCCTATCATATTTACCAGTAATCTGCTCTTTTACAAGGGATCCACAAAGGTTTTGAATTCTTACGGTAACTGGGACATGCAGAAATTTTCCATTAATGGCTGCAGGAGACAGAACAACCTTACTGTACATGTGTTACAAAAACTACAAAGAGTTACTGTAGGGTACACCAGAAACACCTCAGCAACACCATTCTCTCCATGCGTACTCAGCACATGCAGCCCAGGACTCCCCAGACCTGCCACCATGGGCACTGTCCATATCTGACATACCTACCTCTAGGTAGCGACCTACGTGAAAAGTATTTTTTCTGTTTCATTCCAAATGCTCGCAGAGCAGCATCCACACCACGAAAGCCACCAGATGACCTTCCCAGCTGGAGGTGAGCTCCTCTGTTCATGGTATGAAGAAATTCACACTGCTGCTCTGGAAATGTAGCATCACAGATACCTTCCAACTTACCACTTCTCAAGTGTATCTGCCCTGGGAAAATCAATGTGTTTTACCAAGAGCAAAAAGACTTGAATACATCATCGTCACTCAATTATTTATGGGGAATGTATGACACTCCTATTAAAAAAACCCAAAACATAAATTCTCACTTCCTCTTCACATTATCCAGTTATTTATCTCTTTCACAAAGATAAAAAAAAATGTTAGCATCTTCAAGAGGTATGGCCTTCCTCTTCCCTTTCTGTAAACACTGATTCTTATTTTATATGTGTATACAATGAAGAAATAAGATTAAATCTTTCCTCCCCTTGAATACGGTATGCTGCAGAAGTGAAGACCTGTATATTACTGAGTAGAATTAGACAGCACCAAATGCAATGAACTGGTAAAATGGTCAAAAGAGTGAACTAAATCATGCATTACAGGACAGTAGAAAACAGAATCACTAATAAACCTACCAGTTTTAGTTCATACACTGGAACCCCAGAGAACAAAAGACAGTTGTGATGTTGACTGAGGCTGAGTTGCATTTATTGTCAATACATGACAAGCTTTGGCCTCAATCCCCAGTGATCACCAGTGCTCGACAGTCCCACAGCTCTCTCAGGGTGCCCCAGATCATAAAAGCATTTGAGGAAACCAACACTGTGCTAACCAAGTATTGAAACCTTATTCTCTTAAAGGACGTTTCAAAAGGACTATTGTATTTCAGTGATTTCCTGCTCCCTTGTGTCCTTTTGAAATCCCAGTCGTGGCATGCTTTTCTCTAGGTCTACACACTGTAGTATCCCAATAGTAAATATTCTACCTCAAAACTTACACTTTTTCAATGTTCTATGGTCTGGGCTGCCCAAAATTGTAATATGTTTTTCAAAAAAATTTAGATGTCTATATTTCCTAGTGAGATTAATGATGATTCAGAGAAGCTATGAAAACCATCTCCATTTCACCTCAACTTTGGCACTCCACTTTAACAAATGGATTTAGATCTTTGATACCAGAGCTTACTATTCAAAAAATGTCAAGCACCCATAAATCCAGCCTCAATAAAAGCTAGAATTGCTCAACATTTAATAAAAACAGATGATTAAAACAATTTAAAAACAAATCCAAGATACTCCTGATTTCTCAGGTGAATCTCAGGTAGGATTGTCAAAAAATATTTTCAGTTTCAAGTGGCTTTTGATAAATTTGATTAGGTAAAAGTTTTAATTATCACATACTTTGCTCTTTCATTTATTATACATAGAAAAATTATTTGTCTTTCATTCTAGGTAAACCTGATACTAATTTTAACTACCCTATGAATTAATCTGTAGTAGAGCTTCTTATTACTGCTAAACTTAAGGGTTTATATTAGAACATACTAGAAAGGTCTCATCTGAGAAATTTAGAATTAAATTATAAAAATGCTCTCAAGGCTTGTACAGCTGCTTGGCAAAATCTATCTATTTACCTGCATCACAGCTGATACGGATTTTTAAAACCCAAGTCTGACAAGAGAGTTTGAATTTTGCTCAGAATGCAAAAAACTTGCACATTACTGTTTTGTTCCCAGATAATGTAATCATGATATGAACCTTAAGCAAATGCTTCACCTACAAATTGCTTTTCCAGCCACTGTGATGCAGCCACCTAGCTTTGAGTTTCTTTTCCAGTTCTTCAGTCAGCTGTGGTGCAGTACTGATCCCTTCTGAATACAGGTTTGCCACAGTGATTTACCATACAGTGTTTAAAAAAAATACATTTCTGTAATTTATGTATTGGCTAAGAGCTTGAGCTGATGAAGTGCAACTGGACTTCATAGTATCACCCATCTCAATTGCTTTGTGGGCAGTGGATTACACAAAGCTAAAGATGACAAAAACTTACAATACTGGTACTTGGTTCATATGTGAATGACATGAATATTTGATAGGTTAAGATATTTGTAGCTGTGTCGAAAGATGGAATTGAAGATCACTTCAAGCCAGAGTTCAGCTTTTCATGCTCCAGAAGAATGAACAACAAATCCTTCTCCCACAACTCCTCATACTGGACATGATGATAAATAAATAAAACAGAAATATAAAGCAGAAATATGGAGTGCCTGGAAGTTAATGTTCTGGTGGATAATAGTTTGTTATGTGTCAAAGCCAAACATTTTCATCCTTTTTACTCAATATAGGGAATTCAACCTAACTTATGGAGGATAAATAAAAATTAAAAAATATATATTAGAAAATACCTATCTTCATTAAACTCAGATATTGCCCCTGTAAATGGAATAATGAGAGCCTCTGGTACCTTAAAATACAAAGAGCAAAGTGGAGCATATTGTGTTTTCAGTTTTGTCCGTGAATCCAGAGCAATTCCACAGCAGATTTAATCAGGGTTTACAATGTCTTAACTGACAGCAGATTTTGTCCCCAAACTGTAGGTAAAAATCACCAAATAGAAATAATCTATTTCAGCCTCTTTATTTATATCTTATATTTGTTAAGGCAGGTGAATACTTTTCCTTTAAAAGAATTGTTCTTTCAAGACTACCCAAATAAACTAACCATAGTTTTGTAAAATCACTTTGAGGCACCCCCCCCCCGACAATATAGCATCCTATCTGACATCTGAGAACAATAAACAACCCTAGTCCTAGAACCTAGAATACCTAACAAGCTACTTAACAAATCCCAAACAGTTTGAAAGTGCATAAAAGTATCAGTATCTTCAGAAAAAATGATGAAATTCAATCTTTTTAATATAAAACAGAAAGATCAAAGGAGTAACTTATACTTCTTTTTCTTTTCAAAACCACCTTCATTTGGCATCAAGTTTAAAACTTGGTTGTGAAGTGAGGCCTTTTATTTTTCTTGCCTTATCCTGTATGCACCTAGTGCTCCCGAATTTTACTGAAATACTGCAACCAGCTTGTAGGATTTGTGCAATTAAAATCCAGCAAATACAGATCAAGAGTTAAATCTAGTTACCTTTAGTATTGACTCTGAGACCAGGATTTTTATAACACTTTTAACTTTCAGTGCTGCCTCTACAACAAACAGAAGAATGCCCGCAAGTATGAATTGGGATGAAAATGGAAGCGCAAAAGCTCAGAAAAGCAAAGAAATATAATGTAGAAAGTAGATTCCGTATATAAAGAAACAAAATAGACAAATCACAGAATGATAAAACTGTAGAGTAAGAATAACAAAGCAACACAGAGATGTATTTTTGGCCAGAGACCTTCCAAAGTGTTCACATACCCTCAGGAGAAAAATCTAGTGCAAAGATAATAATCACAAACAACATTAACTTCTACTACTACAGTTCTGTTGGAAAGTAAAGAATTAAATTGTCTGGAACTGCCTCAGAGTCAAAACATTTGGCCATAGGTATTAAATAAATGCTTAAATAAAACCTTCAGCACGCGTGCTACTCGGGTGAAAGGAGAAGGGTAATGCATTCGGTGAGCATCCTCCTCACATCTCCCAGCTAGCAAAGAGAAACTATCCCTCTGGAAAAGTAATAATAGCAGAAAAGACACTTCTCAGCTAAGGGAAAGCCCATATTTGCCACGCAGCTAAAAAAACAGAAGAAAGACACAGTAAAAAACATCACTGACTTGATTAGAGTATTGTCTCAAAACTGATATGGGAAACATCTTGAGACCAGTGCATTGTATGTAGAGAAAATGAACAAAGACAAATACACCCTTGAACTAAAAGAAACATTATAATTCATCTTTTACTTACACAAGATCCAGTTCAGCTTTCAGAGTTTAGTTTTCAAGGATCAGGTCAATATTGAATAATTAGCAATTACATGTCTCTAAGTCATATTAGTATGCTACCCTTACTACTATTGCAGACAAATGCACCACAATTATTAATTGAGTTACCCTTCGAACATCTTTCTGAGGAACAAACCTATTATTAGTTTAATACTTTATATGATTTTATTATCATTGGGGAACTAACGCAGAGAGATTAAGAAATATATTTAAGGTTTCTAGAGAACCAGACAGAGCCCAAATCTCCTGACTGCTTGCCCGTTGCCTGATCTACCTAAAATCTACATCACCACACATTTCAAACACCTCATTGAAAATACTGAAACTAACTGTAGATTTGTCAATTTAAAACAGGTAACAAACACAATACCGACATTATCATATCTCAGCGCTCTTTCAAATGAGATATATCATAAACTGCTGTTCTTTTGTCATGACTATAATATACATACCCCTTTACATATACAGCTGCATATAAATAACTAGAGAAGTGAGCTTTCAAAAACTGATGTACTGGTCTGTCTTAGTATGCCAAGGAGTGGTTATGCAGCCTACCTTTAACCCTTCCTCCATCCACTCAGGTATCACCGCCAAAGCCCCCAGATGGCACTGGCACTGGTCTCCCTTCCCAGCAGCAGCCAGCCCTGCTAAACCCATCCTGACCCCCCGAGCAGAAGCACCCTGGTTCCCTTCACCTGGCTGTGTGGCTGATGAGCTGTGGCAGAGAAGTCCCCAGTCTCCCCCAGCTGCAAGCTAAACACTGCTGTCAAGTTTTTAAAGTGTCACATCACCTGTAACGGATTAATATTTGGTTTACATTACAGAGTCTCCCAATCTTCTGAATGCTATAAATTTTTATTTTAACCTCCCTTCTGTTTGTTCTTTCTTCTCTTAGGGTTTTTTGTTTGGGGGGGGTGGGGGTGTGGGGGGGTGGTTTATATCCTTACTCCTTGAGACAGTATCTTTACCAATACTGAGCTCTTCAGGAGCTACATCCATTAGACACCATGGATAGCAACAACATAATACTTCATGTATTGAGTATTCTTGCATTTGAGCTATAGAATAAAGCACCTATTTAAAACACAGGGTAGAAGTGTGAGAAGAGCTAAGAGCTCCAACATCTTTGAAAAACAGTGAGATTATGCACGTAACTCCTTTCAAATCACAGGGCCTAAGACTGTGATACAGAAGAGTGTTTATCTGATGGATGCTGAACATACTCCAATGTACCAGTAAGGACCCAGACACGTGGGATCAGGGAGTTGCTCTCGATCTCTTTTGACATAGTACAGAAAAACTGAACCTCTTCTGCTTATAAAATGAAAAAAGGCATGCCCTAAATCAGAAAAGTCACAAAAAGAGAACATTTTACATACATAACATATTTAACAAAACTTGGATGAAAAGACAGATTTTGGTTTTTATTTGAAAATCCTTGATTCTGTTGGTTTAAATCAAATTCTTAGTGTTATTTTAACTTAACCACTTATGCATTAAACATACAGTTTTCCCAAAGGTTTTTGTTATACAGATTAATAAGAATTGGGAAGAACATAAAATTTTTTTAGAACAAGTACATTTATTTCCTCTGCTGAGCTGAATTATATTGTACGATGAAGGACAACAAACAGCTTTAACAAGCTGTTAAGACAAGACTTTTCAACTAATATCAGCATGTCGATTCTGGCTCGCAAGGCACCACGGAGAAGCCTGCCAAGAGCACTGGGCCCTGCCCCACTCCCAAAGCCCGTGGGACATGCAGCCTAGCAGGGGGGAAAAGGCACAGCAAAGAGCTCACCAGTGGGCAAGACCTTTGGCTCAGCAAGGCGGCAGACTCAATGCAAAGCCAAAGGCTCAGCAATGGGCTCCAGCAGCGGGTGGGTACATGCGACAGAGCCAGGTCAGGGCAGCACGTCTTTGCAACGCTCAGCATTAAGCCCTTGGTGGATTCTCTCTCTTTAGGTGCCAATCCGACTGGAAGGGATGTTGGAGGAAAGGGGAGAGGGGAGGGAAGCAAAGTTCCTCTTTGGAGATGGGCAGCAAGAACGGTGGGGAGGCAGTTGTCCCAGGGCTAAGAGCACAACTCCCCTCCATCTCCCATGGTTTCCACAAGCACAAGGGGCTGGAATTGTCTCCCCGGGGAAAGCAACCTCCCTCCCTTCTCCTCTCCTGTAGTCAGGGTTAGGGCACCAGTTCCAGGCCTCTTCCATTTCCTAGGTTGGGCTGTAGCAAAGCCCTTCGCATGCATCAGAGCCAGGGCTTCGAAGGCAGGACCATCTCCAGTTCCCAGTGAAACTTCGCAGCTCTTACACGAGATGCTGTCCTTCTTAAAAAAACAACTGAAGAGTCCTATGCTAGGATATGTAATCTGAAAAGATGGAAATTCTCATGCAGTAGCACCAGCAATGCAGACTGACAAATCTTTGTAGCCTGTGAAGCAACTGGATGGAATTACTCAGCACTTTCTTCCACTCCTACCTCTTTTTTACCTCTTTCCTCACTTTTCTTTGTTGGCCAGGTTATTCTTTGTATTCATAATAAGCAATTCCAGAAATACTTCGGAAACCTTTCTGGAAAACAGACAATCCAAAATTTCCTTGTTTCATAAACAGTTCTAAGACAGAAACAAATTACAGGCATTGCTTGCAGACAGCTTTAGTAAGCAAAACTCAATTATAAACCTTTAAAACACAGCTCTAACACATGGAAATGCAAGACCTACAGTCGATTGGCAATTCCACAAGAGAAACGCAAAATATTCCACACTGTACTGTGAACTTGATAATACCGATATGAAATTGCCCTGAGTAGTTGATATTGGCACATGAAAATAAAGCAAAGCTCAGCAAGACACATGAAATTCATGCATTTCCAATGTAATTCCAACCAGTATAGCATAAATCAGCATGGGCATGTAATTCTTGGCTGTCTCGTTTGACATAAGCGAAGCAAAAATTATGTGCTGTTGCAGGTGCTTTGCAAGCAAACATGATGCCCAGCTGATTGTTAACAGATGAACTTTTTTCAAAGGAAAATGAGCCGAAGGAAGATCTCCAAGCTGACTAATAAAAAAAACCCAGGTGGAAGTAGTTATGACCATCCTTGGGCTGGAGCAGTCAGAAGCTATTGCGTTATGTTAGGATGGCAGTGGAAACAGGCTCTCCTAGGGGAACTAGGCGCAGGCTCCAGCAGGCTCGTGAAGCATTTCTGGGGATGACGGCCACTTCCAGCTGGGTCAGTCGATGGGCTGCTCAGCATAGGCAGCTCCGTTTGGCTCAGACATTGTAAGAAATGTATCTCACCCTGAAAACTACAGAACACCTGCAATTTATACTGAGAAATCTGCAGTTTCTAGCCTCTCGAAGCCAAATTCTAAAGTTATAGAACCTATAATATTGTTAATCAAATTGATTATTTCATTTTCCAAAGGTAGGGGGTTCTTTGTTTCTTATACAAAGCCCCAAATGTGTAAAATACCTTTAGGACTTAAAGATGGAGCCTCTCTGCTATGGGTCCCTTTTCCTTTTGAAGATACATTT
Organism: Harpia harpyja; assembly: GCF_026419915.1. Classification (NCBI taxonomy): domain Eukaryota; kingdom Metazoa; phylum Chordata; class Aves; order Accipitriformes; family Accipitridae; genus Harpia; species Harpia harpyja. The sequence continues at coordinate 58,296,847 of NC_068945.1, forward strand.
TGCATAAAATTCAAAGCGTTCAGAGCAGTCAAACAGCCCTTGCAGTGTGCAGATTAAAGCAGCAAGGGGGAAAAAAAGGGTCAGAAAAAAAATCTGATATTTGTAAAGTCATCTATACTTTATAATAAAATTTAACCATTTGATTTAGAAAATAATTACTGCAAATTCAACAGATATGCTCTTCGTAACAGAAAAATGTAAAAAAATCAGTCTAAAATATAAAGAGGGATCCTTGACTTGCAGACCTGGGTGAATTGCCTTGGCCGGGTTTTTTTCCCCCTCTCTTTTCTGCTGCCCCTCTGAAAAACTCCTGTGTAAATCATGCACTGCTGGTCTACCCTCCCTAACTGCAGGCTGTTTTCAGGAGACAGCAGTGTCAGTAGCTGCCAGCCCAAGGGGAAAAAAAAAATTTAAAAGGCTATAGAGACACAGAGGCTAGGCTGCTCCTGGATTTGATCAGAAATTGCCTCTCAGCAGTGACACACAACACTGTTTTCAGGCAAAACACGAATAAACGTGCATAAACTTTTGACTCGGAGCAATGCTACACTAGATCTGTGATCTATCAGATCTTAGAAGACAAACATGATGGGATGTGGTTGACTCTTGCTAGGAAGGCTTCCGAACAGGAACTTAAAAGCTGCAACTAGTTGGTGATTGAGTAGATGGCACTCTCATGGTTGTGCATAACCCATGTCCAAGCAACGTGGCAGGGAGCACTTGCTCTTGAGTCAGACAGATAGAACTGACAAAGACTGGTCAGAAAACAAGGATTCTGCTTTAAAAAAAGATTGAAGTGTTGGCATTTGGTTTCATTTTTTGCTTTTAAAAAATGAAACGAAAGAGAAAGAAGGAAATCTTGCAAGTATTAGTTGAGGAATTCCTACACTAGTGTAGTCCCGCACCAAGGGTCACTGGAGATTACTGTACAGACCCGCACCACAGGATGGTCTCCGAGTCAGGTTAGGAGCCCATTCAGGTTACCTGCTTGCAAGCGTGTCTTCAGGGACAGCTTTATGGTGCCCCATACGACATTCCCAGAGTGAAAGCTCAGGTCCCCTAACACCCAGATAGCTATCCACTCACTACTCTCATCTCTGTTGGGATGTGGTTGGGCCCAGCCCTCTGTGCAGCTTCACCTACCCCACCTTTCTGATGACAGTAGGAGACACACACACGCACAAGAAAAAACTCAGTATTCTCCAGCGCAGGATGACCCCAGCACCCTTCAAACACAGGTACTTTCATCTCCTGCTACAAGGACACCCAGCATGCCTGAACAGCCCGATCACTGGCTGAACTCAGGACAGCCAACAGCTCGTGATGGTCCTGGGAGAGGAATGATCCCAGCACTATTCCGTCAAGTACAGCTTGGACCTTTTCTTTACAGGAGTATGGACTCTTAACTGGTGCCTGAGCCAAAGCCCAGCTGATCTCACCTATTCCCTAGTGATATTGGCTGCACAGATCATTACACATTTTCTACACCAAATTGTTGCATAGCATCACCATGCTCTGTGAACCAGCTGCCCTTTTTCAGGCTGGAGACATCAGGTTTTCAAAGTTTCTGGTTTGGGTTTGTGTGGCACATCTTTTTTGGTAGCGGGGAGGGGCCGCAGGGCCGGCTGCTGTGAGAAGCTGCTGGAAGCTTCCCCGGCTCCGAGTCGGAGCTGCCTCCGGCCCAGGCCGAGCCCGTCAGCGACGGCGGTATCGCCTCTGGGAGAGCGGATTTCAGAGGGGGAACCTGCAGCGAGTAGGGGATTGGGATGGGAGAGGAACCCCTCTGCGGGTACCGAGGTCAGGGAGGAAGGAGGGCAGGAGGGGCTGCCCCCGCAGCCCGTGGGGAGACCAGACGGCAGGCTGTCCCCCCCCAGCCCATGGAGGGGAGCGGGGGAGCGGAGGCCCACCAGCAGCCTGGGGAGAGAGGAGCCCACGCCGGAGCAGGGGGATGGATGCCCCCCAAGATGGCCGCGACTCCGTGGGGAAGCCCGCGCTGGGGCAGTCTGTGACTGAAGGACTGCACCCTGTGGAAAGGACCCGCGCCAGGGAAGTTTGTGAGGAACAGCAGCCCGTGGGAAGGAGTCACGTTGGAGCAGTTCATGGAGGACTGTCTCCCGTGGGAGGGACCCCACGGTGGAGCAGGGGAGGAGTGAGGAGTCCTCCCCCTGAGGTGGAAGGAGCGGCAGAGACAAGGTGTGAGGAACCGACCCCAACCCCCATTCCCCGTCCCACTGCGCCGCCTCGGGGGGAGGAGGGAGAGAGAACCGGGAGTGGGGCTGAGGCGGGAAGGAGGGAGGGGTGGGGGGAAGGTGTTCTAAGGTTTGGGTTTACTTCTCAGTATCCTTGTTTTGAGTTATTTGATTGGTAGTAACTTAAATTGATTTTGTTTTTTTCCCCAAGTTGAGCCTGTCTTTTGCCCGTGACCTATAAGTGGGGAGTGATCCCTCCCTGTCCTTGTCTCGATCCACGAGCTTTTCATTATATTTTCTCTTCTCACCCCACCGTGGGGTGGAGTGAGTGAGCGGCCTCGTGGTGTAGTCATATGTTTGAGTTACAGCCTAACTGTGGTGATACTGCTCAATTTAGGGTTAAACACGATGCATTGTCCATTAAGGAGGAAGGAGGACCATTACTCAATAGTTTCACTATGTATGCCTGGTTACTTTGTATAAACGATGCAGGCTTTGCCCACAGCTATACCTTTGAAGGAACTGAAGACTGGTTAAGAAGGAAACATCCTGCTCCAGAAGGCACTGAAGGCCCGATGATTGCTAAAGAAGCATGAGCTATGGGAAAGGTAAAGGTGGCAGGGGGAGATCACGACCACTGACTCAATTCAAGACCTAAAAGACTTACCCCCAACACACTCCTTGAGCATGTGCTGTAGAATAAAAGAACACTGTGCTTTTAATTCAAAGTGGAGAAAACCTTAGCCCAATAGAAATGGTGGCAGATAAGCGACTAGCAATAATGATTTTGGAGGAGGACTTAGGAAACTAAGTGGGTGAATCTAACACTGTATAAATTGCTTGCTTGTTTAACTGCAGGGTGTGCTAGCTTTGTGGAATTACCACCTAGCACCCATCTTTGCGCAAATATGAAATAAATAATGTCTCTCCCGAGTGTGTGATTATTGGCTCATTGCACACCGGGTGACGAATCCGCTTTTCAGACAACAGTGGTGCTTTGTTGGCAGCTAGCTTAAACCACGAGTTTCCTTTGTCCTTAGCGCTACAAATGACTGCACCTGTAAAAAGCCCTGATGAATTAATAATGCAAACGCAGGGCAACAGTGCGCTCATGATCAACTTCAGGACCAACATCTATCAGACTAACTACATAACGAAGGGTGCTGTACAGTGAACAGTACTATGTGGTTGTCAAAAGGAAACATGAGTTTTTTCATCAGTTCAAGTGTCCGTAATGTGCTGCACTGGCTTGTGCCAGTTTTATTTAAAGGACCTAGAAGTATTGTGGTACATAAAAGGGGATTAAAAAAAGGATGGCAGAACCTCAGCTGGATGTCATCCTTAATATTATGCAACATCTTTCTCCTGAAAAAGGAGGGTGGATTCAGCAAGACCTAGGTCTCATTGCTTGTACAAAGCAAGATTCTACTCTGATATCTCACTGATCACCTCTAACTCTGCACAGGCCCCAGGCACTGAAAGAGGACATGGAGACCTTCCAGAGCGAAATGTAGTCCAGCAGCTCAGGCAGACGTTCACATGGGATAAGTGCTAGGGAGTCACTCACCCTTTCCTTCATGCCAGCCTCTCCAAGAGGAGTGGGAGGGAAGGATGCCAAACAGATGGAGGTGAAAGCACAAAGAGGGACCAACAGCTCTCCACAGAGGGACAAAAGCAGAGAGCCACAAAGTATAACCTTTGGTGTAACTGCAACTGAAATGGCCTTAACGAAGCCCTGCCTAGGATTACCAGATGTCCCCATAACGTCAGGATAGTCTCACTTCTCCGTGATTCCTCAGTAATCTGGAGGGATGTCATCTGACAACTCTAAACCCTAGCCCTGACTTTTTGCAAGTTGGGCTAAATCTAGGATTCTGCCAATAGCCCCACCCAGTTTGGGTCAAAAGATGACAACACCAGGGCTCTGAAAGAAGCCACCATCCAGCAAAGCCAATCTGAAGTCCCCCAGCATTGTGAAAAATGAGAGGTTCCCACTGGGTTTTTAATTAGTATTTTGTACGTGTCACTTGGCAGACCAAACTTCGCCTGGGGTAACATTTTTTTAGGACTTCTCATAGGAGTTTCTTAAAAAACAAAAAGAAGAGGGAAAACAAAAAAATAAACACCCCCAAAAACCCCACTCAAGTTATTTATAATTTGCTACTCGTCAGCAGCTTTAACAGGCCAGAAGAATTTTAATAAAAGTCTCTCTCATAAAGCGTGGTTGATGTACCTACATGTCTAATTAGCACTGCAAACAAACATAAATATCTCATTAAAATATATAAATGTATATTACTTTGGCTACCTATACTTTACTACTTCCAATATATTTCTAAAATGCGTTTTATTTGAGGAGACAACACTCCATCACACTCTCACCTCTGTACACACCTTTGCATGCTTGTGCTTCTTTGTAATTGACAAAGCTGCTGCTTTACATGGGATTTGTCATGGAATTTAAAATAAATACCTAAAAAATATTTTAGTTAAGCAATCAATAGAAATCCTCATGGAACAGGAGAGAGGTTTGTTTGCAGTTTGTGTGCCTTTCCTTGGACGCAGTACTGTTTGCATAGACTTTTAAATTCCATTGCAGGGTTCTTCACTCTGTTATTGATTGATCTTAGATTTTTGGCAAGTCATTTCACCACCGTGCGGTTCTGTCTCTTCCTACCTATCCGCTGTGTCTAATTAGCCTTTATAAACCCGTTGGGGCAGCAACTGCTTCTCACTGCCAGCTTGTAGTACCTGTCTCCATGGGACTGATTTCAGTTGTCGTCATAGACTAATAGTATCAGTCATGTTTTAAGAGATTTTTTTTTTTAAAGAATAAAAAGAAAAAGCTAAGCAATTGCATTGGAGAAATACAGTGCCAGTTCTATTGATAAACCATACATATTTAGATAGAGCCTTTCTTTCTAAAAGCTAGACAGGCTTTAAATAACATTAAAAAAAAACCCAAAACATAAAAAGACAGCACACATGATGAAAATATAATCACTATGATTGTGAAACTCGGCAATTTCCCAAGAGTTTTTAAGAACAATAACTCATAGCATACATCGGGAGACCAAAGATATGAGGAAGTTTTATGCAGTCCCAGCTTCCCTCCCCACACTGAAATTCACAGAGGTTGGTGAGGACACCAAGGGTAACTCCCTGTTGGGGGAGTCTGAATAAGCAATTTTTGTAAAGGATTTTTAGAATCTGGAAGCTATTCAGATAGTTTAATAACAAAAGTAATATTTGTGTCTAGAGGGATACATGTGGAGACTTCTGTTTTAATGTCTCGGCTGCAAATCTCTTTCCCAGCAGCATCCTCCTCACTAGCTGGCCAACAACATGCAGATATGGAGGGAGGAATTCTGCAGCTCACTGCAAGCAGTTCCTACAGCAACTGGTGAGAAAGTTGTTTACTACTTACTTGAAATCCACTTAATATTGACCCAAAAGAACACTATTGGATCCCAGTTGGATCTGCTACATTTCCTAAGAGAAATTGATACTGCTCTGGTCACACGAAGGAGGTGCTTTCCCAGGTATGCCAAAAAAAAAAAATCTTCAGTTTCTCCAACTTTTACATTCAGAAACATTAATTTTATTACCTTTAAAACATACACATGGACATGAATCCCTATCAAGGCAAAGCAGCTGTTATACTTCTGCAAGTCAGATTAATTGTACACAAACCTCTACAATATTTCACACATATTTAAAGGAGACATTTTTAAATTTTATGGGTTCATCTGTTCTGAAGAGTATTTCAGTACATAAGTACCACAGGCATAACATAAAAACTCAACATAAATATGAATCCAGAAGACCTTTTAATTAATATTTCAATTACTGACTTTTAATTTTAATTAAGAAAACCCAACATCTTGATTTCACTTTATTTTCGCAACAAAACCTCAGTGTTGTGATGCATTCTTTTCCTGAAATCTTTTATGATATTTTTACTGGAAAATGACCAAATAGAGTGAGTGTTGAAAAAGCTCTTTTTATTGGCCTATCAGAAATTCCAGTAATTCTTCTAGAAGTTTACAGAGGGGAAATGTTCTTCCACAAGTAAATGGAGCAGATAAAAAGAAAAACTGAATTCTTTGGGAAATTTATTCTCTGTATACAGTATAGCTACGGTTTTTTGAACAGGCTTCACTAGCAGTAGCTGTAATGGAAGGACCGTGAGACAAGAGACCAGTGCTACCAATAACAGAAGCTCCACATTAGTCATAACCAGGTATTTTCTTTTAAATCATATTGCTGAACTTTTGTCCACTTCACAGCTTCTATCACCAACACTGAAATATTGTCAATTTTAGTTACAGAACCTACGTTAAAATTATACAGAATATTTCCAGTAAGTATTACCAAGGAAGTCATTATGGCTAACTGTATTTAATGTGAATACTTCCTTACATTGCCATAGAAACTAGAGACTCCCAACTTGAAATTGTCATGCTAGTTGCTATAACAAAAAGGTAGTTCCTCTCACCAAAAGGTTTCAGACTTTGTGCATGAGACAACAGGCAGATACAACAAACCCACACGGAAAGAGAAATCAGAAATACCAGCAAAAACAATCACACTGTCAATCTAATGAACAGGAGTCACAGCACACCACCTAATATTGTCAAGTGCAGAGTAGGCATCTCAGCAGAACTGACCTTCAAAGAGAGTTTTGCAAAAGAATAGCATAGTGGCTGTGTAGGAAATTTGGAGGGGAATTACACTTTACCTAACCAAAACAAGCAATAGTTTAAACTGAAAAAGTGTTCACCTCCTGCACCAATCTGCTACAAGAGTTTAGCAGCTGCTGCCTTTCCCACTCCACAAGGATTGTACTTCAATGATGGGAGCACCCAGGTGCTCCATAAGCTTATTAAGTTTGCAACAGGACTCTGCAACACTTTGAAATACAAAATACTGTTCTTATAAAAATACAAGGACAGAGAATTAAAATATAATGGGATTAATCCTTGTTTATACTAACATACTATTTTGGAAGTGTAAGAGAGGCTTATGTGACATTTATTAATGCAGATTTAGCACAAAGAAGGGCTTAGCAAGGAAATAACAGAAACTAACACAGCCATTTCATTTCATTTCATTTCACTTCATTTCATTTCATACTAATTAAAGAACCAGCCATGTGAATGCAACACATTAAAAACTATTCAGTATAATTCATATGGGGTACAAACAGGACCATTCCTCAGTTTTCAATCTGAGTTTAAAATCAAACAAACAAAAAATATGTTATAAGAATTTGCATGTGAAATGGATGTACTGGAATGAGACTGATGCCCTAATTTTGTTTCCTTTCAGCTTCCGTAGCATGAGTTAGGCGTGGCTTTATGAAATGGATATATTTTATCAGAAATATGCAGATTAATTCATGATTGCCATGAAGGAAACAAAGCTGGAAGATTTTTTTATTTTTAAAAAAAACACCATAAAATGTGCAATTTAACAAATCATATTCCACATTTCATTTTGACAAATGCAAGGACAACATGAGATTTGAAGATACCAAGTTTAAACAGGTAAGTAATAAAAGATGACTTGTACCTGTTTCCAGGAAGGATTTCCACTCTGGGATACTAATGTTCCATTAACACAGCTATACAATTTACTTGCTAGTATACAGTGTAGAAAATTTTGCTCATTACATTCCTACTATCATTTTCCAGTTGTTCTGCTATTCATACCGAATCTATCAGCACTACTCATAACTCTAAAATCTATTTCTAGCTTTTTTCTTTTTTTTTTTTTGCATACTGAGGAAACAATATTTCTTCTATTCTGAGTTTTTAAAAACAAACAAACAAACTTGCTATGACTCTGTAGATAGCGAGTGATCTTAATTTTGTCCTCAGTGTCTAACCTAACAGACTTCCAAAGGAAAACCCTGGCCCCCAGTGTGATAATCTGGGGACTCTGTGAACAATTTAATTCTGGATAATTCAGTGAAATGACTGCCATCACTAGCTATAGAGGCTACCATATGTTGTCAAGGCTGTGTCACGTATCTCCCAGACCAGGGACAATGGGAGATTGTTATACCAGGCTTGCTCCCATCAGAACAGGAATGATCTGGAATCATGGAATGCCAAAATTCTGGGTCAAAACAAGTTTCTGCATGCTTTCTGAAGTAAATTCGAGCATAGAGGGTAGAAATATCTTACTGGCAGAATAAACTAGTTGGTGCTAGTGCCAGACCTGAAAGACACACTGCTTGAAAGGGTCAAGGTGAATTCCAGCGACACAGGAAGCCCTGAACAAAGATGCTTCAGTAGCAGAAAAGCTGTGGAGCAGGCAAGATAGAAGGACATTGGTGGCAGGTAGGGCTCCATGGTTTGTAAGAAAGAAAAGGTATATGAGGGAACTCCTTTAAGTACACTGATCTGAACCAAGGATGATTGATTCAAGAGAGTCAGAAAAATGTGATATAGAAATATAAGGAGGCATTATTTCACCTATAGATTATTCTCTGGTAGTGGACATAGCCACCCCGTTTTGTCTGCAAACCATAAAACACATGCATGCTTGGTTTTTTCTTCATTTTCACATTGTCTTGAACACCTGAACTGTAACCCTTGCTTCCCAAGGGCAGACGTCTGAAAAGAAAGGCGCAGAAGTTACTTCGTGTTTGTGGGCCAGCACTACTTCTGAAGGTCAATGACACCACAAGCATTTTGGTACCAGAGAAGGGAGATGCAGAAAGTGAGCCAGGGAGGTCAAGGTGCCACGTCAGCAGCAAGGGACCCAGCATGCAGTTCTGGCATGACAGTAACTAAACACTACTTGGTAAATCTCCATTTTTGTAAGACTGTCACACACATACAAAAGTCATCCTACACAAATATGTGTCATCCAACACAAATACGTGTTTCTCCCCCATTTCTCAGGGGGCACCATTGTTTCACCCTGCTTTGGTGGGAACTTGGGACAGAAACACAGATGCATTAAGAACAACTTGTGATTTCAGCCAAAGAAGAAGGAATACCATTTTTTCATTGGAATGAGTCAATTGTGGGTATTTTAGAGAGCCAGCTTTAGCCCAGCATTCTCCTAGAGAAATTGGCTGCTCATGGCTCGGACAGATATACTTTTTGCTGGGTAAAAAACTGGCTGGATGGCTGGGCCAGAAAAGTTGTGGTGAACAGAGTTAAATCCAGTTGGCAGCCAGTCACAAGCGGTGTTGCCCAGGGCTCAGTATTGGGGCCAGTTCTGTTTAATATCTTTATCTATATTGAGTGCACCCTCAGTAAGTTTGCAGATGACACCGAGTTGGGCAGGAGTGTTGATCTCCTTGACGGTAGAAAGGCTCTACAGGATCTGGACAGGCTGGAAGAAGCCTTAGTCTCCAAAGAGAGCAACAAAGCTGGTGAAGGGTCTAGAGCACAAGTCCTATGAGGAGAAGCTGAAGCTGGGGTTGTTTAGCCTGGAGAAAAGGAGGCTGAGGGGAGACCTTATCACTCTCTCCAACTACCTGAAAGGAAGTTGTAGCGAGGAGGGTGTTGGTCTCTTTTCCCAAATAACAAGCGATAGGACAAGAGGAAATGGTGTCAAGTTGTGCCAGGAGAGGTTTAGATTGGATACTGGGAAAAATTTCTTCCCTGAAAGGGTTATCAAGCATTGGAACAGGCTGCCCAGGGAAGTGGTTGGGTCACCATCCCTGGATGTATTTAAAAGACATGTAGATGTGGCACTTAGGGACGTGGCTTAGTGGTGGACTTGGCAGTGTTAGGTTAATGGTTGGACTTGATGATCTTAAAGGTCTTTTCCTACTTAAATGATTCTATGATTCTGTGATTCCAACATATTTTGAGGAACTAAGACAGACCTAGGAAATACATATTGCCTGTGCTGGAGAATCTCCCCAGGGCTGTACAGTTTCTCTTGAATATGACAGAACATGTGATTTCTAAAACCAGTAATATTTTAGTTTAAGAATCTCAGATTTTTTTTCCTGGGACTTTCTCTCCCACATTTTACTTTCTCCATTTTGTTCCTTGTCTTACTTTCCTTCGTCTTGAGTTCATGCATTGTAGAAATAATCAAAGACATCCAGGAGAAACGTCTGAAGCTGATAAGCAGAGTGAAACAGCATTATTCATGTATTACTAATCATAACCTATATATGAAAGAGAAGACACCTGGAAGTGCTGTGTTGACAGCAACATACTTTTTGATTAAGCTGTCTGGATCCTAGCAATCTGCATGTGCTGACTAAGAGTTCAGAAATAATACATTTGTGGTTCATTTATATACTATAAAAAGGGTAAATACATGGCAGATATACACAAACAACAGCCTTCTGTCAACTCAGCTTCTAGTGAACAGTCCAAATTATGGATAGGAGGTTTGAATAAATGAGACTTTTTAGGCTAATGTTAAAACAACATTCAAACCATAAGAACTGTTTTAGAGATTATCAATTACCAATGAGGATTTTTGTACAGTTTAGGAACTCTAGATAAAGTTCATTTTTGTTAAAGCCCTTCACTCTCTTCCTTTTCTCTTGCTTCTGTCTGCCATTCCTCTTTCCATTGTGGTAGCTTCAGCCTACAGCGAGAAAGCTATACAAATGGCCAGAAAAACTGTTACACCACCTTACTGGATAGATTTCCATGAGGTTGAAAGCAAGCTGATTTGTAACAGATTAGGTGTGCTGAAGAGATACTGTTGGGATCACAGCCCCTGTGATTTTAGAAAATTCAGTTAAGGCCAGCATTGCAATGACATTCAGCAACAAAAACCAAAGATAGGCACTTTGCTACAGAAATCAATACCTTCAAACTCTGCGCTATAGACTGCACCTGCATGGGTAAGCATCTAGTCAATCTTATTCTAAAGTTTATGATCCATTTTATTTCCTACTGCAGAATACTGTGCCATACTGCACATTGCTTGGCCACCAGAGTGAACGGGTTCACTGTAACTATCATATATATATATATATATCAAAACTTGTATGAAAAACATTCTAGATTAGTACTGTAGCCCATAAATATCATTATACATTATATTACTGTGTAGCAATACTATACAAAGTCTTACACACTCCCAACCTACAGATAAAAAGTCCTACCCGTAGCTCTCAAAAAAAAAAATATTCAGATGTATATGTATACTCATATATTTATAAACACATATTATATGTACATATTATAAGTACTTCCAGAATGTTAACACAGTCAAGCAATAGCACTGTGTTCTTCGACCCTTGCCTTGATAGTCTCCAGCAAAAAAAGTTTCCTTTTTTTTTGGATTTGTTTATACTGCTATGAGGAAGAGAAGAACAAGAAACATCTGCTTCTACAACTACTGCAGCAGTTTCCTCTCCATCACCCTTTCTAAATCACAGTTATGACCACCTCCTCACATTAATCCCTTCTGAAGGAGCACTTTCTCCATGTACACACCACTTCTTGTATACAAAAAATGTAGATGAATAATTTATCAACTCTTTCATGTCATGAAAGGAGCTCCTCATCTATAAAGAGCAAGAAGATCACACCGAAACCAAAAGCTCAGAATCCATATCTTTCATGAAATGCTGAATTAATGCAGGTGAGGTTATAGGATGCATAAAATAAGTCAGACGCAATTTTACCCCCTCATACCAGTACTTTCCTGTGATGTCAACAGTATCAACAGATGGACAAGTGTTAGCGTGAGATTAACTTTACCATATGGGACACAACAGAACTAAGCAGAGCACTCTCAATTATTTCATTTCTTCAAGGAAATGATGCACTAACAAAGTCATGGCCCCATCCTTTAATGGCACATTTGTAACTCTCAGAGAAGGAAAAAGACTGATGAATATAATTCTACTGCCAGTGAACACACAGAGTTTCTGACATGAAACATCACAATCTCTCTGGAGGAGCTGAAGAATAAATCACCAGCTACATGAGTCAGAAGTCAGCTTCAATGGTCTTTAAATTAAGATGGACAAGCATAACAATGACATAAAGTAATGGTAAAAAGAGAACTCTGAATTTAATTTCTAGAGTTGGTAAAATCCTAAGGAGCACAAGTTAGGAAAAAAGAGTAGGTCTGAAGTACAGTTTATTTTCAAAGACTATCTTTGCATTATATACCAGAAGTGCAACCATGCAGGTTTTCATAGTTCCTTGGGTTTGTTTTTTGCAAGACCCTTGTGATTATTTTTTTTTCAGGAAAATCATGCAGCTTTCTATTGTAAAATATTGTTCTTTATATTAGTGAAGAAAATTTTATCCAACATTCACATCTTAGAAGATAGTATATATTGATACCCAGGAAGAAAAAACACAAAAAGACAATCTGTATGCACGGAGTATTTTAATGAACGTAGAAGAGAATTATTGATGAACTTAAACAACCAAAGAAATTTCTTAAAAACATAACTATACACAGGAACATGTGTATGAAAAAGTCTGTATGAAAATAGTAACGTTTTAACTAGCCGACATGGTATTTACATGTGCAGGGAAAATATTTGGAAAACCAAAATATTCCTGTATTTCTCTTTCTAAAGGCTTGTCACAAACTTTTAAAGAAAAAAAAAAAACCTTAACTGCAAGCCAAGTTTTAATTGCAAAACTCATGGATGAACTCATTAAGAAAAAAACCCAGAAGACAAAACAACTACAAGGCTACTAAATTCCTGAGCCACAAATCACTGGGTGCTGGGATAGTACTTTCCTGTCCTTTCACTCTTTGCTGGGAAACCACTGTTGCCACTACCAGGAATAGGATGAGGAGGATGCAGACCTGCAGTCTGCCCAAACACAGCCACTCTTGTCACCATCCTAATGAGGGTCCAAATCTCCTGACTGGGAAAGCACTTGCAATTATGCCCAAGTCCATCTATAGTCAGCAAAACATTTTAGTGTATGCTTACTGTTAAGTAAATGACTAGACTGAGAAAGTAAAACTGGCTTTAAGTCCCTCCTTATATTACGTGTATTAAATGCCTTTTTGCATAAGGAGCTAAAGCATTATGGGTTGAAGCTTAAAGTCTGACGATTTAGAGTCAAATCAGAGACATTAGAAAGCATCAACATGACATATCAATGTTATTCATATTTCATATGGTCATACCACTAAATACTTCTAAAAGTAAATTAAATTGCTCAGTTAGTCAGATCACCTGGTTACTTAGTATGTCCAAACCATTTTCCTTGAGGAAGAGATGTGTCAGGCAGCAGCTCCAGGACAAAATGTGCTGCAATGCTCCTGAGGTCCGAAATCCATGTTTTCGGATCGTTCATTGGGATTCTGCTGAGGGCATCTGTGGAAGTTTATAACTCTATGCAAATAATAAAGACCCTGGTTTATGCAGTACAACTGAGTGGGCTGTTCCTGCAACCCTTCAAACTAAAACCAAAGCTGTATTGGAGGCTGTGTACATCATGGACCTGTGTCGCCTACTGTTGGGAATTACTGGAGAAAGATACTGTGGATCTGAGACAGCAGCGATGAACAGAGTGGAACTGGAGACAACATTGCTCCTCACATGACTCTTCCCCATGTGATTACTTATCCAAATTAGGATGCCTTTCCTTAACACATTGCTACTTTTACAACTACGCATCTGTGCATCTGTAGGAAGAAGACAGTACTTAATCTAAACTGTTCTGCATGTAACAATCATCACATACGAAACTCAGAAGTATGTATTTCAGAAATAGTAAGGCTCTCCTCTTCACCAGAGAGAGCAGAAGGTCAGAATGCACAACATTTGCAAATATGCCTGACTAATTCGACTGCTGTACAAAATTCTCCTATTGAAAGGGTATATATTCAAAAAAGCAAAGGTCTTTACATGTGTTTTAAGAGAATCTCTGTGATTCTGCCAACAGTAGCACAATAAGTGGCTCACAAAAAAAAACTAACAAAAAAACCCAAACAGGAAATAGCCTCCAAGGAATAGTTCTCTGTGAGCTCTTACAATGAAGATTAAATAATAATAATAATGGTTCTCACAATCTTTTCTCCCCATGCAAAACCAGGCAGTAATTTCCTGCATTAAAACCTTATTTATTGGGTGTCAGGAGAGTTCTATGTCGGCTCATATCGTGGAACTGCTAATTAGTTTCTCATGATGTTTACTCCTCCTCATGATATACAGCAACTCCCACATTATGATTGTTTTTTCTAAGTTAATAATTTGAGCTCAAGATGTTCAGCTCACATAGAACAGCAATATTCCATCGGCGTTTTTTTAAAGAAGCATTGCACCTCGTAATGTGATAAAAATGAAGTATTTCATTATTTCGAAGAGGGGGGTGTTTAATCAAACACAACATAATGAAAAATCATGAAAGCACCTTTATTTTCCATACTTCAGAACAACTAAGCTAATTCCTGCAAACTGAATTAGCCATTCCCTGATTTCATCTACAAGTGAATTTTCACTGCTGAATTATCAAAACTTTCAAATGAGAAATACTCACAGTCTCTTAAGCATCACATTATAAATAGTCATGTCCTACCTCCACATTTCTCTCTCTGACTTCATTCCTAGGCAGCACTGAAGAAGCAGCTACAGTCACATGGTGCATTCAAGGTCATGCTATTCTAATTTACAGAGATATCATTGATAAATTGTGTGGAAACTATGATAATGGAGTCATTAACCTTGTTCCAGCACACTAAAGGTGTTTTATAATTAAAAGGAGAACAAAAGTTACAAAAACATATAAAGATTTTAGTGCCCAGTTTTTTCTCTCCTACACACTGCTGCAAAGTACTGTTAGGGAATAGTAATTTGTTACTGTAACATAGATGCCTGCCGTCTGTGCTTTGTAACCAAGGGGTGCACAGATTAGACAATTACACTGAAGGAGGAGTCAGGTGGTAAAATACACAAACCATTGACCTTTTTTTTTAAAAATAGGAAGTTGGATCCAGAAGGCCTCTCCCTCTGGCAAGGTAAAGGATGCTGGAGCACAAGAAAGATCATTCCAGCCAGGAAGTCTCTCAGTCCAAGAATCTATGCCGAACTGTCACTTCCAAACACGCAGTCATCTGGCCAGTGCTTTGACGACTTGCATCAAAAGTGTAGTGTGTTAACATACTGAAGTAAAACTCCTCAGAGAGAGAGAGATATATATATAAACTAGGCGGAATTTAGAATTCATCCTCTATGTCTCATTCAAGAAACTTGCAGTAATCCACGGACGAAAAGCCTGACTAATGTCCCTAATTAATGTATGACAGATATCTTTATTAAGGGTGCACACATTAATGAATCACTGGTGATTGCTTTGACTTAAAGAGAAACATTAGAAAAACAGTGAAGAGGTGGGACAGAGACTGTTTCATGTAGTAAATGAACGTAACCTTAAATTGGCATTACTGTAAAGCATCTATAGGATTTCTGGAAAAAAAAAAAAAAAAGAATTTAAATAACTTAACAATGTACCCTTCCTGACACTTCCACCGCTGCTTCTTTTTGAATCCCACCACAGTAAGACCACTCACACTAAAATTATTAATAAAAAGAGGAAACTACAGAGCAGGTTTCCTGGAGTTCAGGTGCCCAGAGATGACACTGTACTGCAAGACAGAATCCATTATACTCTTTCCTAATCTTCACTTATCAAATAAACTATTGTGGCTCCCTGCATTGCCTGACTATCAAGACATAATCTACAACATATTGCACAACTTACCCAAAAGGACAAATAGAAAAATCCCTGATCATATCTGTATTTAGAGGTTTGACCTTATGTAGATAACTGAATGTATCATGAAGTACATTCTGAAGGCCTGAGTGAAAGTCAAATTATTTCTACTGATTCTGTCAGTTTGGGATAAACTAGTAATCGGCATGTCCTTCAAGCATTCAGAAGTATCACAAATGACACTTTAAACAATAAACCACCAATTACAATGAGGAAGTTAAATTACAAAATTATACCAAATGTCAGAGGAACTCTCCTGTATGTCCTCTGAGCAAAGGCTGCTGGCTATAGTTACAGAGCACAAGCGTCTCCGATGCACGGCATCGAAAATCTTCCCACCGCAGAAATCCCCCAAGTTTTCAAAGGTTGAGCTTAGCGCCCAGCTGAAATGCGTACTTTAGCACTACGCGGACAGCCGCTGCACCATCCACGTCCAAGGAGCACCCACAGACTCGGTTCCCAGAGCAGCTCACAGCTCCTGTGCTTCAGAAATGCTGCCGGGGTAGCAGAAACCTCCTCAGGAGCGTTCAGCTGCAGATAGCCCAACTCAGCATAGTTTAAAGAGGACAGAGACAAACACGTAAACAGCATCTGTGGCGTCTTTTCTCTACTGACTTTCCTGCAAATGCATTAACCTATTACAGTCCTTCAAAAATAAATAAGAGAAACGGAGGAGAGGCAAAAGTAGACCGTTCTCTCCCAAGTTTCTTTCTGCCTCTCCCTCCCACTTCTGCCGAGCTCCCCGCGCCCTAGGATTAGGCGATCGTTTTCACCGGGGATCAAATGAATGACTTTTCCGCTAATGACACTTAAGAGATGCTAAAGCCGCCCTTCACGCCGCCGGGGACCCGGCGCGGCGCGGCGCGGCCAGCCCCTGCCCCCACGCCGAGGCGCCCGGTGCGCAGCAAAGCCGAGAGCGAGCCCCGCTCCGCAGCCGTACCGGCCCGCTCCTCCGGCCCCACCGGCGGCAGCGGCACCCGGAGGGGCGGCCGGTGCCGGCGGGGCGCGGCGGGCGGCGCCCCGGCCCCGCATGGGGGACGCCAGGGGGGTGCTGCCCGGCGGCGCTGCCGCCGTCCCCGTCGTCCCCCCGTCCCCGTCCCCTCCCGCGGCATGGCGAAGCGCTGTCACTGACGCACATTTAATTCGCCCGGCTGCGGGCACCGCGCAGCGCCGCTCGCATCCTCCCCCCCGCCGGCGGGGAGGGGGCGGCTCCGGCGCGGAGGGGGAAAGTCAAACTGCAGCAACAAAGTTGCTCCCCACCGCTCCCCCCGGACCTGCCCCGGCCCCCCGGAGGGTGGGGGGGGGGGAAGGTGGGGGGGGTCCGTCCCCGCCTTACCTTGCTTGACGCACTTGAGCCGGATGGGGTCCTTGCAGTGCTTGATCACGGCCAGCACATCCCTGATGGTGAGCCCGGCCACGGGGGTCTCGTTCACCTCCAGCAGGAGCTCCTCCGGCACTAACTTGCTGCCGCCCTCATAGGCCACCTTGCCGGGCTTCACCTCCCCCAGGTAGGGGAACTGCCCGTTCTCGGCGCCCCCCTTCAGCTCGAAGCCCAGCTGCCCCTCCGGGTTCCTCACGATCACGATCTCGTGGACTCGGCTCGTCCAGTGGCTTTTCTTCTTCAAGCCCTTGGACATTGCCGTGGGGATGCTCTGCCCGACTCCCTCCCGGTGTTCCGTGCTTCTTCCCTCCCTCCCTCTCTTCCCCCCCCCCGTCCCCGGGGCAGCCGGGCTCCTCCGGGGCAGGCTCGGGGCGGGCGGGGAGCGGCCGCCTCTGCTGCCGGCCGGCGGGAGGGAGGGCGCGGCGGCCCCGCGGGGCTCGGGAGCTGGGTCGGGGAGCGCCGCGCTGCCCTCTCCGTCCGGCTTTAGCTGATATCCATGGCAGCCGCGGCGGCCGGGACCCTGCCTGTGCGTGGATGTACTAGTTGTAGAGAAACTGGCAGCGGGGAGGGAGGGAGGGAGGGGAGGAGAGAGGGGAGGGCCGCGGCGCGGGGAGGAGGAGGAGGGGTGGCGGCAGCGGCGGCGGCGGCGGCGGCGGTGCCGGAGCGAGGCGGGCGCTGCCTCGCCGCTCCCGCCTCGCCTGACCCGGTAGTGAAGGCCGAGAGAGAGGCTGCCTGGCACGGCCGGCAGAAGGCGGAGAGCGGCCCGGGCGGGCGGGTGAAGGCAGCCGGCGGGCAGGCGGGGACAGCGGCCACCCCCGGCCCGGTCTCCCCGCCCGCCCCCCCAATCCCCCCAGCCCGCCGGCCGGCCCCGGCCGAGAGGGGGCGCGCGGGGGCAAGATGGCGCGGGGAGCCCCGGCCGCGGCCGCCCCCCGCCGGCTGCCCGGCCGCCTCGGGCGCTTCCCGGCCGGCCTCCCCCCTCCTGCGGGGCAGGCCGAGCCCCGAGCCGTGCCGCGGCGCCCCGAGCGTATGCCGGGCGGCCCCCCCCGCATCGGTGGTCTGCTGGAGCGCGGGAAGTCGGCCCGAGGGGGAGAGGGAGGGGGCGGGGGCCGCTGCGGTCCGGTGGTTCTGCTCAGGGCGGGGAAGGACCCAGCGGCTGATGGGCTTCGAGTTGTGGCCAGAACGAACGAGTGACGGCCGTTCCCTTCGAGGATCTCGGTGTTACGAACGTTCGCAGAGTGGTTTCCCTCCGTTCGGGGGTCTCACCCTTCAGTTTATTAAGTTGTACGTGGGCATAATTCTTAACGCGGGTTACCGTGGCCGCGGGAGACGGGAGCTGATAGCTCAGACGGGTGATACACCTGAAAAGGGTATAACGTGGAGAAGGGTGGCAGTTTTTTCTGTAAAATCTACTTACCGTCACCCGCCAGATGTTCAACACCCTCACTCAGGTTGCCATCTGCTCCTTGCCCTTAAACCCCAAATGACCTTAGCGGCCAAAGACTGACTTTGCAACCTCCATAGCTTCGCTCTGCCCCAGGACTCGGATGCATTTTGTTCAGCAGGTGATGCTGTAACCCGCTCCTCCTGTGGGCTCTCCCTTTATTTAGTTCTGTCATATGCCTAACACGTGTGCGAGCAGCGGAGTGTAGCAGTTGGCATGTCTTTCTGAGAAGCTTGCCTTGCCTGAAAAAATAGTTTCCATCTGAAGGGGAGATTGACAAAATACAGGCAGAACAACCTCCTGACTTTTAAGCGCAGTTTTTGTGCCTGCGGGACATAGGAGAGCAGGGTACATGAAGGCAGGGGTCTGCAGACAGGGTACTGAATGGGGGAAGGCGGGAGAAATGTAGCGTGTGTTACAGCATGTGATTTAAAGCTGGTCAGATATTTTTAAAATTCCAATTAAAGTGACTTAGCAATGAAATTTTTCACAAATTGTATTGCTGTTTTCCCTCTAGGTTCCTATGGAAACAGGCCTTTATGCGATCATGCTTGGCTATGTCTCCTTTACTCCTCCAATAACTTTTGAAGCTGTTGGGCAGTTTCACCCACATCTATCTCAAATATAATTAAGATATTTCATGAAAATAGGCAGCTGGGTAGGGCTGAGAGATCCTGTAAATGTCCCAAAGGCTGTAACATGAACTTGCCTCTTATTAAACAGTGATTCACATGGTTGAGAGACCATATAAATGTCTTCGTAATGAGAAAAGTTTCAATTACAGCTCATTATCAGCCTCAGTATAAGTCTGTGGGAAACCAGGGTTCTTCAGTTCATGTTCTCCCAGAATTACTTTTTTAACATCCTCCTGCACTCAGAGGTGGAATAGGCACATGCAGAGGGGAAGAAAGCGAGGAGAAATTACTAAAGTCTGTATCCTGCGAGTCATTTCACCTGCTTCGCTGTGTGGTCCTGGCCAGTGGTGCAAAGCTGTGTATGTGAGGGGCTTCACAAAAGTGGGATTAAAGAATAAAAAAAACAAAACCAGGACCCCACAAAACTGGAAATAAGGGATCCATAAGCACAGAGAGCTGAAGATGGGAGGGGAACTGGAAAGGTACTTTGACTGGAAGGTACTAAGAGGATTACGGTAATGGTCTCCTTTTCCAAAGACCATCAGGAGTGTCCTGCTGCCACTAGGAGCAGGGTCTCTGGTCTGGACAGAAATGCGCTAAGACACTTGGAAAGAGAGCAAGAGTCAGTAGGTTTGTTTCTCTCTGTAGCCCTGCCCTTGCATTTTGCCTTGCTTTTTAGTTCAAAAGTGGGGTAGGAAGCGAATGGCTGAAAAAGAGGACTTACGAGACATAACAGCTTGTTATCCTTCAGTTTTCCAAATGTTTCCACAGTCACTTCTTTGCGGAGTCCTCTGCTCTGCTAAAGCCCACTCTACTAAAGTGGTCTCCATTTCTTAATTTAAAGTTTATAATCATTCTGTTAGTATAGTACTGCAGTGGTTGATTTGTCTGATAATTAAAAGTAAATTTCTAACTAACTCCATGTTTACCACAATATATGTACAACACTAGGACATCTGCCAAAAATGCAGCTTTTAAGAAATATGTCAGGAAATATTTGAAGTAGTCATAGGAGATGGGGGAAGGGAATCCTGTGGGTGTTTTTTTCCAATTTCTTAGGGGTCTCCGATAATTTATTGATCAGAATTTTTTACGTGCTCATTAGCATTTTAAGTCAGATGACATTAACACTAGGTAATAGGTAGATGCCTTGCTAAATAAGTGGTGACACAAACTCCCGTTTTAAAGGGCCTACAAGTCAGAGCATTTCTGATTTAACATGTGTTGTGGACAAATCAAGCTGAATGAACTCTTCATTTCTAACTGGTTTAGATAGTTGTATTCATCTGAAATAATACCTTGTAGAGCTGTTGGAAGTGATGGTCCAGTTGCGTTAACTTTGCCTTCTGAAAGTGGGCAGCAATGTGAGCCAGACCCCAGCACAGGCATCCGCAGTTTGGCAGAGTGGTGGAGGTACATGGAAGGACCCTTAGCAGTTTTCCCAAAAGAGAGCTGCACGTTAGTTGATCTTCATACCGGGAAAGGATGGCAGTTTTCAAGTTCAGAGATGAACAAAAGTTGGTGGGTGGAATGGCAGGTCATACCTGTCAAGAGCAGGATAGAGTGAAGGATACTGTAATTAAAGGATGACAGAGGGATGCAGTATTTCTCTGCAGCATTCTCTTATAGCAGGCATAATTTTTTAGAGTTTGGGGTTGACTGTGTATGGATAAAGTCTTGCCATCATATCATCACTGGTTTATGTTCTTGGGGTCTAGGGCAGTAATGACACTAATGGAAATGCATAGTTTGTTTTGGTCTCCTACTTGAAAATATATTCTGAGGAAATTAAACCTCATATCAGGTCCTTTTGCAGCAGCTACACTCTTTCAGACACCTTTGTTTCATTTTTACAGTGATAGAGGGGTAGCTGTAAAACAAGATTATCCTTGTCACTGACAGAGCAAGTGTCCCACCATGTGGCTGAGGGGGCGGGTTTGCAGATTTTCTGCCTGGCCCCTGAAGAGCCTGAAAAGGACTTTGTGGTTTGCCAAGATCTTTCTGTTAGTCCTTTCCGTTGGGTTTCATCCCAGGAGGGCATGAACTGGTCCCAAGTGTTAATGTAAGGGTATCTAACACAACGGATTTCCCATGGGTAAAAGTATCAACAGCACACAATGAAACACGTTCACCAAATACAGCACAAATGCCTTTTATTATTCCTTTAAATCTGAGCCTGTAAACACAGGAACCAGTAAGTCTCTGTACTTTTGGAAGTAAAGTTGAGCACATGAGTAAGCTGAAGTGTGAGACTTCAGTAAATAAATGTATTTTGTTGCTGGAAAGTAATCCTTCCTACTGTAACACTACACATTCAGGAAAAAAGAAACTGAATTCTGTCTGTATTTTCAGTATGCCACATTTCTGGATAAGTGAATTCCTCAGATAGAAAATAATGTATTAAATGTGCCTATTATTTATGCAGGAATTGAGTTCTCTACCTTGTAATTGTGTTTGTAACATTGGACTTGAACTCAGAAGATGTTAAATTTCCTTCTTCGGCACATGCATCCTGTGTGACTGAGTGCTAACTACATGACATTGCCAGCTCTTGTTTTTCCATTTTAGTATGGCCATAATTCCTCTTTTCTCTCACGGTTTTCTATTTAGCAGGTCAGCTACCCAACAGCCTTATTCTTACATGAGGCTTCTCGACACTACAGCCTAACTCCACCACAGGACATATATCCATCTAGGACTTGAGCAGAATTCAGATGTTTAAATCCAAATTCACAAAAATTTTGCCTATGCCCTTAGTTGCCTGGAAAGGTTGTAATAACTAATCTTGCCACCAGTGGAGCTCCAGAGTGTCTTAGCTGATTTCACTGTCTTCTGCTTGGAATTTTAAATGTTCTCCTTGGGATTCTGAGAAGATTCTAAGAAGTCCTTTCTTTCTTTGGATAAAACCTGCAAATTCCTAGCCTTTGCAGTTGCAAATTTCATCAAAAGTCACTAAAAGTTTGTTACGATATTTACTACTGCCACTCAGGTCTTCTATGAACCTAGTTTTACTAGTATGAGCGTAGTATTCTTACTATTATAATCTTTTCCAATTTTCTGGCTTCAGATTTTGAGAACTTTTGCTTCAGAAAGGCTACAACCTCAGGCTGTTTACCTAAAACCTCTTTTCCCAAGTCCTCCAAATTCTGAAAGCTTTGATAAAAAATACATGTTTTATTGTACTACAGAGCCATAGAATATATTTTTTTTCCTTAGACCAAAACCTTCCATAGTTTTGGGCATCAGTGCTTCAAAATAATCTATTATTTAATTGTAGACTTCAAAACTTTGTAAAACATATATCTGGTTAGAATGGAAAGTAATGGGAAATACTCAGCTTTATCAACCCATTAAAGGATTTCTCTTGTGGCAATAGCTCTTGCAGAGGGCAAATCTGATCACTTTTGATATGAAGAAAATAGTCTCCATGCTTGTACTGAAAAAGAAATGCAGCCTTTGGGGGTGAAGGAAAAATTAAAGAGAGGACTTCATCTAAATAGTATAGTTCACAATGAGTTTGTAAGATTTCAGGAGACATTTTGTTCTCTCCTGATCATCTCTGTATTGGTGTTTGTTTTAAATGTGATCTTTTCCAGTTTCCTTTCTCTCTTTTCTTATCAAACCTCAGTATTATATACTTCCTGTGCTGCTCTTGCTAGCTGCTCACGAGTTGATTAAGGTGAGATATAGAAAACTTGTTGGAGGTCAAAAACTTCCTCAGGGACAAAGTTCTGGGAGACAGGCTGTCAAAATAAATTTGGTAAGAGCCATTAAAATAAACAAATGATGGCCTCTTTCCACAGAAATGCAAGTTTAAATTGCATCCCAGTAAATACCCACACTAGGAGACAGAATAAGGCAGAAACAAAACTGCACAGAATACCCTAGCAGAAAATAATCCTTTACATTTGGCCTGACACTAGAAAGATAGCAAACCTACAAATATCTGTTACTGCGAATGGAAAGAGAAGTGAGAGGCTCGCACAGTGAATTACTGCTGCTGAGATCCTCGCAGCACACAGGGCCGTGGTGGCTGGGATTCTGAAAAATACCAAATGAAGTGGCCGGGTAGCTGCCTGGGTTTGGAATGGCGACTCCTCCACCGCCATGGCACCAGTTTGTGCGCTCGCTAGCTTAAATTATCCTGTACCCACTGGTGAGCCTCCTTGGATAGCACTAGGCTATTACGGCGTTGAATAATGTGGATTAGCCTGTATCTTTCGCTGAATTTGAATTTCTAATATCTTAATTTCCCATTATAATATTTAGTATTCAGTGATTTATCTCACCATTAAAATAGCTATGAAGATTTAGTTACTGCTCTTATGTGATGATATCTTAGATTAACAAACTACAAAAGACCTATTCTCTGAATTCTTTTTTCCTTGTTTCATTTTCATTTCCCTTGGATTAGACCAAAATGAGACTTTCCTCTTTCATGTCTATAATCAGTTTCATTTTACGTTTCGTATGAACTAACAGTGCTGCTGAGATTGATCTCACAGCGTAGTTGGGAAAGAAGATGAATATTTTATGAACTTATAAAAGATAAAGTGAAAGCACATTAATCTAGGGATGTATTGTTCATGTTCTACATAAAATTGTGACAGCATGTCCATTCAGAACCTTATTTGCACACCTCTCTCATCTCTTTGAGAGGAATCACCTTTCCATGTCAAAATTCTTGTGCTTAATGTGATTGCAAAGACTTTTTGTCATGAAAATTAACAAATATTTCTGAAGTTAGAAGTAGCGTATTTTCACGCAGACATCACCATGGAAATTTATAAAAGGTTACATGTTTTGTAGATACATTTCCATAACTTTTAAAGCATGGTGCAGTGAGGAGTTTAGAGAAAACAGCTCTAAAATAATACCTGCACAAACTCACCCACTGCTTGTCACTGCTCAGAGGCCGAGCATGAGCAAAACTGTGTAGGAAAGACTTACACCTCAGTCAATTTAGCACTTCAGTGCAAGTCATGCTGAAGCGCTGAACTGGCCAAATTCTCAACTTCTTTACCTTAGTAAGCCTGAAGCTTTAGAGAACTTAGTCGGGTGAGGATGATGTCTTATTTCCATTGCTCTACCAAGCTTTTAAATTCAAGAGAGTTGCTGGCTTGTGCTTCCCCATGACAGCTGGAGGGACAGGGCATCCCCTGCCCGGTCAGAGGGTGCTGAGGACCAGGATCCAGCTAGTCTTGACTCCCTGCTGTGGATGCTTTTCACAACTGCAAAAACATTCAGATTGCTTCCAAAAGCTGGTTGTACTGAAAGATTATCTAGTGATGGATGCATGTTTAGATAAAAGTATCATCACACTGAGGTTAGTGGTAAAAATGTTTTCGAATTACTAGGGCTTCATTCCAAAGTGATATATAAATACTCCAAAAACTTGAATAGTAGGGTGAACTTAGAGGCTGATGATAACTCCTTCTCTCTGCCCTACACCCAGAGTGTGTGTGCTCCAGGGGATGTGACATAAAGGCATTTGTGCCACCATGCATATGCATAGTGTCCTCATAAAAACTCATCACCGAGCTTTAATTCAATTTTGTTTACATAGTTCTGGAACTGGTGCACGCATGCTTAAAAGCACGTGATGGGCTTTGCTTTGGAATTGGGATGATAAACAAAAATGCATTCAAGGAGGCTGAATTACGTTATTGTGCAGTTTTGGCGTTATTCTCAGAACATGGCTGCATGCTCAGTCATGCTAATGGTTGTACATTAGACTCAATAAGAACATTTCTGCACAGGTGCTTCCATGAATAGTAGCTCACAGAATAGGACTGCACTGTATTGCCAGGTCACTGATGCTGAAGGTCTGTTCTCGGATGACTTTTTCAGAAAAAAGAAGCTTCAGCTGATATAATGACCTAAATCTAATGACTTGAAGGGAGAAGATTCAATCAAGATTTCAGTTCAAGATTTTTGCTCCTGTAAATTGTAGGTCAAGTCCACAGTCTCCAGGAATCTTTGACACTCAACCACAGAACCCCAGCTTATCCCAGGGAAAACTCTCAGATAGGCACTTGCATTGAATTTGAAGAAAGAAGTATGCCCCACCCTCATGAAGCAAGACAGGCACAATTTAGTTCTTACTGCATTCAGTTGAGAGATTTGTGTTGAACACGTAGAATATAAACATAGATAAAAAAAGTTTCAAAGTCAAATTATTCTGATTTTGTCTTTGGAAATGTATTTTCTTGTGCTGGGAGGAAAAGATACTGTACTTTATCATTGCCTTGTTATGTGATAGCTGGAAATGAAAGAAATACTGTGTTTGCTAGACTGGCATAGGTGTTGAATTTTTTATCACTATTCAAAGGGAAAAAGGTTCTTACTAACTGACTGTGTAGTTAGAAACACACATGAAAAAGAAACACTGCATAAGCAATTAGATTATGTTGGAAATTTCCTGCAGATTATTTAACTAATCTGAGATCATTCAAGAACAAGCATGTTGGTTTTCTTCTGCATAAATAATGTTGGAGCTCTCATAACCTTCATCCCATGATGATGGGTATTTTGTTCTCATAAGGATTCTTTATTTGCAAGTCGTCTTCTTTCTTGTCATAGCCAGGGTCTGGGTTGCTGTATCTGAAGACAGTAACACTTACTCTTTTGTCCCTTTCAACTAATGATGTATCAATTAGTGCCTCCAGTCCACAGTTCTGCTGCTGCAACATGATTTCCTTCACTCCATTGTTTTTCACCCCAAAGTTAATAATGAGGTAGTGGAATAAGCATGAACCATCAGGTAAATAAAGAGACTAAAGCCATGTGTTGAGATTTTAAAATGAGTTTTTTAATAGGGTGGAAATGAAGAGGGAAAGAAGTACTGTCATCAGAAAGAACTTCAAAAAGAATCAAATTACTTCCCCAAGACATTGTGATATATATAGATTTGGGATGTGTCTTGTTTTCACTTTAGCCTTCAAATTGAATGATTTTCTAGGGAGATACTGTTACTTGCATTTCTTGTAGGACTCCTACTATCACCATGAGCTTTGTGCTATGCAATTACATCATACAAGATGGGTTTTGCTCTGAACAGTTTATAATCCAGATGTCATGGGTAAAAGCAGGCAGTATCACATAGCTCCAAGATCACTTTCTGAGCATTTAACAGAAGTTGAGGGTGTTTGAACACTAGAACAGGTTGCTCAGAGAGGCTGTGGAGTCTCCATCTTTGCAGGCACTTAAACCCCAACGAGACTCAGCCCTCAGCAACCTGCTCTACTTGACCCTGCTCTGAGCATGGAGTTGGATCTCCAGAGGCCCTGTCCCACCTCAACAATTCAGTGATTCTGTGTGATTGTGTTAGGAGCAGAGTCAACTGGACCTAAAACTCTGGAGTCTTACAATGTAACTGTTCATTGAACCACATCATCTTTGTCATAAAGTTGTACAAACCCAATATTGTTATGGATGGAGACAGTTCTGCAATTATTAGATTGAGTAGTACTTCATACCAATTGTCCCATTGACTTATATAATAAATTGACTTCTGAGCACCTCTTGACCTGAAGGTTAAGGTGTTAATATGCAATTCAATTTAAAAATTAATTGGCACTATTAAGACACTTCTTCCAAACCCAGATTAATATCCCTCTTAATTTCCAGACTTAGGAGCCCTGAATGAATTAGTAATGTATTAACTGGGTTAATATATTGGCATTCCTAGAGTAGTAAAAGGGTGCAACTGGTATTAGTTCAGCTGGTCACAGATTGGAACTGATCTCTCCCAGTGAAGAGAGAAAATGGCAGATTATTCATTTGACAGGATTTTGTCTCCTGTGGGATACACTTTAGAAAGGAGTGCTGCAAATAGACTAAAATGTTGCATCATCCTACGCAGATAAACTAATAATGAATTATTTTTTTACTTCTTTACAGGAGGTCTCAGTAAGTGAATCCAAATTTTCAGTTGGCCCCACATACTGCTGCATATAATGTCTGACTTAAATGTTGTGTACACATTTTTATATGTCAATGGAAAAAATCTTCTGCCTTCGCTGCTTGCACTTAAAAAATGAGTGCTGCATTGGCAGCTGTTTCCCTGCAATACTGATATGAGAAAAAGTGTGACCTCAATTAACAATACTATTTTCTCAAGTACTTCAGTGTTTTCCTGATATTGCTCCTTCAGTTTTGGTATTTAGTAACCTCAGGATGCTCTCCTCTCAAAAAATACGCAGGTTTCCACAGGCAGATTTTGTGTAAGCACCGATATTTCTAAAGACCTGAACTCTGTTGTGTTGAACACCTTGGCTCCTACTAAAGTCCATCAGTCTTAGTGTTGTTTTCAAAAGAAATAAAGTTAGTCAAGCTTTTTTAAAATCCTTTTTGTATATGAAAAAATACTGAAAGTTATTGCTTTTGGATTGTACTGTTGCAAAATCTAAAAGACATTCATATTTAAACTAATATCTTCTGAAGGTAGCCAGTTTATTTTTAAAAAATTAAATCCACAGCAAACAAAGAATTAGACTAGATTTTTCATGGTGTTTTTATTACAGAAAGACTTTCTGATGAACACATTTTCAGTCATTGCAAAAGAGTAAGAAGTCACCTTGTTTCTTAGACAGCAATAACCAAACTGATAAGAAATAGGTCAAAGCTGAACCTTCTCAAGGTTGGTTTGGTTTTTATATATTTAAGGAAAATAAGTATATTTTGTGATTTAGAAATAGTGAGTCGATTGCAGCCAAAAAGAGCAAGTCGAGTCATTTACACTCCTTCTTCTTGGTGTAAATATGATAGTATTTAATGCCAGTGAATTGCTTTGTGTAGCGTGCATGTTATAATTAATTATCAAAACAAAGTCTGTGTTAATATTAACAGACTCACTTTAATCCTAGTGTGAAAAAGAGTTAAAAATTAAACTTGAATTTCTGTTCTTAATGATTTATTTTGAACTTCAGTTTTCTACTATGTGTGTATACATCCCTCAGTTTACCTTTAGTTTGACATTTATGTGTTATCTTTGAGTAGTTGTAAGATTAGTTATCATTTGAAAAGTGGATGATTTTCTAGGATAATTGCTGGAGATGTAGAAAGCAACATAAATTTTTTACTTTCATCTGACAAAGAATGTAACTGCTTACATTTTTTTATTCTGAATCACAGACCTTTTTTTGTAAGATTCTAGAAATTATGATTCAAGCAGCGATTTTAACTGTTGTGAGTGCTTACTCTTTATGGGCTCACTCCTTTTTGCAAAACCATGGCACTTGACAGTATTTGTTACTACTAACACTTGGCTTTCTGCAGTGATCAGAGGACGGTAGTAGGCAGGTGTTACGCTGTGACTACTACTTACCAGGAAAAACTTGCTCCTTAACCTAGTCCTTATTCTTCCATCTGCTTACTTCACTCACTGTTGTGTTTGGCTATGATCCAGATTTGTAAACTCTTTTGGGGACTTGTATTTTTTCATATTCCATGCTTCTAGACAACTTAACACAGAAAGTGCAATAATTATCTATGCTTGTAAGACTGAAGGGCAAATATTTTACTCTGCAGTCTTGCCTCCTGACCATCAAAACTTAATGAACTATAGGACCGCATTGTGGCTCCATCCGTGACCATGCAGCTCACTTTTCTTGTAATAGGAATAAACCTCCCTAAGTATCCTTATTTGGGTTAACAAAAATTTTAAAAAGGGATTGGTGTATCTGATACACCAGACTAAAATAATAAAGAAATTTAGCCATTTATCATCACAGTATTTTGGTGTTGGTGAATTGAATTTAATCGACACTTTTTAGTTAAACTAAGAGTATTGCAACTATTAACTGTTAAACTTCTCTTCTGAATTAATCAATGAGCTAATCTTTGGGTAAAATAAAAATATAGTTGATACTTTTTAAAATAACCTGCATTTTTTCAGTTTTCGTTCATTGTTTCACACTTGGGTTTTGGATGTTTTTTCCTAGAAGTATTAACAATTACTGTAGCCTGTTGTAAAACTGATTTATGGCAATGTAAAACAACATGAATGGATTTAGATTCTGAATACTCAAATTTTTAAATGTGCATTGAACTTTAAACAAATAAGCGGTTTCTTTACTTTAGGGGGATAATGTATTAAAGGAGTACAAAATTCCTGCAGGTGTTTCTAAGATCAGTGCCCTAAATACTTATGTTGACATAGAAAATGACGTTGATAAGGCCTTTAAGAAGCAAAAGGGGAAAGAACTTGAAATTATGTTTGAGGTGTACAAAATGAATTAAAAGCCACTTTATCTACAGAGTTCACAAATTTTTCTCAGGCTCTCCCTCATTTTCTTCAGATGAGCTCTAAAATAATTCTGTACTTCCATTTCCTAATGTAAGTGTTATTCTTAGGTTCACCTTACCTCACAAATTTTACAAGTACAGATGAAGTTTCAACTAGTACAATGAATTATGAATCCATTATTCCATTTTGTTAGCACAGTAATGAAAGTCTGATGCTCAAGTGTTTAAACTTAAACAAATGAAATATTTCTGAATCTATGGGCCATGCACTTGGGAAAGAATCAGTGGGACAGAATGCTGTACCCATGCACTGCCCTTTGCAGAATACCATTCTCTATTATGTTGTTGTTTATTCATTATCCTTTTAATGCATTATTGCACTCAAACAAGATGTACTTATATAACACGACAGAAAAATAATCTGTGGGGTAGTAGATGGAAGTTAAAACACACTGCTCTCTATGTTAGACAATATTTAGTTAGAAACCTAAGAAAAAAGTAATGGAAAATGTAATTTTCCCTATTTTTTCCTTGTCCTAATCTTTTCTGTTTCTTCTTTGTGCATGGTATATTTAATCAGATCCATCAGCCTGAAGATTCTTGCGTCTTTAGATATCCCTTGTTGGAAGAAATTAATGTAAATCTAGCCAAGCCCTGATTTGAGCAGGGAATTATCTTAACACTGGCTTTGTGACAGTCATGTTTGACTTTTTTCTTACTTAGAAATATTAATATACCTGTCATACTAAAAAGCTTTTGATGATAGTGAATTAGAAATCATCCTGTTTCTCAAGCGGGGCACTTTAATTACCTATATATACACAAAAGTGAGAAAAAATAACATAATTATTATTTAGAGAAAATTATTACTATTGTGTCCAAATACAAGTTAGTATAATACTTCAATCATTTATGATTATTTCCAAGATCTGTTAACAAATGTGTACATGCAAACGCGATCAAGTCTGTACTATGGCATATGATGCAATGTTTTTAATGGAACCTGATAATTACATGACTGAAAGAGATGCAGATTGGTACTTGATAATATTATTAGGAAGTGGATTTGCTTCCCTCACTGTGTACCTCCTGTCTTCTCTGAAGTGTTGGATATAAGATTCAGGACCATTTCTGTAAGGTGCTGGTGTTCATTCTTCCCGCTCAAATGCATAGGTGTTAAATTTAGTTTTGGTGTCTGAAGCTTTCTTTGATAACCTGCTAAAAAACTGGGTCTACCCAGCAAAGTCCACCCTATCCAGACTCCTCTCAAGCACCTTTAGCAGGGCTCAGAGAAGTACCTGAGCTGTCAACAGACAAGAGGTGGGTGGAATCACTTGGCTGTGGGGTTTTAAGTCCCTTCTGAACATTTGGTGTTGTTACATCTGAGAGGTGAGATCTTCCCCTGCTCAGTAGATCTCAAACAGGAGGGTCCCACCAGCACCCTCAATCACACAGCTTAGCCAAGGCTGCCTCAGGAGCACCAGGGGAGAAGCAGAAACTCTCCGCTCTGCAGGAGCTGCGTGGAGACTGGCAGTGGGAAAAGGGTGTCCGCTCAGGGAGCAGCCCCAGCCCTGCAAGAGATCCCAGGAGCAATACGGGAAGAGCAGTGGTGAGGCAGGCCTCAGTCAGGTTTCATTAAAAGTTGTAAAATGCTTTGCAAATTAAACTCACTAGATATTATTCCTTTATTATTGTGCTATACTCCTGCATAGATAGATATATGCAGGTGAAGTAGGGATATATATTTGTCTCTTTGTGTGGGAACTCTGAACCTTAAAATTAATGTGTGTAACAGGTTATGTTCAGAGAAATTGACATTAGTAGCTGCAAGAAGCATATACATAATTCTTTATAAATATAAATTCTACTTTTCTTAATACCCATAAAACTCTGCTGTACTGTGGGCAAGATTCCAAATGCTATATTTCTGTAGAGCAGCTACCAAAATCAGCTATTATTCATTTGAAGTATCATTTGGAAACCAGGTTTTCATGGAAATATGAAAACTTAATTGGAAAAAAAATATTTAAATCTATATACTTTGTAAAATATTGTAATGAATCCAGATCCTGCATATAGCAGATAACATGGCTGTGGTGAAACTTTTCAAACAGGACTAAACAGGTGGGGTCCAAAGTCCCCAGTCAGGATTATAAATAATCACCCTGATTTCTAAAAGCTCCTGCAAAAGAGAATAATTGACTGATTGGTACTAGACGTGGGTAAGCATCTTTCAAAGATACATTACACTTATTTCAGATGTAGGACTCCAGAAGGATTTGGGTCTTGCAGCATTAAAGTGTTGCAAGAGTCAACTTTGAGCAGTCAGAGGAAGCTCGGAGCTATATGCCTGGATATGTATAAATTATACATTGATAACTAGATGTCTCTCTGGTGTATAGGAAGAATTAGGTGCCCAAGAAAGAGATCCACTAATGTCTTCAATATGAGCATGAAAATTGTAACGACATTTTTATGCCCTATGTCCTGTTAAAATTGTAAGAAAGGACATTTATCTGCATAAGGCATGTTTTATATCTAGTTTTTCCAACACCTAATGGTTAGTCTTCATTCAATAAGTGAAAAACCTGGGATCAACTCCCTGTGACAGCCTGAGGACATAGTACACACGTTTCTCGGTTTCTCATGATGCAGCTTTTTTATTTTACAAAGAGCAAATAACTATTTGTGTTCAAGGGAGAGGAGGCATGATATTTTGACCCCCCAGTTAGAGTGCTAGCTTTGGCTAGAGAGCACACATTAAGTATTGTGCTGCCTGTATTAAATAGTACTTGGAGCAAGGGCTGAAATTTATGTAACTTCCCAGCAGGAATTGATCACCTTTATGTTTGTAATGTATATATCATATCACACATAATCTCTGTCTTTGGTTTCATCAAGTGGCTATTTCTATATGTCATGCACAGTGGAACAGTTTGAAGGACTGAGAAGTTCCAATAGCCTTGTGTTTAAAAGCATTAACACGGAAAACACATGGCAGGTTCAAAGCTCTGTGAACAGAAAAAAGACTTTTCTTGTTCATCACACAAACACTGTGCTAGCTGCTACGTAACAGGGAGGTGTTTTTATCAGCTCTTAATTCTGGGGACCGAAAGGTGGGTATGCTTTGGTATTAGAGCTGTTTGTAGGAAAAAGGTGATGGAAGACCTAGTATATGACTTTCAACAAAGGCTAGACATGGAGCTGGAAAGGCGACCACAAGAAGGAAAGAGTGTACCCTGCCTGAACTTGTTCGTAGTTAGACTAGCAGTTGAGATCTAATCAAGTTTCGTAGTAGCTGCAAATCCTTTCCGGCTAGTTTGGTATGGCACGTACGCAGACAGATCAGGGCACTGTTTGAAGGAAGACCTGGAGGAGGGCTAAAGGCATAGGAATGAAAAAAGAAATCCTCACTGAACAAAACCTGGGTGGGTGGGTGTGAGAGGGGAGGGGAAATTATGTTCATTTTTCAACCTTGTTTTGCAACTAGACAGAAAACTCCATTTTATTTTTTTTTTAGGAAAGTCAGTCTAATTTTTACTCATGATAGGAGGACATGCATGAAATTATTTTAATGAGCAGTTGCTTAAAGGAAACATAATCGGGGAGATTAGGGGTTTCTGTACTTTCTCAGCTTTTTATGTCTGTATCTACATGTGCGAGAATTTTCAAGAATTAATCATTTAGATTCAAAAATGCTTTGGGCTTTTCAAGTAATACATTTTTAAGTATTGATGTAGCCACATATTTTTCCATTAATGGTTCAGAAATAGGATGTGCTTCCCTGTTTTTTATCTGTCAAAGTCAGTAGAAATTGTAAGGTATTTATGACATAGTAACCAACTTACTGCTCTGCAAAACACAGTGTTGAAACTGTGGGTGTAAAATGTTCAGCTGTTTCATGACTTCCTAGAGCTCTCTGCATGGAACACATCCATGTAGTATTTTGAGAGCTTTAGCTCTATATCTCTATTTACCTCAATATAGAAATATTTAAGCAAAAGTTATTAAAATTACTGAACTGATATCTCTAAGTCTAATGATGGTTTAGGCCATTGTTATAGTGACTGACTGAGCTGAAAAGAAAATAAAGGACCATTCTGAAGGATCTGAACACCAGCCGAGAACATCCTAATCAGAAGAGAAATACTGCGGAAGAGCAGGTTTTTATTCTTAAAATAATGAAATTAATATTTGGAGTATGCCAGAATTTTTCCCCTGTTTTTGTTATTGCCATCAATAGTTTCAGCCTAGGCAAATCAGCCATTCCTAATAAAGAACAAAGGCACATAGTAAATTCCTGACCAAGAGCACAACCATCTGCTACTCGATTGCAAGTACAGTAGGCTTACGTGAAGGACAAAATGCCGGAAATAGGGAATAAGGGTCCAGAGCCTGCCATTGTGAACAAAGATAATTAAAAGACCATAGGAAACCATGGTGGACAAGAGGATATGCTGGAAAGTAAGAATAAAGCCTAGTGCAAAATACTTAATGAAGTTAAATTTTTCTTTTCAGTCTTCCCCGGGAAGTGTCAAACAGTTATTTTAGCTATGTTTTACTCTTTCTGCTTTTATCCTGTTTTCCTTTTATCGCAAAAAAAAAAATTCTTTAAAAAGTACTGATAGAAGCAGAGAAGTCAAAGTTCGTGCTTAGAAATAAGGGCATGTGGAGGAGTGTCCGCTTTTCACTGCTGCAAAGGGTTTTCAGAAGATGTCTCCCATGCGTGTGCTTGTTTATGCTGTGCAAATGGTAAGGCATTTCTCAGAGGAATGCGGCAAGCAGCGTTTCTGAAAGCAATCGGGAAATTCTTGCTGATGTGGGAGTCGCCAACACTCTCCCAAGCTAATGAAAAACCCGAGATCGGGATTAAATGCGAAAGCGAAGTGTCTGCTAATTGATTTTCGTTACGTATGGAATGGGAAGGGTTAGAGGTTAGAGGTAGAGCTGTGGCTCCCTCCTGGAAGGCCGGACTCTGCTGGTGCTCAGGCTGCCCGCGCATTATTATCATCTCCCAGCTCCAGGGAACCGTCTCCAGTCTTCCTTGCAGTAATTGCTGTTCTGGTGTGTCCTGCGCTCACAGTTTGCTGCTTATTCTCCTCACTCGCTCCTTGGTTTTCTTTTCGGTTTCTGCTCGGGCGGCTTGCTGTAGCCTTGCACACCCAGTCGTGGTTACTTTGGTATTTAAAACCCAGCGGAGGGGAGCACGGCTGTGCTCACCGGTGCCGCTGCCCGTATGCTGCAGTGCGCAGAGCGAGGACTTTCTACGCCGCGGGCATAACTGAGAGCAATTTATGCTTGCGGAGGGGATGTCATTGCCCACATCCTACAACCGTTTCTGCTTGGGAGTATTTCTAGTGATGTAGTTATGAGCCCTGACCGCTGGTTCCCTGGGAGGGAGGGAGGTACCCTTGCCGCCCAGCAGCAGGAGCTGGGATGATGCTGAGTATTCTGGAGTGCCATCTGCTGGCACTCTGTGCTCTTGCTGTTTACGTGAGGAATGATGCCCCTGTGACGAGAGATGCACAGGGTGGTGAGTACCAGCAAGCGTGAACTATCAGGACACTGTAAACTGCTCTACCCAAGGGCAGGGACTGAGCTGTCATGATAATCAACGATCCATAACTGCCTTCCAGGCCCCCTCCTTCCCACTACGGCAAGAGCGAGCAAGGCAGACTGGAGACAGTGGGGTCTGCATTTTGCCTAACTTTCTATTATAAACTTTAGTTACATTAGCTTTATAAGCATTGCAAGTCTATACTTTTACCAGACATTTCTGTTTGACATGACATGTTTACAAACAGTTTGGTTTCTTCTGCTTCGTTCAGAGCTCTGATTTGAAGGCATTGACTCTATATTTCCTTTCCATTTCTATGGAAACAACTAACCATCTTCTAATATAGCTGTTTTGTAGCTGCTGGGCCTGATTTCCTTCTCATGTGGGCTGTTTTTAAGCCAGTATTGCACTGTCGATCCCACCTGAGTTACTCGAAGCTGACAATTATAATTGAGAACATTCAGATCTGCTGCTTTCCCAGCACATTGCAATGAAAGGGACTTACATGCAAAATGTAAGCAGGTTTGGAGCAGATACTGTAAAACATCTCTTACCATCCATCATTTTATTTTGATAGCCCTAGTTCTAACTCCAGAGCTAGAACAGCCACAAATTTCCGTTATATGTCTCACACCAACCTGCCAACTGTGAAGAATCAGCTTTTTTGTATTCATTAGGAATATGGAGTTAGATTTGGTTTTCCTCCAAAAGCTTCAGAATACAGGATCAGAATTGTGTTTGGGTTTGGTTTTTTTTCCCATTTGTGTTAAAACACGTAATATTATGTGTTTCAAAATTGAAAGATGTTCATGATTGTTTATCCGCTTATGTGCTGGCCTGGAACAGAAGCAGGAGAGGTCATTGGTATGTACACTTGACTGTGGGAGAATTTGTTCTTTGGTTTAATACTATGTGCCTTCCTCGGAAAAACACAGTAGTTTCTCTTGGGGCTTACCGTCTTTATTACATCTGATGCTGAAATGAGGCTGATGTCAAATGAGTTTGATCCTCATATCAGGTGGTTGTGGCCCTCGGAGAAATCATGAATGATGCATGGAGAGCTGGCTGGTCATATTATGATAACACCTTTCATGTTTCTAATGAGCGAAACCACATGAAAAGTAAGGCAAAAGGTGAGTACTTCCCTCAAATGGATTTTCTGTATTATTTGGTCATTCGGAGATTGGATAGAAAGATAACTCACGCAGCTGTGCAATAGTCAGAGCGGGAGTGACCACTACCTCTGTAGGCTTCTTGCAGTTCATGCTCATCATCCCCTGCTCTCCCTGGTTCAGAGGACTTGTGCTCACTTCTCCTGAGCTGGTGACAGCAGCCAGCGAGGCTGCACACATTTAGCTCTTGGGAACACTCCTCTTCCTCTTGCTGTGGCTGCGAAAAGAGCTAAAAAGTGTGCGCATGAGGCAGACTTTGTATTTCACTGTGGCTGGCACCATGGGGCAAATTATTTATATATTATTTGTATATTTATATATTATGTCTTAGATTGGATATTAGGAAAAATTTCCTCACCAAAAGGGCTGTCAAGCACTGGAACAGGCTGCCCAGGCAAGTGGTTGAGTCGCCATCCCTGGAGGTATTTAAAAGACGTGTAGATGTGGTGCTTAGGGACATGGTTTAGTGGTGGACTTGGCAGTGCTAGGTTAAGGGTTGGACTTGATCTTAAAGGTCTTTCCAGCCTAAATGAGTCTATGATATTTGAGTCATATTTGCATGGTTCCCTGATGGGTTAAGTAGACACTTTAGTTCTTGTTGATTCTTGCTCTCCTGAATTGAATCAACTCACTGACCAGTTCTTCTCTGTGCTACTTTAATTTTATGGTAGTAAATATATTTGCTGATTTACCAGTCACAGTAGCTTAAAAACAGAGCAATATTATGGAAAATCTGTGACCTGTAGCTTGTAATATTTTGTGTGAAGAGCTAAAATATACATAACACTAAAAAGAGACCGTTTATATGCTAAATAAACCAAAGGGAAAAATAAGAACAAAAAAGTTAAACATCTACTGAAGCATACGAAATATATATTATTTCACATTTGCAGCTAAATTATACCATAGAGATACTGACAAATCCATTTCTAGAGGGTAAGAGTTGGGGTTGTGGTAATATGACCAAAGAAGAAAATATGGTAGGTGGCAATATACGCCTTATCCAGGTTGGGGAAGGGGGCGTTTGGTTTTGTTGTTGTTTTGGGGGTTGTTTTTTTTATTAATTTACTTTTTTGTTACTTATTTCTTATTTATTTATTTATTATATTGTCCCTAGAGTACTGTCATATTTGCTTCCTCTTTGTGGATGTATTTGCAGAGAGATCTGACAAGGTTGATGTTTGCATTGGGCAGCTTTGAAACTCTCAGCATAAAACCACTTATTAATGAAACAAATGTGCTGGGTGTTATGCTCTCTGTTGTTATTCACATGGAGGTTTGGGGTCTGAATGAGCTCATCTTCCTAGCTAGCGGGGTTCTCTCTAAACAGGCATTTGCCTGGGAAAATATGCAGAGGCGCATTCAGACCATCTGCTTTCCTGATTAAACCGGCATGGGAGATGCATGCCGTGGGCCAGGTAGCAGGGGCACAGTTTACATATTGCGATGTATGCGGCTCCTCTGAGGCCGCAGGAGGAGGAAGAGAGTTGCTGTGCATGGACCCTAGTAGAAAATTGCATTCAGCAGGACTTTGCATGCAGGGCCGTGGTCAGGGTGTCTCAGTCCCAGCTACTGCACAGGGATGCAGACTGTCCTGCTGTACCTCTTCGTGCTTAATTCATACAGCATAAATGTCAGGTGCTGGCCCGGCGGGAGGCTCGTGGTGCCCGTGTCAGGCATGCATCATGGTGATGTCCTGTGAGGGAGAGTATGGAAATTATCAGGTGTAAATTAGGTTATTCTTTAAGTTAATCTCATCACTGCTTCAACATCACAGGGGTGTGCCCTAGTACCGCTGCAGTTTTGGACTCTGGAAAGTGGGCAACCTTCTCCTTGGTGGGGGAAAAAAATCCAGGCACTTGTGTGACACCAAGTTTCTCTTGGAAAGGCTGGGTCAAACACACACATCAGGCTTGAATCCACAACTGTATATATCCCAAGTGCACTTGTGTTGGTGCTACAATGATAAAATACAAAAGCAGCACAAGACAGCTTCCAATAAAAGGTTATCACTGCAATTCAGAAAAATTGTGTTTAGAGATTTAGAAATCCATTTCTAAGGTCTGTAAGTCTTTCTGCCTTGAGCCTATCTTTTCCATTTTATCTCAGTCTCTTAATTGTAGTTCAGGTTTAGTGCTAAGATGTTAAGAGTATGTGGAGGGACCAGTAAAATCTCTCACAGTACTGACCATGTATTGTTTTTAAGCTGTATAAGACTGCCTGTATTATTTAAATGCCTGTCTTTTGGTTTTACTTTGCAGACATGAGGAAGAAACTCTTTTCGCTTTAGGGTAGCATAAATATAGGTCATATCAGTTTTAGTGCCAGCAGTTTTTTGGCCATTGCAAGGGCCCACCCCATAGGTGAGAGTCTGAATTTGTCCTGTCATCACACATGATAATTTTTTTAGTTTTTTGATTCCTTAAAGTGAAAGGTCTTAAGTGAAATACGGTGGGTTGTTTAGTGCATAGTGGTACAGGGGATAGAGGGGATGTCCTTGTGCACCCTTCTGGCCTTAGTGAC
The DNA here is from genome assembly GCF_026419915.1 of Harpia harpyja. NCBI lineage: Eukaryota > Metazoa > Chordata > Aves > Accipitriformes > Accipitridae > Harpia > Harpia harpyja. The sequence continues at coordinate 58,335,684 of NC_068945.1, forward strand.
AGCAACACGCTTGCCTGAGATTATGCAGGACTTGACTCAGTGACCCATGTTGTCTCTTCCAGTGTTAGTTAAGCTGCCATATAATTTCAGGAACTGAAATGTAATTTAGTACAGTGATTCCCACACTGTGAGGTGTGAACAACTTGCACCTGCAAGGCAAAGAAAATGCTGGGTGATATGGAGAGTTGTGACTGTGGGCATGGTCCTTTGCTTCGGGTGGTCTGGGAGTCTGTGGACGATTGACAGGGAACCTCAGATAAAAGCTACATGTGATTCTTTAGGCCAGATCCCGAGATCTCCTAAACTGCCAGCACCCTCAGGATGTGACCCTTTGTAATCTGTATAAATAATGTGTAAATATATGGAAGATATATCCATAGTTGGTCTAAATTTGCCTACATATTAAATAATCTAGTAATTGCCTAGTGTTCATGTATCACACAGCTTCAGAAATCAAACAATCGACAGTCAGGAGACAGAGTTAAGCTTGAAAACACAATTGCCTGTGTTCTTCCTATAGAGCCTTTCTGTGTAGCATTATAAATAATTGCTTACTATCAGTTAATATCTAATTTAATGCAAAATGGAACTTCTTATGCACGCTAGCATAGAACAATGTTCAGTGTGCCTCTGTGATTTCACTGGTTTGTAGGAGTAAAGGCATGACTTCAGCTTGTTTAGATAACAAAAGGTGATGTAGCTCGGTTATAATGGTAAAGCACCATAGCTGAGGGGAGGCTGCACCCTCTAAGCACCGGAGCCTGGATCTGCAGTAGGGAGTTGGTTTGATGCATGACATTTCAAGGAGGTCTAGAACTCATCTGAAAATATCAGACTTTGAGAGAGATCTCTCCAAGTGACTTCCTCCTTTTCTTCCAAATATGTCCAGACTTTGGTGAATTCCCAGACTAGGGTCTTCACTGTGTCACAGTGGATCCATGTTAGGAATGTGTTTCTTATGTCTGCTTTCTTCCTTTCATACATTGCCAATTTTTTTTTTTCTCTTCATAATTTGAACAAGAAAGACAGACCCTTATGCAAAAGCTTACTTGGAAAAATAAAATGCCTTGAACTAGTACAGCTGCTTTGCTATAAATAAAGTTAAATATACTGGGGTTTTAACCTAACTGTTTCATTAGGTTAGATTTGGAATAACCTCACTAGATACAAGCCCAGTGCATAATATCCCTGAAGAACTTGTGGTTTATGTGTATTTCAGTTCTTGTGAGCAGAAGGACGCAGGAACAATTTGTTATGAACTGTTATTTATAAATTACAACTTCAGGCACCCAGAAGATAGGCACTCTGTTGTATATAAGCAGTGCAAACACTGAGAAAAACAGAGATGGACCTGCAGCAGTATGTTACAGCTGAATATCCCAGAGATCTGAGAGACTGTGATCTGCTTCAATCTAAAACCTGGAGGGACTGTGTGATATGAAACAATAACTACTTTTCACTTTTTAGCCACTTTTCAATAATAAATGTTTTTGATGCATGATTTTTTCTTCTCTGTCCAGAACATATGAAATAATTTTGCATAAATAATAAACAGGCATAACTGAGATGTCTGGCATTTTGAAATGGATTCCAATTCTTGCCAAAGCAGGAAACCATGAGTAAAACAATTAATAAATGCCATTCCTCACTTTCTAGCACAATAAAAGGGAAACAAATTAAGACCAACTATAAGCTTTTAAATGTGTATATCCGTGTGGCAAAATGTAGTGTAAAGATCATATCTGTTCTGTCTGCAGTGTTTTAACTAAATGAAGAGCGTCAACTTTTCTTTGGAAAAATAAGTACAGATTGCACGAAAATAAGATGAAAATAGATGGCTTCATCTGTAGAGTTTCTTGCTTCCTGATTTAAAGAGTGATGATAAGAGGTAATGAAAGCTTGTTGGAGATTTTCACTTAAGCTGGGACACTCTGAGATTGACTCATAGTTTGAAGCTTGTCCAGCACGTGTAGCTCACCCACTCCTCTCTGATGCACGAGGTGAAATTCAAAGGTTCCAACATTTTGGGACTGGGGGACTTGGAGGGGTGTGAGAAGGCTGAGATCTAGAGCAGAGCTGTTGAGCTTTATTGCACATGCAGTTAGAACTATTCCTCAAAATTCAAGACAGCAGATGTTGCCCCTGGGATTATGACCTTTACCCTGATGTTCAGGTTTTCTCTGTTTACACCGGGGATAAACTAAAATAAATATATTTACTTCAGATTGCCTGGGGCCCAAATGGCCTAAAAATCTTCAGACTCACTGCAGCATCTCAGCAGTGGGTTTATTTGAACAGAATCAGCATTATTTTTGTAGAACACAAAAATATTTTACATACTTATGAGTAACGGAGTTTGTTATTAAAAAGCCGTCCTCAGCTTTCCTCCAAACTATGTAGCCTCATGCATGGAGAAACAATTATCATCAACTAAAACCTTAAAACAGTTTCTTTCCAGCTTTTAAAACACTCTTTGAAAAGCTCTGAGGAATGACAAAAAATAAAAATCCAGTTACTAGCCAAGCATGGAGCAAAAAATTTAGTTCGAGTATCAGTGACGTACACCGTCAGTAGTCCCTGAGCTCTCATAATCACGTATCTGGTACAGCAGAGACATGCCCACTCAATACTACATAATACTTCAAGTATTTTCCTTCTAGACCTGACCAATCCCTTAAGAAAGTACAAGACCTTGAAGGCTCTCAGCACCTTTGCCTCTTGGACTCCAGGCACAGGGCATCAATTCCTGGAAAAGTCAGCCTTTTGTTAGCAGGAGGCTGACAGGGTGCTGCTCGCTTGTCCAACTTTATTATTCATTCTCCAGAATACATCCAATCTCCTTGTTATTTTTCTTTCATTGCTTGTTCCTCCTGAAGCCTAAAGGCATGACATTCAGAGGGCACTTTTTTTTTATATACCTGCTTACAGTCTCGATGGCCGCCTTCTCTACCTGCTGGTGAGGGCCTAGTATGGCTTTTCAGAACACAGTGTGTTTCAGCAGTGTGTTTTTCTTTGTTTTCCTTACTCATTTCAAACTGGTACAGATGGATGAAGAAAAAGACCTATAAGAAAGGAAAAAAAGTATTGTGTTGAAGCATAGGGAATCAGGTTATTAGGATGGTCAATGCAGGAGGGTCCTTAGGCAAATTTCTGATGCTATGAATGACCTTCAAGTTCACATACCCATTTTGGAGGTCTTTGACTTGAGAAATCTTGGACATGGTGTCCAAGGAGGCCAAATGCTGTTGTCTTTAGCTGAAAGCGATGGAAGATTCAGTTGCATAGCATTTTTCAATCAAGTAACAGGTAAATGAAATTGATTGCCCAAGTTTTATTACATTCAGATTAGAGGGACAATTTTGACTTGACCTCTCTGTACCTGAGTTTTCCAATCAAAAAGGGAGAGATAATAATCTTTCTCTACCCTGCACAAATGATCTAAGGCTGGATGTGCTCATTTGTGCGAAATGAGGCTCAGCTGCACGGAGTTTGAAGCACCATGGAAAGACCTGTGCCTACGGACAGTAAATGCATTTCTAAGCAGCTGCTAGTCAGGGACAGCATTTTTACTTCCCTGTGCCAACCCTTCAATAGCTTTGTAAATATGAAAAGAGGGTTGTGGTCTACTTGTGTGGTATTGTTATGCATTTTGTTCATGTTGCATTTCAAGCAACATTGAACATAAACATTTTTTACATATTTTTGTCAGTGATTTTTCCTTGTGGTAAATTCTTAGACTCTGACATATTTTGAGCTTGCCTTCAGCAATCTGTGCACATGTTTCTTATTAGGATCTCCCTTGTTACATCATTTATTATAACGCTGTTTTGCCAAATGTTTGAATTAGGAAAGGCATGCCATTTTGACATTTTTCAGGGATTCTTGCAGGGAAGTAAGGTAAGATATGGATGATACTCTGTTTTGAGCCCATAAGCACAGACGTTTCTGATTAGGGTTTCCAGCAGCTTATAAAACCAAATGGGATTTGATAGAAGCTAGCTATAAGGGAAGTTTTGCAAAACTTCTTAGAAAGATTTGAATCCTTAATTTGTGTGTATTCCCAGCTGAAGTTTCATTGTGTAGGGAAATAAATATGGGGAGCTGTTGCATAACCAGCAAGCTCCAATTCTGATTTCAGAGAAACATAATAAAGTGAAAATAAATTACATGGTAATAATTGTTTTGGACTGCAGGGCTAGCACAACTTCCACAGAGAAAAACAAAAGCTCTGATTCACCATGGTATTACTCCATTTTTATACTGATTTATCTGTATTGCATTCAAGGAAAAACACTGGCAAAAGAATTAGAATAAGGGCAAAGATGACTCAGGTTCCCGCAGTGGTGGTTTATTTCTTATTGTAACAAAGCACATACAAGGAACCTATAAATAAAGGAGTGCATCTCATTCACTTGACATTTTCCAGTGATAAAGTCACCATCCATTTGAACATATTTTTTTTTAATACATGGTAGATTGTTCAATTGTACCCATCAGCACAATATCTGGATAACAGTGTCCCACAGTGAGGCAGGAAAATATTATTACTCCATTACAGACTGAGGCAGAGAAAGACTTAAAGACTTGCTCAAATTCAGGGAGGAGTAAGGCAGAGATAGGAATGAAAACTACATCTACTATTTCTGTATCTAGTGCCTTAACACAGGGTTTGCCTGGTTTCTTAAAGATGGCCTTCCCCCGTACTTACAGGACCACTGGACCACTGCTACTCCCTGTTCATTCAAGCACATTGCAGTTATTAATTCATTTTAATGTATATGTCTTCCATGAGCCATGTGCTAGTTCTTTGCAGTGCCCACTGTGAAAAACTAGCCACATTAAGAAGTCTAACCTTAATTTCAGGGTTGCTTATTCTGTGCCTATGCTATAAGGAACAGTCAGAACAGGTGAATAAAGATGAAAGGGATTGAGAAGACTTCTCAGTTTGCTTGCTTTGTGCATTACCAGGGTTTTCTCTGCCGTTATCCCTCCTGTCCTGCTAGTCAGACTCAGTGACTTCTCAAGGACTGGGAGCAGAGTGGGATCCCTCACTCTGGAAGCTGTAGTGCTTGAAGCCTCTTTTTGTAAGCATCTAAAACTATTATTTTGTTAATCATGTCACTATTCATTGAACGTTTAGCGCAGACAAGTTTTTATTACTGTTTCTATGTTTCAGCTTCCACATGCTTTATCTCCCTTTCCAACAAGAGGTATTCAGCCCCATCTAGCTCTGCATGCCCACTATATCCTTTCCAATGGCAGTTGCTAACTGCCAGTCACATACAGGTGTTACCCACCCAATAAAGCAAATCCAGCTCTCCTAGCCCAAGGCAGACCTCTCAGCTGGCCCTGTTTCCATCCTTCTCTCTACAGGTTTCCAGAAAAGTCTGCTAAGGGCAGTATCCCAGTACAGCAGCGGGGACACCGAGCAATGTGCTTAATCAGCTCTGGGGAACTGTACCCAGAACAACCCCTGATGAGATCCTCAAAAGGAGAATATTTTAGAGGAAAGGCAGTGTGAAACACCAGATGAGGGAAGAAATGCATAAGTGGATCACTGGAAGAAATCACTTCCATCTCTCTCTCATGGCTCATCTTTCTAATTAAAGCTGTTGTCCTGTTGTGCCTTCTCTTTATGGAGAGTCTGATACTGGTATTGAAGATTAAACCAGTGCTGATTTTGGAAAGGGTCAGATTTTCAATCTGCTCACCCAAAACTAATATTTATTTGCTCTGATAAGAGAGAATATTGAAAAGAGATACCTCTATTTTCAGACCGGTGTACAGATGATGTCCCCAAAACTTTGCTGTGTTATCAGATTCCAGAACATACTTTGCTTTGTCTGTTTCTGTCCAGAGGATCACTTTGCAGTTACAGGCTATCACCATACTAGAAATACATTGACTTTTACCATTATTCCCATGAAGAAGAATACAACAATATCATTAATAAAAAAAATTTAAGAGTCGTTATTCTTAGCGCTTCCCAGAGATTTGTGTCTAATCTGGTCCAGCCATTGTCAAAACCTGTATGTTAAGTGACATTGAGTGTTTTGTCAAATTATAAAAAAAATTCCCAGGAGAAGGCTAGGAGACCACGGAGGCCATCCCCAGGGGAGTCCAGTGGAAGCTCTGCCCTTGTGCCAGGGAGGTGGGGAGCCCCCAGCAACTTCTCAGCAGCAAAATTGCTATTCTTTCTCTTCACAGCAAAGTTAATGAGGGAATCAGTTTCACTGACCAGCTGCCATATCTATGGAGCTGCTGGTTTAGCATAAAGTTTGTACTGATTCGCTGCTTCATTTGGTTCAAACCAAAATCACATTTCTGGAAAAATAAGTCTGCAGACTGAAAACTTGTTTTGTATCCAGATTTACTCTGTATTTTTTGAAAATTTAGGCTTTTTAGGTCCTTAAGTAGGATTAAAATAATGCAATAATATAGGTAGCCGAATATGAAAACATAACTAACTAAATAATAAATTGCTATAGGTTACAAGAAAAGCCACTACCATAAATCTACAGATAGGATACACAGCAAAAATCTGGGTATTAAAAATAATGATAGTTTTGAGGATTTCTGAGTCTCTTTTCTGGGCCCATACATTTCTGAACTTTCCAGTAACATTGTAAAAAGTAGGAAATTTCCATTTAAAAAAAGAAAGAAAAAAAAATTTCCTGATGATTTAGGAAAAATGCCAAATGTTGTGAGGTTGTGATAAAGGCATGAATGTTAGCAACATCACGAGCAAGAATAAATTTCTGCAAGCATTGTAAACACTGCTGTTCTGACAAAAGCAATGTGATACATCTTGAGGAATAGCCCCCTTTACTATGCTCACATGCTGCACTGACATTTTTAAAATTTCCTAATTTGCATTGTGCCCACTGTTTTTACATACTACTTGCTTTGTACCTCATGGTTTTCAATTTTGCAAAGTAAAATTATCCATGTGCAAAGTAAAATTTAACTATATGGTATAAACAAATGCTATATAATGTTGCTTATACATGTAAGTAGAAATTGCGTTAGCACTTTATAAACTGGCGGGCATGATAAAATATAATAAGTGAATAATGATTGTGTATTGTGTGTTTCTCAGGTATCAGTGATCAGATGGAGAAATTGAGCCACTGCTGAAGATGTCTTACACCCAGCCTAGGCTTTGCCATCTATATTTGACAATACTAATCCTTAAAATGGGCATTCCTAATGTTTGATTCATGAGGAAATATGGCACATAATCCAATAGCATGCGCCCAGTCCCAGTTCTGCTGGAACTTTAATCAGTACAAATCTGGTGCCAGTGTGTGGATGAGCTATCTCCTTTCGGTGTGGTGTCTGCATTTGGTAGGTCCTTGTCCTAGAGCAACATATATTAGCCAGAAAGAAAATAATCTTCAGAAAAAGGTCCTGTACCCATGCCCAGGGCATGGTGCAGTTCTTAAGGCTTTTCTATTGTCTTCTCTAGCCTTGTCACTAAAGAGTAAACTGACAAGTATAAGTATTCTAGAAGATCAACTATGGTTTAATTTGTTTTGAAGCAATTTAGCATTACGAACATTATTCTGGAAGAGTAAGGTCTGGAAATGGACGTTCACATAGAGAAGCTACTCTGGAATAGTTGTCACAGGACAGCTTATTTCATGGTAGTAGCTATGGCACTTAGCATCCCCGGTCAGAAAAGACTCACCCTATGAGCAACCACTACCTGAACTTTCCTAGTGAGTCATATAGCAGCCAGACAGTCCTTGACTGGGTGCTGCACTCTGCCGGTCCCATATGAAATTGTTTATTGGAATAGCCCACAACTTGTTGCTTCTTATTTTTTGTGGAAGCTTTTGGGAAGAGGAACCTAACTCTTATTTGGATGCCCTTACTTGGCTTTCTGCGGATGTCTCCAAACAATGCTGTATTGTATTTGCGTGTCTACAGTTGGAGCCTGCACTTTCTCTTCAGTGCAGCTCAGGAAGCTGTATATTGTATAACTAGTAATAAGTCATTTCCTAGATGAAATTGTAAGTCAGGCTCTGTTAGGTGGATCCCAGAATTCTATAGATCTTTATTTATCTAGAAAGCTAAACATGAAATGTATTGTTGTACGTTCCAGAACTTTCTATAAACCTATTAATGCAATGTTGTACTTGCATTTCCCATATTCCAAAAAATAAACTCCTTCAGTGCTGAACTTGGCTTATATACCTAAATAAGAATCTTCGTGGAAGCAGCCTAATCCTTTTACAATCCAGCCTCAAGGGAAAAGCTCAGCTGAAGTCAATGGGAAAGACTCAGCCTGTTGGCATCAGTTGGAGGTATGTGGATCCATCTCAGGGATATGAAATGAATTCTAATTCAAACCAGGCACATAAGATTATCAAACTAAGCTGTTGGTTAAAGAAATGTGGGCATTTTCAGTTGTAGCACCGAAAGGTGAAATTTAGTTTAATAAATATAATTTGTATTTTATATCCGAAGGTTTGCTTCATTACTTGGCCATTTTAGTTTTGGACTTGATGCTAGAGACCATAATAGTGTGGACAATGAAGGGAATAAAATCCTTACACTTCTTTTGAAAATGTATCATACTTTCAGTTGTTTTTGATATCCTTTCCAAAAAAATGTTACTTGTGAAATTCATCCCTTGAAAATTACAGTACACTTGAGCATTTCTTTGCTGAAATGTTAACATACTTTAGCATCTAGGCAACTGGCATATCTTGGATCTCTCCAAGTAGGAATTTGTTTACTTTTTTAGCAAGTAATGTAGTCATTAACAACAATCTTAGATATGCAATCAGCAGGAACTTGTGCCTTCTGCTACCTTATTAATGCATATCATTATTCACAGCCTCCTGCAGATCTAAAATACTACTGGCTTCTGAAAACTTAAAAACTACGGGGGAAATGTTAACGCACAGACTAAGAAATGAACATTGAGGTCTGAGGACCTAAGATTCTGCATTGTCCTGTATTTTGCATCAGTGTCATCTTATACAGTAGATGTGTAACACTAATGTTGAGATTCAGCAACATTTCACAAGTATTCTGAATTTACTTTTTAGAAACCTTCCTGGTAAACCCAAGCGCAAGTGGGAATCAGACCCTTGAAACTTCTGTTATAGAACCAAAGGGCAAGTTACACACCCAAGTTACACACCCATTCATTAGGTCTGTATGGATGTGATTAAGATTAAAATGGAATTAGTTTAGCAGCTACTTTAAAATAATAGATACTTAATAATAGGTGGTTTAAAATCTGTTGATAAAAATCTGTATCTGCACAGATGACTGGCAAAACATATGTTTTGCCATTCAAGACTTCTCTCACCTAGAAGGAGAAAATGAACTTTCATTTTCTGCTTTCACAGGTGAGTGATTTGTCTATTAGACAAATAAATGGGGTTGAGGAGAAAGGTAAAAAGACATTGGCAACTTTGCTGCATTTTTCTTTTTCTTTTGAAGAGGACAGCCTGCTGTTGTGTGTTGATGTGGTCTGAGAAGATTGTTGTATTCAAGTTTCCCAGGGAATAAAACAAAGCAGCTCCTCTCTCTCGATCACAGTGTGACACACTGGAAACCAGGTGCTGAGGTGCTTGGCAGACTGGTGGTAGTTCAAGACAGGCCCAAAGTAAACCAGCACCTGGAGAAATGTAAGGTAGAATAATGAGGCAAGCCTGAAGTGTAGGTGCCTCCTGGACTGCATGCAGCTCTTCTGTTGCTTTCAAATTTACATTGTTTTGCATTCAATACCTGTGTTTTGCCTTTGCCATGCTGAGGTTGCCAAGCCTTTCACAGTCTCTGCACTTTGGTTCCTCTTCCCTCCTAATAGCACGTGGTGACTCCCCAGTAACAAAAGTGCCTGTAGTTCAACTGATTTTTATGTATGTGCCTCATTCTAGCTGGCTGCAAATCTTTTGTTGTGCACAGCAACCCACCCAACCTGGTTAAGAGTCATCTAGTCAACTTCAGAAACTTAAAAATTAGCCGTTTGTTCTAAACTATCTGTGGAAAGTGGTAGGTGCCTTGAAGGGCTAATTCATTCCTCTCAGATGAATAATGGAGGATGACCTGAATGCTGACCTCTCTCCACCTACAAAGTGAATCTAGATGACCAGATTAGGCTGGATACCTAACTTTAGATGGCTAAACATAACATAAATATCACCTCTCTTTGGGAATCTTATCCCTTAAAGACAATATTTCTAATGGCTTGAGTCAATTCTCTTCAAACTTAAGAGAAAAAGGTACTTCTTCAGGATTAACCATTTTTCCTAGATGCTTTTACTTTTCTCTAAAGGTAGCTCTAGCTTAAGGTTTTAGCTGCATGCTGACATAAAGCTCAAAGTCTGCAAATTATAATATTATTTGGATTCTTTACAGCTTTAGTCAAAGCAGTGGATTTACGTGGCTTGTTATTCTGGTTTGCAGGTGCTTTCCAGAATTTCTCTGAAAAAAAGATCTTACCAGATTTTGGCTGATTCTTTTATCATCCAGGTGTGAGCATGTTATAATGACCCTAAATCCTACATTATAATTGGAAGTATCAGCAAATGAAAAACCCTTTCTCTTCATTATCCCAGGTATCTATAGCATTTAATATTTAGAAAACGTAGCTGACTATAGGAAGTGAAATAATTTGTTATTTTTTGGTTTCAGAAGTCTTTAGATACCGTTGTGAACCATTTTCAATTTACTAAGAGGCTGAAGTTACGTTCTCCAACAAACAATTGGTAACAACTGCAACAGTGATACTGGATTTTCTGCCTCTTTCTTCTCCCATCTGTCTCCCTCTACACCCCTAATGAACCAGCCAGTCATTAAAATTTGAAGCCAAGTACAGAATGAGTAAATTACTGCCCTTTGCTACGGGAAAGGCAAATACACCTGCAAGTTGGTTGATCAGCATGCGTGGCTGTCAATCAGTGTGTCCCAAACTCAGAAGCAGACAATGCATGTGCTACCACCTACCCTGAAAAGTCGCTAGGGATGCTGAGTGGGAACTTGGAATAAAATGTACTTGTTCCGAGAAAAAGGGGCATGTGAGATACTTATCTACAAGAACTAGCCCTCTACTGCTCACATTGTTTCTCTCTTGCTAGTGAAAATGAGGGATGAGTAATAGAGCAGCCAGAAAGAAATAACAGAACTGTTGGTTCTTATGTGCTTGAAGTTGTGATGGAGAGTGTATGTGAGCACATAATGTCATACACCTGAGAACCAGGAATCAGAGGTGAAAATATATATTACATACTAAAAGGCAATCTGTCGTATTAAGTAGAGAAGTGAGGTGAGAATTTTTATTTAAGAAGTCTCTGTTCTGTTTATCTTTACCATTTTGAAGGGAATCAGAATGTAGAACTAAATTGCTATGGCAGCAGTGTATAAATAAAAGCAGATAACATTATGCTACAGGCACAATCAAGAGCTCAGCTGCAGAAAGCAGAGAAGACTGGCTTGTCTCTGCCATGTATTTTAGTTTTATAGCAAGACAGGTTAGGATATCTTAAACCTCATGTTTGATTGGTTATCCCTTCTGTGTCAAAATAACCTCATCACTGAGAGCCATGACATCTTATTTGGCCCAGCTTCAGATATGGGGGAGATTTTGTACTCCTGGAGAGGATAAGAGTATACATAGTTATTCAACAATAAGACAAAATGGTATGCACAATCATATGTGCAGTTCCTATTCTGGACAGTAGTCAGGTTAGCTAAAATATTTCATCTGGTTCTACTCTGGAGCCATAGACATTGATGGGAAACTCTCAGGAGTTACTATGGTCTTCAGGATTTCACAGGATCTCTGGCACAGATAACATCCTGAAGATAGCTGTACACTATGCTTTGTTGTGCTTTGCCATCTTCTTTCTAGAACAAAAGCTTTCAAGTTTCTCAAGGTCAGTCACTTGTTCTTTTAAGTCCCTGTCTGCTGAAGTGCCTGCAGACTTGGAAGGTGGAGGAATCTTCAGAGGTTCCTCTCTGAACAGTTGGTCTTATAACTAGAATACAGATTTGGGAAAGAAACTAGAAAAAGAGGCTGTTTGAACTAAAATCATTCTAGCATCTGTGACCTTAACATTTCTAGAGACTAAATTTATGGCTGTTGGCCTCAGTCTGGCTAACTACTCATTTTTTCATTGTCCTAGAGTTGAACATCCTCTTCTACCGATGGAAAATACTGCTATATTCCTTCACCTCAAGGGCCCCAACTTAGAGGAAGACTACAATTTCAGTATTTTTTTCCACAGGTCATAATATCACAAAACACATTCTTCTATCAACTCTTTATGTTAGTGCTTATAAGGTTGAAAGTGTCCATGGCAATAAAGATAAAAGTGCAAGGAAAATTGGACTTCATTGACAACGTAATTTCCATAGTGATCATGCCCTGACAAGATCTATAGAGATAAATATCAGAGACTCCATTGTTTTGTTTACTGTATGTTTTGTTAGATGAAGCCCAGAGGGAATGAAGGGAAGAAATAAAGACTTGAAAACTTAAATACAAATAATCAGTTATTATCAATATATATTCTGAATAACAAATGCTTTCATGGAATTACCAATAGGTCTGCAAAACTGTCTTCCAAATGTTAATCTGTCAAACTGATTCTGTGAGTGCAAATCTGGAACGCTTGTGTGGTGTGTTTTCTTTTTGTCTTTGTCTACTGTGAATCACAGATACTAAAGATGAACAAAACCAATTACAATAATCTACTTCATCTCAAGTCACATCAGGATTGTTTCTTGCAATGTTTTATGTCATATTTTTTCCAGTGTTCTTATACCTGTCCCTGGAGATGGGGTTTCTATTATTTCCCTTTAAAGACTATTCCACAGTTCAATAGCCCTTATCATTATTAAGACCCCTTTTTTTTCTCATATTCAGCCTCAACTATTCTGTGTGTATCTTCTTGTTGTTACCTTGTGACACATCTCCCTCCTTGATACTTATGCACCTCAGCTGTTTAGAGATAGTTATTGTATCTTCTCTTCTTGGTTTTCATTTAATATACATATGAATGTGATATATATTAAGTGCAAAAAATGTAAAAGAACAGATTTTATAGTGAGGAGGAATCATCTTTTCTCAGCTACAGCTAAAACACCTTTGGTACTTGTAGTGGGAGATAATTTAGCTCTTTAAAGTAATTAATGTGATACTATTAGTGCTTTTAGCCAATGCAGCTACATTATTATGGTGTGGTATATACATAAACAAGATTTAGTCTTATTATTTCTCTTGCATAGCTCTTTCTCGTGGAAGGAACAGCTTTGCTCAAAGGATTTGCTCTGAAGATTTATATACTTACAAACATTTTAGACTTAATACTCAAAGGGTGTTTGCTGTAATTGTTTTTTATGATAAATGTTTCAGCATTTATGCAGTGTTCTTTTTCAAACATCTTTGTACAATTTATTTATCTTAATATATTAAGCCTGAAAGCATTTTTCTGTGTGAGAATTTTAAAATTATTAGATTGAAGCTTCCACTGATAGAAAAGGGAAGCTGAGGCACAGGGGAGGAAATTATTTCCTCATAGGCATACATTGAGTGTGTGCTATTTGGCAAATTGAGCAAGACAAATTTGGGACTGGAGCATAAAATGCTTAGGTTAATGTTCACGTATATGTTCACATATATGAGAGAGAAGTTAACTATGGAATCTCTGTCTCTAATTTTCAAAACTATTTCTGAAATCATTGTTCCTCATTCTTTTTAACATGAACTGTGGAAGCTTTATACGTATTTACCTGAGGTCTTTGCATAGTGAAAAATGGTCTTCCTGGCACACTTCCAGAGTCCCAAACTTCTGAATTTTAATCCCACATTCACCTATGATGCTCATTTGTGTAATTTCTCTCTTTGGGCCAGAGTAAAACCACTGGATGTCGGGTGCCCCAGGTGACAGCTGCGCTGTCTGGCCAGGACAAAGCTGAGCAGATAGTCAAGCCAGAATTTGCCCATCACCCAACCTTCCTCTGGGTGAGACCTGCAGGCTCAGTGAGAAGGGACCCTCCAGCAAAGCAGAGGGGCATGTGCAAATTAGCACTTCGCCTTCGCAAGCAGTGTGGACACAACTAGTTTCAGTCACATGGCAAAGAAATGTTGGGAACACAGCTGGGTTTGGCTGGCAAAGACTAGATGAAGTCTACTGTGATTAGATGCTCCTGTAAATCCCAGTGAGTAGGTACTTCTCACCATCTTAAGGTGCTCAATTACCTCTGTAAATCCATCCCTTTGTGCAGCTCTTCCCTTAGGATAGTGTCAAAAAATAGCTTATTGTCATTGGGCACTATCTGAAGATAGCCTATGGAAATTATAAACATCAGCAGGGCACAAGACTACCTTAGAGCATCAAAATGGTACTGATTCTAAACTGGGTAAGCAGTTCCCACTGTGAGAAACCTCCACAGATATGTTATAATTTCTAAATCATATTCTGACCATGACCTACAATGTACAGTGGAGAGCTAATTAACTTGCTATTATTAACAATAATAATTATTATGGAAGCGTAGTGTTAAGCAAGAATCTGTTTGCTTTGTTGTCAGAAAGGTTATACCCCTGGCATTTTTAATGCAGAGTCTTTTCATCTTATTATTTGCCTTTCATTTCCTGCTCACAGTACGACACACTGAGCTCAGTGTTTCTAATGTGCTAGGAGCACTCTGAGAATATTCAAAAAGTCCTTTGGCCTCTTGTTTTGCCCCTCAGTCCTAGCCCCAGAGGTATATATTACCCCATGAGGTATAGCCAGGAGTGTGTCACCACTCAATTTTAGTATAAAGCACAATGTTAAATCATATTCTAAATAATTCTGAAGAATAACTGTTATTGACAGACTCAGGTTAAGTAGTTTGTGTGTTATGTTTGTGCCAGATGGGATATAAAAACCTGTTGGGTGACAGCACTTTATTAAGTAGGAGAGAAAAGATGCAGTGTATGTAAACAGGATTGGTGCCTGAAGGCATTGTGAGGCTTCACAGAATGTATGTAGGTGGGATTTTGATCAGGGATACAATGATGTCAGGTGAAAGATAGTCAAAAAGAATCTTTCCTAATTATAATGACAGAAAGAACAGATAAATTTAGCTAAGTACACTCAGACACTGCAAGAACGGGAAGGGGGAAAGAGAGACTGTCCAGAAAATTAAAAACCTGTGGATTAAAGAGGAATTAGATTTCACCTGGTGTCAGTCCTGCGACTCTTGTGATGGACTTCCAGGATTTGAATGTGTGGGTTAGACATCAGTTCCAGGAGTTTGGCCTCTGTTTGATCTGATTACATTAACATCCATTTCTGTTATGAATTCATGCCCTACGTTCTCTACCTCCGCTCAGCTGGGGGACGGTGGAGCGGGTGGTTCTGGGGGATATGGAACAAGTTTTTCTTTTCCTTCAGGCTTCAAAACTGCACCAGTACTGCTCTATGGTGGGGACATTTCCTCCTATACTCTCACCCTTGTTTCCCAGACTCGGGTAAGTACTAGCACAATTCTGTATGTATAGGTTGGCTGGCTACCACCAACATACAGTCACTCCTTGTTAATGCTAGTGCATCTGGAAGGGATGAAAGAAAAAGATTTTTGCTGGCACTGCATAGTGCATGGCTTCTTTACTTCAAGCTATTCCTCACTTCACAAAGAGTTCAAGTTAGAAATTTTAATATGGCCATTTTGGTTGCTTTGTAGGTTGAATGGGAAAGAGCTCTGTCAGATTTTAATTCTCGTTCCACTAAGAAGCCATTAGAAACAGAACTTGAAACTTTGTGACAATACTGATATGAAAATTGAAGTAAAAGGCTTGTGAAGGAAAAGAAAATAAAGAATCCCATCTGCTTTCCTGGTACTAGTCACTGCTTTGATTATATAACATTACACATCGGGCTCGCTTGTCTTGTAATCCACAAGCTAGAGGTAATGGAAAAATGGCATGCAGACAAATGTGCCAAAAGGAGCAAGTACAAATAGTGTTACAATAATACCAAAACCCTCTCAAGGACCCCGTGCAAACTGAAGTCTGCTAAGGGTGTGAAACTGCATGTCGGGACCTAACTTTACACACCTTGCTCAGGAGCCTCCATGAGACGCACAGTTGTTGTAGCATCTTTCTTCAGCCAGAGGAGAAGGATGGGCACCTCCGGCGAGGACAAAGCACATCCAAGCCATGAATGGCTCATGGGAGTTGCTTGTCTTTCTCCAGTGATTTTACAGGAACTGAGGACAAGTACTCTCACTTATATTAGGTGTCTAAAAATAGGTGAGATGAATCTGAGCTGAAAAGTCCAATGGGCAACTCAGATAAATAATCTGGAAGGATGAGGTAGAAAAATGATCAGAACTAGCAGAAATACATACTAGTGTCTCCTTGCAGCCTGAGATGATCTGTAGGCTTTTTGAAAGGTTTGGTGAAGAGTGCTGGACAGTATCTGGGAGAGTGGATGTGCTCAGGGAGTCTGTGGACTCCAGTGAATAGGAGTAACATGTTGTGAGTTCAAGGACAGAATGCATGTCCTGTATTTAGGAAGTGATTTTTCTGTGGCAAAGATTTGAACCAAACAAGCAGAAAAGAATTACAACAGCATGAAACCATGAATTCTTCTCTGCTGATTAATTAGCATTTAACCCATTCTCTTTTTGTGTCACTATATCAGTGGTCTCACAAGTGCTGAACTGGAAATATTTTTTGTTTTCTTCTAACTACTCTACCTCTAAGGCCTGAGAACCAGGTGACTCTATCATTTGCACGAAATAAAACCAGTTCAGGGAGAACTGTGGCACGAGGGAAGTTCACAGAAAATGAAACTCAGTTTGGAGCTGTCTTCAGAAATACACCACCACATTCCTGAGTTGCTAATACAACTGGAGTCAATGGACTTGCTGAGTTCACCCAAATTAATTCTGATGTGTTTTGGTATGAGATCAAACCTGGGTCTCATGGGTCTCACAGAATTAAAATGTTTCCAGTTAGCTCAGTATCATTTTGAATCATTAACTCTGAGATGTAATAAAGACCTAATGATACCACTCTTAACTGTTTCATTTTGGATTGTTTTAAAGTGAAAATAGCTACTGTTCTTGGGTGGACTGTCAAGCGACGGGTGAGTATCAGATGTGGTTAGAATAAAGATGACTGCTAAAGTAATAATGCTTGAAGTTCCACTTAAAAGTATTTCAAGACATAGCTGCCCAAAGGGGTGAAAAGATTTCTTTCACAGTTATAAATTTCTCATTCTTTCTTCCCTGGAGTATCATAGGAGTGATGGAGAACATAATATAGCAATTAGGTTCTGCAGCTGAATTCCTCAGCAGAGATGTGTATTGTAGCAGGCAAAAAAATATGTGTTTTTTATAGTTGTAAAAAAAATATAGAAAACTACTGACAAAACCTTGTATAGACTGTGGATGATCCCTGTGATGTTTTATACAAGAAATAGCGGAAGAAATGCATATAAAGCCAATCAGAATCACCTGCCAATTTCTGCTTACCTGGAACATCCTTCAGTATTTTACCTCAGGTCAGTAGATCTTGACCTGTGTTAGTCTGGAGACACACCACGTCAGGGTAATATATTTTTAAAGCTTTTTAAAAATTATTGTCAGTTGTTTGTCATGTTATGCAGGTGTCAAGAAGAATTACATTTAATTATGTAAATCAAATATTGCAGTTTGGTTGATAAGAGAAGTATCTGATACAGCAACTGCTTTGAGAGTCTTGCCTAATTGTTGTGTCAATCTGACTTGTTTGTTGAGGCAGCCGACTTCATCCCACTAAGACATTCCGTATCTGTTTTCAATTGCCAATTTCTTAGCTGTATCTCATGGGGAAAAAAAAGCCCTTTTTAAAACATGAACCACATTCTGCATGTGAGTTGATTAATGCAGATGAATGGCATTATGGAAAGCTAAGAAAAAATGAGCTCTGACTGACAAAACTTAATAAGATTACCACTTCAACGTACTAGTAGTCTTCATTTCTTTCTGATTTCTATTTTCTTTTAGAAAAAGACTAGAAGAAAAAATGAAAAATGTCAAAGGCAAGTAAACCCAGATTTGTCACAGTGGATTATTTTGCTTTTATTTGGGACTTTAAAAATTGCAGTTTTAATAACATAAGTTTCTGGCTTTCCTTTCACCTGACCATTTCATTTCAAGGTTACAGTGTAACATTTTCTGAATATCATTAAATAATAGCCAAGATTCTGTGAAGCAGTTAACCCAAAGTAAAGTGAGAGAGGCATTGAAACAATGAAGCCTTCATTTTGAAATAGCTGGTTTGCGAACATTCTTGACAGGAATTAGTTAAGATACAGTAAAAATGTCTCTGGGTGTCTGGGCTTCTAGTTAAAGTTGAAAGCATAACAAAGTCAGAATTTGATCACTCCTTCTTGTGTTCGTTAAATCCTGTATTTCCTATGTAGGCATTGCTTCCCCAACAGAATTTGCTCTTAGAAATGAGCTGCTGTTACGTCCTCTATTCTTAAACTGTTGGCAGGTTCCTGTAAAGTACAGTGGCCATAAAATGTGTGCTCTGCTGCTACGGGAATACAGCATCACTCTGACATAATGGTAAGAGTACTGGTAACTTTGCCTAGTATTGATCCCAATAAAGAGGTCTGATCCCAATAAGCTCTCCGGTAGTATTTCTTCAGACTATCACTACACTTCATGTTTTCATTCATAGAAAGAATAGAGGTTGCTAAATATTCAAGTCATCCTCTTCTTTGGAGATCTCAAAAAGCATTATTTCCATAAAAAAAAGGACATGATAGGTTAATACCTTTATGGTTGTCATGTATTAAAATGCTGTAAAAACATTTGTCTTTAGAGCAATATACTGTATTTTTTCTATCTAAATGAAGTTACACTCTTACGCCAATTTTCAGAAGGGAGGCACTAATCTTCCTTGCTTTTTGACCAAACTGACTCGTACATTTGGGTTCTTAGAAATGGCTCTTTTGTAATAGACAGTCAGTGAACCCTAATAGTCTTGAGACTACCAGCTAAATTGATGGTGCATGACCAGGAAAGGGTGCTTCAGAGAAAAAAAAAAATGAAAAGACGACGACATCTGAAAGTTGCATATTTCAGTTCAATAGTTCACTTTTATTAGTATTGTATTTTAATATGTACTTGACTATCCAGGCATTTATTTTCTTACTGAAAGCTCACATAAGGACAGAAATGGATGAAAGATTAGAGCTGATCTTCAAAGAAACTGGCACAATATTAACATATGAATGAAAATCTAATCCATATTTTAGATCACTGAAGAAAACAAGTAAATGTGAAGTGCTTGAATGATAATGGGCTCCAAAAAATGCATTCATGTGGCCCAAGAAGAAACTGGAAATGGACAGCAAATGTTTAGGATTTAAAGATGGTTGAAAAACAAAAAGCGATATTTTAATTCCCAGAAGCATGGAAGGTATATATTCAAATTTCCATCTATTCCTAGGGAATCACACTTAGGAAAAGTCCAAACTAAAATCTTGATTATTCTGGTTCTGTTTTAGACATAGGAAGAGCATCACGAGAGCAAAATTTTACCGGTTTGGGATGGCAGAGATCTTACAAGGTAAGCCTGCAGAATTTGGCCATCATCAAACCCAAACCTATGCAAGTCAGCTCTAAAGTTTGAAGCCTCATCTGAAACTTAAACCTGAACACAATCACTGCCCATCTATCTATAATAAATATAATGAAAACAGACAGGAAACCTTTCTCCCACACAAACTGTCCATACAGTTCAACAGTGACCTATTACCATTGCAGCGTAACAGAAATATCTGATAGGATTAAAGCCAACATCCTTGGCGCTGAAAAAAGGTCATCTAGAACCTGAACATGGCCGATAAGCACTCTGACCCGTCCATTTATGTGTTTTGTACTGTTGCCAATTGCTACAACATCTGAACAAATTCCTGGGAAAATAGATTGGCACTAAAACAAAACCTATGGTGGAGGTGTTAAGTTTCTGGCTTTCTGCCTGCTCCACATTATTAAAATTTTTTCACGCAGTTGGATTTGGGGCAATTTAGGAAAGGGAAGGTTATAACTTCCTTTTAAGTATTTTTCTGGGGAAAAAAAAATATAGTAGAAATTTTATGAAGCATTGTCTTTTGATTGTCAGATTCTGGTTTTATCTGAGCCCAGTTGAGGACTTCTTTCCTAGCTAAAGAATGCTTCATAAGCCATTTTTCCTCAGAGAAACAGTGAAACAATCATTTGTCTGCTACCCAGCTCTTCGTTATGTAAAGAACAAATTAGCAATTGGGCAATGACTGGAAAATATTAGATTTTGGGTTGTTTGGTATTTAATATTTCAAAGCATACTTGTTTAACCAAGAGCAAAACTAAGGTCTAAAGTATAACTTTATTCTGTGAAAAAGGAATTAACTGGCAATTCTTCCAGTGTTGCGACTGAAAGTAAGAACTCTTTTTTTCTGAGTTACTTCATTTGCAAGTCAGATAGATACGGTGTTACAGGAGTCAGTGAAGATACTCTGGTTTTAAAAGAGCAAAAAATGGAGAAAAACCTGGCCCCAGAGGACCAGGTATATATCAACATTTCCAGACTACAAAGGAACCTCCAGGTCTTACTACTGCCTTAAGAGGCAGAATTAAGGTCTAAGAACCACAGTCTGTTCCTGGACTGTTTTTCCCAGGCTGAACCAAGCCAACCTGTGTGCAGAAGGGCATCCCTGTGTCCCAGGGAAGTGCTCAGCAAAGACAGGCTGCTCCCGTTGGGGGGAAGGTGACATCTCCCTTAGCTCTCTAGTTAATCCTAGTATTGAGTTATTAATCCCTACACAAGGATGAAGTGGTAATACACTCTCAAATTTCCTTTTTCACATTTAAATAAAATGTCGTATTTGTTAGAAGAACCAGGCTGAAATGTTTATCCCCGAACCTATAAGAGAAAGAAGCTGGTGGAAGGATTTTAAATAGCATTTGAGGATTTATCCTGGCCATAGGTAGAAATGTTGGCCTTACAAAGACTAACCCCATACAAGTCGATGATACAAAAAAACCCTGGTTCAGAGTCCAGAGGTCACCGCTCTGCTTAGCTGCAAGGATTTCAGTGGCTTTACGTGCAATAAGACTGGAGTAGCAGTGGAGAATGAAGCTCTGCAGAGGCGACTTGCAGCATTACAATGAAGGGAATACATGCTTAGAAAGGTATTGCAGTTTAAGGAATGGTAAATATCAAAAGAAAGGAAACAGCATAAAATATAATTGGAAGAAGTGAGGGACACTCAGCCCTGGAACTTGACTGGTCCCCGAAGGGGCAGTGCCTGTGCAGAGCTGCAGCAGCTTCTGCTGGGGCTGGGGGACCTGGAAGGAAGCTCAGGACAAGGCTGAGGCCTGGGGCAAAACACAAATGCACATGCATCATTTTAAGCATAGAGATAGCCCTATTAAAGAAATAAGTAAAACCCTTGTAGGTTTGATTCAATGGCAGTGCTCATATATTGAAGCTACTCATGTGCTTAAATGACTTCCCTGTACTGAGGTCTGAACCTCAGGTCATGAGGGAGTGAAATTCCTTACTGCGTCTTGACACTTTTGTGAACCACAAGAACAAAGCCTAACAGGGTCAGAGAAGTTTACAGTGGACAGGTACCCTTCTCAGAAAGTTCCCAACATATTTAGCCACCTTCATAGAATTACAGAAGAGTTGAGGTTGGAAGGGACCTCTGGAGGTCACCTGGGCCAACCATCCTGCTCAAGCAGGGCCACCTTACGGAAAGCTACGTCACACTATCCAAAACCTGAGCAGGAAGGTCTGTTAGGGCAGTTCCCTTAGGTCACGGCAGAAAGGCATTTATGGGTCTGTGCACAAAAAGCTGCTTTACGGCTGTTTTCATTTTTCTGGGTGTAGAAAAAGTTTGCTGATTTAGCATTTTCCCCAAACACTAATTCAATTAAAAGAATAAAAGCAGCCACAAATTATTAAAAGCCAGTATTTATTCCCTAAATTTGTGTTGTCTGTAATAAGAGGAATAATCCTTTTACTTTTCTCTACAGTTTTCTCAACTCTTTATAAAGCAATCTGGGCATACTTGTAAGAATCTATCATCAGGTTCATTCCCTTGTGCATGTTATTGCTACTTTATTTTCCATCTTGCAAATGTTCAGAAATGTCAGTTTTCAATAAAATCTTAGCTGGAAATTGGAATTCAGTTATGGCAATACACTCCTAAGTCAAAAAGTGAACCAAACAATTTTCACTGCACTATCTCTCTGCTCAGTCACAGTCTTACAATTTTGGATTTTAGCACAAAAAAATAAAAAAGAGCTGTGAATAAGAAACCTTTGCCTGCTGTTCATCTTTTAAATTATCTGAAATATTTAACTACAAAATTGCTTTTGTCCTCTTCCCCTAGTACAATATTGTTTGAGATTCAGTCACCCGAATACCTGATATGTCCATATTTTCTGTTTGACATTTTTCTCTGTGAATACTGGATAGGATTTTCTTATTATAAAGGTTTGAACTTTAGAGAAACAGTGATATATAAACAAATCTTCTGATTATTTTTCACGATTTGCAGCAGCATGAGAATTGAAATGTAAATGAGTGGCTCTCCCAGCTGAAAGAAGAGAACATTTACCACTGTGCCTCTTAGAACAGACCTGTGGGAACTTCCCTGTAGGAATTAAAAAAAACAGTTCGCATATATTAAAGCAGAACAATTGAGAGAGACAAGAAAGACAAGGTTCTGGGAGATAAGAATAACAATCCTGCTAACCATAGTTGATTTGCATTTAAATATCAGAAGCTAGAGTAAGCAAATAAAAAAAAAAATTCTCACTTTTTTCCTCATGGTTAGTGTCAAACAGTGTAAAAATAAAGGATGAGATGGAATCTCAACATCGTACATACGCAGGAGAAAATGTAGCAGTACAAATAAGTATTTGAAAATTCCTTTTACTGATAATGGATCATGCACTTTGACATATAGGTTGTAAACTCCCCTCTGGTCAAAAAGTCTGTTTATCTAAATTTATTCCATAGCCCTTATTCCAAAGAAATTGTATGGAGAAATAATGGATTAATGAACACACACACACACACACACACACACACACACGAAAAAAGCTTGTTAATGCAAGGCTGAATCCTACCATGTATTGTATAAGCTATGTGTGTGTGAAAAATTAGTAGAATTTGTATTGTGTCTTGTTGCGCCTATATAAAAGCTCACAAAATTACCAGATAAGGTGTGTACACACAGCTTTTTGAATGTACATTTCCAATTCTTGGAATGGGATTTCCCACCCTGACATTCTAACTTGCCCTGTTTATCCTTCCTCCCTTACATTATTCATCCTTGCTTCCATACAAAAACACAGAGCTTTCGGTCTATGCGCTGAAGTTAATTGGGTGAGGATTTTCCACAGGTCGTTTGCTCCTCAAACACGAGTTATGTGTAGGATCATTTTGCCACTCTCTAAGAGCCTGATGTTTAACATGGTACAGTCAGTTTATCTGTGCAAGTATCTATTCACTATGTTTAATCAATCAAATAAAGATATGTTAATGACTTTGCCTCTCACAGTGGAATTGTGTTGATCGCTTTGATCTCATAACAGTAACTAAGCAAACAGTTGCCTTAGCACTGTTTTGGTTTAAAGTGAAATTTTGTTTTGCCTTCTAATTCTGACCTTGGGTAAGAGTTAAATTCAATGTATAGTAAAGTCTTTTACTGGACACCTTATAATTTCGGAGATTATTTTTTAACCTTTACCTTAAACAGTTTGGCAGGTAAATATTCCATCTATGAGATTGGAAATCATGCTGATTTGGTTCCTGCCCTGCCTTCTGATCTGCTGAGTGACTATGTGAGTCACTCAGGCCCTAAATTGCATCTCTTGTTTCTGATTTGAATGTTGTTTTGCCGCACAGTAAATCCTATTGAGTCTGAAAGAGCTGCAGTGGGGGAATAATAAACCCCTACTGGGACTACATATGCAGATAATTCAGGTGACTGAAATATAAATGCTAGTATCTAACTTAGGTCAACTTCAGCATTTTCTGACTATCTGCAAAGCAAATGCAATAATGGAACAGGTTTGAAAATTGAATTTCTATTGGTTAGTGAATTCCTTGAAACTGTTACTTGTTTGGGGGTTTTTAATTGAAAAGAAGTGGGAGATCTTTGCATCAGAAATTTCTCTTTTATCTAATTCCATTTTCAACTATTCTCATATATGTTCATATAATCTCATAAATGTTCATAATAGGAAATTTCCAATATTTCAGGTGATCCCCAAATGAGGCTGAGATGGGTTACCCAGCTCACTGGTGTGAGAGAGAAATCTAATTCTCTCTGTGGCTTCACCTAAATTTGGATGAAGAGTCATAGGCAGAGCATATGAATCTGGAAGAGTAACCTCTGCAGCTGAGGCAAGGACCCAACTGTTATCTTCATGTTGTGCTGGTTACAGATTGAAAACTTTCCTGGCATATTTCAGAACAACAGACAGTTTGCTTTAAAGAATATCATGGAAAATGGGCTCTGGGCTGGCTGACTGTGCCTTTCCCTCTTTATTCTCACCTATAACAAAGAATTCCCTCTGTCATGAACATCCTTTATTTGCCTAGCAGAGAGATTGGGGATCTGGGCAACAAATTTCAGTACACATGGTATTAGGTGCATCTTTTTTATTGTGAAGAACATCAGGATTTATTGTTGCTCTAGGATAATATTGACCTTGGCATCTCTTCAGTTAATATTTAACTCTTGGGTCAATAGATCTGGATATTCACTTATTCAGAAGTCAGTATCAACTTAATTGTTATTGGCAGGATATACCATAAAAATCTTTGGAGGCTGAAAATTGAGTATTTGTTACTAAATGCTATGAAGAATATCATAGTAAAGACCTGATGCAGTGATGACAAAAATAATCTCATGGTCATAAAATTTTTGTATATGGAGCCACTAGTTGTGTTTGAGTAGAAAAAGATGCTTAAAAATGGACACCAGTCAGCAGTACATGTTTGGGGTTTGGTTCTTTTCTTTCTTGTATTTGTTTAGATCAGTAGTAGCAGAAATTATTTCAGTGAATTAGGAACAAAACCAAATTTCTAATTCCCATTAAAAATTATTACATGCTAATTAAATGAGCACATAACCAATATTTCAAGGGAAGACAAGTACTTCGTCTGTCTGCCTAGAAATCTGTTAAGCATAAGCACATTCTGAAAGTGTTTTGTTTCTGTTTTTAATCTTTGTGTATTCATCACGTACCAAGCACACTAAGAGCATTGATCCACATCTGTAGATAACACAGTAAGGCACCTGCTGATAACATATCCTCTACTCCTTCTGGTGTAGCATGATGCCATGGTCCTAGCCACAGGGAAAGAAGTGGAATCTGAGCTGCCAGCTCTCACTATTCTCATACTCATAACCAGGAACTACGATCTCCTGGCTGATGAAGCACACTTCAACTATGCTGAATTTATATGAGATAGCTATAGCACATCACCTGCCCAGCTACCTTCAGCAGTGGAGGAGCACTGGACTGTGATACAGAGATAATTCTTCATACCCAGTGTTTTCTCCTTCAAACCCAGTATCTCATTTTCTTCCTGTTCTTTGACACTGAGGCTCTCCATGGGAACGACACAGACACCTTTGTGACTAATGACTTGAATAAAAGGGATGTATTATATACTTTACAATTTCTGCTCATCAGCAGAAATTCATTTAAAGTTCTGCTTCTTGGAAATATCTTTCAGTTAAGCTGCTTTTAATATGCCATAAACATAACCATGCCCACTATGAGGTTGGTGGAGGTTTGGGTACATCACTGTGGCTAGCAAAACCCCAGTAAGGTCTGCTTGGTTCTTCTGGAGGGCCACTGTGTGGCAGTGACAGATTCATCTCTAATGAACAACAGAACCCAGCACTCCCACTGGGAGTAACAGAAATATCATTGGCCTTGCACGGAAACAGAGAAGTATGGCAACGATTGCATCTGTTTTCATTTGGGCACTCATATGTGTCCTGCCGTTTGGCACTTTCTTTTAACTTCTTGTGTAGTCCTATGATCAATAGGAAATAAAAATGGAGAAGGAAGAACCTTTCAGGGACTAGAATCACTGCCTGTGTGATGGTCAGATACCTGATCTATTATCATATATTAGTAACTCCTACACAGTAGAAAAACATCAGTCCTTTTATGGCTTTTGCGCCAGCTTCATGAGTTAGGAGCACTCAGGATGAAGATACAAACAGTTAAACAGGTGGCGACAGGCTGATTCAAGAAGAAACAAAGATTATGTTATATATAGATAGGCTAATATATATATTAGCACACATAAACTTTGCTTTTATAAATAGAAATCAATTAGTCTTCTGAGATGCCTAGCTTTATTAATTAGTTATTATTAATTAGTATAATGGACATATGAGTATGCATGCATAGAATTCAGACTGTGTTGATGCCAAACATATAATGATACTGGCCAAGTTAAGCTCTGACGGCACTGTGACCCTAATGATGTGGTTTATGGTGATGTAAATAACAAATAAAATAGGGTATTTCAAGGATCATGCCAAAATACACAGGTAGAGTTCACAAGTGAAAATGTACATAACATGGCTGTGGAGATGAAGGAGCATGACTGAGAGACAGGTTTTCCTGCAGTTCTTTTTTTCAAAGATAAATTCTCTGCTACCTGTTGTTCTAATCCAGACAATAAGGCTTTGCGTATAAAGGAAATAATTTTTATAATGGGTTTTTCTCCTTTAAGCCTTAGTTTTAATGAAATTCAGTCTACTTAAATCTTGCCTAAATTTAGATTAAGGACATGTAAAATCCCTCAAAGAGTGAACAGCAACCTAGACTGTCTGTGCTCCAAGAATATTGCTCCTGTAGGTGCTTATAATCGTAACATGCCCTTCTGTTTAGCCTAAATGTTCCCTGGATATCTAAGTGTAGTTGTTCAGTTGCATGGATCAGTAGGAGTGAGATGAGCTTCCATATCATGTCTGAGGGTGCTTTGTAGCCAGATGGGCACCCATCTCTGGCAAAATTCCCAGAGAAAGTGCCAACGTTAAAATGGGCAGCACTGCAACTAGTAATGCTGCTCCCCCACTCCCCCCTTGTCTTTTTACTTTTTTGTGAAAAATTAAGATTTTGATTAAGAGTTGTCCACCAAGAACTTGGGTTCTGTGCCCATGCTTCAAGGTGCCTTGAACTTACCTTACAGGATATTTCATATTTCCTTTCTGTTGTTCAAAAATACAGTATTCTTATAATAACTCTGACAGCTTTCTGTGACTTTGCTGGGGTGAACTTAATTACAGGATGGGTGTTTACCTGGCTTATCATTAATGGTCAACAGAAGTAAAAGGCTTATGCAGCATGATAAAGAAAAAGAAAAGTGGCTGCTTTGAAGAATACAGAGGACAAATTTCCTTCATCAACCTCTAAATAGTTCAACAAATGTAGTATGTGAGGACCCAGCAGACATTTTAAGATGAGGTAGAACAGTAAGCAATAGCTAAAGTGGCATCAGTCAGCTGATGGGGTTAAAAAAAAAAAGAATGGCACTGAATGTGTTACAGTTACTAGATGTGGGGGCACTTAATGAAATTGCCCTTGCCCATCTGAAGCCATGTTTCCAGTGCCTGAGGCATAACACCTAGGATCACAATGCTCCTGCTCTTCTCCCTCTCATTACATGTGCTGGTTTTGACTGGGGTAGAGTTAATTGTCTTCATAGTAGGTAGTATGGGGCTATGTTTGGGATTTGTGCTGAAAACAGTGTTGATAACACAGGGATGTGTTCGTTACTGCTGAGCAGTGCTTACCCAGAGCCAAGGGCTTTTCTGCTCCTCAGCCCACCCCACCAGCGAGCAGGCTGGGGGGCAGAAGGAGTTGGGAGGGGACACAGCCGGGACAGCTGACCCCACCTGACCCAAGGGACATTCCAGACCATAGGACGTCATGCTCAGCATATAAAGCTGGGGAAAGAAGGAGGAAGGGGGGATGTTCGGAGTGATGGCATTTGTCTTCCCAAGTCACCGTTAGGCATGATGGAGCCCTGCTTTCCTGGAGATGGCTGAACAGCTGCCTGCCCATTGGAAGTGGGGAATGAATTCCTTGGTTTGCTTTGCTTGCATGCGTGGCTTTTGCTTTACCTATAAAACTGTCTTTATCTCAACCTATGAGTTTTCTCACTTTCACTCTTCTGATTCTCTCCCCCATCCCACCGGGTGGGGGGGAGTGAGTGAGCAGCTGGGTGGGGCTTAGTTGCTGGCTGGGGTTAAACCATGACATATACTCACCTGCTCAGTAATGGTGGTGGGCAGAAAACTTTCCATACCTGGCCGGCACAGTATTCTTGCAGGTGGATGTAATTACATCTGCTCATTTGGGACAGGATTCCTAACAATGCTATGACTATATTTGTTTAAATCTGACATTTTAATTTTATGAGAGGCAAGTGTTCTTGCACTCCAGCCAGCAGCATGGTGTGTCCAGGGCATTTCTTCAGCTGGCTGATGTGGGAACGGCGTGTTCCGCTAGCACTGACACCGGAGCAAGTCTGTCTGCAGCACTGGGGAAGCTCACAGTTACTCGTGAGCTGAGCAACTCACACTGCATTAGATCTGCCACAGAGTTGTTATTTATGGTACAAGACTTTCATTATACTTAGGGGGCTGAATTCAGATTTTGTAATATAAACAGAATTCCTGTTTTCAGCAAATCTATTGAAACAGGAAAAGCAGGTACCCAGTTGCCTGGTCTCCTTCTAGAAATTTAGGTCCTGCTTTCTTGACTGGCAGTGGTTTGGCTTGAACAGGAGGGGCAACAAAGCAAGCTGATGCAAGAGACTACCTGTTCTCCTGGGATAGTAATCAATGCTGTGGATTCAGGACTTTCACTTCTTGGGTCACTGCTTTAATTACTGGACTAAAATGCAAAAGGCAGAGCAGCGGTTCTGGTCCATTAGGTTCTTGTCCTTAGAAGAGGGCTGAATAATCTGGATGACAAGTGAATGAACAACCTTGATGTTTCTTACTGATTTCTTGTACTCTGCATGGGCACTTCACTTTAGGCCAAGTGACTTTCCCTCTGCAGTTTTCAGCAGCATTAGTGAGAGCACAGAAATTTGAGGCAGATATTTTAGGCATCAGGGGCTGCCCCCAGAGTCAAGTGTTTACCATTTTGGTGAGATAATAGTTATGTTAGGAACTTCTGTGGGCGAGCAGGATTCTGCTCGGAAGGGATGTGACCAGCAAGCTCATACGTATGTGTACATCCCAGGAAGCAAAGCCCTAACCAGATTTTAAGGAAGACATCCCCTCACAGGACCCTGATGATGAGACAGTCATGCAGCCACCAAGTTGGATCTCTGTATTTCTCTCCTGACAGCACAGAAAGCAGATAGGGCTTGGGAAATGGTATCTCCCAATCCTCAAAATCACCTCCTCTGCTGAAGCCTGCTGGGAGCACTCATGCAGGTGTGGTTGGATACTGCTGGGATGTTTCTGTTTAAAACAACAGTGTCAATATTCTCTTCTGGTTTGCATATAGCTCTCACCACTGTGCTGCTAAAGCCTTTTGAAAGTACTGTAAGCAACATGATTATCTACCATCATGTGCAGTTCTTTTCTTTCCCCAAGGACAAACTTTGCACATGTCTTTGAAGATTATTTAATAAATAATATGCATACTGTGCAATCTGTGATTGGAAACAATGCTGAAGGTGTGTTTAGAAGGAAAAAAAAAAAAGAGTGAGGTTTCTGATAGTGCCATTGAATGGTTGTGCTGTGGTCTGAGCTTGCCCCTGGAGGTCCTGCCTTCCCAAGCTGTGAGCGTGTACTGGGCAGCTCCAGTCAGTGTCCCCAGCAGCAGGGCTATATGGTGCAGTCCCTCCCAAAGCTTGGGACGTGCTAGGACTAGAGAGCTCTTTGAATGCAAGGCTAATTTTGCTGTGTTGAGTACATTAGGAATAGCTTTAACGGGAACAAAAACTTTGAAGCTATTCCTAAACAAGATTCTCTCTCTAGTTTTAGGTATGGAAGATGCCTGCATTCTGGAAACAGCCTTTCATAGGGTGGTCTGTCAGGAATAATAATGCCTGGTGAAAGCTGAACTTCCCAAATAGCAAAATGTTGAAATGGCAGGTTTAAAAACAGAGGAAGTGTTGAAATAACAGTGTTTCAACACCTTTTCTGTCACCATCCCAAGTACCTGGCATGCGAAGGTAACAGCTGTTTCCGAGACATTTGTGAAGATCTTTGGTTGTAGTCTTTCCTTATGGAGGAGTGAAGCGTGTGATAGTGGCAGTTTTTAAATTTGTAGTGAAATCTGTTCTTATGAAAAGCACCTGATCAGCAGAACAGGAGATGCATGTCTCTTTTAGGAAGACGTTAGGGTTTTGTTGCTGGGGCAACAGTGGTACATGGGAAACGTAGATTCAACTTTTCACTCCAGCACAGATTTTCTGTGTATCCTTAGGATCAGTTAGGCATTGACTCAGTAAAGCAACTTGATTTTCTGATGATGTGATTGATAGTATGTGTTTAAAGACATGGTGAAACAAAGACCTTTCTTCTGTCCACATACTTTGTCTATGTTATTTGTAAGCCATAAGCTCCTCAGGACCAGAACTGTCTCTCACTGTGTGTTTGTGCAAATGCCTAAAACAAAACAGGTCTGTGGTCAGGTCCTGGGGTGCTATCATAACACACAAATTAACAGCAGTGGTAAAAACACATAAAGCTCATCCAAGTTAGTGGAAAAATGGCTTTGTCCTTTAATGTGGTTTTTTTTTTCCTTTGAAAAGCCAAATTCTATGATGAAAACTCCACTGAATATAAGTTCGAACAAAATTTAATGCCTAGATTGTCAGCAGATCCATTGGATCAGGCCCTTCTGCTGCCAGAGCTTCTCCTGTCATGTGCTTGAGGGGGTTGGAAGTTGTGTTTCCATGGTTATGTAGCTCCCGACTTTCTTTTAATAACCCAGACAAGAGATTTGTTAATGTTCACTACTGATAATGGGAAGTTATAGAAAAAAATAACTCTCATGGGCTTTGAATTTTGTTCTGCACTGTGCAAAGAAGAAACATCAAGTAAAAAATAGCAACAATCCATCCACACAAGCTAGGAGCTACTCAAAAACAGGAAAATGTGACTCTTATGCCATTGCTTGTGAACAGCTCGAAAGTCAAACCACAATGCATCTACCACTATTGTAAATGTACCCTTCCCAGTCTAGAGTATTTACCTTTGGTGGCAAATTTGTGAAGAGCATCATGATATAGAAAGTGTTACTATTGCATTCAATGGTCCATTCTTTGTCTGTGATTGCATCACATTCCAGGGATCCTAATAAAATTAGACTCTATACCTATGAATAATATGTTGACAGAGGCTTTTATTCATCTTCTGCATGAGGGGGTGTCAAGATCCTTATTTTCTGTGGTCGATTGAACAGTAATTGACGTTAATGATCAGAACATGAAGTTACCAATATGGCTCTTGGCTTTTCAAAGTAGTGCTGCAGGGTGAGTAATTCAATGTTAATATCTATTATCTTTTCTATGTTAAAAGGGCAGTTACAAAAGAAATAAATTGGCTTTGTGCATACACTGGGGTTTGCAGTTTGTTGAGGAAAGATGTATTCTCAAGATCTGAAAATGTGTTTTAAAATAAGGGGTAAAAACAAATTCATACAATCAAGTTAGGAATTTTTATGATTCCAGATGAGAAATATTATTGGATGAGAGGCCTTAAAAAGCATGTAAATACATTCTGAAAAACTAACATTGAAAAAATGAATGCAGTACTTGTCAAAGTTCATGATAGCTGATGGCAAAAATGGAATTGGGATGACTTGGTACTATCAATGCCATTATATTCCCTGGTGATCTTCAGGATGTCACTTACGTGAAAGTGTTCACTCTTTTCACCTTGATTTTTCAGAGGAATTGAAAAAAGTATAACTTAAGCTAGGCTTGTTCAGCAACCTCGAGAATCAAACCTCACCTTTACATTGAGTTAGAAATCATATTTGAAAATTATACTTCATGCATCTGATTTTAGACAGACACATTTGATCCTATTACCTATATGACTGGAGTTTCTCCAATAATGATGAGTAATGATGGGCAATAATGGGTCATTTGCAAGTGTAAGGTTTTTCTGCAGTGCACTGCAGTATTTGTGTACAAGGAGTTACAGAAGTGCACAATGGTATTTGGTATCATAATTGTTTCAAATTACTTTATCATAACATTAAAGGAATTCAGGAAATGCAGATCCAGCTGCTTTTTTAGGATTCAATTTGATTAGACACTTGAGGAAGAGCCTAATTTATAGCCTATAAACTGTATCATTAAAATTAATGGTTTTAATGATAGCCTTAAGTATTAGTGACCATCCATAGCAATTACAGGAGTGATGCAAATACTTGAATGCAGGTTTTGGCTTGTGAAGAACGTACGATATTAAACCCATATTTTAGTAGTGATATAAAATGACCATTATCAGAGCCTGTTGTAAAAGTTGCTGAAACTGTTTTCAGTAGAAACAGAAGTGTTTTCATTATGTTTTGCAGATTAAGGGAGGTAGATCTTCAAATGCTAATTCATAGATAGCTACTCATGGCTCATAATCTTGTCTTAAAACTTTTAAAAGTAAGATTATCCTTTCACTGAAAGACAAACTACAGTTAGCAGTGTTCATGTGTGGTCATTGAAAATGTCTAGGAACTTTCTTAGAATGATTATAATTTATTTGTCTTCAGCACAAAAAGGAAATCAGTATTCTTATTCATGTGGTACTGAGACATTACACATCATGTGTAAATATCTCATTTTTCATTTGAAAACCTGCTACTTCCAGACCTATATGCCATCTGACTCTGTACAGAATTTAAATACAATGTCTTAGGGTAGGACCTGTACTACTTTTCTATGATCCAGGGATACCAGATCAATAATTGTGTATTTAAACCAGTCACATTTTAATCAATCTCAGCTGTGCAGTTGTGAATCCTTAAATATACTACAATATTATTTCCCCAAATGATAAAATTCTGCTTGAAAGGAATTTTGAATTTGTAAAGTTTCTGTTTCTGATTGTGTTTGCTGGTTTTAAGAGTGCTAGAATGATCATCTAAAATGAAGAAATGGTTACACGACAAGGATGCTACCAAATGTCACATCTGATGATAGGATGAGTCAAGAGTTAAGGAAAGGAGTAAGGGCATCTCTAGGCTGCAGTTTCAGATAGATAAATAGATACATGCAGGAAAGTAATTGCATTTGAGTCCAACCACTAATGTCCATTCCTTCAAGAAGACAGAAATTATGTCTGGGGCAGATGCATAGACAGATTATACATATGGAGATTTAAGATTTATTCCAGTCTGAGACCCTGAAAGAAGGATTACCCTAAAAAGTGAAGGTGGAGTTGAAG
This sequence comes from Harpia harpyja, assembly GCF_026419915.1. Lineage (NCBI taxonomy): Eukaryota > Metazoa > Chordata > Aves > Accipitriformes > Accipitridae > Harpia > Harpia harpyja. The sequence goes on from NC_068945.1 coordinate 58,369,142, forward strand.
ACAAACAGGCACGTGGGAGCTGCAGAGAAGGGTACTGCAAAGGAGATGCTTGAGCTGCATAGGGGTGACGTCCCTTATCTCTTGTCTCAGGGGTCCCCCATCAAGACTTACTAATGTGCTCCTGCTGAATGGAATTCATTGATGTGATAGATTTGGTCCTGGGAGAAATATTCCCTTTCCTTGTCTCTGAAAGTCAAGTCAGAGGTGGTAAATCTCACAAATGAAAAGATACAATCCGTTACAGTTTCAACAGATAGAGCAGAATTTGTTCCCCACCTCAAACTATTTGCAGTCTTGAATTCTGGCTGTTCTCATAAGAAACGGAGATGGCAGATGTGAGTCTTCTCATGGTGTGGGTGGAATTGGACCTGGCTCTTATCGAGTCATAAAACCACATAACCAAGAAATAATCTTTATTTTTTCTGGGTTATCACCTAGTTGCAGGGCTCAGTGCACACACATGAATGTTTTCCCAGGGACAGGGTTGCAGAAGGGACACGTGGCTGTGGTGGGGGGAGAGAGTGGGACTGCCCTGTTCAGAAGGGCAAAGCGTGGGAAGGCATTTCCACCCTTTGTGCTTTAAGAGAAGGTAGGGATGGCTGTACCAGCTCAGATCTAAGTGCCACATGGCCCAGTGCAGTATTTGCAGTGGCAGACAATTCTTAATTTCTTGGACATGCATCAGAGCTAGGACAGCAGATGCTTTCTCAAGCCTGCCGATTTTTGATTCAGGTACTTTGTCGTCTCCATACTGAAGGGGGACTGCTGGCACGTGTCTGTTAGCACCACGTAGACAGTAGCTCTGGTTGGAGCTGAGTTAGCTATCCAAGTAAGGTGCTTGTAAGGTGCAGTGGGGTCAGATGGCATTTATGAGATACCCCCATCTCCTCTGGGTCCTCTTATGTCTAGGTGGCTCTTTGCTGACACAATTACTATTGGCACCACTTTGAATTTCTCTGAGGATAAGGAGCCAAAGAACATAAACATTAGGACATTACAGTGCTCAGTGCTACAGTGACTATTTTATTTTATTTTTCCGTGGAACAAGCTGTACCCCTAATGAAACATCTTAAACCTGATAATAAATATCCTGTTTCATGACATAGGCATTAATTACTTCTTCAAATGAGCAGGTTTTGAAGTCCAAGTACTGAGATCTAGTTCTGAATCAAAAGGTAACATTCACCTCTTCGAAGGGGACCAGAAGTAGATTAATGAGTGATGAGGACATAATTTTCTAGGAGAGAAGTATTGTGTGAGCTGCTCTGAGAGGGAAGAAACATTCTCTAAGGCCAAATTCACCCAAGCTTTTAAGTACCGATCAACACTGAAGAATTGTGTTCAGTGAAACATTTCACATGCTTAAACTCAGATTTTTTTAATTACCTAGTTGAGCTGGAGTCAAGAATACTTTGCAATCAATAGCATAATGAAAAGTTTAAGGGAAGCATAAGAAATATTTTCTACTAGTCAAGGAGGATTTTGAACGACAGATGCAGAAGCCAATGTAAAGTCCTGAAATCCAAAGAGAAGATGGTGCAAATTACAGTCTGGAAGGAATTATATGAACTTGACAAAGAAATGTATTTATTTTTAATTGAGACAAATTTATGGATATTTCAGAACCAATAAACATCAATTTGCAAAATAATGATTTACTCATCTCAGTCACAATAGACTTAATCAAGCTATTCAGAGAGCTCATGTGGTTCATAAAGCTCTATTCTTTCTCTCCCAAAAAAGCTGATTCTGGGATGTTTACCAAAGAGAAGGTATTAAAAAATGTCAAGAATATTTCATGTAGAAATACAATAAAAATTTATGATGCACAATTTCACAATTTTTTTATCTTAAAAAATACAAAAGCAATTTCTCTAAATAATTGAAAAAATCTAGTTCAGAAAAAAAATAAGGAAAAAATCTCTAATTTTGTTAGTCTTTATTCTGTAAAAAGATGGAAATCTGAAGTTCATTAAAACCCATAATTTTTTTCTGGTGCTGTTTTCCTGTTGAAAATGCTTCTCCTATAACAAGAGGTTATTCAAGATGAAAGCAATTTAAGCATCTTCTCACTCCCAAATATGTAAAACCATTAATGACCCTTATATCTCTGCATCATGTCCCTACCTCAGCTATGCAACATGATTTCTCTCATGGCACAGTGATCTCCCCTCATTCTGAGAGACCACAACTATCCATGGCCCCTTTGCTGTTTCATAGGTAACACTGTCAAACTGAGAGCTGTCTCTGATACAAAACAAATTTGGATAGAAATTTTAAGTTAGTCATTGTTAGCTATTTGATTGCCTAATATATGCATGTTGATTTGAAAGTTGATTATGTAGATTCATAGGTATCTCCAATATTTGTGCCTCCAGGTTTGATCTTTGTCATTTGTGGTTGCTTTACATATGAAAAATCTAAAACTGAATGATTTTGGTTTACATTATGGTTAGTCTCTCATTTAAAAAGAGATACAAAGATATTATTTCACAAATAACATGACTAAATTGCATACATCTTATCTTCAACATTTCGCTGGAACACCTGGGACTGTTAAGTCTTCTCAGCTCTTTTCCGAAGCCACAGCAGCACCTTTGGCTGCAGTTCTACTGGTAACACAGCTGATTTAAGCAGTGCCCATCTCTGCTTAACTCTGTTCCTGTACCACCCTTCCTTATGGCAGCATAACTTTTGTGGAGCACGTGGTGGGCCAGATCAGGAGCTGATAACCAGGAACAAATAAGTGGTTTTGGTTGGATGATTACTGGGTTTTCTTTCAGAGTTATTTTGACTGTGGCTCCACTCCATCACCAGGATCACTGCCCTGTTCACAGAGCAGTTGCTGTTCACAAGCTGGTAAACAAGTGCAACTGAGGAGGAGGTGGTGTTACACTCAAAATTTTGTTTATGGGCAAAGAGTAAGCACACTACATATATGTAAAGCCAAGAATTTATTGTTGGTATAATGGAAATCTTAACAGTGTAATTCAAGTATCATTATTACTCTGGATCTATTTGTTACTTTAGAAAAAGAGTAATAATGCAGTTAGAGTACTTCTATACAGAAAAAGTCTCAGTAATAATGCAGTTAAAATGTTAACACGCAGTTATTAGTTTTCTGTGCTTTGCTTGGGGAATGCTCACCCTTGCATTTCTCCTCTGAACTTAGAGTCAGCAGCTTCGTGCTGCTGGAGACGATAAGACCGTAAGCCATCAGCCTCCAGACTCCTTTGCTGGGAAGAATCCAATGTTGATGTTGCTGGTTTCTTCCTCCTTACTCAACCCATTTTTTATAGATTTTCCAACACACATTTGCACCTTTCCCTTTGTTCATTGCTCTGCAGCTCCATGTTACATCCAGATTTATTATCCATGGTGCTCTTTATGTTAGATACTGCTGTTTTCTTCTCTTTGTTACCGTTAAAACCAGCCTTGTCCAGCTCCAGGCCTGCATTGCTTTGCCTGCTGGTGCGTGGTTTATAGCCGTGGGCACGCCTGTGCCCCATCTCTTATCATCCCAGACTTGCACTCTTCTATGCTGCATCCTGCCTCTCCACTTCTCAAGGTCTCTGCTATTGTAGCAGGCTTGTATTTCTCTACACAACATCATTGTATTAAAGTTGTAAATATTTCATTCTACACAGAATAACTGCTCGTTACAGCTATCTGTATAAAACCACGGTTGTACCACACACAGATAAGCAAGAGTAGAACAAATTAGCCATAGACACCTGAAAGCTACAGGCAGGTCAAGAAAAGTTCAGGCAGAACAGACCTGGCAAGCCTCAGTCCTTATGGCCTCTAACTTAGCAATGGCAATACTGTGTTGCAGGGCTACGGTGTTACAGTGGTGAGGAGGGAGTGAACAGAGAAGCTGCTGGGTTAGGGGCTGTTGAAGCCAGCTCTGTGCAAAAGAAAATTTCCACTGCAGTTTGGTTTTAAATCTAAGACTATCATCTGTTATAAAGCAGCTTGGTTTTAAATCTATATCTGTTCTAAAACCTAGTAGATGCTCTGTAATAATGTAGGTGTTGTTAGTAATTCTACATCTGCTCAGACTGAATCTGTCCTCATTTCTTAGTAGAAAAGCATTTAGTACACATGGAAAAGGTGTGAATTCATTGGCCAGGCAGCTTAAACAGCTTCATTCAAAGCTCTCTCCTTCTGAGACACACATTCCCACTCTCTCTTGTGACAACACCAGCAGTCCCCCAGCCAATAAAAGCAAAGACCTAATCCAGCTGATACCTCCAAGGTGAGGGACTCAACTGAATCAAGTCCCTGACCTTGCTTCCAGCTTAGTTACAAAAGCTTGGGTGATCTCAGATGAGGTAGTTGGAGTAATTCACCAGGGTCAGGGGCAATGATGGGACTGCTTGTTCTGGCAGGTTCTTAAACTGCTCTGACACTCCACCTAAAGCTTAACAAGAAGCTATTGAGGATGGCTTTTTGGCTACCACACTATCTACCTGGACGCTTACGGACATTTTTAGCTGAGTTTCTTTACCCTGTATGTGTTGTGCAGATATAAATACAGAGCTATGTGTCCTTTCCACTGTTTCTCTCCTCTTTTTTTCAGGACATGACATATTAAAGCTGCCTTGAGGCCTGTTAGCAGCAGATCAAAATATAGTAGCTAGATGAGGGAATAACTAATCTTATCTAAAAATAGCATGTCTGTTCAAAAATGCTTAAAAAAAAAAAAAAAAAAAGTTGGATGAACTTTGCATTAACTAGGGCTTCTCCATAGCACAAATCAAAGAAGACAAATGCAATATGAAATGTGGGCATTTAAAAATGCTCTGGGCTGTATGCTAAAAATAAGTTATCTTTTTAAGATATAACTGTATGAGGATGCTATTTTGAACCACAGCGTAAGTGCTATGGGAACATTACACAAAACTCATGCTGCCATGTACAGAATCAAATATTTTTTGAATCGCTCTAGTGGTCTAAGCAAAGGACTGATGTGTGAGGAAGGCACATCTCCAAGCAAGGTGATTCTGAGTCAGCAGCTCTCTGAGTCTTAAACACTAAGAAAAACACAGTCCTGCTCTCCCTCCATGATGACTGCTGGGTGTAATGTACAGTGTATGGCAGAAGCTGAACTTCAAAAGGAAGAATGCCATTAAGACTGTCTATTATTTCCTTTAGAAACTCAAAATGTGAAGTATAGCTATTAGCAAATGTAATGCAGGGTTGTGGTTTGCATCAAAACTGTTCTGTGGTAAAAGTACTTCAGTTCTCACTCTTTCATTAACAAACACAAGGAGCACATTTCAAATATACTGCATTAAAAGACTCTACTGTCCTAACAGCCCTGGCAATGAAGAGTCAATGTACCAGTATTGCCCCCTTCTGTCCAATATCCTGCTTTAGGACATAGTTACACGAGATGTAGTTTTTAGTGGTGAAGCTGGCTTTGAAAGTTACTGTTCCCCTCTTTCAAAGCCAGATGTGACTATTTATCATGCTGTCCTGGCACGTTCATCTGTGTTTTCAGTTGTGCCAGTTTAACTATTTGTGGTTGTGCACTGCAGACAGGTGCACAGAAATTTGACTTAAAAAAACCCCAACCACCCTTTTGTTCTAGGAGTGCTGTCTTTGACCAGATCCCTTTCATGAGCTTGGGCCACGGGCAGTTGCCCTGGCACAGTTGTGCTACACTGCTCTGAAAATGGAGCAACCAATGGCAGGATTTCAATCATATTCAGCAATGGTTCCTCCTTTCCTTTTAATTATTTCAGAAATCACATATTTCGCTTCAGCTATGGTTTGTGTATGCCTATTTTACCTGTAAATTTGGTGTGGTGAAAGAATTTTTAATATAATCAAAAGCAACAGTGAAATCAAGCCAATGGCAATATACCTGTGGATTAAATAAGCTCGGGCTTCCACTCAAAATAGATGTTATCTCTGTATTATTATCATCATCACCATCATCTATTCTAAACTCTTGACTAATACATGCCATAAGGCTTTCCTGAATAAATTTTCTTGAATTAAATATTCCTTTTATAAAAGAAAGAAAAAAAAACAACCCCCCCTCCCCCGACAACCTAACAATATACCTGACAATAATCTTGTTAGGTTATCTTAGTGGTTAATTATCCCTCTTCTTAAAATTCTCACCTTCTTTTATTTCTGAATCTGAACTTCCCTTGCTTCAATTTGCAGTCTCTGGATCTTCTTTTATCTACAAGGTTGATGAGCCAGCTACAATCAGATTGTTACCCAAATTAGAATTTACAGCCCATAATCAAATCACCTTTTTTTGGTTTAAACTAAATGGATTCAGACCTTTGAAGATTTCATTGCAGGCAGTGTTTTCTAATCCTTCAATCATCCTGAATCCTCTCCATTCTTTAGTTCTTCTTCAATCCTATATGGCAGGAATAGACATAGTATTCTAGTAACAGCAGTACTGCTGCAAAACCACTGATATAATCTCTCTACACAAATCCAGTATTTTCTCCTTAGATATCAGAGAATCACATTAGTCCTTTCACCCAATGCACCCTTGAAGGTGATCAGATTTTCTGCCCCTGCAACTTGCTTTCTGCCTTCTCTGAAAGCACAACAGCATCCCATGAACCAGGTCCAAACTGGAGAATTCCTGAAGAGCCATCCTGCACTATACAAGTGCTATTATCTCCAAAACTTTGTTTCAAAGTATGATAACTTGAAGAAGAGAAAAAAAGTGGAGACAAGTTAGAGAAAAGAGAAGGAAGAAAGAATTCAAGGCAGTTAACAAGAGTTATATATGTGCCACTCCATAAACCCACACAGAGAGATTATATACCCTCCCTGTACCTTCCCTTTGATACCTTTATGCATTGCAGACTGCAGGTTGCCTAATATATTCCAGGCAACACTAAGCATGTCTATCTCTAGACTTCATTTCTACACTTCTTTTGACTATTTGAAAAAACAGAGATGAACATAAATCTTCATCTTCTCAAACTCTTCTCAAATGTCTCACATAGAGTAGCAACAGGAGTTATTACTTGCTTTATGTTCCCTTCTACTCTTCCAGTCCAATGTGGAATAAATAGACCTCAACACTCAAATGCAGACTAGGAGTAACATATTTTGTAATCATCTGAAATCCATTAGCATTTCCATTTTCTAGGCCTAAAACTGCTGTATTGAAATCCTGGCAGATTGTTTTGGTATGCCCTTCTGCTTTGGGAATGAGTCAGTTTTTAATGCCATGGCATATGACTATCCAGCTCCTTGGAGTAGCCTGCTTCAGCCACTGGGATCAGGTACTAGCTGTTTCAGTCTGGTGCCTTCCACTGCTAATGAGCTTGGCCTTGGGTTTGAAATAAAAGTGACAGATATGACTGAAGAGGCTATGGAAGGCTTGCATTTTCCATTTTGAAGACAGTTCTTCTTCTTCATTTGGCTAGTGGTGTTGTATTACATATTATTTAGTGCAAACATTCTGGGTTTCCCAATATGAGTTATTCCAGGCCTGATCTAGGCTCTACTTCTTGGATTGTTCATATACGTGACATCATTCACTGGGTTAAAAATTAGAGAAGGTCTGTGGAATGGATTCATAGTTTTCCACCTTTCCAGGTGAAAGCCCTAGCTACCAACTTGTTCTCTAGATTTATTCCTGACTGTACAACATCCTTGTTTTGACAGAACAGAGTATATCCTGACTTAGTGGAAGCAGCCTGGTAAGGCAAAGAGAGCCTTAAAATTTAGTAAAATTTTATTTCACCTACTAGCATAATTTTTTAATGCTTATGTTAGCCCAGGTGACTTGGTCAGGTTTTGGTGGTTTGCACAAAGTATGACAGAACCATGCCCTGTTTCAGCAGTTTTTTAACTTGGAGTTCAATTATTTCTTTCTGCCAAAATAAAGTCCAACATAGGATTATTCTATACAGGGGTGTAACAAGCTCTGAATTAGGAAATAGCTGTTTATAATAGATTCCAAGGGTGTGCACCTGTCAATTGAGATACATTGTGCTGTGATAACCTGGCCTAATCTGTCTGTGTGTTCTTAGAGAAAGTCATCTTCTCCTTTTTAGTATGGGGGTTGCAAGCAGAGACCAGTAAGTATTACCAATCTTGTGCTCCATCTGGTGTATTGGCATATATTGGGCAGCAAAAAGGTCAAATTAGTCAAGAAAGGTGTCATCCTGGAAACAAGCAGTGGCAGAACTTCATCTGCTTGGGAACTTAAAAATTAAAACCTGAGGCATTATGGAGCTTTGGCAATTGCAGAGTTAGGCAGCATTTAAGTGCAGAATTCTCAAAATCATGGATTTGAAGCTGTGCTCTTAAATCCTGTGTAAATCCATGTTCAGCACCTACATCCATTGTGGCGCCAAGACCTTGGCTGTTAAAGCCTCACAGAAAATTACTGGGTCTTTGGTATAAATGAATGAGATTTTGGTCCCCAGCCCTAGAAGCATAGATCATCTTTGAAAACAGGATCTATTCTTTTCTGTGACTGCTGCTTTGAAAACAAACAATAAAATAATTATTGGACCTGTAAGTATAAAGCAATATTATTTCAACTTTTCAATAAATTCCTGTTAAAAATATGCAAGGGGATTAAAAATCCGTCTAGCTCTGACAACAATGAAAAATATATGCTATCAGTACTGTAGAATTACATGCAAAAATTACTAGTGATGTGCTGTATTACAATTAGGCATTAGAATTAGTACAATCCATGATCTAGTGTGCATGGAGAGGAAAGTAATAGTAAATCAGGCACATCCGTAACTGGGAAAATTTCAACTTGCTTTATTCAAGAGAATAAAATTTGTGTATGATTAACCAAGAAGCTGGGAATTACAGAAAAAGTTAATTCTAGGATTGCAGGGCTCAAGTAGCAGAGGAAAGAAAGTCTTGCATAATCAGCATGATTTTTCTTGAAGAAAACTTCTTCCAAGACATTAACAGAGGTTTTAGAAGGAAGAATACTCTCAATATTATACATGAACCATGTTTTGGCAGGAAATCTTCGATAAGTTATATTTTAAGTGAGGGAAGTCAAAATATTTTGGAAGTGTTAAAAGAGATGAGTGCAGTAATGTATATTATAAATGAAGATGATGCAGAGAGAAGAAAGAACAAAGAGGAGTGAATAAAAAAACCCACAGGTTGTGCTATCCATGAGTGCTGATCAGACGAGCACTACCTAGAGTAGGTGCTAACTGGGTACATTTTGGCTTGTAGACTAACCCAAGAAGGATGATGGGTACAAATGAAACCCAGAATCATGGAACAGATGAAGAAAGAAAAAAATAGAAATGAAGAATTTTCATGAATGAAGGAGAGATGGGGATCAGACAGAACGGAAGACAGGAAGAAAGGGAGTAGTCCTACAAGAAAGGAAAAAAGGACAACAGAAAACAAAAATGAAAGCACTGTTCTTGAGTGCTGTGAGGAATATAAGCAGTAAAAGATTGTTTAACTACCAGGCTGAACACATAGAGAAAAGACACTGACACACACTAATGCAATGCAACAAAACAAAACATTACTGGTGGACGAAGTGAAATGGGATATTACAGGGGTGTAAGAAATATGGCAGAAAAGAAGTTTGACTAAGACACAGGGTAAGAGCTATTCGGGAAAGGTAGGGATAAAGATACACATGATAGGTAGTTTTGCATATTAGTCATACAACAGACTGGAGGGATAAGTGATAATACAGGTAAAACAGGATTTCTCTGGTTCAGATTGCTTTGGGGATGGCAATACTAAGAGTCTGCAATAGGCCTCCAGGATAGGATCCATTAAGATAAAAATTCTGTAGCAGAGAGAAATACCAGGTGTAGGTTTGGCTCTAACTACCTGTAAGTGACTGCCAGTGTAGTAACTTATGGCAACCTGTAAGACAGAGAAGGATCGTTTCTGATAAAGAGACCAGATATGGGAAACTGGACTGAAATGGATAGTAATGAGAGGCCTGATTAATCAAAGCAATCAAAGGGTTAACAATCTGGGCATACTCATAGATGCTTAGTTGTAAGTGGAGCTGGCGGCCACAGTCTCCAGCTGAACTTCCACTTTCTGGAGAGCTGCCTGTCAGTGGTTGTTCAGCCTGCAAGAAGCCATTAATGTGGTTCTTGACAAACTGCTTGGATAAAAGGAAAGCTGCTTACTGCTCGGTGTGGGCTGAGTTCATGTCTGGAGAAATTAGAGAACAGGCTGGTAGGAGAAGCACGGCCTCGAAGGGAGGTTGGCACCAGCATCCGTCATCTCCCCTGTAGTTTTTAGAAAACGAGTGATGAATGTGCCTGTCCATTTTAGGTAGAAGCAAAGTTCCTATGCTCAGTCTGAGGGAAAGAATAATGTGCATTGCATAATCCTGGAAAGAACTAGCACATAAAGTTTCAAAGTTGGCAGCAAGAAATTTTATTGAATCTGTCAAACTGGGGATGGTACTGCAGCGAGAACAGCATTACAGTAATGATATCTGAAAGAAGGAAAATTGTAATCTTGAAAACTAGAGATCTGCCAGTTTGACCTAAGTATAATTAAAAGCTTTTGAACAAATTTGGAAGAGAAGAATAATTAAGACATGGAGATAAATGGAAAATGGGATTAAATGCGATATTGTTTTATGGAATCAGATCAGTCCAAACTAATTTGACATATTTCATCTAAGAGGTGCCTAATTTTCTAGAAAGAGAAAATATAGTGAATCTCATCTGCTGGGATTTCAGTAGAATGTCTGAGATTTCTAGGCCAGCTAAGAAGCACATTACATGCCCAGCCTCCTATTTAAATACATATTTCTGAGTAGAATGAAACCCAGATCAGTCTTGTTTAGGACTGTGCATAATATTTTAAGAGTTGACCACAGGTAAAATCCAATTTGAAATCCAATTTTTAACCAATTATTCACTCATCTTGGAGTTATTGCTTCTTATTCTTATTTCATTATATTAAGGAACATCATGCTAGATAACGTCAGAAACCTTATTAAAATCAAGCTGTATCACATATTTTTCTTTTGTTGTTATCTAATAAGCTATTTAATGAAACTAGAGTGGTTTCATATTAATTTTCTTGACAAAATCATGTTGGTCATTGTTTATCATCTAATTATGTTTTGGACACTCACAAATCAAACCTTTCATAAATTTCCCGGTATATTTCAAGATTTGAAACTAGGCTGATTAGATCTGTATTTCACCGAGTCCTCTTTTCTCCCCGTTAGTTTGGAGATAGAGAATTTGGTAGTCCTTTTCCAGTCCTCAAGATATTATCTGTGTGTCCTGACTTCTTAAAGATAGTAATCAGAGCTTATTTTGTCTATTTATTTCCTTAATCATCCAAGGATGAATTACATCTGGCCATGCCTACTGGAATACATGTGTCAGCTAAATATTCTGTAAGCTGTTTTTCTTAGTCTGACTTGTATTCTGATTTCCTTGAAAAAATATTTTAGTTATGTTTGTTAAAAATTAGCTTTTTTTTGGTAAGTGCCAGAGCAGAGAAAGAATGGAAATTTTACTCTTCTTTGAATCATCTGCATTCTTCCAATTTAATGTGTAATTGTAATGTAATGTGCAATTTTGTATATAATTTTCCATATATATCTTTCATGATCTAGCTTTAAAAGCAACTGCTATGCTTTCCTGTAGTTCTCAAAAGGTTTCAGTAGTTACAACAAACCATGTCCTCTGAAAATCTAACCTTATATATGAATATTGTTTTTTATATCCTCAAATTAGTCAGTTTGTTCTACAGTTATGCTACCTGCCAAGTATTATGTGGGTATCTGCATTTGAATTTAAGAAGTATTTATTTTAGAAAAAAATACTTTCCCTGTGACAGATATGAAAAGGCGGGGGGAAATTATTTGGCTTGTGTTTCTTGCTTTGTCACTGGCATATTTTCTTTGGATTTGCATGGCAGGTAGTACAGCATTTTTGATTGCTGCATTAGTCTCCCTCACTCTAGCATCCTCTGATGTAGTGTGAACTGGCTGCTTAACCCATACAAATCTGCATTTCACTGTTGTAGTCAGCTCCACAAGTACTGATTACTGAGGCTAAGGTAAATTAGATCAAAAGAGCTTTTCTAAATACAATTCTTTTAATAAATCAATGCCAACTCCATTTTTTCTGGGGTTTGTATTGTGAGCTTTCCTGCTTTATTTTGTGAATTTTCAAGTGCACTATTTCTGTGCGTAATGCCTTTTAGAAATTAACCTTTGCTTTCTCCCATGTGTTAAAATTCAGCATCATAGATCTTGATTTATCCTAGGTGACAATCACGAAGAGTTTGGAGGCACTGCACAATCATGTAAAGTGTTAAGTTTCTGCAGCGGAGTGTTGTAGTTCAGTAGTTCACCATTTTCCACCATGTTACATCCTGTAGCTGTACTATGAAACTCCTGTTTTCACATTATTTGCAAATCACACTGTCACTTGCAAATGTTCAAAAATGCAGATGTACTCAGTCCTGTGTGTCTCTCCTATCTAGATGCCTTAGCCACATCTATGACAACTGTGGAAATGCTATTTGTACTCTGATTTCTTAACAAAGATCTTTCACCAGCAGATTAAACAGTCAATGCTTGTAATTTACGTTAATTTAGAACAGGCATCTCCAAAACACAGATGACAGAATAATGTCAGACTTGCAAATGTAAATATTCAACAGCTAACAAAGGAACAGGAGTTGATTTCAACCTTTTCCAAATGACATGTCGTTTCCTCCATATAAAAACAGAGTGTATATGCAATACATGCACCAAGATGGGTGATTTAGATCATAGTATTTTAAGTATCATTTAAATCAACAAGCATTAATTTAAATAATGTTTATCCTTTTTCCTAAGATATTCTGCAAAATAAAGTCTGTTCTAATTAGCTGATATAATTTAATAAATTTAATGAAGCTATATTTGCTCAAAGATGCATGTCTGCTACATATTTGTCTAAGCTGTTATAAAAACTACATGCATTTATTGTGCTTCTTAGTACTTATTTTATACAAGAAATCAATGAATAGTGAATTCATTATTTAGTGGATAATTTATCTTTTTAATTATTATTTGTGTGAAGTTGCATTTGAGTGGAAATTCAGTTTAATTGACACTCACTTAAAAATGAACCAAACCAGTATTTTGATGTCGTTTATTGGGGAAATAAAACTAGAAATTGCAAAATAAGATTTCCTCAAAACAAGCTTTAATGCAAAATTAATTAATGTATTAAATGAAGAAAGTATTAACCATCACTAGTCAATTGATTATTTTACTTATCATGTTCTTCAAGTTGTTAAAATGGGTAAGTCTCATCATTTCACACCACATCATTACTTACAAACTGAAACTGGAAAATGAGCTTTTGTCCCTTTTCAACACGCTCTGGATCGCACAGCTTTGCTTCAGCTCAGCATTAAACTAAATTAGTCAAATAAACTGAGATGAAAAATACTCTTGTGCATCTTCATGAAACACAACTGTTGTCAAAAGTTAGCTTAGCAACTTCTATAGAATACGGTTTTAGTTTTTTAACCAATAAATCCTAGCTCTTCATGCTCTGATTTTGTTTAAACTATGATGGAAAACTTGCACTGCTTAATTGAATGTAAATGATGTTAAGGGTTGATTGAAGAGTCAGAATGTAAATTATATTTTCTTTTAAAAGAAAAAATATTTCATTTACATTTGTGAATATGCATCTTATAAAATGGCTCTTTATCTGTAGTGATCTAATATATAAACACAGGTAGGTACTGTGCATGTATGTACCTGTGTAAATAATCACTGGCTATTTATGCTTTTATGGTAAATTTAAATGTTATTCTATTCAATAGCTACTACATTCCTTGAAAAGCAGCCTCTTCACTGGATTTGCATAATTGGCTGACAATATTTTAGGAATTTTGCCAGAATGCCAGATGATCAAAGAAAACCTGTGATGTTCACTTTACATTATATAGCCTACCTTATCCCACAGAAGCCACTGGAAAGGGAATGTGGGACCTTGCTGTAAAGAAGATCTAAGGTGACTGACAAGACATGAAGGCACAGGAGTAGCACCTAATCTAGGCATGGAAAGCAAGGGACAAGATCAGTTGTAGTAAAGGGGAGGGCAAGACAGCTACTTATATGTGCAAGAGTGGAAAGTCACAAGGGATAGAACTGTAGTTAGGAAGAGAAATTGAAATGCACAACCAAAGGGATGGGCTAGAAGAATGAAAGGAGATCCTGCAGTAGACAGTGGGCTTCATCTGTGGAATCAGTCAAGTATGTGACAGTCTTGCAAAATTATAGGTATGTTCAGGTAAGAAAAATAGTTCTCCTATTCAACACACGGGCATCTGCAGTAGGAGACATCTCACCTAAATTTGAGATGACTACAGTGTAGCTTTCTGTATCTGAGACGATTATCTAGACTCCTCTTATGGTCACTGGAAGCAACCAGGCATTTTGGTTTCAATCCCTCTTGTACATGCCTAAATTGATCATCTGGGTAGCATGTTGAAAATATTTTTCTGTTGACTGCAAAAGAAGTCCAGACAACTAGCTCAGGTATAGACACACTGTAAACGTCTAAAGTTAAACAAAATGGATCTCATATCCTGGCAAGAAGACTTCCAGGTGGGCAGGGATTAATTCCAAATCTATTCGGCCAAAGTATCCATTCCCTTTTGTCACTGTTTAAACCTCTGTGGCACATGTGAAGTACTACTTTACTTCAATGGATATCTTCAATGTCTGCTAAATTCCCAGGTGCTTAATTTCAGGTACACAAGTTTGAAAACATTCTCTCACTGTTTGCCCCCTTGCTACAACACAGGTCCAAGTGTGTTGCTTTCTGATTCTAAAATCCCATTACATTCTTCGCACAGAACCATCTTATCTTTCCACCTGATCTTGACTTCTTTGTTTTAGTTGGAATAATAATTCGTTTACTCACTGACAAATGAAACAACCTTGTCTCCAGACATTGCAGATAGCTTTGTGTAATGTTTTGCAGTCTAGGAGTGCAAACTCTGTTAACATGCAAGCAGGTTTTTGTGGAACTCTATATATTTCTTGTACAGTTTATGGGATTGTTGTGGTTTAAGCCCAGCCGGTAACAAAGCACCATGAAGCTGCTCACTCACTCCCACCCTGGCTCCAGTGGGATGAGGAGAAAATATAATGAAAAGCTTGTGGGTCAAGACAAGGACTGGGAGGGATCACTCACCACTTATAGGTCACGGGCAAAAGACAGGCTCAACTTGGGGAAAAAAACAAAATCAATTTAAGTTACTACCAATCAAATAACTCAAAACAAGGATACTGAGAAGTAAACCCAAACCTTAGAACACCTTCCCCCCACCCCTCCCTCCTTCCCGCCTCAGCCCCACTCCCGGTTCTCTCTCCCTCCTCCCCCCGAGGCGGCGCAGTGGGACGGGGAATGGGGGTTGGGGTCGGTTCCTCACACCTTGTCTCTGCCGCTCCTTCCTCCTCAGGGGGAGGACTCCTCACTCCTCCCCTGCTCCACCGTGGGGTCCCTCCCACGGGAGACAGTCCTCCATGAATTTCTCCAACGTGACTCCTTCCCACGGGCAGCAGTTCCTCACAAACTGCTCCAGCGTGGGTCCTTTCGCGGGCTGCAGTCCTTCAGTCACAGACTGCCCCAGCGCGGGCTTCCCCACAGAGTCGCGGCCATCCTGGGGGGCATCCATCCCCCTGCTCCGGCGTGGGCTCCTCTCTCCCCAGGCTGCCGGTGGGCATCTGCTCCCCCGCTCCCCTCCGTGGGCTGGGGGGGGACAGCCTGCCGTCTGGTCTCCCCACGGGCTGCGGGGGCAGCCCCTCCTGCCCTCCTTCCTCTCTGACCTCGGTACCCGCAGAGGGGTTCCTCTCCCATCCCAATCCCCTACTCGCTGCAGGTTCCCCCTCTGAAATCCGCTCTCCCAGAGGCGATACCGCCGTCGCTGACGGGCTCGGCCTGGGCCGGAGGCGGCTCCGACTCGCAGCCAGGGAAGCTTCCAGCACCTTCTCACAGCAGCCGGCCCTGCGGCCCCTACCCCGCTACCAAAACCCCGCCACACAAACCCAGAACAAGGATATTCTGGATAAATACTTGCAATTGGACCAAACAGCTTTATTCTGACATGAATAATATTGGGATCTCATTGACGGCAAAGTAGGCACTGTCTTTTGCAAACCATAAGCACATAAGAACATAGTTCCTATCATTTCTGTCCTGGAAAATGGTCCTTCTAGACCATTGATTCCAACAGTGGCCATAAACAGACCTCTAGGGAAAAGTAAGGAAAGAATCAGCTGTATGAGGACAAGGTTATTCCTAATGCTTTCCTCTCAGTTGACTTCCTGAGTCTGTTAAAGTTGGTCAGTTTACTAACCCTGTATGGGATGTCTCTTACAGAATTTAATCCAGTCTCCTCTTGGACATCTAAATATTCTGCATGCAAAACAGCCTTTGGCAAGTAGTAACATAGCTCTGCTGCCTATTGTCTAAAGAACTACCTCCTCTTGTTTTTAAAATGCTCCCACTAACTTCATTTTATGTCCTCTAGTTTTGTTATTGATGTTGAGCATTGATGAAGACTGATTATTTTTTATTGATTGAATTATTGTTGAGCAGTCCATCCCTCTCCTTATTCTCCATGATCATCACACCTCTCATATCATATATTTTTCAAACTGAAGGGTGCAGCATGGGCGAGTTGTGAATTTATACAGCAGTAAAGAGGTGCTTTGTTCTCTATTGCTTCTCCAACATGTTCCTAACATGTACTTAATTTTTAAAAATTTTTTTTTTTTTAAACCCTTGCTGAGACCAGAGCTGGTATTTTTGTAGAACTAGCTATCATACCCCAAGCTCTCACTCCCAAGAAGTAAAAGCCAGCTCAGAATAAACCACTTTGTCTGAAGCTAGAACTTGTTTTCCAAATGGGTATGACTTTACATTTGTCTACACTGAACTTCATCTGACATTTTATAGCCCTATCAGTCTTGTCAGTTCTTCTGCAACACTTCACATTTGGCTCTCATCTTACTACCTTTAACAACTTTGTACCATCAGCAAACCTTATCATTGATTACTGTCTTTTCTAGGTCATTTATGAATATATTAATCAGCATATGTCCCAGAACAGATCCTTACATAATCCACTGCTGGCATCCCTGATCTGTAAGAACTATTTATTTACTCCTTTTCTCAGTTTTCTGTATTTTATTGAATACTTTATACATGCCAGGACCTTCTTTCTTAACCCATTGCTTCTCAGTTTCCTTTAAAAACTCTTTGGAAATCAGGATAGATTAAATCAATCAAATAATTATTATCCACATAATCGTTGATCCCTTCAGAACCCTCTAATGTCCTTGTAAAGCAAGACTTCCCCTTAAAGAAGAAATGTTGACTTTTTAATCAGGTAGTATTTATCCACAGATCCACTAATACATGCCAGGTGCCCACCAAAGCTGCTCTATCACTCCCCTCCTCAGCTGGACAGGGGAGAGAAAATATAACAAAAGGCTCGTGGGTCGAGATAAGGACAGGGAGAGATCACTCAACAATTATCATCACAGGCAAAATAGACTCAACTTGGGGAAAATTAATTTATTACCCATCAAATCAGAGTAAGATAATGAGAAGTAAAGCCAAATCTTAAAACACTTTCCCCCCAACCCTCCCTTCTTCCCAGGCACAACTACTCCTGATTTTCTCTACCTCCTCCCCCTCAGCAGCACAGAGGGATGGGGAATGGGGGTTGGGGTCAGTTCATCACACGTTGTCTCTGCCGCTCCTTCCTCCTCAGGGGGAGGACTCCTCACTCCTCTCCTGCTCCACCGTGGGGTCCCTCCCATGGGAGACAGTCCTCCATGAACTTCTCCAACATGAGTCCTTCCCACGGGCGGCAGTTCTTCACAACCTGCTCCAGCGTGGGTCCCTTCCACAAGGTGCAGTCCTTCAGGCACAGACTTCTCCAGCGTGGGTCCCTTCCATGGGGCCACAGGTCCTGCCAGGAGCCTGCTCCAGCACGGGCTTCCCACGGGGTCACAGCCTCCTTTGGGCATCCACCTGCTCCGGCATGGGGTCCTCCCCAGGCTGCAGGTGGATATCTGCTCCACCGTGGACCTCCCTGGGCTGCAGGGGGACAGCCTGCCTCACCATGGTCTTCCCCACGGGCTGCAGGGGAATCTCTGCTCCGGCGCCTGGAGCATCTCCTCCCCTCCTTCTGCACTGACCTGGGGGTCTGCAGGGCTGTTTCTCTCACATATTCTCACTTCTCTCTCCGGCTGCCATTTCTGTGCCCACTGCAACTTTTTTCCCTTCTTAAATCTGTTCTCCCAGAGGCACTACCACCATCGCTGATGGGCTGCAGCCCCCCTGCTACCAAAACCTTGCCACACAAACCCAATGCAGCGTAGTTATACCACAGTCTGTTCCACAGTTATTTTGGTTTCAAACAGATTTTCTGTCGACATCCTTGTCCCTTTTCTCCTTGCCCCCAAGAAAAGGCTTTCATGTAGGAACACCCCTAGTTTCTTCTAAAGTGAATGCTTATGCAAAGAATTCATCTTCCTTCTTCAATGGACTTGCCTTTCCTGAGCTCTTCTTTATACTTTGGGCTCCAGCAGGTTTCTTCTTTAAAGTATCATCCCAAACACTGGAACAGACCCACCATTATATTTTAAAAGCTCCCTCACAATCTTCTTGATTTTGAATGCCAGCTGGTTTGTTCCCTTACAGTTCATCTCTCCTGTTCAGACCACCTCTATTCACAATAAACCTGGAGTCATTTCCTCTTTCCATCATCTTCTCACCAAGCATTTTCCTCCCCTTTGCCTTGTCCTGTTGGGGTTGTAGTGATTCAGTTTCCTTATGATGTCTGCCACATTTGTGATGAGCAAAAAGGAAGTCATTATATAAATCATCTTTGAGGTAGCAAACACATCTATCTTTTTTCCTGATGATTACATCTTCTGCCAACCTTTCCCCTCCTTCTAGTTTGTGTTCCTGATTTCAGAGGAGCATCCTTAGTGCTGGATGCTACATTGATATTATCTGATGGAGAAAAACTGTCACTGGGATAATTTTTTATGTTTTCCAGCTTCTATGGTATTTCCAAACCTCTCCTTAATGAACAGCTCCACCTTTCAGTTTGCTTTTTAGGTAGGTGTGATGGGTTAACCCTGGCTGGATGCCAGGTGCCCACCAGAGCCGCTCTATCACTCCCCCTTCTTAACTGGACAGGGGGAAGAAAATATAACAAAAGAGCTTGTGGGTCGAGATAAGGATAGGAGAGATCACTCACCAATTACCGTCATGGGCAAAACAGACTCAGTTTGGGGAAAAATTAACTTGATTTATTACAAATCAACCGGAGTAGGGTAATGAGAAATAAAACCAAATCTCAGAACACCTTCCCTCCACCCCTCCCTTCTTCCCGGGCACAACTTCACTCCCGGATTCTCTACCACCCCCCCCAGCGGCACAGGGGGACGGGGACGGGGTTTACAGTCAGTTCATCACACGTTATTTTCTGCCGCTTCATCCTCCTCAGGGGGAGGACTCATCACACTCTTCCCCTGCTCCAGCGTGGGGTCCCACCCACGGGAGACAGTCCTCCACGAACTTCTCCAACGTGGGTCCTTCCCACGGGCTGCAGTTCTTCACGAACTGCTCCAGCATGGGTCCTTTCCACGGTGTGCAGTCCTTCAGGCACAGACTGCTCCAGCGTGGGCCCCCCACGGGGTCACAAGTCCTGCCAGAAAACCTGCTCCGTGGGCTCCTCTCTCCACAGATCCGCAGGTCCTGCCAGGAGCCTGCTCCAGCGTGGGGTTCCCACGGGGTCACAGCCTCCTTCGGGAACCCACGTGTTCCGGCGTGGGGTCCTCCACGGGCTGCAGGTGGATATCTGCTCCACTGTGGACCTCCATGGACTGCAGGGGGACAGCCTGCCTCACCATGGTCTTCCCCACGGGCTGCAGGGGAATCTCTGCTCCGGCGCCTGGAGCATCTCCTCCCCCTCCTTCTTCACTGACCTTGGTGTCCGCAGGGTTGTTTCTCTTACATGTTCTCACTCCTCTCTCCGGCTGCCGAATACCGCCGTCCCAACTTTTTTTCCTTCTTAAAAAATGTTATCACAGAGGCGTTACCACTATCGCTGATTGGCTCGGCCCTGGCCGGCGGCGGGTCTGTCTTAGAGCCGGCTGGTATGGGCTCTGTCGAACACAGGGGAAGCTTCCAGCAGCTTCTTACAGAAGCCACCCCTGTAACCCCACCCGCTACCAAAACCTTGCCACACAAAACCAATGCAGTAGGACTTGTGGCTATTCGAAGATTAGATGGCTCCAACATGTCCCTGAAAGTGCTGTTGATTAATTTTCCTGTCTCTCAGTTCCGTAATTCAACCCTCCCGGTCTCATGGGCTTGAATTCTCTCTCTGAACTTTCATGTTGCTGGTACTATTGCTGTATGCCACTTTCCCACAGGGAAGATGCTCATCATTTGGCATGTCATAGAGTAAACTGGAAAACTGTTTCCCTTTTGGCTGAGCTTCCCATTCATTTCTTCTCCACATGAATGCAAAGGTGACTTCCAAAGCTGTTTTGTATGTCCAGGTGATCTAAATCTCCTCACTTCCTATCGTATTTCCTTAATACAAAAGCCACAAAGCATGAACAAGTATTGTAACAGTAACTGCTGTAGTAAATATATGAGGTTTATGTTTATAAAGTAACAACTGGTAAAATAATTTCTTTGGCTTTATATGCTTTTCTTTAATGATAAGAATGACATTTAAGCCCTTCTGGGGACGGGAAAAAAATTACAATCTTACATCATCTGAATTTTAAAAGATATCCTTAAAGTCAATTTCTGGAAGAACAAAATGTTTTAAAAGGGCAACTTCTCATCTCATAGAAATTCTTAAAATTCCAAAAAAATTTAGTGTCACATAAGAATTTTTCATATATATTCCCCCAAAAGAAAGATTTAAAAAATATTCTAGGTGATCTGTATGCAGAAAATAGAATGAGGCTATTTTGTACATCATTCTCTGGGACTGACATTAAACACAAATTCCTTCAGTGTTTCTCTCAACTTGTAACAACCAACAAAATACCAAAGGCAGATAAGACTATCTTGAAAACTCTCCATCTCCAGACTGTCCTTCCTAAGACAGTGCATGGGAATATTAAAAACATACTACCAAGATTAAAAGATGGTGGTGTTCAATACTGAAACTACAGCACCTCCAGAAGGTACAAAACATAGTCAGTGTAAGGTGGTATAAATGGTCCAACTGTGGGGTTCTAGGACTGTAGGCTAAAGATGTAGGATGAGGACTAAACCCCAGAACTGTTGTTTTCTCTTTGGAAACTCAGTATTTCATGGGAGCTGGTAAATCACGAGTGAGACTCAGTGCTTCTATTTGCAAAATAATTGAAGTTTTAAAAATATAATTCTTCATTAAGATGCCTTGCTTGGCATTTAGATCTTGGTTTTTGTTTGGCAGATCTTGATTTTGAAGTCTAAGCCAATCTGAAATATGGACAAATATCTGAAATGTGGTGAGGCATATATTTTTTAAATGTTTCATGTGAAGAGAGTCAACTTAGGCTATATGTATAGTCTTTGCAAAGAAAAAAAAGGTCCTCTGTTTTTTTTGCAGTTTCAGCACCTTGAAAATACTGCCCTGCTGTGTGCTGGCATCTTATGAATTTTGTTATTGCACGTGATTTTTCTCTAGAATGGTTAATTTGCAAACAACTATGTGATTTCCTACAACTGTTTACGAGCAGACTGAAGTAAGAGTAACTCCAACATCTGCTATGCAAGAATCATCTTAAAATCCATAAAAATGAAAGATGCCATTATGCAGTAACAGGGATAGATCTGTTGTATTTGAAACTGTACTGTAGAAATTGGTGCCTTGCTGTGAAGTACCTACTGAAGGAAGCCATGAATAGAGAGGGACTTATGACATTCCAATTACTTCATATGGCAGAGATTAAATCTACAACGGTGGTTTTACCTGGATACCTGAATAAGAATCTCTAATAGCAGCAGCAGTGACACCCTTCCTCACTGCGTATTTAAAGGTTGTTCCACAAGTTGCTTTTGCAAGCACAAGTACCAATGCATCAGCCCAGTTTCCTGTTGACGAACCTTCCTAACAGCTGGTTTGTGGGAGTTTTCACAGACTCACGGAATGGCTGAGGTTGGAAGGGGCCTCTGGGAGCCATCTTGTCCAAACCCCTGTTCAAGCAGGGCCACCCAGAGCCAGCTGCCCAGGACCTTGTCCAGACAGCTTTTGAATATCTCCAAAGAGGGAGACTCCACAACCTCTCTAGGTGACCTATTCTACCTGGAATTTCTACCTGGAGTTTTCTACCTAGAGTTGTTTCTTGATCATCTGGGATATAAATCTATTTTCTTTTTGTTTGTAAGCAAAGCATATCCCTTGAAATGTCAGCATGTTGCTGTTACGATGGGAATGAAAATAAAGGAGAGAAGGGGTCCTAGCCAGTGCCCTTCATGCCCTACACTGATTAGATGGCTTGCAGACCAGAACTGTCTTGTACTAGATTGGCTTGAAGCACGTATGCAACTCTGGGCATCTGCACTGCTGTGCCTTTAGCTCATCATGTACGGTTTGGTAACTGCAGTGGCAATTGGAAGAAAAGGGCACAAGGTGAATGAGGGCACCGCTTAACTGCCTGAGTATTAGGCAATATATGACAACACATCCCACAGAACATGCAGGCTTTCTGGAATAACCTGACATCTGTAGCAAGAAGTGTTTGATTTCCAAATAGCGTTCATGAAAAGTTTTTTCTTTCCATCTCTTCATTAAAATGCTTTACTATAGGCCAGGCCACAGAGGACTAATATGCAATTAGGAGGCAGCTATACAGTTTTGGACTGCTGTCCTTTGGTAAGTGGCAAAGTGCTTGTCTAAGTGAGATGTAGTCTGACACAGAGGCACAGACTTCCCTGCATGTGTGTGGCAGGGAAGGTTTATACAGAAAGACCTATTTTCTAGAGTGCATGTTAGTTGCCAAAAGCTCTGTTAAAAGAATGCTTCACTGAACAAATTTTAAAACGTGTGTGTGATTTGTCAAAATTATAAACTGTGGGGGTGATACTCAGCTGACTCTGTGTAGCTGTCTATTGTACAAGGCTATATTTGATCTAGTCGCTCCTGGCTCCCTTTGCAGCCAATAAAGAGAAGTAGGCACTTTTAGATCATGACTCATCTACACTTAAAGTAGATGCCATTTATGCCCTAATACAGAAATGCCTGTAATTTGCTATGAGTTGAGTTTGACTGCCTTAGATGTAGACATGTAAAGTGAGGTGAGATGATTCCCACCCTGAGGCACTGTTGTTCCAGCATGACTGTTCCCACAATACAGTCACAAATAGGAGATATGTAATTCAACAGAGAAAATGTGTGATCGGTACTTCCTCTATTAGTGCTGCAAAGCTATAGATGTTAGGAAGCACGTGTCATTTGTTAAAGGAGGTCAGTTAATGACTAACCAGCAAGAAACAAGTAACTGTGAAAAGATCTGTAAGAGTATAGTGAATATATAATTTGACGGAAACCATGCTGGGTAACGTGCGTTATTTTTATGTGACAGTCCATTGCAACACAGCAATACTAATACAGCTGAATTTCGTTTACTTTGAGCTTTATTCTGCTCTTATAACACTGTTACACACATGTAACTGTGTGGTTTTCAATGAAATTGCTCCTGGTTTAGGCAGCGTACATGACAGTAGCATTAGTCTTCTATTGCAGCTTGCTTCTGTTCAATCTATTTTTTCTTAGTAAAAAACATTTCCCGTCAGTTCCTGCAATGTACTGTGCTGTGTTTTGGAAAGTTATTTTTGCATTAGTATTTCCAGTGAAACATTGTCACTAATACTTCGTTTTATTACTGAAAATATACATTCCCTTTTTGATCTCCTAAATATCTTCTAAAATTTAAAAATCCTATGCTTTTGCTCTTGCATCTTTATCTTCGTCTACTTTTCTTCTCTGCTGTTCTCCAGGCTGTGCTCTGCAGATTGACATGACTGACTCAGATGCCTTGATACTATGGAGACTCAGATATTATGGTAATGAGCATGATAGGTACATTAGACTCCAAGAAGGACTTCAGGGTCATCACAGATAATTACCTTAACATGAGCTGTCTGCAGTGCTGTGACTAAAAGGGATAATGTGCACTTCAGAATTACATTAAGGGGAAGATATATCAAGCAGAGGTAGGAAAATAATCTGAGATTTGTGTGTGTGTGTGTGTGCATCTTCACCTGAAGCATTGCTTATGGGGCACAGCTGGAGGCAGATCATCAGCACAGCTCTGTCAGTGCTTCAGTGAGTTGCAGGGAATCCATGTCCTTAGATGTGCTGCGAGTGTAAGGCAATCACACATTCATGATCAAGGTGATTATCAGAGTTTGGAAGAACATTTTCCCTTGGATCAGACAGATTACTTTGGATTGTGTCTTGGCAATTTTTATTTATTTATTTATTTTTATTTGGCTTTTGTAGTGTAAGGTAAGGGATATTCAGTTGTATTTCATCTACTCAGTGTCCTGACTCTGAACAGCTCTCAGCTTCTGATGGTACATCGCTCTTTTTCTCTCCCGTTGTTCTCACTCACAGGACTGAGGGGCTGGGATCTTACAATCCATAGGAGGTGTCTGGATAAAGCTGAGTTTCAAGTCATAAGAGGCAGTCAACCTAGATGGCCTCATTGTTTCTTCTCTTCCTCATGGATGTGTCCATGCTGGAGGCAGGTGTGCTCTGCATAGTGTCCCGTAGCCTTAGTCCCCACCTGATGGTTACAAGTATACACATTTTCCTCAGTGTTCTTTGGAAGCAAACCTGTTGGGCAGGCAGAAAGGCATCCCATGCATTTTGATAGATTATCTATATAAGCAACCTGGGAAGAAGGCCTGTGCAGCAGGGACTCAGCTAGTTTATAGAGAAGATTTACATTTAGCCTGCTACCTGTAGTCTGTAAACTACTTGAGTAACTCCTGTGAGAGGATCTGTAAGAGCCTGATCTTCTGTTTGTGTAAGAGTGTGACAAGTAAAATGATGTCCCCAAGTTGTCCGACAGAAAATTCTTTACTTTCTGCCACTAATATATGTGCTCAGCAAAAGGCCTAATATCATACCTGTAATTCTGAATACAGGCAGCACCAGAAGCCTAGGAGTTCAGGGAACCATGTCTGAATTTATGCTGCCATGTTGGATGCTTCACATTCACCCAAGTATACAGTAGCTAAACTCTCAGCTAGAAAACAGTTTTGCACTCTCGTTGTCTTTAATTAAATGCTTGGTATTTGCCCCTTTAGTACAGGGAGGATAAGTATGGTATTCGTTTTGCAGAACAGAGCACTGATTTAATGAGACTCATTAAATCAATCAAAAACTTTCCCCAAATTTCCCAAGATTGCCAGTCAGGGACAGAGAGAAACAGAAGGAACATTCCTAGCCCCTGGTGTAAAAGCTTTTGGAAATTACATGATATTTCTTTGAACTTATGTCTAAACTTCCTTAAAAGTAGTTTAATGACAGAGGAAAGTATTTATATTAAGCTTGCAAATATGGGCTAAAGAGGGAATCTGCCTAGTATGTGACCTCAAAGATTAACACTGTAGCATTATCATGAGATCACAGGGTTGGAGAAAATCAGATAAATGTTTTAAATGGCAAGTCATGTCAGACTAACACCAAGGACTTTAACAAATGAAACTTTCTTGTTAACAAACTGACATTATTGTATCTAAAGGTCAGCTGACAAAAGGGTATGACTCCCAGGCAATCTCTCACAGGCTGTGAGCAGTACCTCCCTGGGGAAACACTGACCTTTTCCAGGGGAGGAGCTATCAAGGCTGATAAAAGTCAGTCATTTCCAAAAGAAATATAACAATAATTATGCACTGAACTGGGAGTGAACTTCTAATAGCTGCATGGTTATTCTAGAGCAGAAGAGACACTACGGAGTCCATGGGTTCCCTTCTTCTGCATGTTTTCCATGGTGGCTGCATGCTGATGGGAACACTGACGGGTACACTGATGGTGTGGAAGCAGCTTGCTGGAACTCATACGAGAAATGCTCTTGCCACAGAAGCTGGGCAATAAGCACTTTCCAGGTAGCATTGCCATTTCAGGAGTTTTTGCAGATGACTTTATCCCCACCTGGTTACAATGGATTTTCTTGCAGCTTCCTTGACTTCAGTAAATTAAACCGATTCTGCATCAGCTGAGAACTGAGACTCATTGTCTTGAAATAACATTAAGATGAAATTCTCTTTTGCAGCCTCCATTTGGATAGATCTGTTACTAAAAGTGTTAGCTGAATGACTGCAAGCTCCTTGCACCAAACGGTTTCTTGGATGCCACACTAACCCTGTCACAGCTAAAGGCAGATATACTGAACACCCACAGAAAACTGCCTGAGATCCATCTCTCATGTTCAAACATTCCTGTACCTAGATGCAGAGTGATCACAAGTACAGCATAACTATGTCAGAGAAAAGGGTAATACAGAGCAGAAGCCAAAGAAGGGATCAGGTCACGTATACTGTTCATTACAAACATACCTTCACTTCAGAAGTGCATCTGTGGTGTGCCAGCTATGTGTTAGGTCTCCTATATATCAGAGGTGATACTTGCACAAATTGTCAATGAATACTTCCTGTAGCAGAGCTCAGTGAATACTGTAACAATGTATTTGCTTTTGAACCCCAAGTTCAGTTTAACTGTATTTAAAATAAGATATGGAAGAATGCTGAAAAAATGTTTTAAAACAAAGGTTTTAAAAGTGTGAGGTTATTTGTACTTTCTCAATGCTTTTCTAGCAAGAAAGCTGCTGCATAGCGTAACAGAGCACACTGGGCTGCAGTGCATCATCACTATGGAAAAACTCCCATCATTCTCAGGGTATGTACTCTAGTTCAGCTGTAAATTATTGGATTTGACACTGGAATCACTTGTGGGAAATTCTGTAACCTGAAGTATGCAGGAAGGCATAAATGACCATAATAATCTTTTTTGGCCTTCAAATTTATGAATCTATGTTCATTGCGGATTGCTTTTTCCCTGTCAGGGATACATCTTTTACTCTAAGCCTGTAATTCTGCAGGGGAAAGTAGCACTGCAGTGAGATTTTTATCCTGCTTTCTACCTACTGAAGTCCAATTCTTCCTGCAGTTAAATGGAAACAGAGTTGAAATCCACTGAGCTACCTATGAGACAAAATAATCCCAGTGGTAATAAATGAGGTCCTAAAAGAGCCTGTAATTTGACCATTTAAATTATCAAGTTAGGAGGTACACTGAGACACAAAAGCTCAAGAGGAGTTCTCCATGTACAGCTACCAGAAACTCATCACCTATATTTGTTATGCTGCAGAGACTAAAGAGAGACCCTCAATTTCCTGCATGAGCAACTGGTGAGGTTCTGTTCTGTCTGATAAATGATACTGCCTGTGTTTAGGGACTCTGCTTGAGACTGTTTTGGCATTTAGACTCGTGGAACAACTTTGGTGACAAATGCATGGCTGGAGGCCCTTGTATTAGTCTGGAGTCACTGAGCAACTGAGCAGCATTAACAGTCACTGAGAAGGCAGCTGTACTCTGATGTCCTTACCTGAGCCAGACGTATCTCTCTGATGGGGGAGGATTGCTGAAAATTTTATTCTAGTGTTGTCAGCTATATGTTGAAATCTATTGCCTCCCTGAGTCTGCTGAGCATCCTATTACGAACATCATGGCATTATCCATGTGTGCTGTTTCCTGATACCTCCTCTGCTGAAACCTTCATCTTAGTTCATCCATCACAGCACGCTTCTAGTCGAAATTCACCTTGTTGACCCAAGCATATTTAAACCACTTCTTGCTGCTCTCATACTATACTAGGAATAGAGGCTATATCATCCACCTCATTAGTCATTGCCAGTGACTTCACACACAATTCAGGAATCTGGTGCAAATTACTCAAAGATCTTCTATCTATCAATAAAGCAAACCATCTGAAACTCCTACCAAATTCAAAGGGAGTGAAAGCATCCAGCAGCTACTAAAAATTACAGCTCTTGATTTTAAAGGCAGACTTACTTCCTAGTTCTATTTCTCCACTGCCCTCACCCTTTTTCCTATCATCAGCCATCTTTTCAGGCCAATCCCACTTTCCTAATTCTTGAGCAGGACACCTCCTCTGTGGCATGCCTACCACATGAGAGAGACCTTGTTCTTTAACTTCATGTTTTGTTGCAAATACTCTACTTCAGCATGACTTTTCTATTTGAGCTTCTAACTGCATTTTGCACACTCTAGAACATTTTGGAGATCCTCTTTGTGTCAATGACAATATTCATCTGAAAATTATTTTAAATAGGGAGCCTACTATGCAAGAAAAAAGATCTACTTATAAAAACTGTCACAAGATATTTGCATGTTGTACAGGCTACAGGCATACATTGGTGCACTTGCACAGCTCATTCCTGTCCTATGTCGTGTTAAGTGGTCTGTCATCCCCTCTGCTGCTAAAGAATAGAATGCTGCCTCTAAGTGAGGCTGCATTTATTCTCATCATTAGTAATCGTAGAGGGTTTTATATAAAGGTATCTGCAACACCATTATTCAGTGTTGCTTGCTGCATAACACTGGTTGCGTGACTATTCTCAATATCCAACTGGAGTTCTCACATCCACAATTCCCACCTTTCAGGTGAGAAATGGAAGATCAATTTACTGTCATTCTTCTTCCTCTTGTACTCACCTACTTAGAAACAAATCTACCTAGAGGTGTTACTGCAGGAGGTGTTACTGCAGAAGGTGTAACACTTCTTCCTTTTTGCAGAATATCAGTGAATCACAATTCTCTTCCAAATCTTCATGACTTCAGGTGAGGCAGATTGAGGAGAGAATTGCAGGCAAAAATAAGTGCATGGGCCTGTGCCACAAAAGTGAATACAAGTTTTATCATTGATTTCAGCAGATACAGAAATTCACTCCTAGATTCTTTTCGCATCTTTTAACAGAACTGACTCATCTCCCTCCTTTTATGCATTGCAGCTGTATCAGTGGTGCTTCAAATGTCACAATTAGTTTTAAACAAATAGTATATAAATATTGCTCCAAAAATCTGTATGCCTCATATATGGTAACTGGGAGTTACTACTGATGTTGATGCCTTCATAACCCATGGCAAACCCCTAATGTGTATATATCTACTTTTAGATATACAAGGACAAAATAAGTCCATCATCCATATGTTCTTTTCAGCAATCTAGGAAGCCTGTATGAAATTGCATGTTTAAAAATTCATAACTCTTCAAGTTGTTGCTATCCTTTTTTCATATATCTCAGTAAAAGTTGCAGAAAAGCCAAGACTTAAACTTTAGGGTTTTTTTCTCACTGTGGAGACCATTCTACTAAATTATATCAGCAAGCTGTGCCTACATATTCAAAATGTTTATAGTAAGCTCAACCAATTTTGCTTAAGGGTCTAAAAACACTTCTCCTTGGGTTGAGAGCAAATTAGGACACAATTTCAGAAAATGGGATTTTTCAACATGTCATTGTGAGCACTTAAAAATGGGGATGATTCACAAAACAAGAGACCTCTCATACTTAGCTACAATCATTGTTATTACTTTCTTTAGAAATGTATATTCATTTTCTCTAGCTGTTGAAAACATAAAGCTATATGTGTAGAAAGAATTCCCCCTGCCTGGGAAAGGAAATCTTTTCAGCCGAGTTCCTAATTGGCTTCATTTGTGCAACCTGAATATTTTGACAAGGGCATGTGTTCTTTCTGTTCTGTTCTACTCTATTCTACTCTACCGTGCCCTACTCTACTATACTCTATCCCCAACATCATCATTCATGAATTCCTTAATCTGGAAATGATTAAATGCTAAAATAAGAAACAAAAGAATTATGCTCCCCCCCGCCCCCCAAGTGTTTCCTCTACTAGACTATTGAGCTTGGTTTTGTCTTGAACAGATGTCTCCAGAATAACAGAAAATTGTTCAGTGGCCACAATTTAGGCATTTAAAATGTAAATGTTATTGCAAATCATTTGGGAATTTTGGGTTCTCCTATGCTGGAAAACATGCATTAATCAATTTTATTGATATAAGAATATCAGAATTTAATTTAGTTTCTTACTTTAGTGTCCATTTGGACTGTTAGAGTTGAGTGAATCAGTCTGGTGAGGAATGGATCCATTTGGATTAGGATACTGCCGTGATATGAGTTCTTTCCTTATCAGGTTCTTTGAAACAGCAAGGACATGTATCAGTAACACTTTTTCCTCTTTCTGATTAGCCACTGTGAATCACCACCATTCCAGAGAGAGATAGCTCTTGTCATGCTCAGCAAAAATATATTAGGTGTTCCTAAATCTGAGAGACAAGTTGTCTATAATGTGTATAAAGGTGGGGCTCATCCAGATCATACTCTTCTCCCAGATTTGATTAAGTTGGCACACAGCTCTTTTTTGAGTACGTAAGTCTTTAATTACTTCAGTTACTGGGGTGCAGTTGAATGATTTTGCTTATTATAGCATGCAGTGGTTTCTTGCAAGGTTGTATTGGTTTTACAATTTAAGCTAGGGCAGGTGCAGGATTGCTTTAGATTACTTGAGGTTAGGAAGACACTGATTTGCATAGCTTCAGGGCTGTTGGAATCCTCTGGGAAGTGAAAGCAATTTTCTTTTATTTACTCTCAGTCCTACAGTTCCTTCTGCCACTTATTCTCGCTGGGTCAGCCTTTCCCTTTTTTAACATTTATGTCAGGATGTTGCACCAGAACTACACAGATAGATTTCACCTGGGCTCTTGGAAGGATAGCATCAAAGTTTTGCAAATTCAAAATTTTGCCTCTTATTTTATCAGAAAGCAGTTGACAAATCTTCTGTTTCTTCAGAAGAAAAAAAAAGAAATTTTCTTTTTATTTTCTGTCAGCGTTTTCTATCTATTCTTGTCCCTTTTTTGCCTCAATGTTCTTCCCATTTACCATCCTTATCCCATCCAACATAGATGACCTGCCCCTAGTTACTTTTTTCGCAATTGGTCCCACTTTTACTGCATCTGTACCCTTGTTTAGTGTTTCTGATAGTTACCCGGGTAACGAGGTTGCAACCTTAGATAGTATTACTATGTTTCTTGGGCACTGGTGGTCTTGTGAGTCTCTGCTTCCTAAAGGTCCCCCTTATTCCCCCACCAATCATCTGTGTAGTCTGTCTGTTTCTCACATACCTCCTCCTTATCCCTTTTTAAAATCTAGCTATTCCTCCCAGTGCTGTTACTTTTGTCAGCTTCTCACATTGTTATTTGTTAAACCCAATATTTTTCTCATGTCTTGTCCAGCAGTTTCTCATGTCCTGTTCAGTTAGCTTAAGCTCAGGCCAGCACCTCGCCAGCATCCCAGTCATGCTCCTGCCATGACTCCCTTGATCACAAGTCACGCCCCAAGGAGATGTCCCCTCCATCTCTGTGCCACCGAGCCCGAGCAGGCCTCCTGTGGCACCCCCAACACGGGCTGCATACATCGGGGCAGGTGCCTGACTCAAGGGCTTTGACCTGTGCAGGGTGTGCTGGGCTGCAGTGCGACTTCCCACCCTTGCCAGCACCAACACGACCCTTCAGAGGCAAAACAGCGTGTATGTGGTGGGGCGCTTCCACTCCGTAACACTCCTGTTAGAGTACCAGCTCATGCTAGACCTGTCTGCTTCTCTGGCTTCACTTCATGCAACCTCTGCTCTGGTCCCAAGGACTGAACACCCACTAGTTGGGTATTGCTTACTTCTGTTTGAAAATATTCCTGTTTGTGTGTTCTGAGAGCCTCCGGGAAGAGAACCCAAGTATGGGAAATGAGGGTGAAGAGATTAGCTAGAGAAGTGAACTCCTGATCTGAACGAAATGCTAACGCAGACACACTAACATCATAATAACAAATAAGCTTAGAAACCTATCTCTGTACCTGGTCTTTCTTGAATATGGGCAACGAGAACTATATATAGAATTTCACTTGATGTCTCTTATCTTACAACAGCATCAGGGTTTATTATTTGCCCCAAGAGACAGCATGTATGTCCCAGGACTGGGACCACTTCTGCGGTCACAAAGGACAATGTTCCCAAGATTGATTGGACTGGCCAGATCCTTCTCAGTGTAGAGATGGGTCTAATTAGACACTACTGAGTACCCACATCAAATGTTAAGACTTGAAAATGGAGAGGTGAGGTGGTGCAGACAATTATGTCCATCTACAAAAGCAAGCTGTACAGACAGTGATAAAATTAACATACCTAAGTAAGTGCCAAGAGGAATTAGGAGCAACAGGTTACCAGTAATTAAACTGGGGTGCTTAGGCTTGTGCTTTTCTAAACTATGTGTGTAGTAACGAGAACAGATGTATGTCAGAAACCTCAGGGCATGGCAAGGGTATGGGAGAGCTACATAGCCAAGTTGCTGGTGTGTAATACTGTGCTATATCAGGTATCTTGCATTCAACAGGAGCCAGTACTGTGTCCTAGGGCTTTCTGCAGCCTCTGAATTGAGTTCCTCCAGCTGCTTGGCCAGCAATGTGCCAGTGTGAGGCTTTTTGCTAGACTTCCTAAAAAAGGAAAACCAAGTGACAGTTCTGAGCATAACTTATGAACTAAGAGGACAGAATCCTTGTCTGATGGAAAAAAAAAAAAAAGGAAGAGGGGTGGGAGAACCAGTTTTTATCATCTACAAGACTGATGTTCTTTATCACATTCTCTGTGTCACAAATTTATGTTTATTGTCCTTAAATGCATTGTGCTGTATGTTATACTCTTGAATTTCATCCTGTTTCTATTATTCATGAACCATGACTGTCTTGCTCTTTCCCTATGATATGCCAGTCCTTCTCTGTACTGACTGTGTCCCATTTCAGCAGCATACCACTATCCTTAGTGCTTAGGTTGTTGAAAACCATTTTAAAAGATCAATAGTAGAGAATGGTAACATATATCCAGATTGGTATTTCCCCCTCAAGCATGACCAGGTGTCATTTTCCATAAGTCATTTCCTTTTCTTTTCAGAATTCGTTTACTAATTCCCACACAGTCAGGCTTTACCAACTGTTTCCCATAAAGCACCATATTTGAAGACCAGATAGAAAAAAACACTTACTATATTTAAATTTTCCTATAAAAATAGTTTCTTACTGAGATATCAGGCAAGCCTCGAACAATCTGTTGTTTGGTTAACGCAGATTATGTTTTATCCCATTTTTTATTTATCTGCATGTTTTCAGTTATTTTTTCTTCCAAAAATTTGTTCTAAAGTCTTGCATAATATTAAGGTCAGAAAAAGTGATTTTTTTATCATTGATATCTCTTTTTCCTGTGACATATGATTTCTATTTTCATTATTCATAAGGATGCACTTCTGGCGTTTACATTTTCTCAAAAATATTTTATTCTTTATCATTAATTTTGCCCAGATTTTTTTTTTTTATTTATTGTGCAGTGGAGATTGCCCAGTCGTCCTAAAATGCTAAACCTTTTTACTTCTACCTCAGATGAAAAACTTGCCATCCTGCTCTTACTTAGATTTTCAATGACTTTTTCAGCATTTATTTGACATATCTTTTCTAGTTCAATATTATTTAAAAAAATCTATTTCTTTTTCTTATATTACACCCTATTTCTTTTTTCTTCTGTGTCTTTATATTTATACGGATAAAACCCATTCTGTTTTTTTTTTTTTTTTTTATTAGCTCTTATTTCCCATAATGCCTTTTCAAGATTTCCCTGAGCATTCACTTAGACAAGTCTTACTTTATCACAGTATCACTTTATTTCTAAAACCTTAAAAATAGAATCACAGTGCTGAAAGGGACCTTGAAAGGTCATTTAGTTCATCTTCCTGTCCCAAACCAAGACCACTATGACATGGTAGTCTAACCTGTTCTTAAAGATCTCCACTTACAGCGTTTATCCTACTTCCTCAAGTCCAGTATTTCACTATCATTTCTATCAAAATACTTCCTGCTGTTTACTTTTAATGTTTCTTGTTTGAATTTATCTGATTCTGCTTGCATTTTTCACCATTTAACATGAATAATAGATTGTTTCCTTCCTCTTTGCAGCAACATTTTGCAATTTTGAGTAATTATTGAGGTGCCGTTCAGCAGTCTCTTCCTCTGGCCAGCCGGTCCCATTTTTTTTCCCAGGGTGAACTTGCGTGCATGACTACAGATTTGTCTCATTACTCTTCTCCAGACTCTGTCCAACTGATTCTTACCACGCCTGAGCTCAAGGATATCCATCTAGGGTGTTGCTTCAAGTACTTTGGAAACCGTATTCTTGCTTCTAGGTCCTAGATGGTATTTGTCTTTTTTGCAACAACAATGCTTGATTGATTCAGGTTTAGTTTGTAATCCTCTCTAAGCCATACACCCCTGCAGAACTACTCCCTAATCAGTTGTCCCCTTCCTATATTTTTGTAGCTGATTACTCCTGCCCTATATTCAGTATCTTGCTCTTGTTCCTGTTTTGTAGGACAGCCTTATGCTGTCCTTAGGCTATCTTCTTCAGGTAATCCCCTGAATTATTAGATTGTTTGAATTCTAGGTGAATGTACTTGCAGTTCCATCCAGGATGGTATCATTAGCAAATGTAAGAAATGTGCTTAATTCCATTATTCAAGTCATTCTTGAAAATATCAATTAGTTTCAATCCACAACAGACTTTTTGAGAACCCCATGCAATAAACCCTTTCATTTTAACAATGAACCTTTGATAACTACTCTGTCAATCATTTGTTTCAATAAAACATTATTCTATTTTTGTAGGCTCTGTTAGATGTGGAATCCTTTCCTACAGAATTATTCTCTTGGATAGTCTTAGCGCTTTTGACTTTGAGCCGTTCCAGGCTGAATGATCTGAATTCCTTCTTTCTAAATAGTTTTTTTTTAATTTTGTTTTTTCTTTTTTTTTTTTTTCATTTATTTAACTTTGATTTCAAAACCTTTTTTTATAGAACTACAATTGCTTACACTTCTACTCTGTGTTCCACTACAGAATTAGCCAAGAGTCTTGAGTCTTTTTTCACAGCATCACAGGATCCATTAATTCAAATAAAAAAGAGAGAAGAGTCATACGTGGGAGAACCCCAGAAAAAGGGTAAAAACCAGCTTAAAGATGAGAGCACACAGCAGTAAAAGCAAAGCATATAGGCCATTCATTGCCTTATACACTTGTTAATATAAGTTGATTATTCTTATGTGTGCAAATTTATATTTGCAAAGATTACTTGCTGTCATCTGCATCCTGTGAAGATTATTTCTTGCATTTTTTTTTTACCGTCATTGGTGATTTCTAGAAAATGTAGTGATGAATGAAAAATATAATTTTTTTTACTATCCATTTTTTTAAAGACCTTGGTCAGCTGTGCATTTATTTCTAGTCTCCTTCCTTTTGCTTTGCCTGATGTTTTTGAAGTGATTACCTTTCAGCTATAGGCTCATTTGTGTAGCAATTTTCTTACAGGGACATTTAGTGCAACTTTAAATCACGATGTGGTAGCAGAACTGTCAAGGTCTGAAGTGACCTATTGATGCTGAACTCAAGTTTAAACATTGTACTTATGTCCCTGGACCTTTGCACTCCTTTTGAGGGTTTGCATTCTGGGTTTTATCAAGTGTTTTTAGGAGCATTTGTTTCTAAAGCACTGTTCTGAACCAAGTCCTTTCATATATTACAGGAAATTTCTGTTTGCAGCCATCCAACCAAATGCAATAAGCTTTATAGCTATGCTTCAGTAAACAACTGCACTCCATAGAACATTATTTTGATTCTTAAGTCCAATGCACTTCTTTTTCCAATTTGTCCCTTTATTTTTACAGTGCAACATATTTTCAGTTAATTCAGATGATGTAAACATTTGGTATTTTAACTGACTCTTCTTCTGCATCACTCCAGCTGGATTTGCCCAGTTCAGTCAAGGTTGGCCATATGAACAGCTCTGAATTAATCTGTAATAAATCTGTATTGAATTTTTACATGATACCTACTAGGAAATATTTTTGCACTCAAATTTAGAATAGATTCTACAAGATGTCTCTTATGACCCAAAATTATGACCTTTAGATTTAATGGCTCCTGTCTGCTCCATCATTAATTCAGTCTTTTTCAGCTCAGATGTATTCACAGGCTGATACTTGAACACTTCATTGTTTCAAACTTACCAGATTTCTCTACTGAATTCTACTATTTAATACATCTCCAGATTATTTTGTTCAAATTTCTTTGAAGTCAATTTTTGAATAATTTTTTTTCAAGCTAAAGTGAAAATCCACATTGGTGCTTCTTGTCCCACTTACCTTTTATGACATTGTAATTTTTTAAATTTTTTTTTAGTTTTTGACAGTCATCATACTGCCAATTAATTTCAAGGGACCTTTTGACTTTTGCTCCATCACATATTTTCAATTTTTCCACCTTCTTTCCAGCAAATGCTGAAAATCCTGATGTTTAACCAAAAAAGGATAGGTGGGTTATTTATTTTAAGCAAACCACAAATAATTGTTTGTAGAGAAAGAAGGAAGTAGTATTTTCTAGGAAAAAAGCAAACCTAAAACATATTCACTTTATGAATTTTTGCCTTGCTTGAGTCCACATATTTATTTTAATTTCTCTGAAACATACTTTTGGGTTACACTCACAGATTACACCATTTTATGTACAGATTACACCATAATGATCATATAGTCTGATATCTTCTGTAATAC
The DNA here is from genome assembly GCF_026419915.1 of Harpia harpyja. Classification (NCBI taxonomy): domain Eukaryota; kingdom Metazoa; phylum Chordata; class Aves; order Accipitriformes; family Accipitridae; genus Harpia; species Harpia harpyja. Next base: position 58,405,911 of record NC_068945.1, read on the forward strand.
GTGAGGCATAAAATTTCTCATAGGAATTCTTACCAGAAGCCCAGTAACTTGTGCTTGAAAGGCACTATACAGATATACGTCTGTCAACCAATTGATTTGATCAGTACAATAGGTTTTCTTTGGGACTCTGGAGAAAGTATTTAAAGGCAATTCGACCCTTATACACCTCTAAGCCTTGAAAAGATCATCCTTCCACCCTCCCAGTGTATGAGATGACAGGCAAAATTTCTTCAGGCTAAGTCATAGTAAAGAAGCTGGCATATAAAAGCATGTATTAAAGGCATATAAAGTAAACATATTTTCCCTGTGGGTTGTATATTGTTTTGTCCTTAAAGTTTGTTGGGATTTTTAATGCTATTATATAGATTGAAAAGACTCAATTACGTTGTCCGATAAAAGTGGTAGAGAATGCTAGCTCAAAATAGTGAATATACAGCAAATGGTGGTATAAACCTTGAAGGAAAAAGCCTTTTTTCTTTATAATATAATGGAAGTCACTTCTATGATATCTATGAAATACAAAAATCCACCAGTTGTTCACAAACCTAATTTAAAATGGCAAAATGGAAACATTTGTAAATATCGTTTTCACACAATTATAATGTTTCTTTTACTGTTGACTGACATGTATGAATTAATATAAAATACTTTTTTCTCCCATTTTAAATTTAGAATGCTATAAAAAATTAACCTCAAATTATTAAATAGAATCATGTTATGTCTCAAGCATATGCAATTTTATTGCTAACTATTCTATATTGGCAGGATGAAGCTAACTTCTCACTGGGCCATGGAATTAGCTTTATTTTTCTGGGGTGGGTGGGTTGGTGGGTTTCACCATTTGCATACTTGAACACAAGTCCCACTATTGCTTAATATACTAGCCACAGTATCTTCTCCCCTAACTTTGGCTGCCTTGTAAATGTTGCTTTTGTTGGAAGAAAATGTCTCTGAATGGAGAGTGCTTTATATTCAGTTTAGGTCCACCTCTGAGAATCTCTTTAATACTGAACTGATTATAACAATTTAATCCATTGGTGACATGATGGTGTTTCTGCTCCACTTTGAACTTGAATCTCTTATATTTTTTTTAAGATGAGAATCCCATGAATAGTAGCAGTAAATAATCCCACATGATCTCTCCCTGGTCCTCTCTAACCACTGGAAAGTGAGGGAAAGCCTTCCTTCAACACAAGGGATGACAATAAGACTGAATCAATAAGCTGTCCCTGCCATTATTAGATCATTTCTTACTGGAGGTTATTCTGGACAGAACTAATTCAGTCTAAGAATGCAAATATTCTCATCGTCTTACCCTTAATTTTCCAATTAGTAAATCATATTCCTTTTAAGATCAGGCACTGTACATTCAAGTCCAAAGAGCCACTATCCTCAGAGTGATGTGAGAACTTTTCATTTCCTGTGAAAAATCCAAGGGAACAGTGATCTACAAATCTACTGTTGCCAAAACTCTCAACTCATGAGTGACATTGTCCACAGATACTGTGTGACTTGATCTGCTTCTTTCCTCCAACAAATTTCTGCCTTTATTTTTAAAGCTCAGATTTTTCTAACCCACTCTGAATTTAAATCCCTTGTACTGCTTTCAAGACATTAATGAGACTAGAAGCAATAGTAATAGACAACTGTGCACTAGAACAAATTCATGCTGGCAGGATGGAGGGTGCCATATTTGTAAGCAATGGATAACAAGGTGATCTGGTCCTCTGTGGTCAAGTCTGGTCCCTGCTATAGAGGGTAGGTTGACATGCTTAGTAAGACAAAATAAGCAGTTATAGGCAAAGCTTTTTGTTTGGTTTGGTTTGTGGGTTTTTTTTCTTTTTTTATTATTACCTTGCAGGATGTAGTGTGCAAGAGGCTTTTCCAGGTTTTTTTTGAGCGATGCCATGTGTTAATGAAGGATGAGGTGGTTCAAGCTGTGTGTCTCCTGGAAGGGCTTGACCTTGGCACAGAATGAACAATTTCTTAATGTTGGATATGTCTAATTTTAAGGACCTTTATTAAATATTTAGTTTGCATCAGAGTTACAAAAATGATGAGAAATCTACCTTATTTGTGAGTAGGATACTGATGGACAGATGATTTACTTTCCATGCCGTAAGAGGAACAAAATCTTTTTCTAAGCATGGCACTCCAACATGTCACCTGTGCTGCAAGTCATCTGTAAACCAAAACATTTTTAGATGGTAAGACCAGTGATGGAGATGCCAAGAGAATTCTTACAAATCCATGACAATAACCAGCAATCCTACTAAAATTGTAATAGAAAGGTTTTTTGATAGTTGAACAGTTTTATTCTGGCCATCTGGAAACACTCTACTTCTTTCAATATTTAGACATCAAATAAACTTTTATCTTCCAAGCATTATTAAAGGGAAAGTAAGTGAGACAAAAATAATAGTCTCACCATTACTAATGATAGCATTTGATAAGAAGACTCATTATTATCCAGAGCAGTAATTAAAGTAATATTAGAACTATCAAAACCAAACTCGTAAAGGCATTAGTTTTGTTTGGTCTGAGAAAGGGAGATATAAAGGGGAAATCATAATAATAGTATGATGATTTGTCAAAGGTTATAATAGAGGAGAATAAGCTATTTTTCTACATGCCTAAAGTAAGTAGGAAAGTGAATTAACTTTTGACAAGGAAGAATTTAAATTAAATATTAGGAAACACTTTCTAATCATTGTCAAAGTGATCTATTTAAGGTCATAGAAGAAGGCTGCACAATCTCTATACATGCTCTTAAAAACATATCAAACAAGGACTCATTCATGAGCACCACGAGGTACTGGAGTAGATCATCTCTAGTGGCTCCTTTTATATTTTATGTCTAAACCTTCATTTCAAGATTATTCCTTCAGAAGAGTCTTTCCTTCATTGTGAATGTAGCAGTTATGATTGGTGAATACACTGTACACAAGTGAATTCTTTAAGAAATTTACCGTTTTTCTGTGTTGGCTGTTAAAAATTGTATGCATCCAGTATGCTCCAAGCTGTCAAACATGAGGGGGCTGGCTATATTATGTCTGCTGTACTTTCCATTTCAACAACTTGCAGGGGAAAAGCCTTCAGGCTGTTGCTGACAGCAGATTTCTGATGAGGGCTGCGTGTTACAGTGTCTTGCAAAGAACAGTATTTAAGGGCACAGAGAGGAATGATTTCCCTGTTCACAAACGGTCAGTAAAATCTCCTATTTCCCAGTCTTCCTTTCACCTTGCCTATTTGTACTCTTTTTTGATGCACATAAGAATGACTGACAGTATTTAAATGCATAAATGATTTTTCTGCCACCCTTTCTCTCCCATCTCTGCTTTTAAAAATATGGATTCCACACCTTCATTTTTCTTCTGAAGTTTTGAGCCTAGAAACCCAGGAGAATTTTGACTTTTTTTTCTCTTAATGAAAACACACATATATAGTTCAAAGTTTGTGAGCAAGATTCCAAGCAAAAGGCAAAATAAAACTATCTTCTCTCTCAGTCATTCCAGCATAATCAGGAGTTAATTAATATTGATAGAAAAAATGTCCAAAAATAGATGTATTATTTGAATTACTGTATGTTAATAAGCCATGATGAGAGCATGAGAGTCTCGAGTATTCTTCAAAAATCAATATGATAGGAAGTATTTGCCAGGAGAGGTTTTACAAAAAGATCCAAATGATCTGTAGTGTAACCTCATAAAAGTGGTTCATATTTTAGTGTAGCAATGTACTGCAACATTACTCCCAGAAAATGTCCCCTTCTAAATACCAAAACATTAGACCATTGAATCAAGAACTATTTTATGACTCATATACAGTTCACTGCATATGCAGGCTACAATGAGAATAGCAGGAGGTTTTGTTGCAATTTATTTTTTAAGGAATTCATTGGTATAGAATTACGTGATATGGAAAACAGCAGCACACAGGTTTCTTTTTCTTTCTTCTTCTGACTGTAGTCTACATTGTCTTTTTAAGATCTTACGCTCAATTCTGGAAATGCATGCAGTATAAATATAGGTAATTCCAATCTATGAGAGAGATGTATGCCTGCATATCACCCCCAAATAAGTTTTGATTCTTAGGCTATATTAATTTATTATTCTTTTATGATTACAGCAACTAGCATCTGAATTCTCTTGAGATGTCCATATTATTTTACCCAAAGCACCAAAATTGCTCTTGCTTTGTGAAGCTTTTCCATATGCAAAGTTGGAGACACAGAAGAGTATTCACACTGTCGAAATGAAGACACCCATCTAAGCAAATACACAAACCCATTAAACAATAAGCCCCTGGGGCTACTATACAGTGACTGCAGAGTGCCTGCAGAGTAAGTGTCAGACCCGTTGTACATTGTGACTTGTAGCAGAGGATTAGTGAGCCAGATGTGTTCCAAAAAGCACATTTTGTAGTAACACTACACGTGAGCCCTGGACATGTGTGGATTTCCAGATACATGGTAGTCCTTGGTGAAATGTCTGTCTCCTGAGCTCACCAGCCCCTGGTGACATTTCTTCAGTAATGTTAGGCCGCTTACCAAGAAACAGGGAGGCCTGTGGCTGGAAATGTGAGATCCTCTAAAGCCACTTGGACCTAGGGAAAGCCTGCTAGGTAACTATATCAGTTCTGTAATTTCTGTTATCCCATGGGACTGTACTAATTGCTGTGCTACAGAGTTATGTTCCCTGTGGCTCCACTGTAGCTAAATGTTTTGAATTATTTGCTGAACAGCATCATTAGGAAAAGTGGGGAACACTCCCACTGCTGACTGCAGACCCTGGTGCCCCACTCCCAAAACAGGGGTCTAGAGGCAAATGACTCCTCCAGGGCTATTTTAAAGGGAAGCACCTGGAACTACAATTTTAGAGAAACAAAATCTTTGCAAAGTCCCTTGGGGAACTTGGGTAATGCTCCACTGAGCCTCCAGTCCTGCTCCCAGCTGGGTAGAAGGTTGGCACCCAGATTCTGGCACCGATGTGACCCTGGACATGAATAAAACCAGAAATTCAGGTGCCTGGGAACCTTCAGAGTAAGATGGACATGTACACGTTGACTTAAGTGCTCCTATAGTGGGTGGTCAACATAAAAGATTTCCTTCAATCAGAGTTTTTGATTTAGACATTTCCATCCTGTCCAGCTTTGAGCGATTTGTCCAAGATCTTGCATATTTTTTACATACGTAGTTGGCCCTGAGTGAAAACGAGTATACTCTATTTTCAGAATGGCATGCAGGAGCAAATGGTATATGTCCCTTGCTGGTTCTGTGATTAGGAAATGTCCCTCATCGAGGGAGTGAGTTTTTTAAAGCAATACTTTTTACTGCTCATTTTATCAGTTTAGTAACTACTGAATCCCAGGACAACCCAATGTCAGTTAGAAAGATGAGGATTATCTCAAAAAATACTGTACAGTAGATATATATAAAAAAAAAATCTTATATTCACCTCAATAAAAGGTTCCTATCATCTCTTCCATTTAACTTTATACGCACTCTTAGCTTTTCATTCATTTCATGTTCTGAATGATTCAGTGAATATTGTCCTTGCCTTCTCTTCCTCTGTTTTCATTTCTCTGATAAGTATTTTCAGCTGCTGCTTATTTAGGTTATTAGAAATGTCCTGTTAGAGATTCAAAACTATCAGCTGCCAGATCAATAGCTGTGCTGTGTGCTATGATACCAGTTATTCTTCCCTCTCCAGATAACTTGCCTTCTCATAAGCTGGTCTATGCATCTTAAATCTATGTCAATGGGAAAAGGGTGTCTGAAAGCTGAGTTGCTGAATACTGAACTAATTAGCAGAACTTCTGCTGTTAAAATTAGATATTAGCCAAGCTGGTTTGCAAATATGTTCAACAAATTTCAGCTGAACATAGAGCTCTAGCACTTAGCTTTAGTAGTTTAGATTTAGATATATATTCTCAGATTATTATCTCTGTACTTGGTGGTATATACATCAAGGTCATCTAAACCCACTTTTGCAGTTGCTCTAGACAGAGGTCTGCCTAGAGCTAGTGAATTTTTAGAGCAAAAGATTAACCTATGCCATTTGTACATGTCCAGTCGCTTGTTATGAAATGTACTACTGTAACCTCTTTGGGTGCAAGGGGATATAGCATGTAGCAGATGGTATCTAAATGATTTGGGTTTTTTCTCCCATTTGGAGAGTAACAGTCTTGCACAATATTCACTAGTGGGCACTTTCTGAAAGTCTAGTTATATTAACTCCACTGACCTGTCAAATTTGGAGTTTGATTAATTTTGCCAATTTAAAATTCCTCTTGCAGCTCCATCTGGTATGTTTCATTTCCTCTAATAAAATATTGTTTAGAATTGATTCGTGCTGTGAAAAAAGTCGTATGTCACTCCAAAGTCATTTCTTTAAGGGGAAAGTGAATCTTTTAGTGTTTTTGGCTGGTGAAGTGCCTCGAAGTCATTTTGAAGCTTAAGCATTAGGAGCTCAGGACCAGATCCAAAAGTTGAGGTGTAAGAGGAGCATTTGAGCTAGATAGTGTTAAAGCTGGCAGGAAGTTGCTGTCCCCAGGTCTCAGACACAGTAACTGTGCATGCTTCCAGTTCAAAGTGGCGTAAGTCTCTCCTGATGACTTGTTGAACCTGCGTAATAGTTGAACTTTATTGCTTATCTACATGGGTATATTTTCCTGTAGAAACAAACTGTTCTAGTAGAACTGATGAAACCTAGTTTTCTATGGCTTTGTAACCTACATACCGCCAAAGGTCTCTAGATCCTTCCTGCCCCAAGTCCTCCGCTTCCTACAGGCCTTCTCAATAGCACAGTTTCCTCCTCAGTTCATTACCCATGGCTTTCCTGAGAAGCAGCTGAGATAAGGCTGTGGCATCATCATTTCCATCTGCAGTACTAGAGTAGGAAAATAGTTTTTTGTGTGTCTTAAAATTTAGGAGGTAGAACTGGCTTCCAGGCTAATAGTAAGATTTGCAAAATGCAAACAATTACATTTAAAATTAAAATTAGCATGACTAAAGGATTTCATTTGCACAACAGGATTTTAGCTTTAATTTGTCATTTGATTCACAGTGAAGACGACAGGTTACAGACTCAAGAATAATAAAAACTGCCTCTCGAATTAATTTTCTTTTACATCTTGTTGCAACACATTAGATACATACATTATTTATCATCACATGGATCTCATCTTAACAAACTCCAAAGCCTTGACCCAGTCACATTCTCTACTCTGATTAGACTGCAGCAGGAGATAATTATTCCAGGAACATCTCTGTGGTAGGGTTTCACAGCTGTTGCAATCTGCTAAAACAACTGAGTTAACATAAACATTGACAATAAATAAAACTAAAGGATCTCCATGTTTTACTATTTCTTGCCAGCAGATACTCCAGAGAACTGAGAAAAGGCAAGCACTGAGACCATAGCCTACCTCTTTCTCCAAGACTGCTTTGGTGCATGCACACAAATACAACCAAACTGACTCTAGTGTGGAACAAGAGGTAAGGAGATTTCTGAGATCCCCTTGAGCAGAAATGCGTCCTGCTTCCAGAACTTGCCTGTGCCAGGAACAAAACTGGGTTCAGCTTAAACTCAGTTTACGCCACTTGACCACTGCCTAGTGGGAGCAGAACTATTGCAGGTACTGAACATAAAGTGGTCTGAAATGGCCAAAAAAGGATAGCACTGCCACAGTTTGCCAAAATGGCTGTGGACTCTCTCCACTAATGTTGGGAGAGGGTTGTGGTTCTGGGACCCCTTCCCAGCCAAGCATCAAAGATGAAAAGTAGAGCTGACTTCTACAACTGACACATAACAGTTCAGTATTCAATTTCAGCTTAACTTCAATTAGGGAAAAAACAAGCAGGAGAAAGAATAATAATGCAGTCATATTATAAACCCCAAGCCTCATTCTCACCAAATATAAATTTCTTACAGGAGTACAGAAGAAGTGTATACTTTTTTATTAAAAGAGACAAGATGTGGACAATAAGAAGGGGTTTTCTCTTCACTCTGTTACATCGATTTTGCTCTAGAGTAACTCCATGGACTCAGTGGCATCAAGCTGACAGACAGTTGAGGATCAGGGTTTGCGTTAATGAGATCTCTTGGGCTTGTCTGGTGAGAGAGTAATTTTTGGAACAAGAACATAAGGTATCTGAATACACACAATATTCTCTCCATTCTGCTGTTCCACTTGGAGCTGTGTCTAAAGTACACAAGGTGACAGCTAGCCAAACTTTGGAAAGAGGCTTCAGAACATGAGTACCAGGAAAGTCAAATGACTTCCCTGGCTAAAAACTAATCATAGAATCAGAGAACAATTTATTTTCATCTGCTGAACTACTGTTATCCCTATTCCTGACAGAGCTCAAAGAATGAGTTATATTCTGAAAAATTTAGTATGAGAATGAAGTTTTTATTTTATTTTTAAAAGTAAATTTGCTGAATTCCTGACTGAATCCAAGATGACACTTTTTACCCTCTTTCCCAGAATTTAAGGGTTGGGATTTGGCTTGTTTCTAATAATATAATCTCTTTCATCAAATGCTAAGGAATCACAGTATAAATAGGAATCTATTACACACCGAGGAATAGATGGAATTTGATATTTTGCTGATAGATAAACAGTTTGGTAAAGATGAATATCCTCCCTTCCTTTCTCCCTAGTATCTTCTGGATCACTCCCCATACTGTAAGGAAGGAAAAAAACCATTGGAACAGAAGAAGGTCTATGAGGAGATAGAATAGAATAGAATAGAATAGAATAGAATAGAATAGAATAGAATAGAATAGAATAGAATATTTCAGTTGGAAGGAACCTGCAATGATCATCTAGTCCAGCTGCCTGACCACTTCAGGGCTGACCGAAAGTTAAAGCATGTTGCTAAGGGCATTCTTCAAATGCCTCTTAAACACTGACAGGCTTGGGGCATCGACCACCTCTCTAGGAATCCTGTGCCAGTGTTTGACCATCCTCTCAGTAAAGAAATGCTTCCAATGTCAAGTTTAAACCTCCCCTGACGCAGATTTAAACCGTTCACACACGTCCTATGACTGGATACCAGGGAGAAGAGCTCAGTACCTCCCTCTCCCCCTCGCCTCCTCAGGAAGCTGTAGAGAGCAATGATGTGCATCGTTTCCCTGGCACTGGCCTTCCAGGTATGGACCAGGCTGCCCACGCCGTTCTTTTCTGTTTCCATCACTGTTAATGCACAAGGAATAAAAGCCTGCTGGCATTTCGCTCTCACTTCATCAGGACCCAGCCCTGCTCCTGTTAAAGCTAATGACAAAAGGCACACATCTCATTTGCTCTCAAAGATACTTTATACAGTTCTGTATATATAAAGGACCTCAGTGCCCCTGACATCGAGGTACAAATATCTTTTGCAGTCACCAGCGCTGTGTTTTGTCTCAATAAAGTTTCTAAGAGTCCCTCATAAAGCAGTGTATGTGTGGACAATATTTTGACACGTATCTTAATTAAAGATAAGTAACTTCCCAGTTTGGGGGGGGGGGGGGGGGAAGATTGTGCTAATAATTTCCATCTAACAAGAATTTCACTGAGCTTAAACACACAATGTTTGTAAGAAGAGCAGCTTCCTTTGACAGTCTGTGTATAAAAAAGCTTCTTTACTAGACTGTCATAAAACTGTACCAAATGGGAGATTACAAGACACTGGCTTGCAAAAAAACCCATTAATTGCCTTTAAAAATTTCCCTTTTAATAGCTTAAATCTGGCTATTATAGGATCCTTTTGATGCTTAGTTCTGTAAAAAGGAACTAAAGGAACTGCTCTTTTTACTATTTCAGATAAGAGAAAAACTTAACATTGGAAAGTGTTAGTCACCACAAAATTTGTTATGAGTTCTGAAGATTTGGTCTGCTGGATCTGATCCAAAATTTTAATGTCAATAAGCATTTTCCCACTGATTTCACCAGCTTCTGGATCTGAACATTTGTAGACTCCAAGTATGATTTTTGCTGTTGCTAATCATGGAAATAAATTTCTAGCTCTTTTTTTTACAAATGCCCCTGCTCAGTGCTGAATTTTTAAGAAGAAATAGATGATGAAGTAAATGCAACCCAGAAAACATTGTCTCAAAAATCTGCTGTTCTGTGGAATGGCATCATACACAGTCCAAGGTCCAAAATTACACTAGCTTAACCTAAGCTGTAGAGTTAAATGGGGAACACTGAAATCAAATCTGTATGTGAGCAAGTATTCTAGTCCAATACTGGTTTTATTTCTTTTTGGTATAAATTGGTTCAAAATATTTAAACTAGATTCAATTAATCTAAACCAATAATGTTCATACAAAAAGATCACACTTATTTAATTAAGCTGGTTAAACAGATCAGGTTTTCTTAACTATATTAGTTAAACAAAAGTAATAGGAAGGAGGAAGAAAATCTCCTTGAGTCCTGTTCAGGCAAAAGAAACACTGTTATGGATGCAAGACAGTTTGGAATCAGACCCCAAAGGGGTATCAGCAGTGCCTCCACCTCAGGAAATCTTGAAATGATCGATACAATTTTTTGCATTCCAGAAGATTTAAAAATATTTTGAAAGTAATAGGCATGCCCCTTCTACTCCAAGTCAGGTTTTTAAATGAGAGTAACTTGCCACTGGCAAGCTGTGTTCTGTTGGAAAAGGGCTGTAAACCATTACTGCCCCAAACATCTTCATGCACCTCCTGCCAAACACATGTGAATGTTGACACAAAAGCATGAAATGCATCCAAATGCTGTATTTCCAAGCACAAAGATATGATTTCCCAAATTCCAAATCCACTCTTTTCCTACCGTTAGACTCAACAGGGCCCTGTAGGCAAGATTTGTGCTTGTAATATCACATAAATTACCAGGAAGGAAAAATAACAAAGACGATTTTGCCCCCCCAGCACTGCTCATTAGCTAATTGTTTTTTGCCTGGTCATCCTTTATTTTTCGCAGAGAATGGAGTATTGCTGGTACAGGTGGTGGTGATCTATCTACCTCAGTTCTCCTAAATATAAAAATACCATATTTCTTCCAAGATATCTCTGAATTGCAAATAGCGGGAAGGTGGAAAAATATTCTGGGAAAATCATTATGTGCTTACCCCTCCTCCATTTGCCCAGGGCATTTGTTTTGGCTACTGTCAGCCACAGGATACCAGGCTGGGTGTACTTTTGTTCTTATCTTATAGCACATGTATATGTCCTTATATAGGACATATCCACTTGCCATTGTGTTTTTACTGAAGTGCTTCTGTAAGCTTTCTGCTGGTGGACATTTTCCTTACCCAAAGCACACAGCAAAGCTAACAACAGGCATTTTGAAGTTGCTTTGTGTTGTAAAAATATAATTAATGCAAATATTTCATGGGTTGGAGCATCTGGTTTTCTGTGTGCATTTGTATACTCATTCTCAAACTTGACTGTGGTCTTCAGAGTGAAGTCAAAGTAAAGCTTCCAGTCAGTCAGGTCAAAGGTATTTATGAATATTTCAGTTTTCCAGTGTGTAAGGACTGTATTCTTTAAAAATCACGCACATGCAAAAAATAGAAAAAGAATAATTTATAGTATTATGAGCAGTTTTTCTGAACTGTTTGACCAAATAGCGATAGAATGACTTGGAAATTTAATTTTATGAACTTTTTCCTGTGCAGCTTTCAAGCAAGTACCATGACCAAGACTTTTCAGTGGTTTTCATGGAAAAGATTAAAGTAACATGTAGAAGAAAATTATGTTCATTGTAATTTCTTTCACTCATCGTAATTTCATTTCAGTAAGCTCCAGAGGACTTAAAGTTTTATTTTGTGTAAAGGTTGTCTAATAGATTCTTTGGGCCATATACCCTCCCTCTCTTCACAATCTCAAATTCATAAATTCTGAGTTTTAAGCATATTCTGAACTGATCAAACTAATAGCCTTGCTGTGTCATACTAGGGTAACTGAAAGTAGGACTCAGACAAGCGTCAGCCCTGAGTCCGCATTAATGAGGTACCATCAGAATATTTTCATTCAGTCTTTCATTCCAAGAATAAGGTATTGATACAAAATAAGAGACAGAAGGCAAAGGGGTTTTATTTGTTTTGGTTTGGGTTGTTGTTTTTTTTTTTTTCCCCCCAAATAACAACCAAGCACCAACCCTGGCTTAGCAGAGTTGAATAAAATAGAACAAATACGCCTGGAACAAGAAACAAAAATATGTTAATAACAAATATGTACAAGCTGAGAACAAACCAGACCTGTCCATACTGTATGAATTAATACAATATCCTTCTTCTTTATACACAGTTAAATACAGTAATCAGAAAATACCAAACAAAAATCCATTTCTATGCTTGTGTCAATATGATGGTTCTATAGTAAACTAATTTGCTGATTTGAATCCCAGCTGGAGACTTCCACTTAGTGCCTGGAGGAGTACTGGAGGTTTATGGAAATGACTGAGAGAGATACATACCAGTGACAGCAAAAGACTCCCAGGACTTTATTACTCCCCCATCTCATGAAAGTTAGGAATTAAGCTCACTGTCATCATCACTTTCCAACAGAGAATTAAAAAACCTAGGTGATTGTCTGAAACCCTAGCCACCTTGAAGATTAAGCATTTTATTGATTGTTGCGAGATCTCTCCAGGTGAGAATTTCAGACAGCCCTAGAGATTCCACCGGGCAGCTCCTGCTGTGTCAATTCCAATTTATTTCCTTAAATCTATTGATTAAACTCATGAGTGGAGTGTCACAGAGAATCTTGCTGCAGGATCAATGAAAATGTACGTGGACAAAACATGTAAATAGTCAATAGAAAATGTTCCTACAGATGCAGAAATGGTCACATAGGACAGCTCTTTGGTAAGGTATTTCAGAGATGTTTTGTATGTAGTTGAGACAATCAATGACAATTTATTACACATGTGCTGAAGGGGTCATGTACAACCACAGGACAGATAGATTATACGAAATGAGCAGAACAGCATATCAGGGAGTCTCACTCTATCCAGCTGAAGATGCTGCTGTGAGAACCCTTTCCATGGAGAGTCCCCTTGCCACCAGACAGCCACAATCCCCTATGCCCTGTGCATGACCCTATGCCGCAACCCAAATAAATTAGTTTCTGCACAAAGAATTCTGTCTCTGAGTGTCTGTGCAACACCAGCACCCAGGTGATGTAACTTGATGACAAAAAAGAATCTAGATTTTTCATGGTAAGTGAGTAGTAAAGAAATCAGCACTCTATCTGAGTACTTTTCAGGATATCAAGACTGAGATTCGCAAGAACAGTCCAGCACTAGATCCGGCTTCCCAGGGAGGTTGCACAGTCTCCTTCCATGAAGATTTTTAAGGTGCAGTTGGATAAAGCCCTGAGCAGTCTGGTCTGACTTCAGAGCTGACCCTGCTTTGAGCAGGAGGTTGGAGTAGAGACCTTCTGATGTCCTCCCATCTGAATTTTCATATGGTCCTGTGATAAGAATATGACAGAAACACAAGATAAGGTTTACATCTGTATCAGAGGTGAAAGCTCCACACAGAAGTAAAATGGAGACTCTTCAGAATAAAGATGCTCTGAATGCTATTCCTCAGTGACAGCATGCAGAAGGGAAAGAGCAGCGGACGACACTGAACCCTCCAGGTCACCTATAGACACCTGGACAACCAACAAAAAGCCAAATCCTAGAAGCTGAAAAAGAGCAACAGTTCAAAAATATGAGAAGACAAGACAGTTCTCAGCAAGGAGTGGTGGAGATGGAATACTTGCTTTTCAGGAAGCAGTTATCAGACAATTTGATATGAGCTTGTTTATCAGGGAGCCATGGGCAGATGTCTTTTTGAAAATGGTTTCTGACTGCAGAAGGAAACACAGTGGCTGTAAATTATGTATAGGAAGTATTTAGAAATGAAAAGGACAAAAGGGACTAAATTTTCAGAGGCAAGAATGTGGGAGAGGCTCAGGTCACTTGGAAAGGAAGATTCTGTGTAGATGGAAAGGAGTAAGAGAGGGGTAAGGAGATGAAATGGTGGAGGAAGGAAGAAAAACAGGAAACATTTACTATGCCCCTCACCAGGGTGTCTAGGCATCTAGTCAAGGTTATTTCACAGGAATGAGTCTAATATCTTTGTAGAACACCATAAAAGTCCTTTGATTTCATACAGTCTTTTCATTCACATTAAGAAAACTGATTATATTTAGGTATTGACTTAAAATACAAAAGAGTTCCCAACAGTGCCTGGGACAAATTTCAAGTCTGTTTTATAGCCTTAGCTGTACTAAAGCCAAAAGAGGATATTAGAAAAGAGCTAATTATAATTATTACTCTGAGAGACAATGATAATATCAAAGGCATTTCAATGTTCATCCATTTCAGAGGACCTCATAAAGTTCAGGAAAAAGTCTGACTCAGTTCATAATGGGAAACCTTTTCAAAAGTACCAAAGTGTTTTTGGAGCCTGAGTGACTTAGGTCCCCTGTATACCCAGAGGAAGAACTGGCTGAAGGGACACGAGTCACCCTTATAGAGCATGGATGGGTGCATTAGGAACTTAGGAATAAACATTTGATATTATTTTACAGAGTATTAATATTTGTTCTATCCCTCACCTGCTTCTGTGAAGAATATTTCAGATAGACACAGAATTGATTCGTGCTGGACTACATTAATTTATTCTTGTAAGGAATACCATGCAACCCTCAGCAAAACAGAGGCTATGACACAATTCAGTGGTCTGCAAGGAGGAAATACATTGAACCTATGATTCAGGAGGTCCAGGGTACCAGGTCTAGACCCTGAGCAGTGTGACCCAAGATACACTGATTTTCAAAGTCTTTTCCTGTGCTCCCCTTTCTCCCCTCCCATGCTTTTCCACAATCATCTTCAAAGACTACATCTCCTTCAGTGGGGGAAGGAGAAGAGAAGGAGGGATAGTGGGGGCAGATTTGCTGGGAGCATGCAAAAAAAGGTTGCTCCTTCTGTCAAATCCTCTGCTCTGTTCCCAGCCAAACCTTTCCTCCATGACATTTTTCATCTTCCCCTGAGGAAAGGGAAGGAGGGAGGATAGGGACCCTGCAGTTTTGGGAACCTCGTGAACTGGAGACTTGTTATCTCGGAGCACACATCCATGAGTCACCAAGACATGTGCATTCCACTTTGGTATATCTAGACTGAAATGGGAAATAGAACATTTTCTGCTCAGGACCACCTGTGCAATAAATTTCTGGAGATCAATGTGTGCTCCAGACAAGTGTAAAAGCTTTCAGTAAAGTCTTTTTTTCAGAAGAGGTGCTCGTAACAGCAGCATTGCCTAGAATTGCACTGGTCTGTCCTGGGCAGATGGAGGAATAAGCAAGAGGAATCTAAGAACCAACATAACGACTTGTCCTATGTGCTCTTTAATGTGAAATGCTTGAATACAATGGAGATAGATAGGAACATTAAATCATCAGAATCTGAAGTCAGACAAACAGGTAACACACACAGGGAGCCCTGAGTCAAACCTTATTTGCATTATTTTTTTAGCAGTGAATTATTTTCAACTTCAGTGGATTTTTTTCTGATTTACAGAATGAAAATTTTAAGAAGTGGGCATTAGCCATTTCTTCTCCATTCATAATTCTAAATTCATTTCAGCCTTTCAGTCAAAGACATCTGTGATTTTTGTGGAGCAAAAGTCACAAATTCTCTAAGTATTTTTTTCTCTGGACAAAGCTTTTTAAACTGTTCTCCACAAGCTATTTTCCACCTTGAAGGGACACTGATCAAACTAATGAAATTGACACCAAAGCAAGTATTACTGTGACTAGTTCCATTAAGTGGTTTACATATATTATCTGTGTAGAAATTGTTGGTTTTTTTAAACTCTGAGGGTTGAAAAATATCCTTCTGTAAGTAGCATTTACTATGTACAAAAATTCTTCTCTGGTGCTTCCTAATGCAAAGAAAAACATTTTTCTGTAACAGCCACATGGTAACCACCAAGACGGTATGTGGGATATAAGATAGCTTCAGAACATATTACTGCAAGTCTGACAGAAGACAGACTTAGGCTCATGGTTCTGTCAGTCTAATTTTGGACATCTTTTAATTAAGATGATGATTATGACTAGCTTTCCAGAGACATTACCAGACAAGTAAAGATACTGAAATTGTATATTAAGTTCTCATGAGAGATCTTGAAAAGCTTTACTGGCAGTGTGTGTTTCAGTAATCCAAGCCTGTTAGAATACCAACTCAAACATTCATCTTTCTGTTTTTCATTTGAATTTTCCAAGTGGGTTACATCCAAAGTAGACATGTGGGATTTTAGAAAGTTCACACGCAAAATGTTATTCAAAAGCACTGTAATGGATTGGCTGGCAGGCATGGGTGCATGTGTATGCGCACATGCTTGAACATGTGGCTGTGTGTGCATACCATCACTGTCTGCTGGGTGGCATCAAAACTGCCCACACTTATATTAAATATCAAGGAAATAATCACTTTCCTTTAGCATAAAAAGAAAGAGGTTGAAGTTCTACATTCTCCTGGTATGAAGCGTCTATCCAACATGTATAAGTGGCTTCTATGCCAGCAGGTTTAAAGACTCTGGAAGATATTTGAGCCAGAAAAGTTCTCCTATGACTTGTTGAGGAACTTTGGTCAGATATGTTGAGCAAGATCTTATTTATGAGCTTCAAGTAGGTGAAACAAGTCCAGTTTCTGTGTGCAAATTTTGTTGCAAACCAAACCCTGAAAGGCTAGTGCAATCTTGCATAAAATAGTTTCCTTTTCTAGTCCTAAAATAGACTGTTCCTTTCCACAAATACAACAGCATTACTTGCTTGATGGACAAGATACTCGGCTTCTCTGAATCTGCACGTCTCTGTGGATTTTAACAAGATGCAACCATGTATAAAAGCTGAGAATCTGTTCTGTGAACAGCAGTCTGGCAGAAATCTGTATTTGTATCTTCTTATCTTCTTAGCACAGCCTGAATGAGGGAAAATTAAAAAACTCATCAAACGAGTCTTACGCTTCGTGGTGACCAGATTGGTTGGGAATGCTGTTTGAGTTTTATAGGTTTTTATAGTTTTATAGATCATTTAAGACATATCAGTTCAGCCGGATTGAGTTGTCACTCAGCCCCCAGCATAAAGCACAAGTTACTTCCCAAGCTCCCTATCTTCTTTCCAATTACTTTTATTTTTAATTAAATAAAAAAGGCCCTAAGAAGGGACTTCAGACTTAGCCTTCACTGTCTTCAGAGGTAATGCTATTATCTCTGCAATGTCAAGAGTGAATCAAAAGAGTTTCTCTGTTTCCCTCTGTTGGCTTGTTCCTGGTTAAAAGCATACTTTTGATTCACCATTTGAAGTGAAGAACAGTGTTCTTTTTATGTATATCTGTTCAGTTCTGTGATAAATGGCACTTAAGATTTTATTGTTTACCACTTAGTGACCTGATGTGTGTTTATCTTTAAGTCCTTTAAGCTTCATAACCATTATTTTTTATTTAGACACATTTTCCCTTGTCCCTTTGTTTCACCTGCCTTTAACAGACTGCTATCATTATCTTTAAATGGATGTCAGATGTGCTTCTCTCTACAGGAAAAGTGCTTTTAATCTTCATTGCACGTTGCAACCTCTAGCTCTTTCTTATCCATCCTTCAAAGACAACAGTACTGAAAGACTACAAGGCCCATGCCTCTTTTAAGGGCACTGATGGTCTCTGTACCCTGTTAGGATGTTTTTTCATGCTTGTGTCACGCCTTCCAGCTGAAAAATTGACAAATTCACAAGATAAGAATTTATAAGAACCATGGTGTTTTAACAGGCCCTTTATCTCTTATATTCTATAATCCCTGTGGAGTTTCAGAAATAGTTGGGCTGTGTTGAAGCACGCCTAGGCAGAAACTGAATAAGCAAATGTTCCTAGTTCTGTTCTAACAACCACTAAGTAAAACAGTGCATCTTCTCATCCACATAAAATGAAAAATTTTTGACTGAAAGCTGGTTGATATTCTCTTGATCTAGAGAGCTCCACAAATATCAGAATTTGAAGGGTTCTGACCTTTGAGTCCACTCCCCAAGCACTTACTAAGCTAGGAGGTGCAAATGTGTCCACAAATCCAAAAGGATGTGACCCGTAAGAAACATTGTGTTCCTGTTCAGTGTTATAATGCTTTATACATTCAGGCCAAGCAATGGGATTAAATATAGGATTATTACAGGATTAATTCCTTGTCGTGGTTTAACCCAAGCAGGCAGCTCAGCTGCACACAGCCAATCACTCACTCCCCCCACAGTGGGATGGGGGACACAATCAAAGGGCAAAAGTTAGAAAACTTGTGGGTTGTAATAGATTGTTTAATAGGTAAAGCAAAAGCTGTGTGTGCAAGCAAGGTAAAAATAAGGAATTAATTCACTGCTTCCCATCAGCAGGCAGGTGTTCAGCCATCTCCAGGAAAGCAGGGCTTCATCACACTTAATGGTTATTTGGGAAGACAAACACCATAACTCCAAATGCCCCCCGTGCTTTCTCCTTCTTCCCCCAGCTTTATATGCTGAGCATGATGTCCTATGGTCTAGAATGTCCCTTGGGTCAGGTGGGGTCAGCTGTCCCAGCTGTGTCCCCTCCCAACTCCTTGTGCCCCCCCAGCCTGCTCGCTGGTGGGGTAGGCTGAGGAGCAGAAAAGCCCTTGGCTCTGGGTAAGCACTGCTCAGCAAAAGCTAGAACATTAGTGTGTTATCAACACTGTTTTCATTACAGATCTAAAACATAGCACCATACAAGCGACTATGAAGAAAATTAACTGCATCCCAGCCAAAATGAGTGCATTCCTGAGTCACGTAGGGATCCTCTGATACTGAGTGCATTCAGACCAGCAAGGACTTCCAAATGCACTGGTCAGGTGCCTGCTAGATCTGTGTTGGCTGGCCAGCAGCTCTAAAGAGGTCATGCAGGTATGCATGTGTGGGGATGGCAGGGTGTGGTGTCTTACTGCTGGAAAGCCAAGAGACGAGGGATGCATAGGGGCTGGTGTGTGCCAGGCCACCTCTCTAACTGTGACTTCATAACTGAGAAGGTGAGGCGGACTCTGTCTTTGGAAGACCCTGTGTCTGTAGTCTTTCCTTAGTCTTTGGTTCTTTCTACCAGTCACTTTTATGTCAGACTAGACTATGTAAATGAAAAGGCTAAATGTTCTACTGTTTTTGTGGCAATTTTTAAGATACCCTGTTACACCTTTATCCTTCCTCTGTGCTTTGGTATCAATTATCTTGTCATGTGGGAAGGCTGGACCAGAACACGCACACACAGTCATTGCTCTTTAAAATACTGATTTCCTTAACCCAATGATGTAGTCTGAGTTAACCCTTCACATGTGACTGCTGAGTTGCAGTGGCAGAAAGTGGCAAATGGCAAATCAAGCAGTGCTCTTTCTCTGCTGGAGGCAACAGAGCAACCACTGCAGATTTGCAGTAGAATTGATCAGGTGGAGCACCCTTAACCGAGTAAGACAGGGCTGCAGCACTTCCTCTGTTTCTGCACTTACATTGCCTTCATTCTGGCAGGAGGCATTACTGGTTTATATCACCTCATTACCACCCGTGTTTCTTCACCCAATATGGGATGTATTTCCTGTTGGAAATATGTTCTTCGTTCTCTTTGCTGTGCTCTAAAACTGGTCCTA
Source organism: Harpia harpyja (assembly GCF_026419915.1). Classification (NCBI taxonomy): domain Eukaryota; kingdom Metazoa; phylum Chordata; class Aves; order Accipitriformes; family Accipitridae; genus Harpia; species Harpia harpyja. The sequence goes on from NC_068945.1 coordinate 58,425,562, forward strand.
TCCAGCTCCCCAGGAAACATTTATTTAGGGACCAGAGGTCTACCACCTGTCGTTTGTCTTTATATCCTGGCTGTTCCTGGTATCACCCTGTGCCTGTGTTCTCAAGGATCTCTGCGGTCATCTGGCACTTGCACTCTCATGGGTCCTTGCTGTGGTCTGATGGGCTACAACAGCACTGAGCACGGCATGAGAACATGTGGCTGTGGGACACACAATGATGGACCTCAGGTATTCACACAGGTGTAGGACCTCATGCTAGGTCATCCAGAATATCTAATGTGGCAACCTACAGGGCAACAGCTCTAGGATTTCCCCTACAGCATAGATGCTATGACAAATTCTGGTGCCTACCAAGATTTCTTCAAAACCATGGCACAATTAGATGGCCAGGGAATTTGGCCTGAAAACTGCAGCACAAGCTCTTCTTTAGCACAGTGTCAAGAAGTCAGGAAGACCATAACTGCACTAGTATAGGAAATATCCACAGCAGACCAGCAAATAGACAGTGTAATGAAAGCATGATCCAACCTCATGCAGCTGGGAGTCACACCTAGCCCGGTGTTCACCATCAAGACTATGCTGAAGAAGTCAAACTACAGAAAGAAGCAATTCTCCTGCATTGTTTCCTCTGATTTCATAATGTTTCCAGCCACGTTACTCATTCCCTGCGATTTCTACATTTCCCCAGTGCTTCAAAACTCTGACCTTTCCTTTGCAGAAATACATTTTTAAAATTCAATACCTCGTCTTACAATCATAGTAAATGAACTTTTCAGCTTGTTTTTACTTTAAAAGTACAATCTGCATTGGCGAGAGATGACTTCTTAGTAGTTTTAACCCAAGTTCTCAAAGGCATAAATTAATGTGGAAAAACATAAATTCTTTAATTCTTTCAGTCTGGAAATCTGCTCAGCCTGCGTTTCTCTGACTCGTTTTCCCTGGCTGTTAAATTGATAAGATGATTATGTTATGATTTTCTAAATAATGTGTGTTGAGAAAGGGATGTAATTCAGGTGGAAAATGGAAGCTCAGGGATTCACTAGGAGGCAGGACTTTCCTGGGGAACATTGCATTGTAAACCTGGGAGGGGATACCTGTCTTCTGAAAGAGGTTTGGCTGTTCAAAAAGGAGTAGATTAGATTTAGCATTCCTGGAGATTTAAAAGAGCACAGGACTGCTGAGATCTGCACTTTGATTTTCATCTGACTCTGTCTGTGTCTTAGTTTACAAGAATACATCATGCTCACAAACATGATTCTGGGTTCTCTCTCCACAAACATTTGGAATGTCTTTTTCAGATATTATTTATTTCTGTGTCCCTGATAATAAATGTGAGGTTTCTTTTGAGCCTGGGAGTGAGCTTCAGTATCAGGTGTTTTCTGTGCTGCTTAGTAAGCAGTGAGACAGTACACAAGTCTTAATGCTCTGCTGGGTGTCCTCTAAAATGGCACTATGATTATGTCTTTTATTTTCTGGTAGGTGCTGGAGAACATATCATTATCCTCTTATAGTGGTGCCTTGCTGCATCTGTTCTTGTGGTTCCCATTGTTCCTATAACAAGCAATATTTTAACTTAGTGAAGAAAAGGAAGAAAGAAAGGCAGAAAATGATGGAAGAAGGTGAAAGAGTTCAGCAGGCTATAACATTATCATCTGTCCATTGTGAAGGACAGTCTGAGACCATTTTACCTTGAAGTTGGCTTGGAGACAGAATATGACTGGAAAAGTTGTGATTTCACTTCAGAATTGAAATTCTGTCTCTAAAGAAGTACATGATAACTTTTCCATGGGATCAGTCTTCATCCCAGTTCTTAGGGAAGAGAACAAACTACATCAAGCCTCTGAACACCAGTCTGGATCCTGTGGTGTACAAATACCTCGGTACTTCTGACATCTAAGGGATATGCTACAAAGGTACTGCCTCCATGCATTACAGCTGATTTCAGTGCCTGTCTGGAGGAGCTGGGGAATCTGCTTCACTGCTCTTGTGGCTTGAAAGTTTTTTTCTTAATATGCCACCTGGGGGACCATTTGTTGGTCAAGTGGTCAAAAAGACCATTTGTTGCAAATTAAGTTGATTTGTTCTTGGCATCTTCCCAATGGCCAAAGAGAACAGATGATAGATCACCTTCCAATTTCTAACACACTGCTGTGTACTGTAAATCTGTTACCATGTCTCTTTTCAGTCTTTTCCAGGTGATTTTCAGCCTTTTTCACTTTGCAGCTCCTAAAGATTTTCCAGTGAATGTACTAACCCTTGAACACTTGAACTGTACCTTGAACACTGATTTTGGCAGTCTATATTTTTCTAAACTACTTTTTGACCTCTGAGAATGTGTCCACAAACCTTTGCACACCCGAGGACCACAAACTGTGAAGCAAATTTTCTTGGACCCTAAATCATCAACCCCTTTAAGCAAAACATTTTCCCTACCATTTTATCTGCATACAATATTTTTTATATTCTATAAACATTTTATCTTCTGTTGCCTTCCTCTATTCTTTCTCCAATTTATTGATATTTTTCTTGAAAAGTAGGTGACAAGCTAGATGCAGAATCCAAGCTACGCTTATCAGTGCAAAATACAACTTGATAATTATTCCTGATCAATTATTACCAAGTGTGAGATGTGCTTTTGCAAGCAGATCTAACTGCTGACTTGTATTTTATTGTGTATCCAGTAAAACCCTTGGGTCCTTTTATTGCATATTGTTGTTTAGATGGGGACGTACAATTTCATCATTTCGTGTTTTCTTTCAGATGGGATACTCTTTGGAGGCGGGGATAAAGCCTATGTTTTGCTTTGTTTTTTCCATGTGAGAGGACAATGAGCCTTCCTGGTGTTTCTCATGTAATGCCACCAGCAATGCCAGCATGCAGCTCTTGAAAGAGACTCATTCGAACTGAGGGTATTAAATAAGAGAAAAAGCTCAGGCACATGGTAGTGCAAAACATTTCTATCTTGAAATTCTAGCCAGTAACAACATTACTTGAGGCTTAATTTTATGGTTTAAAAAGCCACAAAATCTCTCGTGTGAGTACAGACAGGTATTACATAGTTGTTAATTTTATTTATGTTTACTTAACCAAAGAAAGGATGACCTTGTTGGTTTACAAGAAAAACAGATTTGAGCACATGAAAACACTGGGGATATGTGGCTGCAAGATTTAAAAGATACCATTTGATTTTTTGCTTCCTTGAAATGTCTGGTTTTGGGAGACTTTTCAATCAGTAAGTGTCCCAGGACCTTAAAGAGGCAATCAGTAGTTTTCTTGAGGAATATTTAATTAACAGGTTCTTCCTCACATCTCACTTATTTTTCTTATCTGGTCTTAAAACCTGAAGGGAAGAAATGTAACTTCACTGCTTAACACTAATGATTTAGGATCAATCGAAAATTACAATCTCTCCTTTTTTTTTTTTGTAAGACCAGAGAGGGTAAATGACTGAAATATATATCAAAAACTAAGCTAGACAAGCTGTGTGTAAGAATATAAATTTTGTCCTAAACCAGTAGAATCAAATCAAATAGTATACATTTAGCACTTCTGTAATGATATATACTATCAGATTTACAGTGCAATATAAATGCTTATAAAGAAGATTATTCATCCAATCCTGAAACCCAGAAATAAAAATTAAAATGAAATTAACCTAAAATGAACATTGATTACATTATTTTTTCTACCCCACTTAATTTAGTCTAATAAACCTAGGGTTCTTAAGACAGGACTGTTATTTCAGGGAGGAAAGTTGCCTCTTCTGTGCTACTTTTGAGTTGTATGAAAGCCATGGTTCTGGAGAGCAAAGTTCTTCAGTGCTAAGACCTGTGCAGGGTAAACAGGACCCCAAAGACCTTTTTGCACACCTTAAAGTACTGGATGCACTGGTGTAGGGGATGTATAATGTATTGGGTCCCACTGTAATGTCTTCTCATGGTGACTTCATGTTCTAATAGTACGTTTGCTCTGCAGTTCAGAGGTGTCCCAGCAGGCCATGCAGACCTACAGGAATTATGTTTAATCAGCTTCAGTGTTACTGGTAGTATATTTCCAGCAACACAGAGCTAAGCTGGTCAGTAATGACCCAGAGTCCAGGACCTGGCAGGTGCCCTGAACCCTATTCCATAGCTACATTACTCACCTGAACTTAGTAAGCGCAACACAGTTTGGGTGTGTGCAATACAAATATTCTGAAAATTAAGGGTGTTTATGTGTACATATATGTTAGATTAATGTATCATTTATGGTTTTTTTTCTTAAAAGAAAAGAAAAAAAGGAAAAAGCAAAACACATGCCAACCCCCTCATTGTCAGGTACCAATGTTCTGGCAACTGAATTTCTCCCCAGGGAGCAATGCTTCCTTTTAAATTTTCATTTTATAATGAAGAGATGAACCTTTTGGCTTGTTAAGAAAAACTTTTTTACCATTAAAGTTTGCCTAATATTCTAAAGTGAACTCAGGGAAAGAGCCTGAATCTGAAGCAATTTTACTTCTCTGAGGGCAACGAATCCAAAGAGCGCATCATTGCAATGTTTGTGCCAAAAATTCGAGAGAAGTTTGGGATCCTTGAGTATCACTTTCTATCACAATGGAAGAGACAACTGTCAAATGAAGAGAGAGGGTAAAAAGCTCTTCTTGATACACATGATTCTGTACATTTCAGGCAAATGTTCAGAAGTGGGAAGACGGTGGTAAATTCCATGTCAGTATGACATGTTAACAAGAACTGCCGTCACATCTTTGGTGGCAGTTCAGATGTCGCTTTTGAGATGCAGCACATAGTCTCATGATTAAATTACAAATGTGCATGGCCCTGTTGCCGTGAACTTTTGTTTTATCAATTACTTGAGTGGAAATCGGTACTATTTTGATTTAAGACTATCTTACATCCACTTTGTATGTCTTGCAAATCACTGAAAAATTTGGGGTAATGCAGCCTCAGACCCAGGGATTTTATTTTTTTGCTGCACCATTTTTGTGACAATTATTTGGATGAATTAAAACAAAGCTTTCCCAAAGACAATGAAATGCTCAGTGTTGCTGCCTGACAAGGTCATGCATAGAGTAATAATTTGCATGAAGCTGGAAGAAGTGCATGCCTTTCTAGGGCATAAACAAGCTTTGAGAATGCCAGACATTATACAAGCAAAATAATTATAACTTGAATCAAACCAGCTTGCTTCTTTTAACCTTCTCATGGATTCAGCTAATTTATTAAACCCTGGGCATTGCAGTCAGAGCTCCAAAGAGCTTTTTTTGTTCCATTTTGCTGCACTCTACTGCATGAAGGATCAAGGAATGTAGGAGTGCCCTTGATTCAGATGTTTACAAATCACAGACCTGTAGTATTTGACTATCTTATCAGCACACATGATGTGGATAGGAACCTGTACACATCCATGGTAGTACAGACAGATACTGCCTGAATTACATTACTTGATGAATTGCAGGGCTGTCTTTCAAAAGCCACGATGTATTCCTTTTTTTAAAAAAAAAATCCACCTTATCAAGCCTGTTAACATAAAGTTAGTAATACTTCTGATCGTAAAGGCACATTATTATCCTTAACATGAGAAAGTAAACATAAACCAAATTTGTAACAGTTAAAGGCACTGAAAATACTTCACCTGACCCTGGCATGATACTGCAGCAAATACTATGTGGGTGGCAAAAAAATATTGTTCTATTTTCTGGTAGAACAGGATAATGAATTAGATGCTGGGGCAATATTTTGATGACCACGGACCTATGGCTAACTTCGCATTATGACTTATTCAATGAGTTGTTTGGGTTTTTTTTATTTACTTATGCATCCCTGAATTAAAAAAATCAAACTATATTGTATGTTTGTAAAATCCATGCCACGATTATAGCTGATAATGTTATAGGTATATCCTTCACAGATAGTCTTGCCCAGTTTAACTTATACATCAACCTGGTGAAGTGTTGGCCAAATCTGTAATGAAGGTGTTGTCTCTGAACTGGCATGGTGGATGAGACTTACTTACTGGAACCTATTTCTGTGCTAGTAAAATCATGTGTATCTCGGATAATTTGCTTCATATACAATCTGTTTGGACTGGGTGATAGTGAACTACTGTATGACCCAATTCTACCCTGACACCTGGGAGGCTGTGATGTCCAGGAGAAGGATTAACTTCAGCTTCCTATGAGGTTCTGAACACCTGATGTGATATACATACAACTGTTGAAAATTTGACAGCCTAGATCAGATAGTTGTCAGAATAATGCCTCTAACCCTCTGTCATGCAGATAAAACTTGGGGAATCTCTAACAGGGTCTTGTACCAAGTAAACATACCTTAGGCTAGGCTTGGCAGATGGGCAAGGTATTGAAACTATGTCCTGGCACCACAGAAAGCATGTGATGGTGCTGGATGAAATGCAGAATTCCAGACCTAAGCATCAACTTTACAGAGCTTTGTTTTTATTATTAATAAATGAATTTTCTTAAAAAATGTAAAGTTGTTCCATTAAACTTACAGAGAAAATGTTCTGTGTACACATGCAGGCGGGGGATAGAAATTATGGAAGAGAAAGCATGATTATCTCTACTACCCAGCAGAGACAAAGGCTGAAGCATTCACCCATTAAAATAGTTCTGTGGTATAAAGGAGATTAGCTTGAAATCTCTTGTCAATAGACATACATGCAGGAGAGCAATTTAATGTGTCCTCATTTGCTAGCCTATTGAATTAGACAGGGAATTTTGGCATTCACTGAGAGCAAGTAAATACTTTTCATGGCCTGATGAGACTAGATTATTGATCAGTTAGACACATTTGTCTATAAAACAATGGTCCCAATCCTTTTGCTGAGACAGATGAATTTAATGTGAACATGCAGAATCAAGTCAGAAATGTGATGATCTGTCAACTTGATGGTGCGTTCTTTTCAGTTCAGGTTTTGATTGGCAAAGCAAGATATGTAGGGTCGCCAAAGAAAGAAAAAAATACAGATCCATTGCATATGTAAGGTCATCAAGGGCATGTTTGCAGTATGTTCTGCTAGGGAGCACAGAGAGATCTGTGAAACACAATGGTAGCACTTTGCTCCAGAGCTGGCTGGGGAACAGTGATTATAATCCCTCTTACGAATAAAATCATAGTGTTCGATTCTTTGAGACTTAGAAATATTTCATTCATCGATTGCAAATAAATATACGTGTGGCCAATGTTTTTTCCTAGGAGTATTTATGGATCTGAAAACATCAAGAATTTTACCTAAAAAAAATATTTGAAAATTCACATCAGAATAATGTTATTGATAAGTTGATATTATTTTAAATCTCATTATTTTGGGTATTCTTTTTCAGAAAGATATATTGGATTAAGTAAAAATGACACTTCATTTTTGGCTTCCTTGCTTAAAGATAGATTGATGACCTTTCTGACCTATTACTTTAAATCTTCACAAAGAAATATTTCCCTCTGCACAGGACAAATACACTGTACGTGCATAGATCTGAATCTTCTGGACATCCACATGTTTGCTAAAACTCCTGCCACATTCCAGGCAGTATTTGTGTGAGCAATTGCCAAGCTTGAAGCGTATGCTTAAAAGACATTCTGACTTGATATGCAAATATTTCATGGAGATTTTTGTCCTTTCTAAATGTATATACATTTATATACTTTCAAGGATCCACTTTTATATATAAGTATTCCTGAAAGTCAGCATGAGTATGTAGGCTTGTGTGCATGCATCACTTTGATAAGCTGAACGTATTGTATAGAGAACATAACTCTCCAGGTAGAGACACAGTAATTGTAATAGAGGGTATAGTAGGTCAGTGTAAGATTTAACATTTTGTATGAGTCAGCTTCAGCCGCCGTTCTCCAAATAAAGGAGAACTTGTAACTGCCCTGTCCTATCAGCAATCCGGGAGAATCCCTGTTACCCTTTTGCTTGGCAAGTTATTGAATCTCCTGAAAGACTGTGATTTACTCCTCTCGCTGCTAGCTTGTTCTTCATGGCTGCCCGGATCCCAGCCATCCCCTCTGCACGCCTCTGTGTGGGGGCTGAGGGGCAGAAGCTCCCAGACAGGAGCAGGGCAGGCCGGGGGGCACAGGGCAGCCCCAGCCCTGGGCATTGGGCACCCCCCTGGGGACAGGGATGGGACGCCTGCCATGGGTGGGCCGCCTGCCATGGGTGGGCCTGACTCAGCAGGGCCCGCGGCTGGGCAGGACGGGGCTGTGGTGGGGCTGGAGATGGCGTCCTACGGCCTTGCTGGGGTGGGGACTGACGGCCCCGGGGGCTGGCATGGGGTGCTGGGCCGTGGGCATGGCGGGGGAAGCCCCGGGGCGGGCAGGGGCATTAGGGCCCCTGAGCGCAGTCTGGCGCTAGCGGAAAACATGGCAGCCGTTTTGGGGCGGTATCTGCTGCCCATTTTCTGTGGAAATCCTAGGCCGCGTGACCGCACAAAGGAAGTTTCTCAGGTTCTTACATGACCTGAAATAAGGAGCTTGTTCTGAGCAAGAATATCACTGGAATAGGAGCAAAACCAGTGGGAAATAAATGCATTGCTATTTCTCCTATATAGCTGATTGAAAAAAAAAACCATACTCCCAAAATCTATTGGTCTTCTGTTATCTGATCAAGCACTCCCTGAGTTTTCCCTATTGCTTACTTGAAGGTGACTCTCCTAACATACACGTTAAAATTTATTGACTTGATCTTACGATTCTTCGGCAGACAAAGCTCCTGATAAATTCAGCTACTGTTACTTTATTATTATCTACTAAAATGAGCCTCATCCGTTACTCTAGCTGCATGTTCAATATATGCATATGACAAATGCTCAAGAGGTTTTTAATATCACCTTTTAAAAACACTTCTGTCCACTTACCACAGCTTCCCACTTTGGAAAAACTTGACTTTTCAGGGAGTCAGACTCAGGATTTCTTTGTGTGAGGACTCTCAGGGCCATGAAACCAAATTGAAAATATGAATTTAAAGAAGATGAATGTTATTGAATCCTTTATTGGGCATCCTTATTCAGAATTCAAATGGTGGCAATTTGCTTTCACTTATTTCAGTTTGAAAGTGAATTAAACTTCTCACATGGGTTTAATGCCATTTAACTAGCAAATGTTCAACCCAAGTTCACATTAACTTTTAGAGCGTCTGTGTGTCAGCAAACTGTGGCTTACAGGTAATGTTTTTCATAGATACAAGATAACTTTACTATATACCATGGAAAAAGTTGTCCTTAGTCGAATTTTTGGTGCTTCAGTCATAAAAGAAATCTACAGTTAGCTCATCTTGGAAACTTAATATATTTCCAGTAAGACTGAATGCCTGAGTGAAAGAACATCTATGGGATTTTCCAAATAAAAGACAGGAAATTCCAAATCCTATATATATATTTAGAAACTCCTGTTCCAACCTCTGTCTTTCCATTCCTTCTGTTTTAGCCTGATTTTGAATATCTTAAGCTTTCTATTTTGTTTCACTCCCTATAGTGTCACACAAGCAGGCAGGAAGAAAGGGTACTTGCTGAATATCTGCTATTTAAAATGAGCTAGCCTCTGAGAAGCTCTGTACTCTTTTCAAGGGCTAGTCCTATTTAAAGGATACAATAACTGAGGTATTACACATTTATATATATAAATTTTACTCTTTTTCCTCAGCATGATGCATTTCTCTGCATGGCAAACTATATAATGTTGCCCTTAGAAACTCTGTGAAATTCAGCATAGATAAATTTCATATAATTTTAGTGGACCAAAAGTGTGCATGGGGGGGTTGTTTTCTGCTGAAGCAGACAAGAAAGCTGAAATGAACTTGAAAGTGATATGGGCTCTTGGCTTCATGAAAGAAAATGAAATGAGATGTTTAGATTGTTCCCTCCTGAATTGCTGGGTGTCATGCTTGGGTCAATAAAGCTCACAGCCTGAGTTTTTTACAGCAGTCATGAATTTATGATTAGGTCAGCAATGAGGTAGAGAGAAAGATTTTGTGGGTCTGAGCAAAAGGGTGTTCAGTTTCAGATGCCTTCAGCCATCCACCCCTCTAGGCCCTTGGAAGGACATAGACCACCACTTAAATTGCACTCTGTGACCTGATGCTTTAATGAGTGGGCCACTTCCCTGGTTTTATTTTGGTCATTTCTCAGTTTGATATGGGTGGCCACATATTTCAGTTCCACTTAGGAGACTGGCAAGATCAAAGAGTGTTATGGAAGCAGCTCTTGCAAAGAACTTCCCTTCTCTGTATTTTAGCTGGCTTTGTCAAAGAAAATATTTTTTGATCTCTGTACCTTACAAACAAAAGGTCTATAATATGCTTGTCGATTACCAGTTACAGGTGGCTTCTCTTGGATGGGGCTGCCTGTGCCTCATCTGTCCGTAGAGCATAATTAGGAGCACAGGACTCAAGAGTCCCTTGCCTCAGTCAGCCTTGGTGTGCATAGTCGCGATGACGCTTGGGATGGGCTCAGATTCATGATTAACTGAGCAGATTGTGGACTGAGCTCAGGACAGTAACGTGCATGCCTGTGACTGAGCTCCCTTTCCCTCTGTAGAAGCTGGCATGGTGGGAGTTCACGGGGGAAAGCACACAGAAAAAAAGATGGGTTTTGGCATGACCTTCAGCTCAAACTTTCGTAAGCTTGTAACTCCTTGAACACAATATAGTCATGTGGACTACCTGACATATAACCCAAAAAGTCTAATGGATTAACAGCCATGATTAGGGCTGAGATTTTCACAGGTTTCACCAGCAAATAGGTGTTAGATCCTGTCTGAGCATCAAAAGAATCCACATGCTAACCTGTTCAGCCACCTCAGCCAAGCATCTAAAAAAAGTTAGGGCAAGGCTAAATTAATTTCAATTTGTTAAAAAAAGAAAAAAGTATAGTGAAATATACAGTTCACATGCACCTCCTGTACTTGAGTGATAGGACATTATAAGGTAAGAATTATTACAACATGCGAATTGATGACCTAAAGACGAAGTGAGACCAGGTGGTGAAGTGACTGTCCTACCATAATGGACTAATAACAGCAACAGGCAGGAATTAACCAGACAGCTTAACTCCATCAGTGGTCTGCATCTGCTACTCCACAGCTGTAAAGATGGTATCTCACAACTCACCAGTTTATCAGTGTAGCTTCTTTCTTATTCCTTTGTGCAAATGTTGGGGACTAGAGCAAAGCTGCTATGCACAGCCAAGAAATAGGTACTTCTTCTGGACTAAAGACCTGTGCCACAGGTTTGCTTCTGCTGTGTGAATGAATGGGGACAAAGCGCTTCAGCGTTTCCCTTCTGCTCTTTGTAGTGGAGCTGCATAGTCAGTTTGGAGAGAGACCCAGAAGTAGAAACCCAGTTTTCTCCCTTTTTTTACAGTCACTGTACTGCTTCCCTCTGATAATCCATGTGGGGGTCTCCCACTGAGGTTTTAATTTGTGTGATGGTGAGATTTTATCCCCTGCCTATTGTAGTTAGTGTTGCTTACAATAGGGAAAGAAAAGATCAAAACATCAGTGAAGAGTATGCTGCTGTGGTCAGGTTTCAAAGCACAAATAATGATGTATCATAAGCCTAATTACTAGTTTTTAATTATAGCACAGAAGAAATGTTTGCCCTAAATAAAATGATTCCTAGAGCTTTATGTTTCTTGAAGGCTGAACTTTATGACAGTGCCAAAGAAAACAATTTGCCAAAGATCAGTCTGATTTTGAACGCTACAGTCTATCCTGCTGTAATTACAACATCAGTGCAGACGTATTATGGTGCTCAAAAAAATACACCACTTATGTTTCCAGAAGCAGAACAGAACAAGCTTTGAAATCATGGAATCATAGAATGGTTTGGATTGGAAGGGACCTTTAAAGGTCATTTAGACCAACCCCCCTGCCATGGGCAGGGATATCTTTCATGAGACAAGGTTGCTCAAAGGCCTGTCCAACCTGACCTTGAACACTTCCAGGGACTGGGCATCTACAACTTCTCTGGGCAACCTGTTCCAGCATCTCACCACCCTCACTGTAAAAAATGTCTTCCTTATATCCAGTCTATATCCAGCTTCTTTCAGTTTAAAAACATTGCCCCTTGTCCTGTCACTACAGGCCTTGGTGAAAGTCTCTCTCCATCTTTCTTATAAGCCCCCTTTATATATTGAAAGACCGCAATAAGTTGTCCCCCGAGCCTTCCCTTCTCCAGGCTGAACAACCCCAGCTTTCTCAGAGAGGTGTTCCAGCCCTCTGATTATATTCATGGCCCTCCTCTGGACCTGCTCCAACAGGTCCATGTCTTTCTTGTACTGGGGACTCCAGAGCTGGGCGCAGTACTCCAGGTGGGGTCTCATGAGAGCAGAGTAGAGGGGCAGAATCACCTCGCTTGACCTGCTGGCCACACTTCTTTTTATGCAGCCCGGGATACGATTGGCTTTCTGGGCTGTGAGAACACATTGCTGGCTTGTATCAAATTTTTCAACCACCAGTTTTCCCAAGTCCTTCTCTGCAGGGCTGCTCTCAATCCATTCACCCCCCAGCCTGTATTGATATTGGGGATTGCCCTGACCCATGTGCAGGACCTTGCACGTGGCCTTGTTGAACTTCATGAGGTTCGCACAGGCCCACTCCTCAAGCCTGCCAAAGCCCCTCTGGATGGCATTTCTTCCCTGAAGCAAATCAGTTGTACAACTCAGCTTGGTGTCATCTGCAAACTTGCACTTGATCCCACTGTCTATATGTCATTGATGAAGATATTAAATAGTTTTGGTCACAGTACAGACCCTTGAGGGACACCACTCGTTATTGGTTTCCACTTGGACATTGAGCCATTGACTGTAACTCTTTGGATGCGGTCATCCAGCCAATTCCTCATCCATCTAACAGTCTATCTGTGAAACTCATACCTCTCCAATTTAGTCGCAGGAATGTTGTGGGGGACCATATCAAAGGCCTTGGAAAAGTCCAGGTAGAAGACATCCATAGCTCTTCCCTTGTCTACTGATGCAGTCCCCTCATTGTAGGTGGCCACTAGAAATGCTGATATCTATTTACCTCTTCAGTTGTTCTACCACTAACTAGCAATAAGGGAACGTGGAGGAGAGTATCCCCTTCAGGGAATCCTCTTTTACAACACAGAGAAACAAGAGAGGTGGTGAGATGGCAGAGCGTTAGACTATGATTTTCCTCACCCAGTTTCTCTCTACAGCCAATGGGAAAATATCAGTATTAGAGAAAAGCTATCAAAGCTTTATCAAAGCAAAAGCTATGAAAGTAACTTCTGTCTGATGGAAGTTCATTAATCTGTAGAACAGTTCCAATTGATTTTCTAGAGGTTTATTTCTTTTGCCCATCGGAACACTTCCATGGGAAATCAGGATGAAAGGGACTAGTCTGCTCTACCTGCGTATAAAGCCTTACCGTTATGACCACAGAGTTGAAGGTATGATTTTTAAAACAGCAATATTCCAGTGAAAGAGTTAGTGTAGACACTCTTACACCACCATAAGGTGTTTTTTAGCAGTAGCATTTCATCAAATGAGAAAAGGCTATACTTCTGTTTTGGTTTAACTCTATCCTAGCAGCCAGTTTTACCATTTTGAATATATCAGAAGAGTTCAAAACGCCCAAATATTATTAATCAGACTTATAATGGCAGTGAAGGCAGAAATACCTCTGAACATGCCTTCTTAGGTGTGTGACTTTCTGCCTGATAGATAGGTTTGGACAGCTACAAGCTTCATTGCTGGTGTTCTGAGTTGTCTGGACAAGACCGGTCTCCGTTCTTGAAACCAAAGAGCTACATTAGTGTGTCAGTATCCCAAGGTACCTTCCCCTTTTACCGTGGCTAAATGCCTTCTATATCAGAGCTGATTTGTGTCTAGCCATGAGCAAAGCTTTTGCTGTATAAGTCCCATGCAAACATCCCACCATCATTCATTAAAGTGTATCCACACTCAGTGCTGTAGTATCATCACCTCTTCATCTCTGCTCGACAGACTGTTTTTCATCATGGTCACAGAGGGAGTACATAGCAGAAGTATGACCCAAGCCCATCCTTCCTCCTGGAGGTTCTCACACTATGATAAAACACAGCTGTGCTGCTTTGCAAGGCTGTGTGGGAAAATGTATCTGTGCTGTACCTGTCCTGAGTATTAGCAGACTATCCCATAGTGTCAGGCTGCCATCCTGCATAAGTTCAAGAAATATTACAGAAATTTCACTTAAGAACATTACAAGAAATCCATGTGGTTTGCATAACTGCTAATGACAGTCATTCCAGTTCTGGTGACAGAGCTCTTTGTATGTGACAAGGAAAAATTGGCTAAAGATGTGTGACAGCTGCTTGCGAGCTCATTCAAACTGACAAAGCTCTTGAAGTAACTGCCTGTGTACACAGTGGTGAAGAGATTAACTGCAAAAGCAATCACTTTTAATTGTAAGAATTTCAGTGGCTCATGATTTCACTTTGCACTGAGTCAGATTTTCTTAAATCAAGGACACATTACAGTTTAGGCTGCAAAGGTGTTTCAGGTCTATCCCAGTTTTTCAGTCAAAACATTTTCTGGCAAAATTCTTTCTCCAGTTGCAATATTCTTCTAAAATGTAAGCAAAAATATATATACAAATAGTAAATGATTTTATCTTTCTGACCTATCCTTTATACTCAGTCCATCTGCCTAAGCTTTGATACTGAAATTTTTACATGTATCTAAGGTGGCCAGATGCACGTCATGGAATTTTCATGTAAGTTTGATGCCTAAGAGTATTTCTACACTGCTTTCCCTTTACACAACAAATTTTTCATTTGCTCTCTCTAAGACAGAGAGGACTGTTGCTGCCTCATTCTGTCATTCAGCAAGGTCAGCCTGCTCTACCCAAGATACCAGGTGGATTTTGCAGTTTGAACTCCATGTTCCCACGGTATGTGACCTACCTCAGTTTGCTAGAGTTCATCTACAGGGTCAGCAGTCATATCTTTAACTGCAGTACTGATAATGTTAGGGTCTTTAAGACTTGTTTCAAAAACTTGGATGTGGGTTTAATTATTGCTAATAGACTGTGAAGTCTTCTTGATGAAGTTCAGGAATTTTTCTCATTATTTTTTAAAAAGTTGAATCAAAATCTGGATCAGAAACATAACAGTTACTGGGATAATCAATAGAATGAAGAGCCTTTTTATAAAAAGGTTCTAAAAAAGCTTTGCTTGTTTAGTCTGTCAGATGAAGTCTGAGAGAGGATATGACTGCTCTATAAAGATCCTTGATGGGTAAGCATCAGGAAGGAAAAACTATTTATGGTAAAGGACAGTGCTGACACAAGAATAAATGCATATAAACTAGCTGTGAATGCAATTAGGCTGGATATGAGGAGATTTTTAACCATGAGAGAAACAGAATTCTGGAACAGACTTCCAATTAGAAGAGTAAGGGTATAAAACCTAATTGACTTTAAGATAGAGCCATATTGGTTTATGAAAAGAATAATACAATATGTGTTATTAACGACTAGACTTCAGGAGCCAGTCTTGTGTTCCCTTATTGTTATGCATAGGCATATGTGTGGTTTACAAACTGTGTAGAGCACTAATGTTTCTTTCTGCATTTTAAAAATTTTAAAGTCATTACCACATGTAATTTTAATCCATTACTACTATGCCTGTACGGTACCTTTCAAACTGAGTAGGATTCATTTTGACATAGTAAAAGTGATTATTCATCAAAATAGTATTATGAAATAACTAACCAAATGGGATGATGTGACTAGCACATTATCACCTTCCATTTGAAAGTCAAAGCTCACCTGTCACAACAGAGGAAACTGTGAAACACAGAGATAGGAAAATATGAGCTATAGAAACCATCATCTGATCAATGTTATGGTGAAAGACTAGATACTCACATTCAATTAACATATAACACCTCTTCCCCTCCACTAAAAATATTTTGGATGCCAAAATATCAGAGCACACCAATCCCTTGTAGAATTAACAATAACTTTCTGAATATACATCAGGACAAGTAAATCAATATTTTTTCCTGAAATCTGCTATAATTAGGTAGATAGTTGAGGAGGTAGGAAGGTTAAGACTACATTTAATAAACAACCCAATGAGCTTTTCTATCAACAAGGGCATCAACTATGTTGAGCATCTTTGACCTTGTAGAAATAGAATCATAGAATGGTTTGGGTTGGAAGGGACCTTAAATATCATCTAGTTCCAACCCATTCCTGTTTATTATATATGTATTGAAATCTAAGATTAACCAAGAATTCCATCTTTAAAGCTTTTAATTAACCTCTAAATTTTTCTGAAAGAAAAAACCCACACCTTCAGTGTTGTTATCTGCATTGTTCTTCCTCTGATTCTCACCTCAGTAACCCTTCTTCATTACAGAAAGTAAAAAAAAAAGTCATTATTGGAACTTACTTGGATTTCACACCTAACTGTGTAGTTGAGAAAATTACATAGAACTGCAGGGTTTTTGATTTCAATTGCAGTAAAACTATCAATACAAAACCTCTACGGACTTTAATTTAATAGACCTGTAATTACACTTGCTGTTTACACAGACTCAAACAAAAAACCCAGGTATAAGTAAAGGCTTCAGTCATCCAGCCAATAAGGAAAAGCAACAGAAGAAACTCTGCTTTGCCTCTCCTTCTGACCACAACTGCAAGCTTTCCCCAAAGCTGTCAAATCAATAACTTCTGCATGCATGAGATCTCGTAGCAGCTCTGTGAGATCGGCTCCATGCTTCATGGGAAATGCCGTTCGGATGATGCCCTTTCCCTTAAAATATAAGATGATCAGTTTGATCAGTCACTCAGCTAATCTCACCCCTGTAAGTACATCCAAAGGAAATAAAGTGTTCTTCAAATAGGTGTGTTCTGTGCTATCAAGAAATGCATGGCTCACAGCTCCACACCTTGAAAACAGTTGGAAGATCACGAGGCAGGTAGCATTGGCTTAGCAGGCAAAGGCACGCTGGACTCTCTTTGTAAGCCCTAATGCAGTTTTTCCAGCATCATGGTATTGTTGTGGAGCCTCATGTTTTAGTAGTCTAATTTGAAGGTGTCCATGTCTGAGATTAAGATAACAAGGTCATATCTAAAATGAGTACTTCCTGCGACGTGTGTCAAAATAGCAAAATGGACTCTGTACCAGCTCAGTGAAGAGCATGTGCCAAGAGACAGTGTCTCAAGCCAACCTTGGTATGCATCCTCCTGTGTTTAAGAAGGGCCACAAGCTTTAAGTCAAAGAGGCTGAGATTACATCACCATTTTCTCTGCTTCTCCCAATATACTCAGGTGAGTTTCAGCCAGTTCTCTAATTCTTGCCCATTTCTTGCACAGACATTGGCTGAGGCCTGACCCACATCAATGAAATGGGATGGAACATACAATTTTCTTGAACATAGACTTTATAGCAGATGCTGCATCCTAGACCTGCTGCATGGCCCCCATAGCCACAATGAGTAAAGGAGCACCTGAGTTACCCTACCTTCACTTCTCCTTGGTTGGTGAGACTATTGCTGAAACCTCAGTTTATTTGCAAGCCTGTGGAGATCAAGACTAATGCTGTGATTAAAAGTTTTTACAGAAACTGTGGTTTCAAAAAGCTTTAGTGCTTTATATTAGTTATCTCATTTTCCGTATTATTAACTGTTTCTCAATTTCCTTTTTTTCCTGTAAATTATCTGATAAAACTGCAAGAGTGCTGGTAACAACCTCCATTGTGTGAAAACCTAAAAGAACAACACATTATACTTTAATTGTTGTCTTAGCTGAGGATTCAGCAGCACTGGCTTCCATTAATAGAATTTGTACATGACATACATCTCACATAGTCTTGGTGTCTGAATGTGGTTTTGTTTTAATCAAAATAGACTTGTGATCAGTGCTAATTTATTGATGAAATTAAGACTCAAAAAGCACTGTAGAGCTAGACACAATAAAATAAAGCTGATTTTAAAGATGATTTAATCATGATGGGTCCCATTTTAAGACTGTGTTAGCTTTACACAGTTGAAAGTTTCACTGATTGCATTAAAATGGCTTTAGACATGTGGTGTCAGATCAGACGGAGTCACAAATAAACCAGTTTTCTCCATCAGAAAACACATTTCATGAAATTTTCAGGACATCATTCATTATACATTTCCTTTTGGTGCCTCCTTGAAGTGCTCCACTTCAGATACTGAAAACACAATCAAGATCACATAATCTCAGAAGTATTTTCTTCCTAAATGTACAGTCCCAGTTTGTGCCAGAAATAATGAGCATATTAGTTTTATTTATTGATGTGGTCCTAAGCTGTGTAAGTAAAGTTATAAATGATGCTGAAAACCGCTGACATGAGGGAAGGTAGAAATCCATTGCTATTCTACAAACCCTAAATTCTAAACATTTAGGTTGTCTTGCTGTGTCCCAAAGTGAATACTTTTTTATAATTTCAGTCTTGAGGAATTTAGTGGGTTGAAGCAGAGTAGCTGCTTTTGTAAAACATTGGAGGCAGTGGTTTATATCAATAGAAGAGTCCTCTTTCTGTTGTGTATAAATGCCACGTGTTTCTACTTCCCTGAAGAAGACATTATTCATGCGTAAACATGGCCAGCATTTTATATTATGGACTTTCTTCCAACACTTTGTGCAGGTAAATCAAAAGCAGATGAAATTCTAAGCACTTCTAGCTGCCTTTGATTAAACATGATTTCATATTTCTCAGCACTTCATAGGATCAAGAACATAGGGCATCAAAGCTGACTCTGGCATGAAGAGTCAGAAATGGCCATAATGTAAGACACCATGGAAGGTTTTTCTGCCTTGAGACCCTTCTGGAACCTGCAGTCATTTGAATCTTCTATAGCAGTGTGAGATTGAATCATGAGTTGGTTTTGCTGCATGTCAAAGACTTCTGGTCTAGTTGTTATGAAGGTCTGTAGCTAGCCGATCTCCAGTATGTAATAGATAAAATACATCCCTCTCCTCTTGAGAAATAAAATCAGTTACAGTATTGATTTTAATCTAGCACTGTTGTATTGATAAAACACAATGTTTCCAGAGAAGCTCTGCTATGCTCTAGTTGGTGTATGGAAACAAAATCTTTGAATTAGAGTTCATTAAAGGCCAGTCAGTTGTTTCTGAACTGAGATAATGAAAGTTTATTTTTTTAAAAGACTGTTTACACTTTTATCTCAAACTCAGTAGGCCAATAATCCCGTACACGTTGCAGCCTCCACATATTGAGCACCAGATTAATAGTAATGACTTTATTCTAGCACCAGATTATCTCTGCTAATACTCAGAAGTCTCAGTTCATGCTGTGCCACAACAGAGAGGCTTCATTGCTGTTCTGGATAAGGATCACCCTCTTCATAGATTTCAGCATGGCAGACCAAAGATACTATCTGATTCCCATAACTTTCCCCATATGGTATGATTTTGCTGGCGTATCTGTAAACTGACTGTAGACACTCCTTTCCTTTAGAAGTGGTTGTTAAGTAGCAGGTTGTTGGTTTACTTGTTGGGTTTTCGTTGGTTTGGTTTTTGGTTGGTTTGGGTTTTTTTAAATCTTCTTAAAAGCCTACATTGCTTTGGCATCAAAATTGTCACCAAGTAATAAGAAATCCTAAGGGAATAGTATTATATGACAATGATCACAGTGCCCCTTGTGCCAATCAAAGCCATATGGATGAAATTCAGCTCTAAACCAAGACATTTAAATCTAAGCATATATATGTAGGTGTCTGTATGACAGCTATGACATCTAAGTTCCCTTTATAACCATTAGAGACCTACTCAGTTCTGGGAACAGAGCCCATACAGCAATCCACCTTACATGGACAGTGGTACTTAAGGCTTAGTTCTGTTGTCCAAATACAGCAGAAGCATGCTGGGTTCCTTTACCATGTCTGCTGCCGCTGGGTGGATGTCTCAGATACCCCAGGGTATCTTGTCATTAGACACCTATGGTTAGGCAACTGAATACCATTGACAGTGGCTGATCTGCTTTTATAACCTTCGTGTTCACTAATCCTGTCATGAGCACAGGAATTGCCCAAGTGAAACTGTTCAGAGCTGGAGTCTCTAGGAATCCCAGAGATAATATCTATGAAAAATCATTATTGAACTATATCAGAACATGCCATATTATTCAGCAGAAATGTGCTCTGGAAAACAAAAGAAACCCTTGTATCTTCTTAAGGGCAGAAGGATAATTATATTCTTATGTAAGGATTAAGACAAGAGAATGGGAGGAGGAGGGGAGAGAGAAAGAGAATGGAAGAAGTGGAATGAGAAGGAAGAAAAAAAAGAACACAGAATGGAAGCAGAAGTGACTAAAAATGAGTCAAATGACTCTACAGGAAAATGAAGCTGCTTTTCTTCTCTTGCTTTTTAGGTAGGTTGTGATTGTTGTTCACTAAATATTTTAGGTGGATGGATTCTGCTGAAGTTTTTTCCTGTTATTCTAGCTCTAACTTGGAGTTACAAAAATAATACTAGGAGCCATAAGAAAGTTTGCAAATGATCACATATATAATACTTGAATACTTGTTGTGGACCATCAGGACCATTTTTTTCTAAGGACAACCAATTTCTGCTGGCATTTTCTGCAAGTCTGACCACTTATTTTGTTGCACACACAAAAGGTAAGCTCTGAGGAGAGAACCTGGTCTTAAACACAATATCCTGATCCCACTGCAATCAGTTGTGAATCTCCCCTGGATTTCATTGGGAACAGGATTTGACCCTGAGAAAATAGCTCTCTGTGAAAAAAAGTCCATCACTTAATACAGTGTTCTGGAGTATTTTATTTGAAAAATTTGTGCTGTATTCATACCCTCCAAAAGAAAAGCAAACATTTTTTGCTTGGCATAGTGTTTCAAATGCATATCCACATGGGAAAAAACCCTCAAGAGCTGTGAATCACATTTTGAAGCGAAGCCTCTAAAAGGCGGGGGAAGGCTGAGCCTCCCTGGACTTGCTGCTAGCAGTTCTCATCCTTCTGTAAAGTGTAATCAGTTGTGGCACCAGCAGAAGAAGAGTCGGATGTCAGTGCTAGCAAAGGAGTCCCCATTGTGCCCTACAACTGGCACAGCATCTGAATGGCAAAAGGAATCCTTTTGCTTTAAATATCAAACATTTATTTTAAACTTTAAACATGGAAGCTGTCCTTCTGAGAAAGGTATTAAAACTGGTAGAAGCATGGTTTATGGTCTGTCACTGGGGAACCATGTTACTTTCCTGTAGTATGGTAAGTTCAGGATAAATAAGAATGCTTTGCTATT
Source organism: Harpia harpyja (assembly GCF_026419915.1). Lineage (NCBI taxonomy): Eukaryota > Metazoa > Chordata > Aves > Accipitriformes > Accipitridae > Harpia > Harpia harpyja. Next base: position 58,446,833 of record NC_068945.1, read on the forward strand.
TCAGTTCTTTGTGAAGCAATTCTTTAGGGCCATCAATTACCTCTGTGATATTTTGTTTATGATGTCTCCTAGGCAAAAAGGTACCTTTGCATGAAATACTGGATGGCCAAAGGCAAACCACAAAAAGAAATCAAGGGGCTGGGGGGCATTTGAAGAAGGATTTAGAAAGGGAAACCTGTATTATTTAACTTAAGAGGTGATGAAACATTAATCCAAATTATAAATCTTTGATGAGTGGACTTTTGAGGTAGAGAAGGAGTTCAGGACAGTGCTCAGCAGAACAGCTGAGAACAGACAGAGTTGTGCAGAGAAGAAAAGGGATGTGATAAAACATGCAAAAGGAAAAATTCCTTTGAGTGAGAAGTATTGGTCTTTAGAATAGTCTCCAATGACAGCAATAGAGATACTACTATTTTGAACTCTTTATTAACATTACTTTATATTACAGTAGTGAGCAGACTCTAAATGAGAACAAAGTCTTTTATAATGAGCCATAGCTGAGGGCAAAATATGTCATGAGAGAATCCCTGCCTTGGAAATCTAATGAGATTGATAAGGCAGACAAAAAATGACAAGAAAAGTAAAGAAACTTTCCTAAGGTTACAACCCCAGTCGGTGATGGATTTATTTATTTATTACTAATTTATCTAATGAAATAAAACCACGACACATGGACTTTAAAATTACAGCCATGCACTAAGAGGAGATGAGCTGAACAACCCTTTCACCTGAAAAACTCTCCCATTTGCTGTAATTATCTCACATGAACAAGCAGAGTAATGCAGTGGCATTTTGAGTGCATTGTAAGTTATTAGCATTTACCTCATAATCAGAACTGTGTTAGACATTAACTCTGAATATTGTAAGCTCATCTTACAACTTACAGCTGGTAAATAGATTTCCCTCATTGTTTCCTATTGCTGAAAAATGCATGAAATCGGAGTTAAAAGTCCCTCTAGTGAGAGGGACTCTAGGCAAGGCACTGCAATAACCTCCAGTTTTATGTACATTATCATGCCTTCAATAAGCGTACACTTATTTGGGAAGATCTTATGATGCTTAAAATTTTTTAGGAAGCCTGGGAAGCCTTAATAGTCCTGCAGAGCTCTGTGGTTGCAGAGAGAAAGGCTCTCTCTGGCAGGGGTGCCATGTTTGACAAGCAGAATTACCAGAAAACAGCAGATTTACATGCTGACTCTGGGCTCTTAAAAACAGTATTTGTGTCGACAAATGTATTTTACCACATATCAGCAAATGCTATAGACATTCATACTTTTTTTTTAATGATAAAATGCTGGATCACAGCCTTAGCATTACCAAATAAATTGTATAAATACATTTTTTACATGCTGGAAGAAGACGCATTAAGTAATACACCTCACATTTTGCTGATTTTTTGCACTCATTAGTGAGATGAGATAAAATAATATTTGCACAGAAGAGAAATAGTGTTGTTAGCAGGCTAATATAGCCCTCTGGCAGAATAATGCAATAGCAGGATATATTTTTATGTACAAAAATATTGTACAATTTATTTAAAAAAATGACTGTTTCTCAGAAAAAAATGATTACACATATGCTTAACTTTACGTAGGTAAGTAGTTCTTGTTGGGCTTGGTCTTAATTTCCTTTTCTTTACATTTTACACCCTTTTTCTCTCTTTTCTGTGCCTAATTTTCTGTTTGTCTTTTCTGTCCTTTCCAAGAGTATTTGTTCCCTGCACCTCCTTCTGCCTTTCATGGCTTGCCTCTGTATGGTTCTTCCCAGTAACTAGGAAAGGTAATTTGCACAACAGAGAATCAATGAGTTTTAAATGAAACAGGGTGCTGGTGTGTCATTCATCACACATTTACATGCCTATAATACACTTCTACAAAAAAATAAACCTCAAAATCTGTGTTCCATAAAAATCACCTTTCAGGTTTTAAGACGGCTGAAGATAACCAGCAAACATATTGGAAGAATGAAAACATTAAATATAGATAAATTATCATTCAGTAGGATTGTCTTGAGTTTCTTGGGTACACAAAAAATATGCTTTCTGCTTTCCTTTTCTCACTGTATTTCCCTTCTTTTATTTGACTGCAGCTCCTGAAATATGCTAGGCGTTCTGCGGATACAGAGGCAGAGATTCTGTTGCTATGTATGTGCCATCTAAACAGATGAGAGAGAGAAGCAACACTCCAGGTAAACCCTTGTCAATGTTTCCTTCCTTCTCCCAAAGGATTTATCCTGACTGTCCCTACTCTCCAAGTGCAAAATGTCCCTGGACAGATATTTAACGGTATTTTGCTTTCCTTCACCTCAGATCACCATCTGGCAGATTCCTGTTCAGCAACACTCTGTGGGAGAGGACAAACAGTCAGATGGGAGCTGGCACACTAATGGTTCTGCCTAAAAGGAAGGGACTTACCCACCCTCCTCCCCTACACTCCTCCCTCGCCGTTTCCTGGCCTTGCGACCGCGTTCATTCATTGCATACACTCTTCCATTTCTCGGAGCACCTGCTGATTTGCTGTTTTTCCCTTTCCTCCTTTTTTTTACCTTTCACACCTGACATGAAGCCATTTTGTTTCCTCTTTTGATTACTCTTTATTTCCTCCTTTCTCTAGCTGCAGGCTCCTGTGATGCTGGTGAATCCTGCAGCACCTTTTCTCAGAGGAGACCAGGATTCAGCATGAGAAGACATGGGCATCCCTGCAGTTTGGCAGCTGACAGCAACCACAGCATGTGCTGTCTGCCTAAGTTGTCTCCAGTTCTGATCTGGGGCTACATTTAGCAGGGATCAATTTTTGGTAATTGTAATTCAGCCTTTTAAAAATCATGTGGCATTAGTAATCATTAATGTTAGTCTTTTCTTTCCCTTCCAGTGCTTGTGGATTTAGTTTTAACATTTCCCAGCTCTTCATGTGACAAAGAAATATTCACATTATGAAAAATTTAAAGTCACAGGAGAACTAGGACTTTCAGGAAAATCCCCAAAGGCTACAAAACTGCACGATAAAACCCAAGGAGTTGGCAATACAGAGCAGGGTGCAGAAGAACCAGCAGCCAATACTGCAGCTGCAGCTGCATGCTCTTGAGGGCTGGAGTTCAGGGAGATCAATCCTTCATGAGAAACACATGCCCTTTATACCTCCTGTGAGTGGTTTGGCATAGTAAGAGATACTGACATCTTTGAAAAGACAGTAAATGTACAGAAAGCAAGTTAAAGAGCACTCACATGCCTGTGCATAAGGGTTACAGCTGATATGCCTGCAGTACCTTAAGTCCAGCTGGCTTAGATATCAATAGCAGAATACCCACAGCAACACAATCTTTGGCAAATGGTTATATAGCTGCACTGAAGCCTCAGGCATCATTGCTCTTGGTACCTAAGACAGCTAACTTAGAGCTAATTATCTCTCTCTCTGCTATAGCCACACTCTGGCTGAAAGAAGTCATCCATCAGAAGATGCTCGATTCATGTCATATGAATCTTCAGTGGACTATTCAAAATGCTACCCGCTGTTCTACCAGACACCTGCTCCTCCTCTCTAATCTGAACTAGGATCCATGGGCATCAGGGAGGCTGAGGTGGGACACCCTTCTCCCCCACCCCACCATCTGTGTTTAGGATGGCAATTCCGCTTTGCTGTCCCATGCTTCGTGAGGCAGTGGTGTGCAACCCTGTGAGAGGGAACAACATGGGAGGACGGGTGTCAAGTCCAGTACACCATCCTTTGCACTGTAGCTGTGCAGAAACAGTCATGTTTGCGTGGTTTGCCAAAATGCAGAAACCTTGTAAAATATGCTGCTGTCTCAAGTTTATTTATGTGCAAACTCAAAAGGAATGTGACGAGCTCCATTGGGAAAGTGCAAAACCAGGTAAGCAGGCAACACCACTGGAGATGAAATTGAACTTTGACAAGTGCAATATAATGCACATTGAAAGGAATGATTTAAGTTATAAGTACACACAGATGGTCCCTGAATTAGCTGCAGTCTCATATAATAAAGAATTGGATTTTGCGGCAAACAGCTCCCAGTCTGCTCAGAGAATGGGAAAGCAAAAGCATTTAGGTACATTAAGGAAGAAAGAAAATGATGTGTTCAAAATCAGTGCTTGTACATACATGTAGACATATGGCAATGATTTCCAAAGTGTTTAAATAACTTAGATCCATAATCAGACTATTTTTTCACATCACCTAAAGTGAGATTAAAAAGTCTGTAGGTAATTAATTTTATGGGAATAAGGGAGAACTGTTACTTGCCAACATCTGCAGGCACCAGTGTGCTTGCTCCCAGCCCTCGACGGCTGAAAATGCATTGAAGACCAGATCACTTTTTATGGGTAACCATTGCTACCTCTGTCTCCCATGTTTGGAGAAAACCAATTTAAATTAACAGTCTGGTATTCCAAGTCTGAACTTTGAGTTGCCCTGTGCAGGGCTGTGTCTGAGTATGGTTCAGACCATGTGAGTGACTGAAAGAGTTAATGTCTCAAACATTGTGGTGGGGCAAGTTCTGCTTAACAAGGAACCCTGCCTAGCAAGGAACCCCAGGTGAAAAGAAGCCAATGAGCGCCCATCAGGAGGGTGCACAGCTCCATGTTCTGATAATGCTGTTCTGATATGCTGAGCAGGACAGCTCACCATGCATGGCAAAAGATCACGTCTGCAGGGAATGGGAAGTTACTCCCCAAACAAGCCCCAAGCCCAAAGGCTCACGAACTGATCATGACACCTAATTAACCTAATGAGTTCGAGTCCCTGCCCGAAGGAGGGGCAAGGATGATAAAAGGACACAAACTGAAGCCCCAGGTGCGTAAGCCCACCAGAATTGGACTCCTTAGCTGACTGGACCCAGGACCGGTGATATCTTTCTCTCTTCCTTTTTCTCCTTCTGTCTTGTTCTCTCTTTCTTTTTCCTTTTCCACAATCCCTACACCTCATCCCTTTAAGACAAAAACCCGTTGACCAAGTCTGGGACTAGGAGTGGATCCAGCCGCCCCCGGGCTCCTCTCTGAGGAGAAGTCTGGAAAGCAAGGGGGTCTGCTCTGAACCTCCTGACCCAACAGGAGGCATCTCCTCGTTCCCTGAATTGACGTATATGGTTTCCACAGGTTGCACAGTTTACAGAGGTAGTCCCATGCCAATTCCTGTTGTGAGAAACCCCGCCACTTACAGTTACGCCTTCCAAGTTCAGTTTGTTTCTGCCATGAATAAAATGTTTAACTGATCCTTTGGTGTCATTTCACCTTAATTTAGCCCGAGGGAATTTTGAATTCAACAGGACTCCCTGGTCTGTCCAGTCTGGGTCGTGACAGACCACTCCCTTCTTGGGGTCCCTTTTGCGCTGATTCTAGGCAGTTCCTTGCTGGGTGAGTGGGAAACTGAACTGCCCTGTTAGGAAATATGTACTTTATACAGGCTAGACAGACAGGTGTCATCTTAAGGCTTTGGGGAATTACCTTCTGAGAGGTATCTCTCCATGTTTGGGTAAGGATTCTGAGTATTTAAGGCAGATGCAATGAGTAAGTCTTTTGGACCAAATACTTGTTGTGTATACATCTGTAGACAGTAATTTGAACACTACAGAGTTCAAGTGCTAGTGAATCAGCAAGGGGTATGTGGCTCAGTATCCCTGAAGACCTCAACCTGGTAAAAAACCTGATTCATGAGTTTTAACTAAGATTTTTTTAAGACTGGAATTCTCCTCAAGGAAATATATTTCAAATGATGAAAGCTACTGTGAAAGCAGAAAAGTTATGGCCAGTGCATGGCTGCAGATACTTAAGTCCTAGATATATCTGGAATATTAACAGAAAACAATCGTGGCTCAAGAACAAATGACAAATATGACTCATTACAACCAAGAGATCGGCTTTAAGCAAAAATCCATTCAAATCAATAATCAGAAATAAAACCAGAGCAGAGAATGTATGAAAATAATTTCTACCATGCAGCACATACATAACTGAAGGTATGTGCTCCCCTTCTGAAATAAGTTTTATTTTTATAAGTGCTTCAAATCTGCAAGGTTAATCTGTAGCAAAGTATGACTAATAGCCTTCAAACAGGAATAATTAGACAAAATAATAGTAAGTTGCACCATAGGTCATTATTTGAAAAATAAATTAAAACCCCACCACATCTAAATTCCCTCACTAGTCCATTTAATACCCAGGAATTCTCAAGTAAGCTGAGTTAATGTTCCAATAAAACATTCAGGCACAGTGAAGCTGAAAAGCATATACAGCACAAAGCATTTTTTAAATAGTCAAAAATGGTATTGCATACAATTAAAAATGGGACATGTAATTTAACTGTACATACAGATATGGTATCTGGTAGCAGAAACCTGTATCTGTACAGCTAAAGTCCAGGAAGGCCAAAAACCCATCAGTAACACCGTCTGGCATGGCAGCTCCACACTACTGTGCATGGAAGTGAGCTTCATTGGCAAAGTGATGTGGTGCTTTTTTTGGTAATCTCACATTTTGATGGCATCATGATGTTACTTCTCAGGACCCTCAGTGGACTTGCTTTGGTATTTTAATGAGATTACATATTACATAGCTACCTGCTTACCTGGAAATAACTATGTATGCTACTTTCTGCCCATCACGATAGTGCCTTCATTCCTTTACATTTGCAGTAAAACTTCTTTCCAATGTAATCTCAAGGAACAGTGATTTTATATTAACCTAAATGGGGCCTGCTAAATAAATATGAATACTGTTCTACCTCCCCAGGACTGTGTGTTAATCACACCATGACTGCAAATATATCTCAAGAAATAAAAATATAAAATTGTATGTTATAAAACGGATGGGGAGAAAACTGTTGCTATCCTTTACTCATGTGCTTCATGCTGTATATCAGCTGGCAAAACCTGCATAAACCAGATGATAGTTTAAAATGATATGAGTCTGAATATTTCGTTTTATTCATTAATTCACATACACATAAAAAAAAAGCAAATGTCCGAAATAAACACTCTAAAAAAATCAAACAGAAAAATGAATACCAAAAAACATAGCAAAGCTTAATGTGGTCTCTTACCTGCAAGCTCAGCAGTTCGAAAGCTCAAATACACTCCTGATTCCAACATTTCCTACCCTTCTAATTTCCTATACTTCCCTCCTCTATTCAAAAAAGTCTCAGGACAGCAAATGAGGTTTGCAGCCCTGCAGATCACCAAGCCAGGGTGAGCCAAAGAGGAGAGGGAGGTGCTGGGTGGTGGGGGTCCTACAGGGAATGTCTGAGCAGCCACTTCTCACCCATGCCAGGGAAATGATAAACATAGGCTAGATATCTGTTACTAATGCCAAAAGGCACAGTCTTGCTCACAAAAGCAGTCCTTAACTTGAACAGTTGCAACTTTTGACATTGGAAATAAGATTTCAGAATGAATGAGTTCTGACGGGCTTTGGAAGAAAACTAAATGAGCAGAAACTTCTTTTGCAAGTCCTGTTCTTGGGAGGGTTTTGCCTCTATAGCAGTTCAGCACATAGTCACCATGCTGGGGGGTTATACAGGGCAACTATGTCCCAGTGCAATGCTTTCAATATGAAACTATAAAAGAGCAGCAGAGAAACACAGCCCATTTGTTTGGCTGCTCTCACATTCCTGGCGTGTCATGGCCAAGTGCAAACAGGCAGCCATTCGTTTTCCCTGTGCTCGGAGCTAGGTGACCGCAGAGCTGCTCTGATCTGGTGGCCACAGGCTGTGTGGGTGTCCAGCTGTGTGTCAAAATGGTTTCTGGACCAGAGGTGGTTTGTGCTGCCCTTGGCAGTGAATGCATACACTGTCATGGTACCATCAGTACCTGCTTCAGTCTCTCACTTCTCTTTTACCAATACAGATGCGGAAAGGCCACAGTGTGCTCCCTTCTGAATCTTGGTTGCCAAATACTTGTCATCTGAAGTTAGTTTTTCCTGGTTCACAGCCTTGCCTTACTGCGTTTTGGTTCCCTTCATCCCTCCCAGAGAGAAGGGGGAGTCAGCAATGATCCCACTTGCTACCTCGGAAACTGCAATGCTACAGCAAAGAGTCATCCCCCAAGTGCTCCAGTATTCCCTGGCTAGGGCCATGTACAGCCAGGTTCCAGAGGTTAATTCTGTTTGTTAAATGAAGTGTTACAAAGGAGCAAAATATATTATCTGACATGGCAAAAAATAAAGTGGGCCTTTCCAAAGTTAAATGATGTAAACTGGGGACTGTATGCATTAAATATACAGATGGGTCTATGAGGAACTGCAGGACAGAGAGTTTTGACAATCTGTATAAATGCTTTCATATAGAAATGAGACTCTGTGACTGAATGTAGTTGGCTGAGCATAAAACCTCAGCAGCCGTAGCACTTGCAGTGGCAGTTAAAGGCAAAACATCGTATCTGAATGATAAAACTGCCTAAAATAGTTACCTATATAAGCTAGAACATGACACTCTGGGGGAAAAAATGAAAACCCAAACCAGCTCAACACAATGCCAATATAAATACAATTTAGTCCACGTTTTAGATGAATAAATGCAACAATTTATAAACTGGTCATTTGATACAAAGCAGCATTTAGAAAAAAATAATGATTTAAAATTATGCTGCAGTTAAATAGGTCTCCAACCTTTAAAATTTCATAACAATGAATAAACACACTTGATAACACCGAATAAGCCAAATTTATCCTTTAGCAAGTTTAAGGAAGCTACATCAAGGTTGACAGGAGATTGGGGTTCCTGTTTGGTGTGATTGGTTTACAGATTACTGGGTTTTTTTCCTGGATTGTCTTTGAGGATGGAAACATTTGCCTGAATCCCACAGCATGAAAACAGTGTGCAGCTCAGAGTTGCCCACTGGTATATAGCTGAGATACATTTACTTGTTTCTTTAAATACACCCTTAGAAATATGCACTGCCAAGATTGTTCTGTTTATTGCCTTTCAACAGGGCTGTGCAAGTCCTCAAAAAAATGTTTATAATAATAAGGAAGCCATCTCCAGCTACGTGGTGTGGAGAAAAAAATCTTATCCTCTTCTGCTTCTATTGGTAACCCTGGATTATTTTTGTTCTCTGGATGCTCCCAGATTATTGCCTTCAGTACTGATGTCATTTAATGCACTCAGGCTACCAGCAGATCTTGGTTCTTTACATGCCAAGTCAAATAAATTCAGCTACTATGCCCAAAAGAAAAAACTACTTGTACATTTGTCATCAAATAGCACTTCTGGGATCCATTAATATGGAATATGGTTCTCTTCTCCATTAATGCTGAAGGGCTTATTAGAAATTGAACTCATACAGTAGCAGACACTGGACTTTCCCTTTGAAAAAGAAAGTTTATTATTAAGATCTTCACATTAGAAGCTAAAAGTATTTATAATATACTTTGGGCTCACTCTTTTATCAAGTTTTCCTGAAATGCTGACACAGAACATCTCATCCAGAAATGCTACTTAGCTAATCAAGAAATAAAATAGCATTCACTCTTTTTTATAGAAGATGAGTTTTAATTGCTGATCACTTTTGGATTTCCTTTTTCACCTGGTATTATTTATGTTTTGAATTTTGTGGCATTTTTATAAAGTTGTTAGGGGTTTTTTTTTCCTGCTTTAGTTCTGCTAATTGTGAGCTGGAATGTGAACTACTTAAAGACAAACATTTACTTTGTTTTTGAAAAGTTTCTCAAGGAGAAAAAATGTTATATAGATGTTAGCAGAGAAAGGATTACTGAAAAAAATATACGAAAAGATGACTTTATATCAAATATGAGTATTGTGTTAAAGAGATAATTCAAATAATTTCAGGATTTATTTCTGATGCTAAAAATTGAGCAAAAAGAAAAATACAAAGCACCAGCTTCAGGATAGTTTTTAACTTTTATGTTATTTTTGAAATGTAATCAAGAAGTTTCTGTACATAAAAAATGGGATGAAAACCTCAGAATTTTACAGGCAGTTCATCAAAATGCTGAGACAAAAAGTCCCAACACTATTGTATGTGACATACTATAAAGATAGTGAAGCAGAACAGTTGATACACTTTTATAAAAATGAAAGGGCTTTTAACAAAAGTTATAGAAGAAGTCTCACAAGGGAGAGAGAGTGAACTTGAATAATGGCAATGATGACACATTCCCAACAAAGCCAGGACAGTAATTGAATAGAGCTGTGGCTTTTAAAGGTAATACCGTTTATGAGTTTAGCTGAATGGCCTGAAGTTGAATACATGGTGTTGCTGATATTAGTTGAATTCAACTTCTTGCAGGATTATCCCAGATCTGACTGGTAGATAGAAGAAAAACAATATTTATCATGTGAAATAAAATTAATGAGGTGATTGACTTGAACAACTGAGTTCTGCTGTAAAGTTCAAGAAAATGGTCCATGTAGGAATGCAATGACTCTGGAACTCCAGCTGACTAGATAGTGAGATGCTGTAGTTCTTGCCAAGGTGCTGGTTTAGAAGGGGCTAACAGACTTTGTATGCTGTAACATCTGGAAGTAGCCTTTCAGTAGCTGTGTGAAGTTCTGATATCTTAGTGAAACCAGTGAGAAGGCCCTTCTGTAGTACCTTACACACACACGAACAATATTTTTGTTATCAAAGTCTGGGAGTTAGAGTCCCTATGTGTAATGATGCACAGTTTCATTTCCCTTGTTCTTTCTTGAATTCTTATTATTTTTACAGTCCACTATTTTAGGGGAGGCAGCTAGTATTGTAAATATTCCATATATATGTCTACACTCTTGCTTTTTTACAAAGTCTTTATATTGTTCACATTATTTACTCTCTTATGTCTTGCAAAAGGATTATGTACATGAGCAGAATATTAGTATCAAAATATGCATCTTTTAAAGGAAAAAAACCTGTTTCCAGGTATATCAGAGATTTATATGTAAGGTCTGAGATCCTGACCTCATAGATAGATGTACTTACAGGAATTCTTTACACAGTAATAAAGGCAATTGCCATAGCAGCGATCCTCTATAGACAAATTTGCTGTGAAGATGAGGTAGATGCAGTTTTCTGTGAGTAGGCAGCAAAATCAGACACAATACAAGTTATAATGTCATTGGGGTCCTTGAACAAAACAGAAGTCTATTGAGGAAGGAAATCCTCAAGACTGAGGCTGCCTGTTCGGTCCCCGCATTGTGAAGGCATCATTAAACTCAGAGCATTACTATTCAAACCCATATAAAAAGGAATATGAGCTAATAGGTAGCTCTCTTAAGAAAATGATAGTATAGGCACAACCACAAACTGTGCAAGTGCAGAGGATGAAAAGCAGTAAGAGAGTGCTGTGGCTGGATCAAGAGCTGGCAATACAGGAAGGAAGTCTAGAGACAGGGAAATTAAGCCAAGTTGCTAGAGATGGATAAGTAGAGATAACCACCCACGGACAATAGCAGAAGGCACAAAAAAGTACAAAATGAGGTATGGCTTGCAAGGGTTGTTAAGATGGACAAGAAAACATTCTGTACGTGCCTTAAGAGAGAAAGGAAGAACCCAGGGAAGAGTTCATCAGCTTCTGAGTGGAGAGGATAAACACATCAATGTATCGAGGTGGCACAAGTTGGTTTTTTAACAGCAGTCTTCACAAAACAAAGTCAGCTGTGGTCAGACAGCTGACACAATTAGGACAGAAAAAAATGTAAACTCAAGCTGTATGAAAAAAATAGATTAAAGAGTACTTACATTTAGTTGACATTTGAAATTGTTGAGTATTTGAACTGAGAGACGTTAAATGGGAGACATCACAATCAGTAAGGTTTCACACACTAAGTCTTAGTTCTCTTTCAAACACAGCAAAAGAAAAACCAAACTATTATCTAACTATTATTTTAACTTCAGCACTTGGAAAAATACTGGATCACATAAAAAAGCTATATATTTTCTGTTGAATATGGCAAGGCAAGTAGCAGCCAAGCATGACTTTATGAAGAAAAATCATGTCTGGCCATGAATGCTTTGTGGACTCCTGGTCACTCTATCTCAGAGAGGATTTAGTAGAACAAAGCTGATCAAAAGTTCAAACAACTTCTATAAAAGAAGACGATTAATAGAGCAGAACAATTAGATTGGAAAAGAGATTATTTAGGCAGTTTGGATAAAAGTCTATAAATTCCTGAAGAAAGTGAATAGGAATTGATTATTCACTGTTTCTCACGATCCAACAACAGCAGGGCAGCCAAGAAAATAATGTGTAATAGGTTTAAAACAATAAAAGGAAAGCCTTTTTCAGAGAGTACATCACTGAACCGTTGAACAAACTGACATAATGCTCTGTGGAGACCAAATAGGATAGGTTAAATTCATGGCAGGTTTACCCATCAGTGACTACTAAACATAATGAATAGTAAGGAAAGTTGTAGAGAGTCTAGAGGGGAAAAACAAACATCACCAGGGATCTTGAAAAACTGACCTAAGAAGAAAAATTGGAGAAATTAGTGTTATTCATGTTACTATTCTTCTTGTTATGTACTACAGAAGAAATGCCTGGTAGGAGATCCGATTATCTCAGATAACCCTCTTTAATATGGTATTTTTCAAATAGTTTCTGTGTCCTTCTTCTAGTTCACTGATAAGTACAATACTGGACTCAATACCGAGTCACAATGGACTTTGCTATGAATTTTTTTAATTTTTACAATTTATTTTCTGTTTCCTATCCAGTTCTTCATCCATGAAAAATTCTTTGCCTTTTATTCTAAAGACACTTTTCTGATGATTTGAATACATTATCTTGTTGACTCCTCTTTATCCAACATTTTAGTCACTTGTTATTAAATTGCTTTTCATTAAAAAATTATTAGTATTATCTTTTTGTAGCACTCATATAGTTTATCAGCTTCTTTTAACATGTGAGTAAGAAGAACTCGTAACTGTCTAGGATACAGTGCACATACTTAGCTCTTCACCTCTGCTACAGAAAGTATCAAAAGTGTGAGAAGAATAGACAGAAATGTAAGCAATCATAGATCCAAGACACATAATCTGCAAGGAGATGCTGAATAAAGTAGAACTGTTTAGCATACTGGAGATATAATGGAGATGTAGTAAAAAAATTGAGAGATTCTAGTAATGCTCTTTAAATATATGAAAAGCTGCTGCAAAGAGGAAAGCTCTTCTCCATGTCCCTGAAGAATAAGAGTAATATGTAGGTTGGGTGTTAGGGGAAGGGTTTTCATGGTAATATAGCAAAAGAGTGGAATACATTGCTTGCAGAGGTTCAGACTTTTCTACCATTGGAGATGTGTTTGGGAGCAGGTTGGACTCACTGCTGCTGGACGGGGCATAGAGTTGCTCCTGAGAATCTCTTGGGGATTCTGTATGCAAAAGTCATTAAAGCTTCCCAGCAGCCTTCCTTCATTAAGCCCTGGGGGGAGTACTGTGAATTCTTTTACTCTTCCTGTAGGAAAAAAAAAAAACTTCCTTTTTTTGCTAGCCTTCTGGCTATTCTCTTTTTCAGAGGAAAGAGGAAACACTGCTAAGTGATCACATGGGTCATGACCCTCTTTCTATAAAAGTTAATAGGATTTTTGTTTCTTCAGAGGGAGTTGGACCTCTGAAGCTGAGGTAGCAAGTTTTGAACTTACAGCTACAACGAGCAGTGAACACCATCTAAAAGAAAAGCTGGAATGAATGTGAAGGTCAAGTGGACAGATTAAAATCAAACGCATTCCCCTTGATCTTTTTCTTTCTGGTCCTACGACATGTTCTACTGTTCCTTTTGTTGAGCTGCCTCAGCTTTCTCGAAAAATAGGGAAGATCAGAGTTCAGTGGTACCGTTGGCAGCAGGACAGGTACTTCCCAGCCAGACCGACCTGGGAGCCTGGGTAGCAGCCCCTGGATTAAGAGAGTAGTAGATGCTGTTGGCCAGTGTGCTGTGCTTTGCATTAGACATAGGAAGTTAGAAGTTTTATCTATTGATTTTGGAAAGGGTTCAAAAGAAGAAATCATTAACCAGAAACATTCCTTTTTTTTCTGACTCTAATTCATAAAATGCTTTTAATAATATGTGTCATGAATTAATCAGTGTCCAACACTATTTATTATTAATAACCAAGAGGATTATTTTTGTAACAGCAGGCTCATTATCACGTTACTTGATACGAATTTCCAATGTAGTCTTGTCAGAAGCAGCAAGCAGTCCTGCAGATCTTCTCCTAAGTCATGGTTGTTAAGACACATTTCAGTTAAAATTTTATTGTTTTAACAAGTACCATTCTTCTAATGATTGAAGTAGGCAGTGACTGCAGCTGGTGTTCTGACAAGATTTTGAATAAGACCTGAAAAGCCCAGAAAAACTAGGATAATTTTAAGAGTCTTTAAATTTTGCTTTTGAACGTGCAGAATTTAGAGATCTGAAGCATCCCGAGATACTGCAAGGAAGACTGTTGCAAACTTTTCAGGTCAGACCTGATTCTGTTGTTGCTGCAACAAACATTCAGACAGTTCAGAATTGGGATTTGTGAAGTTGCCATTCTGAAAAGTAAGTAAGTCACACAGTATAATATTTCACAGTGATTTAGAGCATTTGCTAAGGAAGGAACAGGAGAATCGTTTTGCTGTGGCAAATAGATATGCAAACTACTGTGTAAACTTCATGCAGATATATATTTTAAGCCACAGTCAGCATTTAATTCCAAACTTGTCATTTGTTTGAATTTGGCAGTTGAGTGAATGTCTCCGGTGTCTTGGAAATCCACATTCTTGTAATACAGGAGATAGGTACAGGCAAATGTCTTTCTACTTAGACAAAAGCTATTAAATTGGTCACTCTTAAAGGGATACATCTCCTTTCCTATATGTACCTGCAACATCAATGTTCACAGACACCTACTCACCTAGTTTTCCTTTATAGATGGTGGAGAGAAACAGACCAACTCTTCAATTGGGTCTTTGGACCTCAGCAGGATCATCTACATCATATTAATCCAGTCTGTCCTCAGGAATAGCCAGCAATGGAGCTTCCACCACCTCCTCAACTGATGAGTGCTTCACCTGTTTTAACATTAAATATTGTCATTACACCTAGCCTTCATATCTCATACTTCAGTTTAAGCACATAATTTCTTGTCAGACATAGCTTCTTTGGGGGCTAAAGACTACCAGTCCAAAATACAAACCTACGGGCAGGAGTAGACATGGGAACTGCATCGAAGAGCAAGTGCAGTGAGTGCCAGCTGTACCCAAAGGTCTTTGTTGCAATGTCAACATTTCCAGCCTGCTTCTAGTATGTGTGTATATACATGTAAATGCTGTGATCTTAATTCTGCAATGTTTTGCATAGAATACGAAAAAACCCCAAGGTTTTTCTTCAGGACTAATTCAGAGGCAGATTGAACAAGTTGGGATAAATGCTTAATACAATTCTCAGCAACATGAAATCTGTGCCCACTCCTTGCACATGTGGCTCACCTTGAGGAAAGGGACTGGGCAGAGATGACCAAAGATGTTTATAAATATGTGGACTTGTGCTACAGATTTCAGTATGGCGATGAGGCACTTAGTGAAGTGTAACTGTCCCACTCATGTTGCTTGGTTCTTATGAATGCAAGATCAATATCTCTCTCTTCTATGTCTCCTGTGCTGCTCAACTTTTATCTTGTATTTGCATGCAGTGTTTTGATTTCTGCACTCTTCAGATAAAAACAAATGCTTTTATGGCTATAATGAATCACCATCACATGAGCAGCCTTATGGGAACAGACTTTTAAAATAAAACAGCATTATTATGAAAACATGGGATGTTAATAACATGAAATACTAATTATCTGCAGTATATTTACTGGAGTGCTGACTAGAAATTTTGGCAAATAAATCACTCAAGCCATAAGATGTGGTGTTTTTCACCACTTGTCATAGTTGCCATTATATCTTTATCTCAAACAATAGTATTTATGAATAAGCAGTCAAAAATATTTTTCTCCTTGAGAAGTCTGCAGATTTACTGTCAGGTAAGACATGGCTAATGGCTCTCTTAGTAGCTTAGTAAGCTCATACTCAAGGCCTTTGACAGTACTGTAATGCTTTCCCTTAACTTCGCTAGATACCAGAAGAGATGGACACAAATAAAGGCTTCTGCATCCTTTGAGTCAAACTAGATGCACTGGTATTGGAGGGCTGCCTACCAAAATAATGGTTGTAACAACAGCAAAGACAGTTGATCAACTCTGAAATCCTGCCTTGAAACATAAACTGCTAAAAAAAAAAGGCTGAAAAGCAACTACTAGCAACAGTTTCTGAGTCTCTCTGCTTGTTTGTTTTTTGATATAGTATATTACATCATTTGGTGAAATCCAGAAAGTGAGGAAGGAAGTGATAATTCTCAGAAATGAACAGAGCTCAGTAACTGATCCAAGACAGCCATAAAGAAATAACAGATGAAATAAAAAGTTGCCCTAAGTATTGATCTCACTCTTCCAAGCTCTGCAGGTTTTCCAATCTATTGAATAAATGTGAGGTTGAGACAATGCACTGCTGCCAGGACCTCTGCTGTCTCTATCCTTCCTGGGGATGAGAGGGAGCAAAGCCTTCCAAAATGCTGCAGGGTGCCCTCAGTACGCCCGAGGCAAGGTAGCAATTGTGCAGTTAACCAGCTCTGGAGTGCTTGTTTGACACCGCTTCCCTGTTCTTTGTTGAATAATCTACCGAAGAGCTAAGAGGATCTGAAGTAGATGTTTCAAACTCTGCACAATGCACCTGTTTTCATGTCTTCAATGCTGATAAATATGGACCGTTGCTTCCCAGAAGTGTACCTACATAAGCTTACATCTGAATGGATGTATATAACACAGAATACCTTTCAGTTACTAAGAGAATAAATATATGGTAGGAGCATGTCTGCAGTGAAGCCAGCAAGCATTATGTTGCATTCTTGCAGTGATGTTAGTTGGAGCCCAGAGGGCAAAGGGGAGCTGTAAAGCCACTTGTGGTTGTGTGAGGCTAATAGTGAGCACGGTCTGACCCTGAGGCCATGCAGTGTGCAGTGACAACAGGCCAGTTCTGCAGCTGATATCCACTGGTGTGACAACAGCTGACTTCAGTGGAGCTAAAGGCCAGTTTATATCAGCTAAGGGTTTAGATGAGAGGTGGGTTTCTGCATCGCTTTTTATTTCAGCAACTGATAGCAGCCACGCTTTTGTTTCTGCTCTGCCTCTGAACACTTTCATCGCACACATGGCAGCAATACAATCACTTTGCTCTCACCTCTAGGTGAGGCTGAGGTATGACTGTTGACTGGTGGCACCTTTTATTGTTGCTCCAACTGCCTACGCTAGGAGCAGAAGCTGACCATAACCCACTACAAAACATTGTAACTCATCAGCTCTGAAGGGTAGTTGAGATTGGCAAGGAGTTTGGCAATATGGTGAAGACTCTGAAGACAGGAATATTTTCTTCAGGGAATACTTTTCATTCTTCACCTCTTCCAGCTATTTGGTGGGAATAAGAAAAGATGTCAAGTCAGTAATAAAAGAAAAATAAAGTATTTCTGAACACGTGTTTATTCCTGGTAATATTTTGCCATTTATTTTAAAAACCAAGGGACTCATTTACAGTTGGTTTAAATTAGTAGAACCACAGGACTGAGTCAGCCCTCATTAAAATGAATGGGAGTCTTTCTACGAACTTCACTGGAGGCTGAACAGGCTATTAGGTGGTATATATGGTCCTTTTGAAAGAGTCAGAAAGAAAATAGTTCAAATTCCTTTCACTGTATGTTCTTAAACAATTCACCTATTACTTTAATGCAATGGGTCAATGCATCAAAGGAAAGTATTTTTGTGAAAGCATGAATAATTTGAATTTAAGGATTGCAGTGTATTAGATGAATTAAGTGGAAAATTACTGTAGTAATTGTAGTGGTCTGAAATCAAACCTGGTAAGAAGACTCGCATGCTATTTCTCATTTCTAATATAGACTCGTTATTCAAAGTTAGTAAAGCTGTTCCTCATCTCTATTACATTAGCTGGGAAACACTGACAGTGCTAGCTAATAATTTACATCATAGATATAAAGTTTAAAGTTTACAGAAGGTATCGAAGATTTGTGAGGGAATATTTCATCCTATGACAAAGACACTGTACTTAGCCACACTAATTTATTCCATCAGTTCTTAGCACATAGGTTTCTGAACCAAGGTCAGAAAAGTCAATGGTCCACAAGGCTGTCTTTCTACCTTTGTGCCACTTGCATCACTCACCCATTTCCAGAACGTGGTGCTCGGAATTACTCTATATGATTGTCTTTTACCTCTTCTTTATACTTGTTCACAGGCTATTCCTTCTTGGGACTGAAACTAGGAGTCATATGTCAATGTCATATGTCATTAGGAGTCAAAATCTCATATAAAAGACCCTTATCTCAAGTGATTTACAGTTGAGAAAGCTCAAGAAAATAAGTGTTTCTAGGGCATGATTCATCCCTTCCTAAAATAGTTGTCCAAGATAGATATTCAAAGTGCCTATTTCTCTCCATTGACGAGGGAGGTGGGGCTAACTAGTTCAGATTTAAGTATTGGAGAGGTCTAAAGTTAAGTAAGATGAAGCTACACCTTTCTGCACCTATCTCTCTTCAAGACATCCTCACTGAATCTGTAAGCTAGATGAATGTTAAGTTCCCACTTTAAATTAAAACCTAGTTGTTCAAGCAAGGGGAAACTTCACTATCACTGAGTGAACTGAAAAAGACATTTGCCCTCAGAACTATGTGTTTACGCCTCAACAGTTGTTGCTTGTGCTTCATACATAACAGCTAATCTTTCATCTGGAGTTACTTAGGAATGTGTTGTGCTCATTTTGCACCCTTCGTGTGTTTTTAATAGCTGAGACCCTTCTGATGATCCTCAGAGAATGCTGCAGCTGCTAATACCAGAAATGCAGCAGTTTTCTTCTCCTTTCCTATTTTTATTGCTAAATTTAGGTTAGCAAATTTGGCTTATTGTCCAAAGAATATTAAAAAACTCCTCCTATTAGTTAATAAAAGTGAAGGACTTGAAAGGAGATAATACTGACATGTGTTTTTGGAACTGTATCAGAGTCTGTCACGGCTAAGTTCAGATGAATAATTTGCTCTTTGTTCATTGCACTAGTAATTGTAGAAAAAGGCATTCTTATCATTCAGGTGTGTCTTCCTGCACTGAATGTTGGCAGCCTCTCTGACATAGTCTCATACATGCACACATACACATGCGCACAGTCATACCATGTGTGTGAGAAACTGCTGGCACCAGCGTCAGCTGCCTCTTGTGCTGCAGTCGCTGAACCAGCAGCTCAGAGATGTGGCTCTGTTTCCCTCTCTGCTTTATTGCTGTTCTCAATTACAACACTTTGTAACAGCTCAAATGTCTTTGTCTCATAGCCTCCTGCTGCAGGAAGCTGGGATTTCTTGATGGTCGGAGCTCTTATAATGTGTTATTGCTCAGTTTCATGAGCTCTATGTTGCATCTGCAAAATAATTCACACAAAAAGCCCTAAAAATAAATTTTAAAGAAATAATCAATAAGAAATAATAAGGTTTGGAAAGTGTAATTCTGAGAATTGAATAGTTTGTTTTTATGTATTGCAGATATGTGATATGGTTTGCTCTAATCTGGCCTTTGGGGCAGTATAGGTTAAGAAAAAAATGAGCAGAACTGTGTCAGAGAAAGCAAGTACATGTCCAGACACATCATTGAAGAAAAGTTGTATCAAAGTATTATATTACTCTCTATGAATCTTTGTCCCTCACATTCTCCTCTATTAAGCCAGTCTTTTTATGTTGCTATAAAGGAGTAAGGTCCAATAAATCCAAATTAGCTAATCTCTATATATTTCATTTTCTGCAGGGTTTTTTATTATTATTTTTCTTTGT
This sequence comes from Harpia harpyja, assembly GCF_026419915.1. NCBI lineage: Eukaryota > Metazoa > Chordata > Aves > Accipitriformes > Accipitridae > Harpia > Harpia harpyja. The sequence continues at coordinate 58,466,676 of NC_068945.1, forward strand.
TCTACACCAGCAAAATATGCTGGAACAGCAGACAAAGGTTTCCAGTTGTTCATCAAGATTCCTTTCAATTTCTGCCTCTTTCTTAATTTCTTCTGGAAGAAGCAGAAAAGAAATAGGCTTTCCATGAAAAAACTGCATTTGATTGCAGACAGGCTACAACATGAGGTATTTTTCATGAACAAATATCTCCTTTATGACAATTTAAAAAACTTCGTTAAAGTCACATGCAACACACATCCTTTAATACATATGAAAACCCTTGGCTGGGATTTAGGACACTGATTTCTAATTCCTGCTCTGTCACTAACCTTGACAATGCCATTTGACTGCTTTGTACCTGTATTTATCTGCCCATTCACTGTCTTTTCTGCTTAGATTGTAAGCTCTTCAAGATAAAGACAGTTTTAAACTATTTTTTTTAATAAGTTGCCTTGCAGAGCCTGCATATGTTCCTTTTTGGATAAGCAATATGCCCTTTGTGACGACTGTATCCCTATTTCTTCTTGCCCTAGTTTGACATAGGCTCTAGCTATATAAATTAAAAAAGATTTCAGCAGTTTCTGTGGGTATTGCTTATGCTGCTGGAGGCTGCTGGTGTGGATTGACAGAGGTGTTCTTTGTCAGAGCTCATACCACACTCATTCCTCATCAAAGACCATCCTCTTTCCAAGTGGTTTCTCAGGACTTTTGGGTATTATAAATCCGGGTGAAGTGATGCTGTGAAAATATCCTTGAATATACATAGGGATAAGCAAAGGCTCAATTCAGATTTCATGAGAGTTATCAAAAATCTTTTCATTGAGTTTAGTGGGTTTTAGGATAGGGACGCTGAGTGAAAAATCAGAAATGTGGTAAGTTTCTTACATAAGTTAATCATCTAAGTTCTGTGGAAATGGTGGGAGTGTGTCTAATAATGAAGCTTGATTTTACTTCTTTGCCACAGCTTTTCACTTCCAGTATTAATTTCAAGAAAATTGTTGGTTTCACATTGCAATCATCCACATTGATTTGAAACTTAATGGCCTATTTCTTCATAGGAAAAACTCCATGGTGGTTGTTTTAAGCATTCATTTACTGAGCATATCACAGAGAAACAGAACAAGAAATGAAAATTCTCAGGAATAAATAGTTAGATGATCAATTACTGTTTGTTGATGGGGAATGGGAGAGAATCAGAACATTATGTGAAAGTCATCTTTTCGGTGCGTTAGAGAGAAAGACGTTTTCTTTATTTTCATGTGCCTTTCCCGTGAGCACTGAATACATTTTCCAAAGGTGAGACAATTAAAAAAAAGAAATGAGATGATAGGCTGTGAGAGAGAAAGAATTTTAAACCACAAATACGAGTATTGTTTACGGATGCCTAAGACCACCTAGTTCTTTATTTGATCTTTCAGTCCTATGCCCTCTGGAATAAAACATTGAAACTAATTGACTTATCTAATTTTCTCCGCAATGGGATTTTGACTCCTAAATCATATCTATGTTTTAAGAAATTCTACCCTATATTATCCCCTATTTTAATTTTTAAATATATTTTTTATCTTGCAAAAAAATGAAAATCAATCAACTTGCATGGTTTGTTTAACTACATTACTATCATTGCTTTTTGCATAGCTAAGAAATAGGCTAGAGGGACACAGAAAAGAAAAAGGAAAAAATTCCATTCTCAGTTTACTGTCAAGAGACAATAAGCAAGACTTGTATTGCATATTTCAACTTTCTGTCCTCATGAACTCCAGCTCGTTTCATGGGCCATGCAGACAGCTGGTTTGGTCTAGCAGCTCCCCTTCCTGTTGGTAAAGCCTGTTTCCAGGGTCTTAGTCCCCAGAACTTTTATGGAGATCTTGGAATTTGAAGTGATTTATATGTGGTTACATTTGAAATCCACTTAACAACTGAAAAGAGGAAAATTAGGGAAAATGAGACAGGATGAAATGATAAGTCTGCGGGAGGGTAAGAACTAGGGCCGTAAAAAAAAGAATGCAAAGAATCCAGAATCCACAGAGCCTCAGAGGTTGCCTAATATTATCTGCTTTGTCTGCTCTTTCTAGCAGTCCCTGATACATTTGTGGTCTGAGAATTTTAGAGAATACCCCTCAATTTTAAAGCAAAGTTACTGAAATGACGAAATGGACAGTGAGGTCTCAATTCCTCAGGGAACTGACCTTTCCCATGCTAAAATATAAGAGTATAGCTGCCTTGCTAAAATGTTCAGTAATGATGTGCCAAATCTAAACACTTCCTCCCAGTTTAAGAAATCCCTTGTCAGTTACTGCACAAATCTGAGACTGCACAAATGTTTTCTGAGTTTGACTTGCGAGGATATTTTGTTCCTGTAATTTTATGTGCATAAAACACAACAGTTTTTTTGACAGAGGATGCACCTTTGAATGTGTTTGTATAGCCCAAAGAAATACTAATCTTGAGTGAAACTTCCAGCTCGTCAGTAGTTATATAGCATTCAATAGCCATAACAGCACAAGACCTTTTGAAAATAATGTTCATGGGTTAAATTTCTTCTTAAAAGATGTTAGCCAGTAGTACTTACGAGGTATTTAATAATATGTACCCAAGCTATAATTTTGCCCTCCAAAATTATTAGTTTTGAATAGCACAGAGGGTGAGGGAAGAGGTTGAAAACACCAGTTCATTTAATTTCCTCTGATCTATCTGGATGAAAGTAATGTCTTTGAAGATGCTTCACAGACAAAATAAACCAGCCTAGAAGCCCAGAAAGAGTGTCTGACACCCACCCACTTCGGAGCAGCAGGAAGGAGGATTCCCACTCGGAGCTGGTCACAGCTGCCTTGGACCTCTCAAGTTTCAGATTCCTGCCTTCCCCTTCCCCGCTGTGGAGATGGGAGTTTGAACCACAAAACTATTGTAGGCTAAGACTCTTTTTTCCTGTGGCTGATAAAGAGTTCCAGGGTGAAATCCAATAACTTTTCTCTGTAAAAGTTGCATAGAAGTTATAATGTTGCTTTGCAAAACTTTTTGGAAAATTAGGACCAGCTCAATACCACAGGCACAATCCATAATTGACGTTCATGGGCTGGCAATTCTGTTAAAAGGCATATTGAATCCAAAGAATATGTTTTCCCCATTCCACCATATTCTGCTCATATAACAGAAAGCACAATTTAGTCCAACTCTTACCAATTTTCATATTAATAGATTAGTTCACAATGGATTAGGTAGGTGAAGGACCTACTTAAGAATTACGTTAAAGCTATAGCAACCCCAAATAATAGATGGAACATCTAATCAGTCACACAGTGCATGGGAAACCTGTTTAAATCAGAAACTAAACTGGGAGAGTGATACAATCTTTTATTAAAAACTGCAGCAGAGCATAAATACTCTTCCAGATGAAAGAGAAAAATGAACATGTCTTAAATAATTAATATCTTAATAATCTTCAGGGAGCAACAAATAGTTCTTTATCATATACATATATTACACATCACACTCTAACAAATGTAGAATTCTCTTTAGGGCTGACCTCTGAGCTAAGAGGGTATGTAACTGCTGACTGCATTGGCTGCTCTTAATATGGCCTATTTCTTGAAATAATTGCAGTTTTGGAGACTTCAGAGGAGTTGATCAGCTTTCAAATGTTTTATAGGCATAATGGGGCACATTTTTTCTCCTGTAACTTTACTCAATTTGCCCTACTTGGTTATATAATTATTACTGCTGATAAATTACAGTATTACCAATGCTGAATGTGAAGTGGAATCCATGATTCCATTACCTTCAATAGCTGTGGAGATGATTAATTTATCAACATGGTGGGTTATGGCTGGTTTTTTTATGAAATGCTTAGATAAAAGGTAGAGCTGTTATGTACAAAACTTACAGACAAACAGCAAATATAATCCGTAAGTGAAGTTTGAAATATATTTTCAGTTATTCTGAAAAAATTCTTATGGCATATACAATACCGAAAAGTAAAATGTTAGTTTCATAAATAAACTTCTATATGCTTAATTATAGAAAGGGATTATTATCGTTTCCCTCAGTCTCATACATTAGGATATATTATGGTTCAAAGGAGACAGAAAAGATTTCAGAGTTTATCATTCTGCTCTCTCTTATTATTTTAGGTTGCTCTAATTTAGGAAAAAAGCAAATTTTGAAATAGAAATTTTTCTGTGGAATGAAAATTCTCTTTTCTGATTAGCCATAGCTCTTGAACGATTGGTAAGTTTTCTCATTATTTTAGGCCATTCTGTGAAAACTGGGATCATCATATCCTCCTGCATCATCAAATTACAAATTTATTTTTCGTCACTTCTATGTTACTGTGTTATAGAATGCCTACAGTTCAGAAATTATCAAGTTCCCACTTGACTACTGTAGGCCACTTGATAATTTGTATATGTAATTGCTGAGGAACCTTCTAACTTCAGTATTTTATCTCTTTCCCTCAAAATTGGCTTTCAAAATTGTCACTGGGGAACTTAACAGAACAGAAAAAAAAAAAAAAGTAATGAGGATTTTCCCAAGTATATTTCCAAAATAGTTTTGGCATTTTTTATCATAACAAATGTTATTCTGTGAAACTATTACTAATGAGGCCTCATTTCCAGCAAATTTAAATCTTGTTATATAAACTTACATAAGTTCAAATTCACATCGCGGTTCCTTCTGTGCTTGGTGTGTTAATAAAATGTAGTTTCTGGGATATCTCAAGTAGGGGTGAGCTCATACTGTACTTCACATACTTTGCATACAGCCTGTCCCCTCTATTTTCATAAAGCTTTGAAGAACTTAGTGTCTTTGAGGATTTTAATTTTTTTTATCATTAGCTGAAGTTGCCAAGAGTTACCAATAGCCTTTATGTATTCCATGTATTCAGAGCATTATGGCTCTGTTCTGTAGGAAACCAGGCTAACAGCCAAATGGACCTTCCTCTGCAGAATGGGGATTCTGCATTCCTCCCCTCCTTTTCTTCAGGAGCTTTTACATCTAAATTATTCCATAAACCTTAAACCAAGGGCAGCACCCTGCCTGACTGCCCTGGGAATAGGGCAGAAGTGGGACTTGTGTCAGCAGATCACAACCTCATACTTTGTTCTCTTCCTTTTGCCAGTCCTTTGACCACAACGGGTTAATTTTGTGTGATTTTATGTCAGCTACCCTGTCTGGTGTACCGAGAAACAGTTTGTCATTCACATGTACTGGAGAAGGTTAGCACCATTTAATCTGTTATTGTCTTCAGAGACTTACCACTGCATGCTTCAGAAGAAGACCTAGTTCTGGTTTTGTAGTGGTCTCCTACTAATGACAGCACTGTAATGTGGTCCATAGTAGTTAGCAAGACTCAAAGTGCATCATAGAATGATATGGCTTTGGAAGATTTTTTTTCCTTTATTACCTATAGTACTAATAGAAAGGAAAATCAGTTTATAATTAATCAGGTCTTCCAAAATACCCACTACATAAACCCTTTTTGTTAAGGAATTTATGTTTTCACTGCTCATTTGAATGTGTGCCATTTCAACATTTAAAATATTCCATCACTTGACTATCAGAATAGAAATTATTAATTCGTTCCCTTGAATCTAGAGTGAACGCATTTCTTTGATCCCTAATACCATGAATGTAGAAAGGCAGTAAACATTAGGATGTTCCTATAACTATATATCTCAGTGAAAAGCACTTTATGCCATCCTGTGATGGATAAGGTAACAACAAAATTTTCAGCCTGGAATGAGTGAGGAATCCTTTGTTGCAAATATTAACTTTTTTTTTTTCCTTCTTTCATACTTGACAACTCTATTTCATACATTTTCTTATTAGGGAGTACATCAATGCTGCACATAAATAGTTAATATCTCATTTTAATAATTCAATATAAACATTTAGAATTAATGCCGCTATTTTTCAATGCAACACACACTTTTGTATTGCAGAATATTAGGAAAACTTAATATTCTGGTGTTTACTTGAGGAAGGACTTTTGGTATTTTATTATCTGTTAAAGCTGAAAAAATAAGAGAAAAATTGAAGATGGCGTAATTGTTGTAGCAAACTAATCCTAATGTTATCATGTTCCATCACAGGAGTTTCAGAAGCACTTCATTAATTATAATTAGCAAATGGAAGATGCACTTAAATCAGAAGAGCGTAAAAGGTGTTACTGAGCTGTGGTTATGGAGAGAATGCTAACACTGGGTTTTCAGCTGGAAGTTTGGTTAGACTCGGCTGAAGAAATGAGAACGAAAACGTCCCCCAGGTGAGTCACCGGGATACTTTGCACCTTTGAGGTAGGATTTTATATTGCAACTACTGTGATGTGGATGCCAGGAAGGGTCTATAGTTAGTTTATACTAGCCTGGGAGCTTGGCCATTGGTAAGCAGCCAGGAAAGCTGACGTGCTCCCCTTTGACTTATTTCACCATAAATAATAGAGTACATGAGCCCAGTATGTGCTCATCAACAGCCACAGGGTCGGGAAGAAATTCTGACAAGTCCAGGCTGATGGCAGCTGAACAGTTTTTCTGCTTTCGCCATGAAAAAAAGGAACCTTGGGGGCTATGCTGCATGACTTGGGATGCCAGTAGGTGCCAGTAAGGCAGTGTGATCGTCTACAGCAAGTGCTCAGGAAGACAACGCAGAGGTGCAGGCTGGTGGGCAAGGCAGGCTTTCGGCAGTGTGTCTCAGGACACAGCCTGCTAGAACGACCTCTTAGGAAAGTGCAAGGGACTCTGATTCTACCTAGACCAGATTTTTCCTCCTTTTTGCACCCAAGAATCCCAAACTGGACCAGTGCAAATTAGTATTGCCTGAATGTGATATACAGTGTTTTCTCAACACCTATGCATTGGACACAGGAATTAGATGTCAGGGTAAGTATGTGGTTAGGAGAGCAAGGTGTGTGGTTATAAGTAGAATAGTCTGAAGATCAGTCAAACGTCAGTGTCGATGTCAGCCTTTGCCAGTGTGCCTGAAGTAAAAACTTTCAGTCTGTCTCTAATATTTTATATGCGGTTGGAAAGCATAAGGAATATGGTCATTTGCAATAATAATAATAAAGCCTCACTTCATCCATTACAAAAATTTGGATTAATGAAACCTGAATGTTAATAGGTTGAGTGATACTCCAAATCTATAATGACTACAGCAATAGAATGAGACTTAATTGTCCACTTTAATTGGATTACCTCTCAGGCAGCAAGCCTGCAGATGCTAGGAATAGCAAAAGGAACTATGAAAATCATAAACATTTTACTCTGATTTTTTTTCCACATCTAACTTGCTTCAAAATTCAAGATCTAACACTTCATGCACCTATATAAAACACAGCTTTATTTGTTACATTTTAAAGCTGCAGCACAAGTTATTTAGATGTGATCTTTCAGCACTTCCTAGTTATTAAGTGTTTGTGCTGTCCCCAGACAGGGCATGACGCTGCAATATACCATTTTGGTAATTAGGAGAATAACATTTTACCCTTTTAGTTGGCACTGATAATAAACCACTACATAGTGTATGGTGGTAGTAGAAGTATCACCTTTTAGATTTGTCACAGACTGTAAATCTTGACTTTATGATTACTAAGGAGACAAAACTCTTTCATAGCTTGCAAAACTGTGCTCGAGCTCGACTTCTGGATTTGTGATTCAGCCTAGATCCATCTGCTAGGCTTCTCTCTTCTTTGTCGTCATTTATTTCAGCAAGTAATATGGGATCTTGTCTTGTTTCTTGGACCTTTTCTTCTTTCTCAATAAATTTTCAATTGCTTTCATCTGAGTTATTTCCTACCTACTGTCTGAATCCTACTTGTCTTTCAATATTGACAGTGATCAGAACCTTGCATTTTAACAGAGACGATAAGCAAAATCCTGTGAGATCTTAGGGGTGACCTCAGGCAGGAAGCAGGTTCTTCACAAGTCTGAGGTTTATAGAAGATATGATTTTTCTTATTGCCTGAGGAATGTGGTTAATAGGCTATGTATAACAAAAAAAGGCATATCATAGGAAAAGCTCATCAGTTAGTCTCTCTCAGATAAGAACAACAGCCAAAAGAAATGACAGAAACCCCTGATGATTCTGGAGTAATAAGAATAGTCTGAATATGAGACAAAAGAGTATATTATAAGATCAGGCTTAATGAATCAAGGTATTTCATATGAGCAGGTTGTTTGAAGGAGATTAGACACACCATATATACCAAAAGGATCTGGAAAAGTAGAAAAATCAACTTATCATTGGAACTCTGGAGGAAATTGTGTAGATACAATTTTGCTGTGAAAGCATCACTCTCAAGATTATAGACTGAAAGTTAAAAATGCTTAAATTCTCATTGAAAATTATTGGAATTACATGGACAGAAAAAAAATCTAATAACCAATGAAATTTCCTGTGCCAGTACTGAAGCAATTAAAAGAAGTCAGCTTGTTCTGTACATGTAGTCAGATATGAAGGAAACTAAAGTCAATTATTTAAGCATATGTGGGAAAAAAAGAGGACAATTCTTAGTAGAACATGGGGAAAGGGCACAGAAGAGTGAATGGAATTGGAAATATAGGATTAAGTTTAGAAGGTTGATAACGAGCAGCTGTGGAGATGAATCCATTCTTGAGTCAAGAATATACAATGTGCATATTAATTGCTAGATACAAGTTTGTGAGTGTTGGAATTTCCTATCACTTCTTATTTAACCTGCTGTAGTTTTTTTCCTATCTGTTCTAAAAATGCCAGAAAATAGATAAAAAATAGATAAAAAGCAAGCACCATAATATATGCACTTGTTTTATGTCTTTTATAATGACAAAGAACTCCAGTATTGTGCCTTCAGCTTTGACAAATATTTTTATTGCAACAAAGCTTACATGAAAATTCAACTAGATGTTATGGGAACTTCATCTTCAGTTTCATCCCACCATATCAAATATCTTTGCAAAGTCAATGAAGGAGAAAATGATTTCTCTACAGAAAGATTTTGAAAATCCTCGTGGATGGAAGAAGTTATGCACTTCTGTGATATATTAAAACACTCCTTTAAATGACCAGTTTTTAATCTTTTTGTCCTTCAATTTTCTTTTCAGGCAAAAGATATGTGAATCTGGACTAGAGTTATTTGATAGTCATGACCTCACCATGTGTTCAGAGTAAATCATGGGAACGCTGCTTGGAATGTAAATGTTGTCCAGCTGGCCAGGCATCTCACCCAGCCTTCCTTTATGGTTTAATTCTTTGCTAAGCTTTGCTTTCATGTTCTTTTCTTTCACTACATTTTGTGCAAACTGACATCCTCCTGATGCTGTTTCTTTCCTGGACAGGAAACAAAATTCTCGCTTGTTAATATTGTTACTGCTGCTGTTATTAACAACATTGTAATTGTTGTGTAATGATACCATGCATAATTCATGCATAATCAAGGTGTGCAGGACACGGTGCAAATATTTGTGCACAATAACATTTTGTATGTCAGAAAAGCTTGTAAAATTCCCAGCTGCCTGGAACCTCAGAGTTTTGGATGCATTCTTTAGACAAGGAAAAAAACCCAAACTGTTGCCATAACAATATTTTTTCCCTCCTTCTAGACCTGCAAAGAATGATTGCCTGGCTGCTTGTGCCATATAGAAGGGTTCAGCAAAAGCTCGTTGTTTCCCCGTACAGTGCACGTGGAGGCTTATTTATCCTTTTCATAAGCTATATACAATTTTACAGTGGGATTGTGAGCTCTGTTCTTCCCCCGTGTCACTGTTAAGATGCCAATTGCCGTTACCTACTGGAAAAGAGAAAAACAATTTTCCCTCTACTGCCAGCCCTGGGAGTGAGGGGTTTTCTTATGTTTCACCTCAACCACCCAGCAATCCCACTGAGTAGTTGGGTGTATGTAATGTGTTGGTACTGCTGTACTTTCATCATACAGATTTTCAGTCAGTAAGGGATTTCTTCAGCTCATAGGGCTGGTGTCAGGATTAGGAGAAGGTATTACTTGAAGGAATTAGGGAATAAAGTTTATGCACCTATATAACTAATGCAACCACTGTGTAGATATTTTTCATCTTGTCCTGAGTGTCATGTGGAAGACAGAAGAGGTCTGAACAGGGATACTGCAAGGAGATCAAAAGTTTAGATTGGTTAAACTTGGTCTCTTTGAATACATTCCTACTTATAAAAAAAAACCTCAGAGGGTGATCTCAAGAGTTGGACCCCTCATCATCCAGCTTGTTAGCTTAATCCCCAGTTGTTTTGTAATATTTACTCTCACTCCATGAGATTATCTTTGTAGAAGAACTGGATATTTTTACTATTTCCTGCTAAGTCTGAAAGACAATTACGTTCTCCATTTCCTGTTCATCTTCATAAAAAACATACAGGGCAGCTGATGCATTGCATGGAGATTTCAGCAACATCCTCCTGTGTGACTGCATTGTTACGTCACAAACAAAAATTGTGAATTCTCCTTCCTTCTGTCCAGGCAGCTTTATTACCTAAGCTAAAACAGATGTATACCTTTGCATTGCTGATCTCCTATTCTTTAGATTGAGAAAATGTTAAGGCATAAGGGAATATAAGTTCTTTTTTGATTGAATTTAACAAGCACGTTTTATGAAGAACTAATACAAGCAACACGGGCATATTCAGAAAAAAATGCTTCACGGCATTTTTTTGAGAATACTCAAGCAGAGAAGACTCCATGTAATCAGCATGAAGAAACCCTAGCGATTCATTGGGCACCACCTCACTAGGCAACCTGTTCCAGTGTTTCACCACCCTCATCGTAAAAAATGTCTTCCTTATATCTAGTCTGAATCTACGCTCTTTTAGTTTAAAACCACTACCCCTTGTCCTATCACTACAGGCCCTACTAAAACGTCTGTCCCCATCTTTCTTACAAGCCCCTTTTAAGTACTGAAAGGCTGCAATAAGGTCACCCTTTATATAAAGTCTGTTATGGTAAATATGATGCATGATTCCTCTGCTTTGTTTTTTCCAGACACTGTTCTCATTACGAAGACGACAAGCTACTGCTTCATGATGACATTATTAAATGAGAACATAATGGCAAGAGTAGTTAGTCATGTCACACCGTAAAGAGAGAACTACAGGAAAAGTTGTGCTTAGCAGTGACAATGAATGATTAAATATTTACCATATTGTGAGCAAGAACACAATATTTCTGGTGCTGGGACTTACTGCTTAAAGTAAAAAAAAATATTTTTGGTACAGCAAAAATATTGTCCTGCCAAAGCACTTTTATTGCTCTACTCATTAAATAAATGTAACATTTTAAATTATCTCGTAATGGAGCGTAAAAATAAAATAATCTCGCTTCAATCACAAGAATAATTACAATACCAGGAAAAAAATTCTCTTTTCAAGCACTACATTTATTCTGTGATACGTTAAAGTGTCATTGGAACCAGCACTTCCTCAGTTCCAATCTGGTCAGAAATGTGTTGATTTGAAAAGCATCATCCTTGTCATTTAGAAGAAGAATGCTAAAAGTTCAAATAATTGTGAATTGATATAACTTGAACCAAAAAGGGCAATGCTGGTTTCAAAGTACATTAAAAATAATGAAAATATGTTTAATTTTAAAAAGACAAATAAGACAAATCTTAAGTATGAAATCCATGAAAAACGCAATACACATGCATTGTGCCTTTTTTACTATTTTTCTAAACTTTCCAGAAACAAACAGGTTGATTGTTAAAAGGGGTGAAAGTATATTAAAACTGGTCATCCACCAAAGCAAACCAAAGCACACTTCTTAACTATATCCTTTGAGCCCACTTAAATCTATACCAAGAACAAAAGACACTGCATTGCTACAGAGAACTTTGAAAGCATAAAACATGAACTGTTCTTGTTGAACAGCTTTTAGCCCTCCCAAATAAAGACAACTTCCCTTGATAAATCCAATCCAAATGACCTTTCCACCTGAAAGGTTTGTAGTTTTGAACCAGGATCTGCAGCACAGAAAGAAAATGTGCTAACCAGAGTGGCTTTACTGTGCCCCAGGCAGAGGTTAACACATGATGCAGACATGCATGATCTGTGTCAACAAATATTCAGGGTAGTTCCAGCACCTACAACATCCTTCTGTTAGGATGGTATATCCGTGGCCTCACCCACAAGACTGAACATCAGCAGGAGCTTGAGAAAAAAGAAGAGAAAAGTTTTCCAGCTCTATGCCGCTTGACCCTTATGCTGCAATGAGGTGCTTCACGACGCAAACAACAGAGGCAATAAGTACAGAGCAGCTCTGTAGTAAACAGATAGCATTTCTTGCTGTAGTGATGACCCCCATTCCTGCAGTCAGAGCCCTGAAGACACCATGCAGCCTTTGCTGGATCACACGGTGGAAGATGCAGCAGACAAGGCACAGTTGGAATCATCAGTGAAGCAAAGCTGGAAGGAAGCTCAGCAGCCCAGCCAGGTTCTTCTCTGTGCAGAAGGCAGGGCCAGTTAACCTACCCTTTCCCTCCATCCCTTAGATGGCTGGCTGGAATATTTCTCAAAAACTTCAAACTTCAAATGACAATGATGCAACAATACTCATAAGAACCCTGCTGTGCTAAACTATTCTCACTATTCTACATTTTTTTCTAGATTGTTAATTTAAATCTCCCTTGTCCTCACTTAAATCTGTTACTTCTTGTCCTACTGGCAGCATATATTTAGGATGGTTTGTTTCCTTCCCCTTTAAGGTCACTTTTATGTATTCGAAGACTCTTATTTTATAGATATACAATACGATATGACTTCTATTCTCTAGATTAAATAATGCCAGTTAAGCCACTATTTATGAGGACTCTTATAAGGACAGGCTGAGGGAACTGGGGTTTTTTAGCCTGGAGAAAAGGAGGCTGAGGGGAGACCTTATCACTCTCTACAACTACCTGAAAGGAGGTTGCAGCGAGGTGGGTGTCAGTCTCTTCTCCCAAGTAACAAGCGATAGGACAAGAGGAAACAGCCTCAAGTTGCACCAGGGGAGGTTTAGATTGGATATTAGGAAAAATTTCTTCACTGAAAGGGTTATGAAGCATTGGAAGAGACTGCCCAGGGAAGTGGTTGAGTCACCATCCCTGGAGGTATTTAAAAGATGTGTAGATGTGGTGCTTAGGGACATGGTTTAGTGGTGGACTTGGCAGTGTTAGGTTAATGATTGGACTCGATGATCTTAAGGGTCTTTTCCAACCCAAATGAATTTATGATTCTATGATTTGTCTGTGGGTTATATGTCCAAGAGCTGTAAACATTCACATTGTTCTCCTCTAGTCTTTATCCAAGCAGTCTACACTTGAACTGTATGCCCAAAACTAAGCCCAGGACTCCAGCTAAGCAAAGCAAGAAAATCACTTCATGTGACAGTGCTGTTTCAGATTCAAGTATAATGTTTGACTTCTTTTATTAGATATCTCTCCAGGGAAGGATTGGTGGGAGGTGTGATGGTCAGAGACCTAAGTTTTTAAAAGTAAAGAAAAAAAGGAAACCAGTAAAGAACAAAAAATAAAGAAAATTAAATAATGGACATCCTAAGAGCTTGTTGTAACTCTGTGTAGAGAAACCTTAATAATAGCCTTCCTTTTTGTGATGCTGTTTATGCCATATTTAGATCAGATGGACTATTTTACAAATGAATTCTGTTAAGAGTTCCAAGTTACAAAACCAGCTGCAGAAATTCAGGTCATCCATCATGCAGTGCACATGTATGACCACCGAAATAAAAGTATAAGTGACAGTTGTTGTAGGATGTCAAAACAATGATCGGAACCTTTCCTGTAGTAAAAATACCACTAGACAGACATGCATACTTCTGATTCTGAAGTTGAAAGACAGTAGTAGTGGATACTTTAGTTTTGCTCAGTAGAGCTTTAGAAATCTGATTGCCCAACAGTGCACAGAATTCCCTTGGCATAAACAAAGCAACAGAAAATAAGAAGGTTTATCCTTAAAGACTGCAAAACATTTTTTTCAATTCCTCCCAGTTAAGGTGGCAATGCAGCCCGACACAGGTTTAGCACATTACCTGCCAGAATTCTTCAACAGGTGAACAGGATTGGGAAAAGAGGAAAAATATGAATAGATTAACAAAGGAGAGATTAGCATGGGATTTTCTCCTAGATATAATTTTGCATTCATTACTGTAATGACTGGTGGCGACACAGTGATTGTGACTTGTAATATAAAGCATCTTCAATAAATAGTTCAGCTTTGAAACACTAGGACACATTCAAAGCACATGACAACCAATTGATCAGACACTCAGGATATTGCTAACCATCAGCTACAGAATTTTATTTTTCAGTTACCGGCTTTAGATAACTTGCATCCAATAACTTTGAGATGGCCAAGGAGCTCTCTGGCCCCTTCACATTGATTTTCATCAAGTCTTGGAACACCAAGGGTCTGGAGCACTGAAAGGAGGCAAATGCTGCAGCACTGTAAACGTAGGGTTAGAGGCATGATCTTGACCGTCAGTCCTAAGCACAATGATGTCATAACTGTTAAATGCAATTAATAAACTACTTAAAAGACAGTGATGTACATTTTTTTAAAATGAATTTGTTACTTATTTTTAAGTTAGGGTTAACAAAAGGAGAAGTTTGAAAACTTAGACTTCTGTGAAGTATTTAAACTGAGGTTGATAACCATTTTCACTGAGAACCCAGAATCTACCTAGAATAGTTTAAAAGCAAGGCAACTGCTATGTCTCAACATGCCACTGTAAGTTGGGTCTTTATCAGGGTCTTTTAGAGATTGGCCCTTGACCTCATGTATTCTACACTGTATTGCTGACCTGGAAGAAAATCTAAAATTGCTGCTGACAAAGTTCACAGAAGACACAAGCAGTTAGAATGATAAGCAATGGTGAGGATATGTTACAGAAAGAAACCAATCACAATCATTACTTGATAAGTCAGGCTGCAAGCAATTAATTTGCCCTTCAATAAAATCAACTGTAAAATTACCCATTTGGGAAGGAAGAATACAGAACCTGATCACAGAATGGGGAGGTCTAGCCACATTAAAAATGGCTTTAAAAAAGGCATACTGAGACTATAGTGGTAATCAGCTGAACAATGGCTCCCATACAATTATTTGGCCAAAGGGCTAATTAAATCTTGGTTGTGTATATAGGAGTTTATCAAAAAGAAACTTACAAGCAGTGATCCAATCACCTTTTTAAGTATCTACATGTGGAACAGAAATCTGATAACAAAGGAGGCACCTCTGTTCCACAGAGACATGTGTAAGAAGATACAAATGCTTGAAAATAAACCTAAAGAAGCCTAGCCAATAAGTAGAGCACACACTATTAACAGCAAAGGCCATTAATCATTAGTACAGTTTAAGAAGAGCTGTGGTAGATAGCTTCTCCATCACTGGAGATTTAAAAATCACTGGCTACTTCTCTAGTTTCTGCTGTAAGCAGAAGTTAATCAGGAAAATAAAATTCTTTGTTTTATGGGGCTGTGGAGATTATAGTGGTCTTGTCTGTCTTTGCCACGTACAAATATATAACACAACTTTAGAACTGCAAAACAGTCTATCATTATGGTCTAGACCTTCATTTTAATACCAGACTTTGAGACCTCTGTACTCTGCTGTACAAAAAGGCAACATTTTGTATTCAGCTCATACAGCTGAACAGTACAAAAAAGATTTTACTTTAATTTTGTCTTGTTTTGATGTTCTGTTGATGTAATGTAAACATGACTGTGACTGAAGTATCTCTATTTTTAATGGGAAAATATATCTTCCTATTGAAATACTAGAGAGTTCAGATATGGCCTTTGCTCTTAAATTTATACATAAATGTACAGGCATGACTAAATACTCATAATGAGCCTTTGGAAACATACATACTGATGTTTTAGTCAGGGCTGTGAACAACAGCATAGTTCTTTTAAGGTTTTTACATACAGGAGGAGCAGCTGGTAAAAATTTCAGTGTATTGGCTTTCCTTTGCAAACATCTGGGATCTTTCTTGTTAATAATATTAATGGTGTTTTAAACTAGTGTGTCTATTCAGAATATGATCCTGTTGTCAGCTCGCTAGTTATCTATGGTAGTAATCTATAGTAAGTGATACTAGAGTTATGTTTCATCTGAGGCAATAGTAAGTGTTGGGATAAGCTAATTAGAAGAATTGCACGTCAGCAGCACCACCCATTCAAAAGCATATTTTTGGTACCTTTTAAAAAAACCATCTCTGTTCTCTCAGAAAGTTTTCTTGTAGGGTAGACTGGTTCCTAACTTGTGCTGCTGATTATTGCTGTTATGGCTAAGAGATACTTTTACTCTATCTATGCGATTAGTATGTCTCTCTTAAGTACTCTCCCAAGTTACTAATGTGATGCCATGAGAAGAAGAGAACCCATATGATTAACTGTTCAGAAAAAGAGAGAGTGAACCAGTCCTTAGGAGCTTGCGTTCTTGGTCCATAACGCCAGCAACCTCAATGGAAAACTCCTTTCAAGGAACAAACAACTTGCATCATTCAGTAATTGCATTATGCTAGTTCTAGCTCAAGCCTCAAAGTAAAACAGGTAATAAAACTTGATTGCATTGTCCCTGAATGCATTACAAATACAGACTGCTATCATCCGGAATACATATCACACAAATATCACCCAGAGCGTACCACCTGGTTTCATCAAGTTACCTTTGTTGTCATTGAAACCTGCAGCTTATTCTGGACAGTAGAGGATATTTTAGAGTGTAACAGCAAATTAATGCTAGGAGATGTTTTTTAGTAAATTGAAAATTTATAAGACCTTTTAACTACGAAAGAAAAAGACAGCTACCATACTAACAGATAAATACTTGTGCAGTCTGCCAGAAGCTGCCTGAATATATGTAAATATATGATAATTAGCCAGTGTTCATGGTACAACATTTTCAAGAGGTAATAAGGTATTTTTTCATCTGATTAAGCAGTGAATATGCAATAGTAAAAGGTCAACTCAATGTGAATCTGTCACATGATGTTCTAATAGCATCACGACGATTTAAGTAGGTAGGCATCTTTTAAAGTAGAAACTCATTTTCTCAGTCATCATTTTCTGTAACGTCTCACAACTTGAGACACACATTCAGGGAGTAGAAAGAAATGTAAGACATGACTTCAAGGCAGTTTTCATTTCAGACATAGTGAAATACTGAGAAAGTCTGGTCAGACACCTTCAATCTCTGTGCTGGCAGCCTGAGTGACCTTGGAATAGTGCAGGATGAAGTGTACGTAACAAAGGCCTATTTGGTGAAAAGTACCTACCCTTCAGTTTGTAATTTGTAATTAAATATTATTACTTTCATTTTGTAGGTAGGGAAGCTTAGGCAAGTAAATGACATAGCTACATTCACCCAATGCCTTAACCAGCCTAAAAAACAATGAAAAATCTTGACTTCCAAATATCTGCCTAAGATTGCATTTTTGTGATCTCTCAGTATCACCTGTCCTCTACTTGCAACTTGCATAGAAAGTGCCTTATTTCTTCCTGCCTGGAAGGGATAGCTTCTGTAGTGTAGCTGTTATATAGTATGTAGCTGTAGTTTAAAACCAAGGGTCAGATGAATAAGAGTCACGCTTACATTAACCTCTTCTACCTTTCTTTACAAGGCTGGTGCTGATCCCAGTGACCAAGATTTACATCTTCCTCCTTTATTTTTAATTAGTGTTTGTTACACCAAGTTCCACTTCTTGCTCTACTTTCTGTTTCCTTCTCCACCCCATTTCCCCCTTACCTCTACTCACCCTCTTTCTATTCCTATTTGCTGGGGCAAATATTGAAAACGGTTCTGGGACTGTGTCTGAGAGCATCAGGAAGTCCTTTCAGTCTTCTTTACCAGAGATACACTTCCCAGAGCTGCCTTCCAGGAACTGCTAGGCCTGCCTATGCTAATGTACCCCTATCGCTATGTGTTCAGGTCCTTGGGGGTCTGTTCTTGCTGTTAAAATTCTAGCCAGATAGTTCCTATAGTGAGATACAGTTGTCTGATATGGGAAAGTCATTGTTCATATCAGCAGTTCTTACAGGGATGGGCTTAAACATGTAACTTCTGTCTTCTGGAATCAGGGTGTTAATAAAAATAAAGCACATTTTACACACCACGCTCAAACTGGGTATAAGAGAGTTACAGTGAAGTGCTATGTTGTTGGCTACACCATTAAGCTGAGCTCTGTGTATATGTGCAATGCAGTAGTGCAGTTCTAATGAGAAATTCCCTGAAAGTTATTACTGAGAAGGAAAGTATTGCTATGCAGTTTTATTGCCAGATCATAGAATTCATCTTCTCTCCCTTGGCCTGAGCTAAGCACACAGTAGAAGAAGCCAAAAAAACTCTTCTCATTCCAGCAGTGTCTTTGAAATGGCTTTCTTATCTTGAAGGTTTGCTGCTTTAACTCTTTTGATCTATTTCTACACCTATCTGATTTAGGGGGTCCACATGCATGGATCTGTCCCAGCTGTACAGGATTTTTTCCTTCCATACCTCCCGCAGCACAGCACACGCTGGCCGGTTGCCAGCTCTGTTAGCTGACTTGGTCACTGCGGTATGTGATTTGCATTGGCAATTCTGCAGTGCGAAGACAATTTAAGAGCAGAACAGCAGCACTCACATAACTGCTGGGGCAGTCATGGCTGTTGCTCCAATAACTTAGAGTTAACCACTCAGGTCCTGTTTCTTAAGATGCTGTCACACAAGGGAAATCAGCATCTTTGCAGTGGCAGCTGATGGGGGACGAGGGGGAGGCTGGCAGGAGATGCAGCTGATGAAGAGCCCAGAATGAAGAAAGAAAAATATGGTAAAATTGATAGGGAAGAAAGGATGCAGATGTTACCGTTTTGATTAATGAAGTAAAAGCTGTTAGAGATGCTCTAGTTAAAGATTGCTGAACAATCTTCAACAAATCACATACTCATCAACCTAATAGGTCTAGCGTGAGTGTAACAGGCACAGCTTCTCTTATGTAGGCCTGCAGAAAAGGAACTGCAGGGTAAAAGGGCAATAAATTGCCAGTGCTGCTCTGCTCAGGCAACTGATCACTGACATCACTCTCTACCTCATTTCTTCACCTTGGGATATGGCTTGGGGGACTCCCAATGTCTATGTCTTCAGCAGTGCTGCTGCTGTGTCCTCCTAAAGACTATGCATAGATACTCTGAATTCCTGTCCTCCTGACTCATTGCATGTTCTGGAGCAAGAACTGCAATCTCAGTGTTTCAGTCTCCCCCACATCATTATCATTAGTAAGGTTTATGGGAATGTATGCATCATTTACAGAGGTACTGTAGCAAATCATTAATTAATATTTGAACAGAACTCTGGTAATACCCAATGTTATCTAAATATTAAACATTTATTTGACCTTCCAACAGAAATAAGAGGGACAAATAACAGAAGGAATTCTCTGTGGCAAGAAACTCCTTCATGAGCTAGGTCTCTCTTTTCATAGGCACTGCAGCTGTGGCCAGATAATCAACTACTGTAATTAAGTACATGATGATTTATACCAGGAAAGAATCTGGCCCAAATCCTTTTCTTTTGAGGATAATTTGCTAAGAAAAAATGGATCCCTTGTGCAACATTTAGTTTGCTCCATGTTCCCTAAAACCTTTACAATATCTCTGTTTTCCCAACATGTCCCATAAAGTACCCTCAGCTTCTGCCCATGATCTCTGTTTCCCAGCTGTCAGACTTGAAGTTAAAGATGTGTTGACTGATGAGCTGACATAGGTGTCTATAACTCTACCAAATAATCCAGATTTTCCACTGTAGGGATGCTGATTTGGGTTTTTCTCCTCTGTAGAGCTACCACTTCCAATGAAATTTATGGGAATGTAGTACTTTTGGGCCATAGGCCCCAAAGTCAGATTTAGTTGAAATTGGGCAATTGGTTCAAAAATTCTCAGGAGTTGACAGATGCACTGGAAAGACACAGAAAGACAGGTGCTTTCAGGAACATCAATTCTTGCTGTATTTTCTGGTATATCATGGAAAAGGAATTAGAATTCTTATTTTTCTGAAAGCTTATTTTTTTCAAGAGTACTGCTAACGTTTCATTTATGTAATTTTTAATGAAAGAAAGAGTTTGACTAAACCTCATTCCCACCTGTTCTGGTTTTGGCTGGGATAGAGTTAATTTTCTTTCTGTTGGCTGGTATAGTGTTATGTCTTGGATTTAGTATGAGAAGAATGTTGATAACACACTGATGTTGTCAGTTGTTGCTAAGTAGTGTTTATACTAAGTCAAGGATTTTTCAGCTTCTCATGCCCAGCCAGCAAGAAGGCTGGAGGGTCACAAGGAGTTGGGAGGGGACACAGCCAGGGCAGCTGACCCAAACTGGCCAAAGGGATATACCATACCATGTGACATCATGCCCAGTATATAAACTGGGGGAAGTTGGCTGGAGAGTGGGGGAATCGCTGGTCAGGAACTAGCTGGGTATTGGTCGGTGAGTGGTGAGCAATTACATTGTGCATCGCTTGCTTTGTATATTCCAATCCTTTTATTAGTATTGTCATTTTATTATTGTTATTGTTATCATTATTATTTTCTTCCTTTCTGTCCTATTAAAATGTTCTTATCTCAACCCATGAGTTTTACTTATTTTTCTCCGACTCTATCCTCCATCCCACTGAGTGGGGGGGGAGAAGTGAGTGAGCAGCTGCATAGTGCTTAGTTGCTGGCTGGGGTTAAACCAGCACCTTAGACAGAGAAATCTCAATTAGAAGTTTCTTATACATCCAGTAGTCCTCTGATTAATCCCAGAGCATTCTTGCAAAACAGGAAAGTGCACTTAACATGTACAATGGGGAAAATAATTTTTAACAGCAACTTTCTAGTCTTTCTTTATTCATCATGTAACAGCAAAGACGAATCTAACATTTTTTTCTCTTTATAGGTCACCTTTACATCTGCATCCATAAATTAGAAAAATGCTGTGATACAGCTAATAATCCTTAGGGAATTCATGCACTGCTGGAGAAGATTTTCCCTTACAAAAATCAGTCCTTGGAATGATAAAATACTTTTGTTAATGAGATATAAAGAAAAAGTAAATTATTTTTTATGTATCTGTACAATTAGGTTGGCTGAGCTGCCTGGATTAGATCCATGTGGGAGTTAGCACAAAGCCCAAAAGACAACAAAAAGGGGCAAAATGTCCGTAAGTATGAACTAAAGCAGCTTAAACTTCTTCCAAAACAAGATGCTCAGCTTGGAGAGTGATGGTAGATAAACTAAGGGGTTGATCCTGTGATGTACTGAATATTTCAAAGTGCTAGCATGCTGGGGACTCTGGAGGAAATATAGTTGACCTCTATGGTTGGCTATGAAAAATGACATTACTGTGGATTCTCTGCTTGCAATTAAATTACTCTGTCTTGCTAATCAGATTGATCAGAAAAGCCTCTTCCAGTACAGAAATACAGGCTTACTCAGCTTCTCTCTGCTGTAGGAAAGGACCCTCACAACTTCTATTGAACTAATAAATGTACTTTCAGCAACTGACTGAAAGAGGTTTTGAAGCAAGCTCTGTTTCAGCAACTAATAACAGATCATATTTGATTTGTATGATATGGGCCTGTGTTCACATATGATGATTCTGCTTTCACTGCTACAAGTTGTGTACAGACAATTTAGCAAGCTTGCTAAAATGCATCAACAGGTTTTGTATTGCACCTCCTGTTGTTCTTTTCATACATTGATGCCACTGATGTTTGATTCCTGCTTTATGCAGTTAGCCAGTGTTATTCCAGCAGGACTCGTCCACTGAAACAATTATCCATATCATGCTAGTCTCTCTAGTGTCCAACAACATGTAACCCGTTTATACTACAGAACCAAGTGGCAACTTTGGCAGCACCAACACTATGTTGAGATCTTTGAAATGAAACCCAAAAACGGTTAGGGCCTCAGTATCGTTAAAGTGGTGCCCAGTGCAGCCCTGGCCAAGCAGAGTGACACAGCTATTGTGTCCAGGAGGGACCAGCCCGGAGCAGTGCAGATGTGAGCAGCTCTGTGTTACTTGACCAAGAACAACTTCTAGGTGAAAATGCCTTTAGCAGTAGACAAAGCACAACTTTCTTTACCTGGAGTACAACTTCCCTGCCTTTAGAGTAAAGCCCGATCACAGGTTTAAGAATAGGTTGTTGGATCATCAGGGTGTGAAGAGTTATGCGAAGCTTGAGGCCAGAGTTATCACAAACCATGTCAATGCAGCTAAATGTAGTTTCAGAGGAGGTTCTCTTAGCATAGTCAAGAGCTTGTGTAAAGCTTGTGTAAGGCCAAGAAGAACGAGTTCCTCACCATGTTCCTCAACACCGTGTTGCCACCCAGTACCGAGGACAGTCATGAAGCAGAAGGAAGCCCAGAGCCTTTTGCTGTGCAGGCAGGACCTGTGTTGGAGACATGATGCTCCTCCTCCTCTGCTCTGTCAAGCCAAAATTCACTCAGGCGGAGAGCTTCATCTTGTAGCAATGATATTCTTCTGGCCCTGAAATTTGCTGCTTGTCTGAAAGTTGTACTGTAGCCAAAGGAAGTTTTAGTACATGGAAAAGCTGCAGAATATGGGCCCAAGGCTACATATAGATATTTATTATCCATCCAAGATTTATAATTGAAGTGGACATTCTGGCAACGTGATAATGATCTGATTACAATTTTTATCACTGTTTCTCAGAGTATCGAAAAGGCCCAGAAATGTAAAATTTATCTCCTCCCTCCACATTCCACTGCAAAGCCTGCCAAGACGTGTAAGCCCCTGCGTCTCATTTCTGAGGGCTTGTTCTGGGAAGCTTCTTTGTTATCTCTGCCTTATGCCTGGCCCAAGACATCTCCTGGCTATTAGCCTAAAACAGACTCAGTAAATGGCAGATTTCTCTAAGCTTGCCAGGTACCCATTTAATGTCTGGTGCAGCCTTGTAACCTATCAAGACTTGCCTAAGGCAACTGCTATAAATAGGGTTTTTGTCTGTGAAAAACGAAAGGACAACATTTTAACCATATGTTGTAGGTTGTCAATGATGTTCTAGGTGATGTGACCAAGAGTAAAAGGGAATTAAGTAAGGAAAACATGTAAAAATAATTTGAATTTGCATTAGTGCAAGAGGACCATGAATATAAGTGTGTTCTACATTGACTGTATTAGTATTTGATAGCTTGGATTGGTTAATGTGTCGTTTCACCTGACACCAAATCTCCATTTTTGATAGAAGATGTAAATTGGATTCCTCAAAGTGTTATTTTATTTCTTTTCAATTTTGTCTATTTGAAGTATCTGCAAACAGCAGGATTTTATTGCACTTCCTTTTACAGTTCTCATTGAATAAAATAAGTGTATTTATTTTTCCCATCTTCCAAAAGGGGAAACAGGGGCAAAAATGCATTCAGATGAGCTGAAAAAAAATCTGAAAAGATCTTGGGGCACACATAGGAATCTTATGATTTGGACCATTACTTTTAATCACAAGCTCAGCATTTTATAAATTTAAAATTATATTATTCTTGCTTATCTGATAAAGCAAACTCAAATATATGGGGGGGGGAACCCAGTTATTTGAGATAGAATTTGAATTCTATGCTTTTTTTTATCAGCACATTGCCAGAGGGAACACAAAATACCTGATAATCCATTTCCTCTTACAGTGAATTTTTTATGACAGTGACATTTTCATCTTTCTGTATACAGGTGATCAGATTTTCCTGTTATCTGTCTCATATTTTAATGGGAGGTTATAGCACTCTGTGGGACAGGGATGCAGAGGTCCCAGCCTGGGCTTCCTCACTAGCTCTGCTGCTGGCTTACTGCGAAGAGGGACAGGGACATCAACCCTGAATTCCGAAGTGTTGAGCAGTGCAGAGAGCTTAAATCTGTACAGCAAGCTTTGCTCAGTACTGCTGCTCAGCTTTGCCTTAGCTAAACCCTGCCAACGGCTACACATAAATGAACTCTATTAATTCCAGATCCAAGTTGGCAAATTTGCAAGGTATTGCACACTCTTCTGGTTACTAGTTCGGATCTGTGCTACCTTAAATCTCTGTACGCTGCTCCACCGCATGAAATAGATTTGGCCTTAGTGATTGTGACTGATAAACTTCATTTGACGTGTCTCAGGTCATTTGCCTCTGGAACTGGGATTAGACAGATTTGCTTTGCAGGTGTGAGTCAAAGCGCAAATGTCTGTAAAATCAGAAGTTTCAAAGGGAGGCTGCAGCAAAGCTGTGCTCGTTGTATTAATACCCTGCATTCACACACCTGCAACTTCTTTATCTACTCGTGCTGAAATTTTCCATCCCTGGAGTCACCCCTTGAAAATCAGTATTTTGGAAAGTCTGAGGAAAACAAAATTTACGTTCCAAAAATTAATTTCTGGAAATGAGATAGCCCATTGGAAAACAGTAGTAGCACTGTGCCTCAGCAATGTGTAGGCTGGAACATCTAGTACCTAATCCTGTCTCTTTTTGATTGTCAGAAACGAGGCTCCAGTTTTAGACACCAAATTTAGGTGTTACAGAGTTGGTGCCTATGTGTGTGATAGGTTTAGACAATTATAGACAATAGAAATCTAATAAACATAGTGAATCCAGAGAGCTTTTCAGCTTCCCAATGTAGGTGTCTATTCTCAGACTAGAAAAATAACCCTCTAGTGGCAATATTCAGCTGCCAAAACATCTGTGCCTAGCATCAGTTAGATGCTGTGGGCTAACCTGTGCATCCTCCTGCTGCTGCTGCAGCAAGGCACTGCTATCCTTCTGGGACAGGGTCATATAGCACAGCCCTGCATAGAGGTATGACATCCTCTGGGGCATCTCAGATGGCATTAGACAGCCATACTTAGGCAACTGAGTCCTGTCTCATTGACTGCATCGACTAAATCTTCATTAGCTGTACTGAGGGCTGATAAATCTGACTGGTCTGTAAACACCTATACTGTAGACTCGTAAAAAATTTGGGTAGAGCTGGTTGCCACTCTGGTTTCATATATACCTCTCATGAGTGTATCAGCTGTAGTCAAAACAGCACAGTAATCTTACTGGGTCCAACAGCTGCCCGGCAATAGCGAGTGATGCTGGCTGGGAGTTTGTGCTGGTATACCATGACTGAATCATTCATCTTAATCTTCGCTAAGTTGAATGGAGGCCACAGAACGTGTATGATATTTCATCAGATTTCTCTAATACTGTGTACAAGAGCAGTGAGTTGGGTTTTTTTTTCAAGACTTGTTGTTTTCCTGTGGGTTTAAGACAGCACAGCTGAGGGCTGTGTCACATCTCAGCAAGACCGATTAGTCTGCGTGGAGCACTGCCCTGAGACAGACACGCTGCTCCCAGCTCTTAATGATAACTCAGGCATGCCTTACTGGGTAGACAGCCCTACATGTCTGTGCATCCAAAGACTATATTAGCCACTACATCACACTGAGAACATATGCCTTATTGATAATCAAAATGTTTTTCTGATTCACTGCCTTCTAAAATTCAATCCTTCCTCCTGCAGTTGTGATTGAAATGTGAATTTGCAGGTGAACATGTCTTATGAATTAACTTATTTTGCCCTACAGAACTGCCCTGACATTATTTATCAGGTTCCCATATAGTGCCATTAAGGGCATTGCTGGACTGAGGTCTAAAATGCTAACATCACTTCCAGAAGCAGAGGGGTTTTCATTGAAGGTCTGATGTCTATTTCTTTAGCAGGCATGACTCTGCTAAACTTACAAAAGCTGACAGCAGCTCTGATTTGGGAAGACTGATTCTTGCTTCTTTATTCTTTAATTAACCTAGCCTCTGCTGCACTGTCTGGTTAATATTAATGTGTTCTCCTTGAGCTCCGCTACTTACCCATCACACTATCATAGAATCATAGAATACCAGGTTGGAAGGGACCTCAAGGATCATCTGGTCCAACCTTTCTTGGCAAAAGCACGGTCTAGACAAGATGGCCCAGCACCCTGTCCAGCTGAATCTTAAAAGTGTCCAATGTTGGGGAATCCACCACTTCCCTGGGGAGATTATTCCAATGGCTGATTGTTCTCATTGTGAAAAGTTTTCCTCTTGTGTCCAGTTGGAATCTCCCCAGGAGTAACTTGTACCCATTACGCCTCATCTTTTCCATGTGACTCCTTGTAAAAAGGGAGTCTCCATCTTCTTTGTAGCCACCCTTTAAATGGAACATGGTGATAAGGTCTCCCCTAAGCCTTCTTTTCTCAAGGCTGAACAAACCCTGTTCTCTCAGCCTTTCCTCATATGGCAGCCTTCCCAGTCCTTTGATCATCTTTGTGGCCCTTCTCTGGACTCTCTCCATCCTGTCTACATCTTTTTTGCATAGCAGGAACCAAAACTGAACACAGTATTCCAGGTGTGTCCTGACAAGCGCTGAGTAGAGTGGGATAATGACTTTATCTCTGCTGGAGATGTTTTTGTTGATGCAACCCAGCACCCTGTTGGCTTTCTTTGCCGTAGCAGAGTGCTATTCACTCATATTGAGCTGCTTGTCCACCGGGACCCCAGGTCCCTTTCCACAGAGTGGCTCCCCAGCCAGGTAGTTCCCCTGGATTATCTTTTCCCAGGTGCAGGACCTTACACTTGTCCTTGTTGGCCTTCATAGGGTTCTTGTTAGCCAACTCTTCCAGCCTATCCAGGTCTTCCTGCAGGGTGGCTTTCCCTTCCAAAGTGTCCACTTCTCCACTCAGTTTGGTATCATCAGCAAACTTCATCAGGGTACACTTGATCCCATCATCCAGATCACTTATGATGATATTAAACAGCATTGGGTCCAATATCGATCCCTGGGGGACTTGTGACAGGTTGCCAGTTTGAAAAGAAGTGATTTACCACCACCATCTGGGCCTGTCAGCCAGCTCCCCACTCACCACACAGACCGCTTGTCTAGACCGTAACGGATCAGATTCTCTGAGGAGGCTGTGGGAAACCGTATCGAAAGCCTTGGAGAAATCCAGGTAGACAACTTCCACTGCTCACCTCACACCAACCGAGAAGGATACTTTTTGTCCTAGAAAGCATGATTTGTCCTTGGTGAATCCATGCTCACTTTTCCCAATCACATGCTTCATTTGACTTGTGCTAGCCCTCAGGAGGATTTTTTTCCATAACTTCAGTCAGGGACTGAAGTAAGACTGATGGGCCTGTAATTTCCTGGATACTTCTTTAAGCCCTTCTTGTAGATGGGGGTGACATTAGCCTTCTTCCATTCTTCTGGGATGTCCACTGATACTCATGACTTCTCAAAGATTATGGAGAGTGGCCTCGCAATGACATCAGCCAGCTCTCTTAACACCCTCAGGTGGATAACGCCAGGGCCCATCAATTTGTAGGGGTCAAGCTCCTGTAATAGTTCACATACTCACTCTTCCTTCACTGATGGTGGGTCTGTGTTTGCATCAACCCAGATTTCTGTTCCCAAGGCCTGGGGCCCAACAGTGCTGGTAAAGACAGAGGTGAAGAAAGTGTTGAGAACATCTGCCTTTTCAGCGTTGTTGGTGACAAATTCACGTCTCCTGTTTAACAGCAGGCCAATATTTCCCTTCTATTTCTGCTTGTTGTTTACATACCCGAAGAACGCTTTCTTGTACTTTTCGGTATCTCTGGCCAATTTCAATTCAAGCTGAGCTTTTGCTTTTCTAACTGCATCTCTGCACACCCTGGCAATGCCCTTGTAGTTCTCAATGGATATTCATCCCCTTTTCCATCCCTGGTATGCTTCTCTTGGTTTTGAGCAGACTCAGGTGCTCACAGTTAAGCCACAGAGGTCTCTTGCTCCACCTACTTCCCTTACCTCTAAAGGGGATGAACATTTTTGTGCTTCCAGGACAATGTTCTTGAAAAACACCCAGCACTCACTAGCTCCTTTATCCTCTATGGAAGCTTCCTGCAGAATCACTTCCAATTGAGCTCTGAGTGAGCTGAAGTTTGCTCTTCTAAAATCTGAAATCTTTGTCTTAGTACTAACCTTCAGCGTGCTCAGCAGGATCCCAAACTCCACAACATTGTAATCACTGCAGCCAAGGCTATCACTAACCAAGATATTAAAAAGCAGGTTTTCTTGGTTTGTGAGTAGCTCAGCAGTGTCTCATTCCTGGTTGGCACACCTAACATTTGTATGAGGAAGCAGTCCTCTACGCATTCCAGGAACTTGATGGATGATGTGAACTGCTGTATTGTTCCTCCAACAAATGTCTGGGTAGTTGAAGTCACCCATAAAAAACAGGTGCTGTTGACTGAAGCTTGCTTAAGTGACCCAAACATTGCTTCGTCAGCTTTATTGTCTTGATTTGGAGGTCGGTAGCAGATGCCTACTCTAAGATGCCCCTTGGAGATGACTCCTCTGATCTTGACCCAGAGGCATTCCGTAGGATTTCCACAATTGCCGTAGTTGACTTCTATACATTCAAGGTTCTCCTTAAAATAGAGCATGACTCCTCCTCCTCTTCTTCCCTGCCTGTCTTTACAAAACAGCTTATAGCTATCCATCATGTTCCTCCAGTCATGCGAATTGTCCCACGATGTTTCAGTTCCTGTCATATCATAACTTTCTGACTGGGCACGGAGCTCCAGTTCCTCCTGTTTGTTCCCCAGGCTGAGTGCATTGGTATACACACACTTGAAGTGGTTGGTCTTCTGGTTCTCATCTTGGGAAGCAGCTAAGGAACATTTGCTCTGGTTGGCCTGGCTTATTCCCCAGTTGGTTGCAATGGCGTGAGTGTTGCCACTTTGGACCCCCCTCCCGAGTCCTTCAGTTAAAGCCCACCTCACCAAGCTGGCCAGCCTGCTGCCAAAGATTGCCTTGCCTCATTATCTGTGATGTCTGCCGCAGGAGCATGGTTCTGAAACCACTTACCTCCGTCTCGGCCCCTCTCACACTGCGCCGCCTTTTAGCTGTTTCCTGCAACTCGGCCACCTGGCGCAACACATCACCAACCTGTGCACAGCTTTTGAGGTACTTACCTTTTCTCCAGGAGAAGGGTCTGGGCACTCCTTACAACCTAATGTCTGTACTGAAGTCTCCTTCCTTACGGGTTCCGTCTGGGTGGAAGCATCAGACGTCTCAGGGTCTTTCTCTGTAGAAACACTGGTTTTAACACCGAGGTGAGCGCCCGCCATCGTGGCAGAGGCCTAGAGCGCTTCCCAGGGCTGCGGGCCTACGAGCAGGGTGCACGGCCCTTCTCACACGCCCTTCTGCGCAAACCGCGGTGCCCTCTCGAGCCCCGTTTGCAGGCCCCAGTCGCAGCGCTCCTGGTCGCCAGTGCTCCCCAGGGCCATCTCAATCTCCCGCGGCTGCTCCTGGCAATGCCCAAGGCACGTCTCTCCTCGGGTTTCCCTGGCTCCAGGACCCCCCCGCACGCCTCCATCCAGCGCTCAGCCACAGGACGTACTGTTGCCGCAGCCGCGTGCCTCGCCGACCGAGTGATCTGTGTGATGGCCGACTATGTGATCTTCCGTTGCCAGACAATTAAAATATCCCTTTCTCTTTTTTTGCTTTTGATTAACTTACTGACTACATTTTATGAGATGGAGGTATTTTATGTTACAAAACCCGAGTATTAATATTTATTAATGTGGTGAAAGTGAGCAAATTTTTGGAATACAAAAAGTGTCTCTGTGGTTGTTCACATAGAAAACCCAAATATTTGTTTAGCTCTAAAACGAATTAATAGCAATTGGATAGTTTGCCTTCTGCTACTTACGCTAAATGTTTCTGACAGATGAGCAAAAATTGTAGAGAAACCATATGCTTTATTTTAAAATGATAGTTTATGGAAAAGCAGCCAACTTCATCAAACTTCTAATCTGAGTCAATTTTTTTCTAAACTTTTGTCTAAAAAAACTAAAAAACATATCCTCAGAATTTTCCAGTCATGTTGAGTATTTTACCAAAAATGGATAAATATTTAAAAAAATGTGTTACAGACAATTCAGAAAGAATAAAAAATCCATTTCAATCCTCATAAAATGAAAAGAACTTTCAAATTTTAAATTTTTCTGTATCCAAAGAGGCTGTTGTTTCAAGGCATGCCTAAAGATTTGTTGTTAGTCATACCTTGCCTTTGTAGTGCACTACACTTAAAAGGAAGTGTTCAGTTAAATAAATTAAAAATCCAAATATTTCTTGTAACTGAATACATTTGATAATCTACCTAGAAAGGCTGAAAAATCATTAAAACTTTATAGGAAATGAAATTAATTTTAAATGTGCAGATGCATAAAAATGTAAAAAGAATAAACCAAATGTTCTAAAACTTCTCTGTGTATAATACATTAGTAAAAATATTCTTGTCCTTAACCAGATGCTCCAATTGCACTGAATAAATATATAATCTGACCATGAAAGTGAAGCTGAATCTATTTGAGTTTTGGTGGAATAATGTTTTTCTTTAATGGCTATTGAGTTTATGACAATTTTATGCCTTGTAAATAAATAACTCAGTGTCAAAGTTTTAGTTCTGTGAAACTAGATATTACCACAAAATAAGAATTACATGCAGATCAAAGTATATTGCCAGCTTTAGACAAGAGAGCATAGGCACAGCATAAGACAAAAGCTAGTAGGTTCTGACAAGTTTATTAACTGGCTTAGAGCTGCAGTTCCATGTCTGTCACCTGAAGAAATCACTGCCAGTCTGCACAGTGCAGGCACTGAAACGCTGGCAGTCTGAAAGGACATGTATATAATAGCACATTCAATATCTGCTATTATTGCAATGTCAGACAATGCACTGTCTTTAGGCACTTGCCACTTGCAAAAGCACTCTACCTGAGCACTAAGAGCTAGGGAAATGACTTGAATAACTGAATAACTTGTTCTTACTGTATTGTGTTAGACACACTGATGACAACCATTTGCAGGAGTTAAATGAAGTTCAGCTACTGATAGCTCTCGTTTTAATCTCATCATGTAACAAATCCAGTTGCTTTATGACAGAGATTCAATGGAAAGGTGATGTCAGAACTTTAAATTTCATTTACTGGTAAGCAGAGGCTGAGGTGGAAGCTGAGACCTGTCCACACAGGGTTTACCAACACCAGGTCACTGAATGAATGACAGGTAAAGCTTACACTCCATTTGTTTGCAACCAGATTGATCAGGAGATAGAACTCTCCCTTTTGCAGTAGTTCACTTTTAGTTTTGCCATCTCAGCATTCTGAGCTGTATTATGCTTTGTGCATCTTCACAAAGCCAGTGAAGTTACTCTAGGGATTCATCAGATCATCTCTGTCCATGAGATTGAAGAGAAGAAACAAAATATGAAATGAGAAATATGAAATGTGCAATGTGAAATATGACTTTTCCCATTGATTTTTCTACTGATAGAATCAAGGTCCTGTATTATGATATACTTCAATAATAACTGGGTGAGTTGATTTCTACCTGTGATGCTCAGTAATCCTGCATGATTGCCTGCAATCTGGTGGGCACCTGCATTCAGCTTGGATATACTTTTCCCCTTGCTCATAATTAATTGTCAGCACACTGTAGTCCATTAAAGATGTCTGAGACTTTGATACAGAGCTTGGTTCTGATATTATATTAGCACTGGACAGGTTGTACCTTACAGGGCAAAGAGAGTAAGTCCTTGGTTTACAGATAATTGAACTGCTTATCATCATCATGACTGATTCATAGAAGTTGCTGCAGAAAGCAATTAAATAGTGCAATAATATGAAGGGTTTGATTTTGGATGAACTTTAAATTCTAGTTGGAAATGTCCTAAATCTGAATGAAGTTCTAGGGTTACCTGTGCCTTCCCACTTGCATTCTCAAGCCACTCTTTCCAAGTGACAGACTCACCCCTAGATGTCTGTTGGGGTAGAAGTCTGTCGGGGTAGAAGTCTGTCATCTATCTCACTTTCAAACACCCAAATCACAGGACTTTTCTCTACTATTTGAAATTTCACCACAGGCATCAGCTGACTTGGCTCCTTGGCATTCATGTAATGGTCAGGATAAAGGGCAACCCTTTGGATCAAAGTGTAACTCATGTACTTGTATCACAGAAGGGAAAAAAATTGAAGACAGAAGAAAAATCTCTGCACAGCTATATTTCATCCTTCCCTTGGAAATCTCCTCTTTGACCCATTTGTTCCTCTGGGACCTGGGGCAGAGCATAGGAGATTTTCTTTGAGCTCTCAGTCTAATTCTCAGATGTTGACCATGCACCGCCTGGTGTAATCTGGGTTGCATATCCTTTCTCAGGCTAGACAAATCCTATTGAGGGTACTGTAAAGCTGCTGGCTTCTTGAAAGCTGAATCTGGAATATGTAATAATATGAAATAATTTGGTACAAGCCTAATGTTCATTGCCTGACACTGTTTTAAAAGGAGACTTACTTGTGATGAGGTGATTAATATATTTACATACACAACCAGAGCCTTCAGCACTTACCAGAGCCATCTAATTACAACAGCAAAAGCCATCCAAAGACAGACAAAAAGCAGAGACATGTAGAACTGAGAGCAAACTTATTCACAGACTTAAACAGACCAGCAGGCTCATATACCAGATGTTGCCATCAATCCAATCAAGCAGGCTGATTGAATTGCTCAATTTTAATAGGTGAAATACTGTAGTAGATCTATTTGCCCAAAGCATGTATACTCTGAAGAATACCATTGTTCTTCACCAGTTTACTGTGAAAGTCACTAAATGGCTATTTTAAATTTAATTTACTCTAATCAGTAACATTGTTTTAAAGGTTGCCATTGTGAAAGCTGTTTTCTTTTTACAATTCGCTGATAAGAAACAAGACAGGAAACTGATTGCAAACTCAGATACCTGTAAAATATTTTTATACAGGACATTTTCTACTCCTTCCAACTATTTCTGCCCATTTTAATGATATGTAAGCTTTATTTCTGTCCTGTCTGGAGACTTTGGGAAGACTCTTGCAAGTCATAACAAATGACATTTCAAACAAATCACCATTATCAAAAGATTTGTTTGTTTGGAAGGAAGCCAGCACAGAGAAGACAAAGGAGAAGAAATCATTTTTCAGTGAATCCTGTATCGCCAAGTATTTCACAACAACCATTAAAGATATTTGTTGTCTCTATGAAGTCTGTCCACATACATTTTTCAGTGTTGCCTTGAACCTAGTGAAATCTGTTCATGTTCTTTCTTGTGATTTGTTTTAAAAACTTTTGAAAATGTTTGCAATGGCTGTGCAATTGTATTGTTCCAATCTGTCGAAAACTGGCTTAAAAAATGTCATCTGATTGTGCAAAAACCATTGCCAAATCACAGAGTCTGGATCCTAAAACAGTGTTTGCTAGTTTGGATTGCATTTCCCTTTAGACATGAAGCATTACCTCAGACCACCATAAATTTACTGAATGCAAACTGAAGCTGTAATCACTGATAGTCAGGTGTACCACAGGATAAGGTTATATTTTTTTCTTGTAAAATCTCAAGACAGCTGGTAAATGTTCACCTGTATCCATTTGTATCCACAAGTCAGCATTTGCCTAGAACTGGGTAGATAGCATACAGATCTATCTACCAACCCCTAATGTGTATCAACCTTTGAATATAATGTCCCAGGTATCATCTGTACTAAACACTGTTCTTTGCAACTCAAGTACCCATTCAAAAATTGTGTTGAAGTTATTTGTATGCAAAGCTTTGCAATTCGCACTTGATTCCTTCTCCACTGTCGCTGGAGGCATCTGCAAGTATTTGTGTTGTTTCTTGTAGCAGATAAGTGATTCTGGTAGTTTTTGTTTCAAAGACTGAAATGCTGTACCAGAGCTGTATTGATTTGCTTATTTTAGATATGATCTGATAAAGCTTGGGAACGTAATCTCTTTTAGCTCTTTTTGAAGAGACATTTTGTGAGCAGACTTACATGGAAAAAATGTAAAAGGAAGTTGCAGTGAGTAGTGGCTGTGCTGAAGTTCTGTTTATGAAGGCATTGGAAACCAACCTAACCGACAAAATTGTACAACTTGGTTATGAGAAACATCCACACTACACATCTCTCATATGTTCTCCATAGGGGCCTAGTTAGGATAAAGGGCAAATTCTAAACAAAATATGCTGCTCTTGCCATGCAGCCTAGGAAGACTTCAAGTGCAGGTTATGAAAACAAGTGGGAATACTGGGACAGAAGTTCTGCACTGAGACACTCCGCTCCGAATCATAGCACGCTGGTTTGTAACTACCAAGTTCAGTGGCTCATCCTCCGAGAATTCAAAGAAAATTCTGGAGGACATATAGAGGTAAAAGGGAGGTTATCTGTGATCACATGAAAAATAGATTTATTAATGACAACAGTTTTGGAGACTTGCTAATGGTGGAAATAAATAGGGCCAAACTGCAAGCTAGTCCAAACTGGACTCAAATCGCTGGTCCATCACTATGTGTGAGAGTGAGATATTTCAGAGCAAGACACAAATCTCCCCACATCTCATTTTGAAATAACATATATAACTAGAAGACATCTTCCTAACCCACTAATTTTGAAACATGTTAGTCTATGACTTTCTCCATAACATTTGTAAATTGATGGAAGAAGCCAGGAACTGGTCATCATGTTTCTGCCTGGGATTTCCTGGACTGAAATACACACACACATGTTGCATAGATGCCTTCTGTGTGAGAGTGAGACAGATGTGCTCTAGACCTGTTGAACTAACAGTGCAAAAGCAGATCAACTG
This sequence comes from Harpia harpyja, assembly GCF_026419915.1. Taxonomy (NCBI): domain Eukaryota; kingdom Metazoa; phylum Chordata; class Aves; order Accipitriformes; family Accipitridae; genus Harpia; species Harpia harpyja. The sequence goes on from NC_068945.1 coordinate 58,501,325, forward strand.
TAAATTCTGTACAAATGGCCCAAATCTTGTTCTCTTATCTAAAGAACATTTCCAGGGGAGAGAGGCTGTTGTGCCTGCTAGTCCCATCCAGGAGTCAGGACTTCACTCAACCATCACTTCCCTCCAGATCTGCTCTGGCAGGATAATTGTTCTGCGTCTGTTCTGAGGCAGACTGGCAGCTAGCTGTCTGTGATCAAGCAGAGTGCGGAGAAAAGATTTCCTTACCTCTTCCTTTCTTAGACATGCTGGCAATGTGGCAGGTCTTTGAGGATTACTCCTACATGAGGAATAAGGCAGGAGTGATGAATGAGGCAGGAATACCTGCCCACAGTTCAGCAGCTTACACGTTTTGATTCCTCTGTAAAAGTGCTTAATCTGGACTTCAATGATTAGACTGTATTTTATACCAGAATATTCACATTTCTCCCATTTTACTTTCTGAAGTGAGTATCACCAGGGATGATATTCTTATTTTTTATTTCAGTGGCTAAATCCATTAAAATCCTTTGACAGACTTTGTCAAAGCAGAGGAGTCCGCAAAATAATTTGAAGAGAGCTTAATAATAAACTAAATGGAGACTATGAGATATAATTGTATTGTTCACAAAAGATAACATCAAGTATCCATTTTACACAAAGCAACTAGGAAATTATTAGCTAGATTCTGACACATATACTGCAATAGTGATACTTAAACTGGTAAGTAGCTACTTCAAAAGAAATGAAAGTAAGTTTAGAGATCTCACTGTAAAAACAAGTGATAGTATTTGAACTCAATTCATGTAATTTTTTGAGAATATGGATCAATAAATGATAATTTTTTTATAAATCATTGTTTAATCAGTATTTTGGCTCTTTGAAGAAAAGTATATCAATCCCAAGATCAACAGGTGAAAGAAAAAAATTACAGTTTAAGCAAGTAGGGGAATATATTGGTCATTTAAAACCTGTACTGATTAAATTAATGATTTATAATGAACTGTAAAAACCTCTGTTTGGAATATTAACTAAAGGAATACGGCTCTACTTTGTGTGTTATTCCAGAACCTGCTTTAACAAAAAATATGCCAGTGATCTGTCAGATGTCATAACCATGTCTTCAGCATTACTAAGGAGGTCTTACACAGGAGTCAGTACAAACTCTGGACTTTATTATTCTTTCTTGATTTGGGATATTTGGGGGTCTAAAGCTAAGGAACACTGTCTATATCCAAGACAGAGACCTCGAAATACCTCTCATGAACCTTTTTGGTAGCTGAAAGATTATACATAGCTATTGACACAGCTTGGATTTAAAGACTGGATTTGGATAGATTCAGTTGTCTTTTGGTGTATAACTATTTTTTAATATTGACTCTACAGGAAGTTCGGCTTCCAGTTTTATCTGCTCTGGATTTCACCTAAGGTGGGTGCCTGAACTGACATCAACTTCCCTCCCTAAGTGATATAACTCTACATAAGAAGTTCATGGCACCTTTTTATCTGCAGATATGACTAAGATGCCGTATTTTCTCTTAGCTATTCTGCCTGATTTTTTGCATGTCAGATTTTCATTATATTCTGGATCTATTGTCCAGGTATGACACACAGTTATAACAAAAATCCTTGTTGGCAGCCTATCTTGTAATAACCAGGTACTTTCACATTAATTGCATAACATAACACTGGAGATGCTCAAAAGGGGTCAAAAGGACTTGAGACAACTGCAGATTTTGTACATAATTTTCAGACTTGATTGTTCAAATCTAAGTTCTTTGATCCCTGTATAGGAACTGCAATATAAATTGCTTTGTTCTCAAAGAAATTGATACAACTACCTTGGAATCTCCTCTGAGAAGGAGTTTACCCATGCTTATGTGCGAGAGTTAGGTGTGTATCTCTGACAGCTCTGATGAAAGCTTTTTTTGGCAGACTAATTTTGACCATAGAGATGCATTCCTTAAGTCAGAAAAATGATATCAGATCTAATGAGCTTCGTGTCAAAACAATAAAACCCATCTGTTTGCCTTCCTCTTCCCACAGTGACACTAACAATAAATCGCACATCCTCACTCCTCCCACATCTCAATCTGAACTGTGAATGTGGGACCCTGCTTCCCACTGATCAATGAGAAGGGAAGAAACTTAGTGAACAATTCACCTGCCTGTGTTCCCTGGCACTTCCCAACCATATAGCATGAACCTGAAAATGAAGGTGACTGGTGTAGCATAGCCATGGTATACCTAGTGATTACATTTCAGCTAGGATGGCTCTATTTCTGCTTAGAACCCAAAGGAGTTGCTGTGACATAAATTGCTATGTACAACACTGAGGAACTTCTCCATACCGATCAATCTAAGTGCAATTTATGTGCAAGAACCATGAAATGAAGCTAAGTTATTCTGGCACCTAATAAGTGAATGAGATGACATCTTTCTCTGATTGAAAGCCCACAGCTCTTTAATTATAGAGCATTGGGCCAAACCCATCTTCATTTCATGCATTTTTAGGTTGACCATAATGGGTTTTCTTGTTCTTATTTGGATTAAATTTTCAGCTTGCTTCTTCATTCTGAGCCCCTTGCAAAAACTTTAACAACTGATCTGCCAGCACGAACATCACTCTTGGTTACATCTCCAAAAGCATGGCAGAAAACAGCCTAACATCCTTCTGATTGGGGGGGTGGGGTGGGGGTTGCTGATGTTGCTAACCAAAAGGGAGAGTAAATGATTAAAATTATTTGTTATATCATCTCAATTTCTAAATCTTGGATGCTAGCTGTAGGTGATTTGTTAACATGCACTGATGTCATTATTTGTATTGCTGCTTTTCTTCTCCAAAAAGGTTTTCAGATGCAGAGAATAGTCTGGGTCTTCAGAGACAGGTCCTAAATTATTCAGGTAATTTGTTGTTCTGCCAATTACCTTGGTATTTCCAGAAGTTCTTGCATAAATCAGTAAGTAAAAAGACCCCCAAAATCAGTTTTTCCACTACCCATGACAGCACCATTCAATGAATTTCCTTGCTTATTGTGTCTGCAGAATGTCTCTCCCTGGCAAGCCATCAGTATCACCCCAGCCATTTCACCGTGTTGACAGCCCGCTTCCGATGTATAACGGGGGACATTGAATGAATCAAAACAATTGGGAAGTATGACAATGACATCACTCTGTCAAGAAGATACAGTTTGGAGGGCATAACTGAGGTGGTATGTTTTAGTCATCAGAGTAGCAATATGTTTGTTGACAAGAACATTTTATATTAGCCAGAAAAACATATTCTTAACTGCAGGTCAGATTATACTGAAGTATGAAATAGTGCAAATTAAAGATGGACCACTCATCTTTAATAATTAATATCCTAATTTAAAAGCAGATGTTTGCTATAGTTCTAACAGCATTTTCCCTTTCTTTTTTCTTCTTTTTCCTTTTTACATTGAAGTGTGATTTTATAGTTCTTCTTATTGGAAAGTACCTGGCTTCTGCATGAGCAATATTGACTCATTTTTTATTCCCTTAAGAAGGGGCTAACATTTCATCCAGAAACAGTTTAGAAAGGAAGTAAATCTTCCATTGGATTTTTGGATGGGTTTACTTACACAATTAAAAATAAATGAAAACATTCAGAGTCCAATTTGAAGTCTGCTCTCAATAAAATGCACAGAGATCCATGCTGGCAACTTCTATTAATACTAATGGAAGTTATTAGGTATGTCTTCCCCAGGCATTGATGGGAGAATTTCCTGCTCATTTGCAAAGTAGGTGGAAGTGAATGATCCTCCTGTGATATAGCTTCTGGAAATGTGAATTAGGTATGGCTATGAACATTATGAAGGAAAATGAAAAAGGCTGTTTCCAGAGGATGCTGTGGAAAGGTGGTAGTAGTTAGAAAATCAATGGATGTGGCAGCGTACTAGATCAAAACATGACCTTGGTTGATATTTGTGTTGCAGCAGGTGTTGTCTTTGATAAATGCCTCTTGTAAATCACGGGGAATGTTGTACCATCCCGTCTGAGATTAAAAAGTTTAAGTGCTCCCGATGAACTTTGTAAATGCCAGCTAGCAGATGCACTTGGGGGCTATTAACATTCGTACACTTTATTATACAAATGAAACATAGAAACCAAATTGGCAGAACTTCTGATGCCCAGAGAGAAGCACCAGCTTCCACTGCCTGCTGAAGGAAGACATATGTCTGACAAATCATTAATAAGAACAAGCTTAAATAAATTGTACGTAAATTGGCAGAGGAATTTTGAAAGTAATTTTGTGTATTGTCTGTAGAGTTAGGTGAATGATTTGTGTGCAGCTACTCAGTGAGTCTCATTCCGCATTTTCTTACAGCTTTTCAGGCACTTGATTTGGTTTTTAGTAATTTATTCATGCACAGGTTTACTCATTTTACTAAAACAGAAGTGCATACATACTATGTTGTATTGCTACTATGACCTGACTTCCCAGCTGATTTAGATTGTATTATGTCTCTGTCCTGGCTAGCTCAATATTGCTGTGGGAAAGAACAGCAGGTAATCTGGGCATTTTCTTCTTCATACATCAGTTCATGTTTTCAGAATCTGATAAATCAGAATGACATGTAAAACCTTTCTTCTTTACTTATACGTTTGGCTATGGCCAAAGTATCACTGCTAGAAAAGATATTTAAATTTATATTCATTTTATGTAGAATAGTGGAACCGTATGTTATATTCCCTGTTGTTTACTGGGGAGATTTACACTTGCCCTGTATTCACACTGCAATGTACTATAAAAGATAAAAAATTGAGATCATGCTTATCCATAAAGTCCTACAAGTTAATTGACAAATTCAGAGCTGATGTTAGTTGTTCTCATCCAGAAAGAACCATCTTGCAGGGAAAGTAAAGGACTATTTGGTAAGTTTTTAATGGACATAACAGGAAAATTCTATCTTGAGGAGGAACTAGAATAATTTAGGTGGAAATAACTTCACAAATTAGGATTTCAAAGCGTCTGAGATACTGTGGAACAAACATGGCTAATGTAATTGTTTAGGCATGCTGACAATGCAAACTGTTCTGCAACTTTAAGGTATGGAGACAAGAAGACATCAAATTATTTTAAAATCACTTTGTTACTAATCATCCCAGCAGGGGACAGCACGTGTATGATATTGATCCTCCTGGCAGAGGTATCACAGAAGCAATTTGCCTTGATACTTTCTATAATGGCCTCTCCCCATCTTGTTGGAAAATTCCATCTCTTGAATATTTTATATTTTTACAATGGGTATTTATATTACTTAGTAAATATGGAAACGAGAGTCTATTTTCAGAAGATTCTACTCTTCTTGCTCATGCTTTACAGACTTCCCTATTTTCTTGCAAATTGGAACAGCATTGAAAATGTCCATTCATATTATAACCCTTGTACACAGACTTTCTCTGTGTAAAAACTCTTAAAGCAAAATTCTGATTTGGAAAGCTTTCAAGGTTTTTCCATTTCAGAGTCATAAAGAGCCTTCACTTCCCACCTAGGCAGCAATGAAGCAATAAAAGATTTAGAAGAATAGGGAAATATTTAAGCACACTGAGAGCTTAAAGCTCTGTTTATCAGGAGATGCTTCTGCTTTTCGTATAGCTTTACTGAATCTTACATTTATTTGAATCTCATTTCAAGCTCATGATTATAAATGGAGATGTGTAACATACATACACACATGATGGTATCACAACACGTGGGTGTCATGGTTAAGGATTTCTGTTAGGAAAACTTGAGGATGAACTAGGATCATAGAGCTGGTAGAGAGATGAAGAAATACAAATTACTTAAGAAAATGAAACCTCTAGTTAGGCCATAATGCTTGGGGTTTGGTCATTTATGAAAGATTTTGTTTTTATTAAAGAACATAAGCCATACACCAAGTGTGAAGTATATTGCATGGGTAAGTCAAGCACAAATCAATATAGCAGAGTAAACCTGTTCAAAATTTCCTCAGTGCTGAAAGAAATTATGGCTGTCAGATGCTGAAAGAAATGGTGCAGTCAAACTAGACGAGAACGTATTTGAGATTCTTACATGTAATACATGAGGCAAATGCGTATCTTTAGTTAAGCATGGACACAAAACCCCAAATTGAAAAATCTTGTGCTTGGGCACAGAGAAGTTCATGCAATTACTTCTCTCATTTTCTGCTTATATGTTCATCCTGTTAAATTTTGCTTTGAATTTCAAGCTCTAACAAACCCTCCACCTCAATACCTGAAATTCACTTGAATCTGATTAGTTTCACATGGGTTTTACATCAACAAATCTGGCCTGCATTTGTTGCAAGGACTGATAGTACTGGGCTATGTTCTGAGTAGGCAGTGAGACCCCCAGATGATGGTTACCTGGTACCTGACACATCCTTTGCATCATCTTTTCACTTCAACAAGCTTTTCCTCATGATCTTGTAGAAAAAAAGTAGGGCTCAGCACAATAAATCAAACCAAATCCGGAGTTACAGCTCATCTTCATCAGATCGCAATGCCAATGAAAACTAAAATGCTGCAGTGAAACAGTACTGCTGTGTGTGACTGCAGCACTGCAAAGCAAATAAATATGATGTGGGCTTTTTTCTGTGATGAATACTGTAATACCTACTTGTCTGGCCTGGGACCCTTTTTCTGACACTGGACAGAAGCAGCCATAAAATGCATAAGAACAGGACTAGTAACTCCCAGCCTCTAGTAATTTTTACCTCAGGGATTTCCATGTGTCTTTGTATTTAATAGTTCTCGGTGGGTTTCTTCTTTACATTTGCCTAATGGTTTTCTAAACACATGAAAATATTTAGTAGCCCACAACATCCTAGGTGAAAAAAATTTAACATGTTCATTACACGAAGGAAAAGGTAGCAATGTAACACAGGAGCAGTAGAACTACTGTGCTCATGAATGACACTTGTTGCTAATTCCAGGCTAGGTGAACATGGGTATCTCCTTTGGTGATTTGCAGCTCTGTCTACTTTCTAGGTCTTAAGCAGCAAATTCAAGGTGAATTCTTTCTTTACTACGAAGAAGAAAAAAGGAAAAAAGAAGGCAGAGCCCAGTTTACACCTGCTACTCTGCATCCCTGCTGTGGCCATATGCATCTAGAGTTCAAGCGAACAACTTCATGTAATCTTCTGTTTGATCTGAACCCGATTCCTTCATGTAACTGGAAAGTTTCCTTACCAAAAATAACGTTTCCTCTTGGCAGTGTTGTAGTCTGTATAAAACACATAAACATTCAGCTAAAGCAGGCTCTGCAGTTCAGGTATGTCCAGTGAGGGACGTAAACCAGGGACTAGACTATGTTTCTTAATTTTCCTGTCTTGGCCAAGAGTTGGAAAGCAAATGATACACAGCAACCACAGAGCATTAATAAATGCTTCCATTAACTGACATGGGGCATTCCAGGTTAGCCCACAGACAGACACTGCAGCTAAAGAAGAAAGCAATGCAGCTGACAGCAGCAATTTCAGCAATTGCTTTGTTGCTGGAAAAATTAATAGAGACAGCTAGGTAAGATTTGCAAAGTAAAATTAAGCAAATTAAAGCTTTAGGAAATTTTGTTGAGATGGCTGAATAACGGGGGTGTTTCTTTTGCAGTTCAAAGCTGCCAAGGGCTCCTACCAGAGCACAGATTGGCCTGTGGGAAGAGCCACCAGGCAGAGCTGGAGAAGGCGCAGCTCGGGGTGGAGGTGGCAGGGGCACTGCCCGGCATGTCGCTGGTGGTGCTGGGTGCACGGCACCGCAGGAGCTCCGTCCCCTCCACACACAGCGGCCACAGTGCCTGACTGCTTCGTACCCAAAGTGTTTTCTCATTGCTTGGTGATTGGCTGGTTGCCATTTTTTGAAAACCAACTGATCGGCTCCCTCTTTCCTTTTTGCCAGGAAGTGATCTTATGTAAAAATATACAAATTTACATATACACATATCTATTTCTCCTTTTACATACATTTGTTTATATATATAATATATAAAGTTATATAGAAAAGAGTGTAGAAATATGCATAAATACATATTTTATTTATATATACACACCTGCATATTAAATAAATATATTTAGATATGTATATATATAACACCTATATTTGAACATATAAAAACTGAATATGTACGTCCTTATAAGTGTAGGTAAGTAATCTAGAAAAAACTCTTTTAATAAAAGCAAATTAAATGAGTAATTAAATTGTAATGTGAATAGAAAGTAATTACACAAAATCAAAAGACAGGTGCAGGCCCCCCCAACTCCAAAGGCTGCTGAAAAACCCTCACATGTCTGGGGTGGGGGAAGGTGATGGCGCGGGGGATGTCAGATGCAGGAGAGGTGATGGACACGAACACGATGAAAAATGACCTAGGTGTGTGGACCTGTCCCAGGAGGCCACCAAGAGGCCCTGCGCAGCCCCGGGCCAGGGCAGAGCAGAGCCCAGCCCTGAGAGTTCCCTGCTGGCCCTTGCCCCCCATGACCCTGTGATGCTCTTGAGGCAGCCTCAGGGCTCTGCTCGGGGCTACACACCACAGGCAACATGACCTGCCAAAGTGGAAATCCAGGACGAAATTACAACAGCAGAAGAAGATGTGTGGGGACAGCAGAGAAAAGCCCCAAGAGGATCCCCAGAAGAGACCACGTGAACCTGAAGAACTGTCTGATGGACCCATGAATCAGAAACTGCACTTGTAAGACCATTAAGGGGTGCAGCCCTTTGGCCAATGATGACCTTGTAGAGAGCTTCAAATCTCCAGGGTAGACTGACAGAAGAGGGAGAAGGTGACGTGTCACAGCAGGCACCTCGTGGGCAGGAATCGTAAGAGAGGCTGGTGAAGGCCATGGTGGGGTGGCAGAGGTCAGAGTGCCGCCCCAGCCTGCTGGGGCTTTGCCAGTCCCTATTTGTCCCACAGCACGTCCTGCTTCTGCCGAAAGCCCCTCCTGTACTGGGGAGGACCAGGAGAATCCATTTTTGAGCCCCGCCCCACACCTACCAGGTTCTTCTTAGGAGCATGCTGGTTTTGGATAGGTCTCATTGTACCCTTCAGGAGCTGATGGTGATTAATCTTTCTACCTTGTCCCACTGCTGTGAGTCATTAGTATTTAGTCACTGTCTTTGCTTCATACCTGTTTGTCCTGAGAAATTGCAGGTAGATGTGTGCTAGGATCTTGATGACCTGCTACTGGAGGCCTCAGCAACACATGTAATTTTTATAGCCTTTCTCCTGCTGGTGTTTTGATTCCATGTGTTCACATTCTCTCTCCACTCGTATCAATATAAATTTTTTTCATACAGTTTTCCACAGCCCCAGAAGATTCCCAGGCTTCTATTTCCTAATACATTGTAGGTACTTTGGTACCTGCTGGCAAAACATGACAGCTACCTCTAATGATTCGTAAGTTTTCTTCTCAAAAATCACCAGACCTGTGGTGTTGCCCCTCAAAATACAGCACTATAGAATGGTAAACTTTCCATTTTTCTGGTGCAGAATTACAAATTATTATTGCAATTCACTTCCTTCTATGCAATCATTTTGTCTATAAATTCTATCTGATCCTGTCTTCATAAATATCTATTTCATTGGATTCTCATGAGCTTTATGATGTGCCTTCCTACTTTCTCATTGTACATTACTTACTTTACATTATCCTTTCTTACCCAAGAAAAAGTGGAAAAAATTTCGAGAGGAAGGGGAAGAGACACTTGCCATTGAGAGACCAGACAGAAAGAAATCTGTTGAGTGATGGAAAAATTTTATTTCATTTTTAAATAATATTCTAAATAATCTTTCCCCAAGTTATAATACTCTTTCACTGGCTTTCCTGCTACATATTATGAAGGGCTACCTCACTGGCTAATCAGAAATTTGTTGGTTATAATAGAGATGTCATTTGACATCAGATGTAGATGTTGATCCAGGTTCAAATACCACATTTATAGTTCGAAGCAGCAACTGACTTTTTCCTGAGATTAGCAGCATAGTATTCAATGCCAGATAGATAATATGAAATTCAGTTCCACAAATCTGTTGCTATGAGAAAGTCGAGGAAAACTGAGCTGAGCAAGAATCAGGCAGATATTTTTAATGAGTTCATATTAGTAAGAAGGAACTTATTATTTTCTGCATGTGATTCCATCCCAGAGCTTCTCTTATACAACGTTAAACATTGAAACACAACTTCAAAAACTACACAATGTTTGTACCTTCAGTCTCACATTCTGTTAGTAACAGCTGGAGAAATAATATTTCATAATGTGAAAAAAGAAACTGTTCCAATACTTTATCATCAGACTAATTAAATAATTTGGAAAGCTGCTTCAGACTCATTAGAATGATCATGAAAATCTGCTAATAAAAGTGTGCTCAAAGATTCATTCACTAAAAAGCAACCTACGCGGGTTTTTGTGTTGGTTAGGGTTGTTGTCCTCCATAACAGCCGTGGTGTGGCATCCAGCTCCAGATACTAGAGTTTGCACAAAGGTGAAATAAAAAGTTAAAATGTGTTCCATATGACTCTGCATGTCCCTACTAGATCTTTTGCACCCTGACAGACTGGAAGAAAGCTGGAAGAGCAGCAATATCTGCCAGACCAATAAGAAAATTCCATTTTGCAGGATTGTGGCACCTCAGTACAATTTTACAAATCAGGTATACAGATAAAGGAATATACTGCCCCGAGGTGCCAATGTGACAAGACTAATGCAAAGTTTCTTATTTCCTTCCTGACCTCACACAGGTTCTTCTGCTGTTGGCATTTTGTCCTGGATTTCCACTTTGGCAGGCCACGTTGCCTGTGGTGGGCAGCGCCGAGCAGAGCCCCGAGGCTGCCCCAGCAGCACCACAGGGTCCTGTTCGTGGCCCCCCAATACGCACATGCTATAGTACACATATATAATAATATATGTATAAGGTGCATCTATGTAAAAATAAATAAAATACATACTTATGCCTATTTCTACATATTTTTCTATATATATTTATATAGACAAAGGCAAATACATATGTATGTCTAAGGCAATATATACTTAGGTGGGTGAAATTCCCAATGCAAAGGAAAGGGGCAGCCAACCAGAGGGCGCTCTTAGAGCATGTGGGTGCCTCGGTTCCAAAAAAGTAGCAACCAGCCAATCACAGAGCAGTACAAGAACACATGGGTTATGATGTCATGGGCTTATGGTGGGCAGGGCTTCCTGCCCTCAGGTACTTCTGGGTATAGTGGGCGGGCCATCCAGTCCTGCCAGCCAATCACAGGCCTGCCTGAGAGCACCTGGGTGTGAAGCTTTACAAAATGGTGCCCCAGGGCAGGAAGAGGTGGGGTGAACAGACCACGTGACTGGAAGAGGGGTGGGACTTCCAGGGCCTGCGGGCAGCCACGGGGCTTCTCCTGGACGTCCGGGCGCGGCAGCTCTGCTGCTGCTCTGGGGCGGCAGCGCCCTGTCCTGGGGCGGCCGCCACGCGGGAGGAGGCGGGTCGGCACCCAGGGAGCGGTAAGGTCTTGGGGGAGAGAAAGGGGTGGCACGAGCCGCTGCTCTGGGGCACCACGTCCGGGTTCAGGCTCAGCCCTAGCCCACAGGCCGGCTGAGCTCTCCTCACCCGCCTGCGCCAGTGGCTTCTCCATGACTTGGTCTCTCCTTGGTCCGCGTACCCCTCCTCCAGAGGACTCTGCTCCATCCAACAACACCCATCTGGAGGCTTATGCCCCTCCAGCCATGGCCAGCAGCGGTAACGGGCAGCCCAGCTCCCTGCGGCACAGCCCCAGCCTTCCGCCTGTGGGGGAGCGGCAGCGCTGCCTCCCGAGGCTCTTGTGCCGCCAGGCTTGCTTTCTCCTGAGCACCTGAGAGGAGGAGTCTGTCCTCCAGACAGCATGCGCAAACGACCACTCTGTTGAGTCACCATGCATAAATAAAATTACTTTTTCAACTCCTTTTTACTTGAGATAGAAAGTATCAGAGATCAAACCATTTCCAAGACGATTTTCTATAACTGAATTGTCTTCTTTAGCAATTTCTGTTTAAAAGAATTTCCTATAATGGGCTTAAGCACAGACTTTGTTCGTTCCTAAAAAAAAAAACCAAACTAAATTTAGACGAGACAATTCTTTTCATTGCCAAGCGCAGTGTCCACCCTGCTGCCTTCACGATTCCAACTCTGTCCTTGCGCTGAGAAGAAAACACCCCTGTCCCATAGCTCCAAGAACACAGCTTCCTCTTTTTCCATTGGGGCACAGGGTATGCTGCTAGCTGGTACTGGGTCACCCAGGCATGTTCACTCCTGGAGGCTACACCTGTACATCTTGTGCCATGTTCTGTGGGTCTCTCTATTCACTCCCCTGTTGCCACCATTTTTCTTCCCATGTCACAGTTCTTGGAATTTTTTCAAGTCTTCTCAGCTTCTTGCTTTGTGTCTACAGCACAAATGGCTTTATGCCAGGTAAAAATGAGAGAAGGTACATCACACATCCCTGTATGCATGAACTGCATATTTTGCCACTGTAAGGAACAAATGTCATTTCTCACACTCTGAACCCTCAGCTGGAAATTCTCTAAATCCAGACTTCTCAAGTTGCCAGACCACACAAGATGACTTTTCTTAAAAAGGCAAAGATGTTTCTTGATTAAGAAACCAAGTTTACAGCTTCTTGCCTATCGTGGTCCTTGAGGGTGATATTAGGAAGTCATTTAGGTGCTCTGTAACTTAGTTCTTCTTTTATAAATTGGGGATACAGCTTTCCCTTGACCATTAAGATTTTCAGCTTCAGAGGACTGGGATCTCTTACTAGGAGGCTGTAAAACACCCTGTAGAACAAAAGTTCATAATCAATTGGGATTTCTAGGTGCTGCAATAGATTTAAAGAATAGCAGTACATTGTACTCTGGGATCAAATTGTATAAAAGAGAAGAATTATAGCACAATCTCTCTGCTGTAGCAGTTCACATCTGTCTATGCTCTGAAAGCAGAGAAAACTATGAATCATTGTCTGAGGTGAGCAAAGTCACCTATGTTTGCTTTGTTCAAAAAGAAAAATAAACCCCACAAAGATGAGGACACGCTGATAATTAGTTAGCAGAAGTCAATTTTTGTACAGAACAGAAAGGTGGTAACATTTCACTTGCAGTGGTGCTTGGAAGAAGTGTTGGCGGGTTTTATAGTAATGTGCTCCAGAATGCCTAAAGATGAAGATGGGCTATAAGAGAGAATCGCCATGATGGGAAAACAGCAGTAACTGGGAAACAGGAAGGGAGAATAAGTCCTGTTCTTACCAAGACAATATGTGTTAGCTAACAGAAATTCACATCCTAGTATAGACACAACAATTTGCAGTGTCTACGTACAGCCACTCACAAGCTTAACATTGGGGCAGAGCCTAAGGTTTACCCTACCCTCCCATCAGTTGACTAGCAGTATTAACCAACAAGTACTGTTACTAAGATAACAGTACACAACTTCCTCAAGGTAGATGTGGCTTAAAAGTGCAATGAGGTGAGGTGTTCACCATCCCTGACATAAACTGGCGTACAGAATTTCTGTGGCTTGGGAGACTGGGCTCTGTTCACCTTTTAAACCTTTTGTAATTGGGACTAGTGTTAGATAATGAGGTTATCCAGACTGAGGAACTCCTCGGCACTTTTCTTTCTTTTTTTTTCTTTTCTTTTTTTTTTTTTTTTTAGAATAAGAAGAATAAGAGCTGCTGGGGATCAGCTGTGAATGTGCTATTGATTTCTCCCCTACTGTTACCATGAATGAGAAATGCCTTGTGAAGCATTCTCATTTAGTAGGAAATCAGAGCTTTTCCAGCAAAGTGCAACAGCACCACCACAATGCTTCCAGCATGAGGGAGGGTACGTTCTGCCAGGGATTGGTTTTGGTCAGCCTCACCAGTGAACTGATACAGAGCTTTGTGCTTTTCAGCCTTTCCTAGACTAAATCACTGGATTTGTAGTCAGTAATATTAATCATGCTATATGAATGCCACCATAAGCATGGAGCCAAGCCACAGATGAGTAGCATTTGTCTGCAGTGGCATGTGGCAGTTGTCCACGGCAAGCTTCTCATTTGGCAGCATCAGGCGACATCAGACGGGCTGCATTTGCTGGGGAATTCCCACAAGGGGATAGTTAAGCAGTGCAGCACTTAAGTTTGAGCTGTGCCTGTTATCAAGCATCTTGGAGTATTTCCAATTTGAAGTGGTCTTTTGGGAGATCTGGGGGAGAACGGGGTTGTGTTTTCCCTAAATAGTCAAAGATTTCATGGGGAATAAGCAGCTCATTTTGTGACCTGCGCTACCTTTTCAGCCTCTTAGCAAACAAAGGTATAGTTTTGGACACTGCTCCAAGTCATTTTACCATTTCAAGGGAATATGTTGAAATAGGAAATAAAATGAATCTTGTACTATTCTAGTATGTTTCAAAATCAGAAACGTAACATGCTTTTAGCTTTAAAGACAGAGCTCTACATCAAATTTGTATGACTCCTGAACTACATTTGTTGAGTTTTAGCATAATTTTCCTCAGTATTCACCTTAATATAGCATATGATGCTTTTGCCAGTGTAATTTTACCAGACTGCTTAAAAAATCATTCATCTTGCCCTATTAGCTCTACCTGATCAAAGAAGGGCAATAACTAACCAGATGTTGCTGCATATATTTGTGTCTGTGGATCTGTTTACTTTAGACTATTTTAAAGAAACACTAAGTAAAATAGTGTCATTGTGGAAATAGGGAAATGGGATTACTGTTAAGACATTTAAATAAATAACTGTGAGCAAATCCACTTTAAAAATATGAAGTCTCTGCCTAAACAACAAATTGTTTCTTACTCTCATCCTCTTCAAAAAAAAACCACAACAGAATTTATTCTCTGTACTGTTGCTGCTTGTATACTCAGCTGTAATATTAGGTTAGTGTTTAATAGCATGCATAGCTATGAAAGTGTTTCCAATTCCCATTTGAATGTGTTAAAGAAATCTAAAAGTTACAGTACAGTGCCCTGGGCCTCACTGTGCTTTAAAAAGTAACAGTAAAAGGGGTTTAAATTTTACAGAGGAAATGATTCAGTAATCCAATTTTTGTTGCATTTCTTAAATTACAGATTAAAATATATTAAGGTTAAAATGTAGCAGTTTCAATACAATGTAAAATATATGAAAGTCTGTGTAATTGTACACACATGAATAGGAAGACACTTTACCTCTTTGACTGCAATTCTAACAGAATCCAGGGTCTCAGGGATTATTTCATCAAGGATGAAAGAACGATGATCAGAAGTAGCTGCTTTTGAATGCAACCCTGTCTGTTTACAGAAATTCCAGAGAAAACCCTTTTTCTGCCAACACAGCAGGAACAAAACCAAGAAGCCTCTCCCTTCCATGTGGTTCTTAGGCTCTTTCCAGGCAGTGCCAAGGATGCTCTCTTCACTCTCTCCATGCCAGAAATGCCTATAAAGTAGTATCATAGCTTTTCAGATTTGTCGTTTGGGTTTTATAATTTTCCTGCTGGCTTCGTGCCTCTGCCTCTGACAGAAACACACAGCCATAATCGAATCAGTTACCTCTCTCCATTAGCACAAACCATGAGGACACTTAATTACCCCCCTCCTTCAGACTGAACTAAAAAATGTGTCAGCAAAACAATACATTACTATTCCTGTGTGAATAATGCCACATTTTTTTTTCCTCACGTTTTTGGTGGTTTTAAGTGAATCAGCCCCTAACATTTTGTTCTTTCTGGCTACTGCTGCTTCATCTTCAGAGCTAGAAGAAAAGTCTTTATTGTTGTCACCATCCTGCTGGTGACCCTCGACACTGAATCATATCATAGGAAGCAGGTTTTGTTCTACCCGACTTTGACTGGGACTGTTCTTGTCATGTTGTCATCTATGCTCTTCAAAGGACACCTGAAATCTGAACGACCCTCTGGAAGTGTCTTTTACTCTCCCAAGAAGTGGAAAATTAGACAACTTCTTTCCTAGTGTGGGTCTCAGATCATTGCTTGAAATAAAGAGGAATGGCTCCAAGTTGGTATCAGATGAATCCAAGACAAGATCTGCAATTGCTTACTTAACTCTTATTTCAGGGATTCTGGAGGTCTGTCGCTTTTTTTGCCCATGTAATTTGAAATTTCAAGGAAATAAATAGAAAGTGTTCTTTTTAGGCAAAACTGGGTTATGCATTTAAATTTTATTTCCTTCTGATGCAGCTCGTTAGAACTGGGCGGGGGATGGACTTGGGAAACGGTGGAGTTTCTGGTTAATCTTCAGTGTTTATCTTGCCATAACAGGATCATGCAGAGCTGCTTCCTGGGGATTAAATGTCCTTGTTTGAAATGCATGGGATCTGTAATTAAAAACTGATAGTATGAAATGATGGTATAGAAGGTATCTCATGTCCTACAGATAAAATGGGATCTAGCTGCTACAGGATGAGGTTTGTAGTGTTTACAGTTGACTGTAGCAAGCAGGAACTCTTCAGTTCTGCCCTCAAAAGCCTGAAAGAATAACAACATTTTTCGTATGAGAATAATTTGTCAGCCTGAATGACTGGAAAAATATATTTAAGGAACTTCCTAAGAAAATTTGTTTTCCCCATTACATCAAAGAATGGCTTTACTTAGAAACATTCTGCAGTGTGGAAGAATGTGGCAGGAGTCTGAGCATGAAAAAATTCTCCACCAGAAAGGAATAGATTAACAGAATTGATCAGAAGTGTTGCAAGGGTTTTGTTTTGTTCGTTGGTTTGATTTTTTTCAGTGGTATTTATTTGTCAAAACTGAAACTTTTACAAATTTAAGTTTACAGGTTTAAGCCACAATGCATTTTGCTCTCAACATTTTACAGTACTAATTATTTCAGCAATATTTCAAAGATGACAAAATTTCCCATTTTAAGATTTGAAAGGTAGATTTCTTCTCTATGTGGTGGAGTTAAAAAAATCAAAATTATCAAAACTTAAATATTTAGAAACCAATCTAATGTTTTAACTGCTCTGCAGTCAATTCTCCTTGAGGGTTTGGCTAATACAAATGTATGCAATTTTTATTTTTCATCCCCTTTTGCAATAATTATTTTCTAGCATCTTGAAAATTTTCATCAGTGGGAAAGCTGTTTCACACATCTGCTAATCAACTCAGTTATTCTTACTCTTTGGAAATGAATGATTGTATCATATATCTCAACCGTGTTATATATGCCAGAGACAGTCAACTAATCCCATGAACCTAAAAAAGGAAAAAGCATTAGAATATATTAAAATTAATTTATCATTAATTTTTCATTATAAAAAAGCTGTGCTTTACTTTTATGCAGTCTGATTCACCATTGTATTGCATATGTACTAACTGTTGATATCAAATAAAATACTCTGCTGTAATAAAGCTAATCCCCTGTTTCTAAGAGGGATGTTGGGGTTTCTGGAGTTAATTTCTGTTTGCTAAACCACAAACATACTGCCAAACCTGAAATATTTCTAGGTACAAAGAATATTTAAACCTATTTTTTTTTCGTATCCTATTATTGCTAATCTGTGCTCCAGTGTTAATCTATATTCCAGTCTATGTTGGAATTTACATGTGTGCAATCCTGTTGCAAAAAGCAAGCTCTGCTAATGAGTGCAGAAATGTTCCCCCGTTTGAAATATAATGTATCTAAAAAATTACAATGCCTGAATCGTGCTAAATGCACGTTCTAACACTTCTTAACTGTTGTGAGTCACTCTTGAGTGGTTCATTGCAGAAATATATGTGTAATTTTCAGTAGATGGAAATACCACTGCCATGTTACATAAATTAAAAATATTTCAGAATTCAGATCTGAATAGGACTTGCTGGCTTCCCATACATTTACTGATAGAATTTATGTTTTCCTGTAAAGCATATTGGAGTAATCAAGGAAGAGCTCTAAAAATATTAGGTATTTTTCATCCAAAACTATGTAAAGAAAGTACTAGTGTGGCACAATTAAAAGGTCTTAATCACAGGGCAGCGATGTAAAGGTTGCTTATATTAACATTGTATCCTTATGTATATGTTTTCTAGACAGTTTCCAATTATTTCATGGAACTAATAAGATAAAGTATTTCTATATTTACCTTATTGTAATGGAAATTCTTCATCGAGGTTTTATTCTGCTTAAATTTAGCTATTTTTCTATAGTATTTTTCATGGGAATTTTTACTCTTTTTGTCAACAATGCATATTTTTTGAAGAGAACATTGAGTAAAACATTCAGTGCACAATTTTTTACAATCATTTATTCTAGGAATGTGGAGAAGAAGCTTTCTTTAATTTTCTGATTATTACTTGTTACAAATAAAAAATGGAAGTAAAGTAAGCATGTAATTATGAATATTCATTTGATTGAGCCAAACTATATTCCTGTACAATAATTCTTACCTAATTTAGCATCTTTTCATATATTTCCATACTTTAAAATTATTTTCCTAATTACTAAAAGTACTTTTTTGCAAAGTAAAGGGGAAAAGATGTTAGACAATAAAAAGCCTAAGAGACTAATTATGCATTGTCCACACACACTTCAATGCACATACCTTCTTAGTTTCCTCAACATCAACAGAACAACTAACTTATGTTATCATCTTGACTGTTAATATGTTAAATTATTCACAGGCTTAAGTATTTTCAGGATTGAGCCATGATCTGTTAAATGACATAAGTCTCTAAATATTTGGTCTTTTTTGTTCTTTGAATTTGATATGTAATGGCCATAATACAGCTCCCATGTTTCTTTAGCATATTCTGGTACAGAGTTTTACCAGAATGTCTCTTTACATTTTTCATCTTGTATTTCATATTAAATTGCACTGAATAATGCAAACATATAGACTTCTGTTGCAAACTGACTAAAAGTCTATGAAAATCTGAACTGTCTGATATAATCAAAATTTCCTTGCTAAATCTGATTCCCTCCCAAAGCTATTTATACATTTGCTAATGCCTCACTTTGTGTTACACTAGATAAGTCACTTTGCATTATGGTTGTGTAGTGTAGCATGTCATAAATGGCGTAAGTAGGTGTGACATCATAGTGCAAAGCAGTGACTGGAACATGATATTCTAAAACATTAGCCTAAAACGCTATGCAGGGAAATTCCCACTGTTTTTGTGGTGGTTTTTTTTTTTTCTTCAGTACATATATATTTAATGTATGGTACTTATGGAATCCATTGAAAATTAATGAAGAAGCCCTCCTTTTGATTTGCTGATATGAAGATCATCAGATACAAGCAGCATTTCAGGCCTGGCTTACAGGGTGAAAGCCATAAAGCTATGTCAGTTCATGTATGATCGATTAGTCCATGTATGTTATTTTTACTGCTATAGGCCTGCTAGTAAATGTGTTGGATCTTCCACTGATTTAACATATTTCACATCACAAACTGGAAGGCACGTACCTGTATAAATCCTTGTATACTGGTGTAATAGAATTTCTCCTTATGTGTATCATAACTTTTAAAGCAACAAAATTTCCTACTACAGACAAGTTTTATTTGAATATCATCTTTTATGTATATGTCATGTGTTACATGACAATGAAGCCCTCATAGATTTCTTTGCATAATCATTTGCATTGTCACAGATTTGTAGATGAATTTCCATTTACTCTTACTGTAATTCACTTAATTAAAATTAATTAATCTGAAAAAAGTTCTGAAACTTATGGTATGGCCTGAAGCAATGTAATAATTCCCCACACTAATGATACTGGGGCACCTCAAACCCAGCAGGAAGATGCCTGCACGAAATACACATCTCTGTAGTCCTTGACTTCCTGGTCTTCTTTCATAGCTTGCCAAGGGTA
Source organism: Harpia harpyja (assembly GCF_026419915.1). Taxonomy (NCBI): domain Eukaryota; kingdom Metazoa; phylum Chordata; class Aves; order Accipitriformes; family Accipitridae; genus Harpia; species Harpia harpyja. The sequence goes on from NC_068945.1 coordinate 58,521,113, forward strand.
GAATACCACACTGTTGTGATTGTGTCCTTTATGAACAGGGCAGTTTTCACTAGGAAAACAGATTGAGGTTACTAGGTAAGGAACATCCTGGGTTTAGTAATAATTACTTTCAGACACTATTAATTTAGATAACATTCAGAATAAAAAGACCTCCATTTTTACAACATAATTCTAAATGAAAGGGTTTTCATAGCTGTATAAAATGCATTAGTATTGCTTTAAAGGTATGTTCTTATTGAGTGGGACCATAGAATAAATTTTAAAAGGGAGTTGTGTACTGTTTTGTGAAATGCAGTTGTTGTTCATATCTTAAAACTGAATACCTAAAAGATTTGGCTATGTTAAAACAGAAAAGCAACTTAAATATTGTGAAAAAAATGAAAGGGCATATCATCCTATCAATAAAATAAACTTAAAAAGATCAAAAACCACCTAACTACTGTTGTCTCATTACACTGATTATTACAACCAGTTCAGACCATGAGTAACGCCTTTCTGTTGCTTAGATGTGAAAGGTTTTACATTGTTTTTTAAAAGAGCTAAATGGGCAATGTTTCAGCATAAATCATTTTGGTACAACACAACTTTTAATATTCAATTGCGAAGGTATCTGGTATATTTTTTTTCTTTCAGAAATGTTAGAGCAGCAGGAAATCTTAATGAGCCATAGGATTAAGAGTTGTTTAAAATAAGGTGATGTCATATGACAACCAAGTACTTCTCTTTGTACCACTTTTTCCCTCAATAAACATTTTAGCCCTCTGGAGTGAGAGAAAGGAAGAGAAAGGGAGAGACACACAAAAGATATGTTGCTGCCTGGAAGCTGCTGTTAATATAGATAAAACATCATTAAACAGGCTACATGAAATATGCAATGCTCTTCTTCTGCAGATAAAATAGCTGCTATATTTATCAGCATTCTCTAGTGTTTTAAGATTTCTTAGTTAAGTTAGTGCTTATAAAAGGTGCAAGACTGACAGCACAAGACTATGAAGTCCTTTGTCTGTCTCCTGGAAAAGTACTGAGTAGGCAGCAAAGTCCTGGTTCTCTTTTCCTTTAAAATTTTCATTTGTGTCTCTGTTGAATTTACTGCGTGGTTTGCCCTTGATTGACAACAATAATTCAAGGATTATATGCCTCTCAGCACTGTAGCACCATTATATATCAAACAAGCATGGAAGGCAACACTAAAAAAGAAAAAGTGTCTGGTTTCTGTAGCTGTTCCGTGTCTTCCAGCACTGGACCGTAGAAGGAACCTGATGTTCTGGGGAACGCACTGAGCAAGCACAAATCAGTTCCCCATCCCGTGGGCAGTGAGGGGATGCTGGCACTTGAGTGTGATACAGGGCCATGCAGAGGGGCCCTGGGGCTGGGATCTATGGAGAGGCGGCATGGCAGGCAGGCTGCTGGATGTCTGGAAATCCAGCAGAACGCTTACCAAAATGGAGTGGGAGGTCTGGTGGCAGTACAGTGGTTGGAGATGCCATTCTGTCCTTGGACTCTACCCAGATACTTCCTCTGGGTGCTACTGCACCTACAGTTTTGTCATGTGGACATTTTTCTCTAAGGAAATGGATTGAAACTGCAAAGGGATCCCATAGAGCAGGAGGGATAGGATAACAGTCCCCGTTGCCTACGCCAAAAGCTTAATAGGCATCTTAAATGTTTCTATGATAGATGCTGATCTCCCGCCAGCTGGTGCACAGAGTGCAGTGTATGCCAGCTGGGCTGGGTGCAACAGACAGTTACATCCCAGCATATATATTTCTCACCCACTTCATGGTATTTTGTCTCAATTGCCAACATTTCTGGAGTAGAGGATTCATCTGCCAGGGTCCCTGCTCTTCTGTGTGGTGTGAAGAAAAGATCCACACTCTTGTTAATATTCTAATTTCACACTCCAGAAGCACATTCTTGTCACTAGTGATGCACAAAAGGTTAAAAGCAATTGTGTGTGGAGGTGTGGAGGTTTTGTTTCAAACCTGTAGAGAACAATGCCAAATTCAGGAAAAGGGGAGTCAAAAACGTGGGGCCGTGGATTAGCCAATGCCAGAAGTGATGGGCTGCAGTTGTCAACCAAACCCTATAGGTACTTAGAGTGAAGCAGATGGTAAATTTCAATACATTCTGCATTATGAGGAATGTGCTTTTTTTTAATGAGTTGCTAAAATCTGCAGTGAGAAATCGCAATAAGCAAATAAATCATCTGCCTGGATTGTCTGTCACCAAAGCAGTAGGAATGCTTTGGCTGCACACTGAAGCAGTGCAGTAGTTGTTGCAAACCTGTTGCTATTTTCTTAAAGTGTTCAGAATGGACCGCATGTCTTAAAAGTTCAACTAAGCTTGAATGAAATCCCAAGATGTAAACTACACTTGGACAGAATATTCTTGCTTGGGGGACTCCTCAACAACATGCTTCTGCAGCCTCTGACACTATTCCATCTGCTCCATCTGTTGTTGTCCAGTTAACAGTGGGGGAGGTTAAAGCTGTGCTCTAGCCTACTAAAAGTGTTTTTCTAACCTGATTATAAGACCATTCATAGAGCTAGGTGCAGCAGAATGGTCCTTCTGTATTATAAGCAACAGAAAAGCAATGATTCCCTCTTCCCCCCCCCCTTTTTTTTTTTTTTTTAAGTAGTTGCTCCCTGAACCTCTCTACCTGTCAGGTGAAGATCATGACATGGTCTGAAAGCATAAAGCTTTTTCTTACTGCTGGGAGTAATATCAGCTGAGGTGGTGACCACTCTTTCAGTTAGGAGCTTAAACTCTCTGATTCTTCAGCATAACCAACATAAGTCTCTAGCACTCTGTGTTTATTTCTTGGGAAAGGGGCATGGAAAGGAAAAGTCTTGCTCTGGTTTCTCCTTTATAATGTTCCATTCAGATTTGGACTCAAGACAGGTGATTCAGATTCAGGGCTGAATTTATTTGAAGGCAGAGTTAAGGCAGAGGCACCCTGACCCCATCTGTATGGTCTGGGGTGTGCTCTGCTGTCTTTATCACTGCTGACCCACTTCTGCAGGACTTACCTCCCTCGGACACTGGTTTAGCCTGTGAGAAGACTGTCCAAAACCAGTGCAAAATAGTGAAAAAAAATAAGCTCTGGACCTGCTGTTCATGGAAGCTCAGGGTGGGCTGTGCGCTGAGACTGTTTAACCTCCTGACACAGAGGCAATCTCAGCTTTAAAAATATCACTTCTGCTTTTTATAATAATTCCTAAAGCCTTTGGATCTCCAGCTCTGTACCAAAATGTCTGAACACTCACTGCATGTCAGTACATTCACTATACAGCCACATTTATGCAACCCATCAAACCAATGCTGCATCCATCCATTTCAGAAACATAGGGAGGGGTGTGATTCAAAATACACTGTAAGCATCTGATAATACTTCAGTACTATGATGTGCTTAAATGATCTTTTCACAGCTGATCCTAAATACTTTGACAACACTCTACTTCTGTAAACTCTCTGATATTTTAAGGTTTACATTCAGCATGCTTTTCTGAACCCACAGATGGTTCTGTGACTTGTCTCTGGTTCCTCACTTAGCCAGCAATATCCTTTCCACCTGAGAGCTTTCATTTCAGCTGCCAAAGGAAAAAAAAAAAAAAAAACAACCCCCCAAAACTTTGGGCTTGTCTCCCATATATGTCCTAACCTGTTTTTAAAGCTTCTGAAGGAGGTGAAGGGATGAGCGTGTGGGGAAAAAGAGTTAATTGGAGGGTGGGAGGTTTAAGCCAAATTTTGATCTTACACCAAAGCCACTGGTTTAGTTGCCCCTTATTCTGTGTGAAAGCATACTTAAGTTTCTTTTTAATGCCACTGCAAAAATTTAACTCCAGAAAGGAAAACAGCTTTTGTTACTCCAGACTGGCACGGGTGTGATTACAGTGAACTGGAAAATACGTGAGAGAGGAAATTTTTCTTTTATGCGAAATCTTACCTTGAAGAAATATAATGAGTGACTGAAGGTTCATGCAAAGATGCATTCAGGACTTTTGCAGGAGTCTGCAGTCTTCGAGCAGATAGCTGAGAGGGAGTAGTCACAGGTATGAGTACATATTAAGACTAACTTCATGATACCAAGAGTTTAAGTGAGATTAGAATCAGTCCCTTTAGCTTCAAAGCAGAGACAAGCATTTTGCTGAGGAGTTTTGGATCAGGCCATATAGACTTATACCTTAATAAAAATCCACATATGTTATCTAACTCTTCAGGAGGAAGGACAGATATGTAATAAAACCAGAGCTACAGTATTACAGACTGCTAAATGCATTCCCTAAATCTGGAGGAGTTTAGTTCACAAGAAAAAGTCTTTGCATTCCAAGTAAATGAGATCCTGCAGCTCTGTAGGGAATGGCTTTAATTGAAAAGTCACATTCCTTGCCTCTCACGTAAATAAATCATAGTACTTGAATTTGGTCATGGCCTTTGTCTAACTTGAGGCCAACACCAGTCCAAAGTAATGCTGTGAAGGTTAGAAATAACACAGTGGAGGCAACCTTCACATTAATACATTCTGTAAAATTGTAGGTAAGACAGGGGTGTCTCAAGCTGGGATAGGGATTTTACTTCATGCCTAGCTGATCTAGATTGAAATACATGTGTGTATATGGATGCTTGAAACATGAGCTAGTGCCCTATATCAAATGAAGCCCTTTAAAAAGTTGATGGTAACCATAGCAGATTGCTGATATACCCAAATGTTTTAAGAACAGGTAAAGTGGCCCAAAAGAACGGAACCACATTATCTTAACATATTAATAGCGTAAAAAATAAATGTAGTGGTAATGCTGTATTTGATTGGGACTAAATTTTCAATAGGATATAGCAACCTAGAAGAAAATTGACTTTCTTAGCTAAACTAAAAATGTCTTAAGGCAGTGCTTATTATTTCTTATTGAATTGCATTTTAAAATGCAGTCAGTCACAAAAACATCACCTGCCCCCAGTGAAGGTAATGGTGATGTTGCTCTTGTCCTCAGTATTTTCTCACTCCATTAAAAAAAACAGCCTGTAACTCTCCAATCGCTTAAGAAAACAAAGATTAGTGTCTTAAAATTATCATTGTTCTAAGAAAAAATATTGTTATTGTTTACTGCTTGCATTACATTGGGATCCACAATGTGTTAGGTGTTATACAAAGGCAGCTAAATACATTGCCAATATGAAAAAAAAATCCTTACAGTTTAAGATAAGCAGTAAAGTAGGGAGTAGAATAGAATTTTTTTTAATCATTCTCTGAAAACATGGAAGAAGATATCTAAACTCCCACAGAAGCGCTACTTTATCATTACAGCTGTTTTGCTCTTTGCTATGTAGATGTGTCCTTGGTGATACTATGGGGGAATATATGATTTTGCCATATCTCCAGTCCTAAAATATCCTTAATACATTAGGGGAAATTATTAAGTTACACTTTGAAGCTTCTGTATTACATTTATAAGAGGCAGTTAGTTAATCTACTGTATCAGACTAGTTTATACATTGGGAAATGTCATGCTTTTCGTAATCAGAGTTACATTTTGTCCTTAAATCCTCATGGTTATATATTTACTTAAGCTTTTAACTTAAAGAACTACTTACAGAAGTTTATGTTACTCTTCCCAAGAGCATGAATTATCCTATCAAATCATGATTCATTTCACTTAGCTTCATAAAATTTAGGCATGCAGCCTAAATCAGTGCTCTGATTTTCCTTTATAGCCAACAGATAGAGGTTGGTTCAGGCAAGTTTCTCCACCAGTTATAGAGAGTATTTTAGATGAACTGCTCACACTGGCACCTAACTCTCACGTATCTAAAGATAAATGACTATCATCCCCAGTTACTAGTGTAATGGAAAAATCCTGCATTTGGTTGAAGAGCGGGAAGCCTTCTGCTATAAGATGACAGCAACCATAGGGAACTAGTTCAAATAGCAAACATTCCCCTTGAACCTAAGTAGCACAACTGTCAGAGTTTCTGGAATGAGAAATTATTTCCCTGAGAAACTCTCAATAAGCAGCATTTATCCATTCATAAGCACTGAGTCTATGTGTGAAAGAACAAGAATGTTATTATGGAAATTATAAAAACTACATGAACGATTTCTAAAATGCACTCCATGGTAACTTTGTCAGCAGCCAATAATTGCAGTTCCTTTCCATTCTGATGATCATGTATCAGGTAAGTGCCCTTAACTGTGTAATTTATTTCTTTTTAGGGTTTGTCTACACTACCACATAATTTAGTTCCCGAGTTCACTGCAGGCACTGGATCCTGTGCCCTTACTGTCTGTATTGTGTGGATGATGTTAGTTTGCTTTTTGGATTTCTTTTACAGTAAACCAACCAGAGCCACCGACACAAAACTTGGATGCAGTCCACATCAGGGACCACCGCACACCTACAGGGCTACACCTCTACCCTCACCAGTCTTTAGTGATAGAAAGTAAGTCTGACATACGCCAGGACTTGCAATGCCTACCCTCAGTACCAGACTATAAAAAATTCAGTTAAGTGGCCTGCAGCACAACTCAATCCATTTTTGAACTGAATTTCACTTAAAAAAAACTTGCAGAAAAAAAATTAAACCATTATGTCTCAAAGCAACAAGGTTACTACCTAGACAAAGCTACCCCTGAACCTACTGAAAAGGGGCTAGCCCTGATCAGCAAAAATATTTTCCACTCTTCACCAGTTTGCTTAAGGATATGGTTAACTCCCTGGGTTGGATGTATTTAGCAGTAGGGACACAACCTAAGCATATTAAACCCTGCACGCATTTTGTGGGTAGTGTATACCCAGTGTCCTGAGGTGCAGGCAGACAGATCTGTCTTCAATTCTTTACACGTTGCTGCTCAGTGGTATTACTTTTACTGTTTGACTGCATAAAAAGGCTGCAGAATTCAAGTGATGCTGCTCATTTTCCACCAAAGGCTCATTTTGACAGTCAGAAACCTCTACAGATGTAAATCAATATCATACAGGACTTTTAGGTAGAGACAATAAGGAAGTACTGCTTCTCAAAAGCAAAAGTAATTCTCTTTTTGTCTTATTTCAATTGTGCTGCCTAATCAGTTCTGAATTTCTCACTGTTCATGATAATTCCCGAAGTGTCTCAGAGATGATCTGGAAGAAAACTCCTCAAAATAAGCTCCTTTTGGAAGCTATTAAAAGTCTCTTACCTGTACTGGGATGTGGCAGAAAGCACCTACTATCTGGAGTTCTAACTAAGAGGAGCTATGGTGAGGAAAAACTCTGATTAACAAGGTTTTTTTTACTGCAAAATGCTGTTTCAAAAACACTGGGAGGTTTTGGATAAAACACTTCAATGGAATTTTCAACAGAGTTTTAGATAGTATTTAATTTTCTTTATTTTTGTTTCAATTCTATATTTAGTTTGCTTTCTTTTCAACATTGTTTTAATTTCACTGAAACTTCAATTATTTAAATTTTTAAAAGATTGATTTTAAACTGTGTCATTGCATGTTATATTTACAGTGACAACATGAACCAACTTGACACCAACAAAATAAAGCATTCTGATGAATTGTAGAATTTTCTAAAATGAAATGTTTTCGACTTCTTCTTCCTCATAAATTTAGAAACGGATGTACTCCACTGGGTCTTAGGAGAAATATGGAAATGTCAGACTCTTTCACTGGAAGAAAAATTGTTAACTATGATTTTAATAGGCAGAGAAAGCAGTTTGGTATCTGTCCACCCACTGGTGGGAGCCCATTACCTTGCAGAGGGCACTGCGTCCCAGCCTTAGGCAGAGGAGAATTGAGTTGTCTTGCTGAAATCAGGGCTGTCCAATACACCAGTGTCCCAGTGCACATTCTTGTCACTCACCGTGTATCTAACCAGAAGGAGGTTTAATATAGTGTAACTAAAGGATACAGCGTCTTCTTCGGCAAGTATCCAGACTGGAAAGACTGAAGGGGGGTGAAGTTCATATGTAAGCTACGAGTAGGAAACTCTCCCTTTAGCCATAGGAATAGGAAACATTTTAGAAACATAATCAAAACAGTTAAATGCTACAGAGTCTTTGGAGGATATTCAGGTCTGTGGCGAGGTACCTCATTATGCTCAAAATTGTCCGCTAGGTTTTACAAGCCATATAGATAGAACACAAAAAGGGGTAGCCACGGAGAAGTACTTTTGGGATGGGAGTTTGAGACACAGGGAGGTGGAGGTTATATATGAGGTTTCTTGCAGTAATAGGAACTGTCACAACTCATCTCAGAAGAAGCTGAGGGGAACAGACAGCCTTACGGCCCCAAGCACTGTGGCAAAGGAACAACCCTCACTGCGGCAGGTAGGTACACATCTGGGCTGGTGTGCTGTCCTTGGGCTCAAGGACAGTGTAACCGCAGCTCATTAAGTCTGCTGTATAGACTGATGAGGCATCAGCTGCACTACAGCTTCTCTTAACTAGTTTTAGGCAGAGAAGGTATTTCTCAGTTTCCGTGATAATGCATTATACGTTGCTACTATGTGCAGGAAAATGCCTGCACGGATCCACCCCAGAGGAGGTGGCATTCCAGACAAATCGTCCCTGTGGTGTACTAAGTCTGATGGCTTGTAAAGTGCTCTGGAATCCCTTCAGGGATTTAAAGTGGATATTTAAATGGGAAATGGTTATTATTTCTCCCATCTTTTGTGTTCTATCTCATGCAAGCCTTTTGAAATGAAAATAATTTCATAAATCTTGATTAAAATAACATCTAAGCTTCTTCTGAAATGTTTCTCCTGCTGGTTGGTCACTTCAAGCAAGAAAAAAAAAAAAAGTTATATTCTCTCAAAAGAAAGTGCACTCTCTTCACAATTCTTATTGTCCCTGCCTGAAAGAGCCCTACTAATCTTAAAATAAAGCACATTGGGGATCCATAAAACTTCAAGGTATGTAATATATTTCAGAAATACAGTTCATAAGCTCTGGTTTTTTGGAAAGCAATATTTGTAAGCACAAGATCATTCTGTCCATGCACATCACTCCTAACTCCCTCTAGCACTCATAACAAAATTCAAGGAAGAATCCAAAAGTCCGGGCAAAGGACAAGCATCACCCTAGGACTGAACTCTGCCATGAGTTTAGCGGCACAGAAATACTGCAGTTCCTTTTCCTTGTATTCCTGCAGCTCAGTGGTCCAATTTATGTCATGTATTTTAAGCAGAAGGAGGTTTTTCTTTTGGTTTTGGTGAAAATTCCTAGCAAAATACAACTGTGTAGATACAAGCCATTATTATGCTGTAAAAGTGTGCGGACTATAAAGAAGACTGTCAATTTTGTCTACTGGTTATATTACAGGAAAAGGCTGGCAAATTGAAAACATTTCATTGCAAGGGTGGTCAGTAGAAACATTTCTTCACTGAGCAGTGAGGCTTCTCCTGTGCTTTGAGGTCCACAGTAGATAAAGACCTTCTATAAGTATGAAGCCACTTCTACTGCATTCACTTTTAAATAAAAACCTGAGAATTATTTCTGCCCCATTTGATGTACCACTGAAGAATGTACTAAAGAGGTTCAGGAAGAGGCCAGTCCTCGCTTGACTTCAATGCTGTTTTATTCTCTTCTGCTTTGGTCCTTTGAAATGCGACATGTTGTGGCATGGCCTGAGGAAGGTACAGCCTGGTCTCTTGCTGATCCTCTTTGTGAACCTGTATGGGTAGAAACTGATGCTGAGAAAATTTTGCTTTCATGGGGAAGTTTCATAGAAGCAAAGAGAGAATAGAGGTCTTTAGCTGGAGCTGTCAAGCCACACTTCTGAATTCTGCAGCAGGAACACTCTGGCAAGTGTAGGACTACTATTAGCCATCAGAGGATACAGCTTCTTCTGAAGTGTAGTAAGAGTACCCAACTCTACAGCCCTCATCACCATCAGTGCCACTGGTTGCCTTCATACCATGGCAGCACGTGCGATCTCTAAACCGCAGAACATTAAGCAGCAATTAGCAAAGTATGTTGTCTACTTAAGGATGCAATCCTTTTTCTATTAAATTGCAGGACTGCTACTGAATCCAGTACTGAGTTTTGAATTGTGATGGAAATAACCATTACAGAAAAAGTAGTAATTTCTTCCTGGAAGTTTAATCAGCTCAGTCATAATTACAGTACATCTGTTGTTACTAGATTATTTGCTAACATACACGTGCATGCACACACTCTGATAAAATAAGCACATGCTGGCATTTCTCTGAGATGTTGACAGAAAGGCAATACATGCAGGCTGAGGCATGAGGCGTGCTCCTCTCCTAACTATATTGTTGTTTTAACTCCCTGCATTATTATCAAGGACTGAGAATACAGTAGGTCAAAACCAAGGTCATTTAGCCTTATGGCTGCTCTGATTTAGAATGTTTTTTTAATGCTTCATTGCAGAAAGAAAAGGAAATTCCTGCCATAGTGCTGAGCTGGCCACTGTGTATCATTTTGTCCATTCAAAATGTGGATTTAATTCAAGCCCTTATATGTGGAGTGTATCTGATGAATTTTATTCCTGTATCCATCATCCTAAATCTACTGCTCTATGTTTAGTTTGCAGTGAGTAGGCAGATTACTTTTTTTTATTTACTCTAAGTCATAGATTTTTATTAGCAGATGCCAAAGAACGGCTGGTTTGCTTTGTGCTTTACACAAATACCAAAACAATATTTAACATGGAAATTCAATTAAAACACAATTTCACCATGAAAACACCTCTAATGTAACAGTGAGCTTATATTCTTCAATGATTGTATTATATGCTATAAATAGACAACCACCTGCAGATCAGTAGCAGTATTTGTGGGAACCCTTAGACATTCTCTATCTAATTCTGAATGCCTGTGAGATAGTACCTTGCATTGTATGTTAGGCTTCCTAAAGCCAACAATACTGAATTTGAGAAAAAAAAAAAATTGTTTAGAGACAAAACGTTAAGTACCACAGATTTGTTGTAACTGTTCCCTGTAACTCATTTCTGAATAGCACTTCCAGTCAGGAGCCTACGGATGCCAATTTAGACTCAACAGAATGCTAAAGGAGTGACTAGAAAATTGCAAACCTCTCATCAATCTGCTGTGCTTACTTTCCCACTGAAACCATAGTCCAGATTCTGCATATGCTCATAACTTAAAATAGACCAGGAAATGGTAAAATGCTACAAGTCCAGTGATAAATATATCCCCAGGTATGTTCAGATCATCTGAACATGTCTGTTTACAAAGCAGTCAGATCATTGCTTAACAAAATATAAATCAGTGTTGCCTTTCCCCTTGGTAACTGTGAAAAGACAAAGCATGTTTTGTACGATTGCCATAATCACAAGTTTATTACTTAGGGAAAATAAACGCTTGGCCTATGCTTGGCACTGATCCCTTTCCAAGGTGATAAAGGGTAAAGCTTCTTAAGGGATTGATCTACCAGACAGAAAATCAGCTTTTGCCTGCACACCAGGAGAAGTCCTGTTAGCAAAAGTCTGCACATCCTAGTTGGAGGCAAAGATTCAGAATTAAAGCTGCATAAATAATAGAGGATTCATTGTGGGATAAATCAGAATGTTTTGCTCAACTTCAGAATAAAGGATGAAATGCTTCATTTGTGGGTTATGTAACCTTTCTCACAAACCTTTTTTCTGTAATTGTGGGAAATTTAAAATTGAAAAATGATGTTTCAAAAAAAAGTTAACCATTTCCTAAATGTAAAAAAAAAAAATTCATACATGACATTTCCTTTTAACATTTTTCATTTTCCATCATTTAAATAGAACTTCTCTACTGAAGTATTCAAAGTAGCATTTCTGCTGAATGCATTATTTGGTGCAGAAGAAATATTGTCATCTCCTTTTGATTCATTGCTGGCAAAAAGCTTACACTGGCAGAGAAGCTAAGAAGATCACAGTGGGGGGTTTTTTCTTCTGCTTAGCTCTTATTGATCTGTGATTGCTTACACTGGCTCAGTCCACCTCGATTATGGCTGGGTAGCACAGCGCAGGTGCCTGAGCTCGTCCTAACTCTCAGAAGCATGACTGTATTGCTGTTACAAGATATTTCCACGGAGCACCATCATTAACTGTCATTGGCAGGGCTGTGACTGATTTTCAAATGGCAGTCCAACACAGGCAATTCATGTGGGAACTGAAGAGTGGTTGATAACTTGGGTGAGAGGACCAATATTTTAAGCCCAAATATATAAGCACTTCTGATTAAAACTAGCTATAAGGGTATAAGAACTGTCTGCAGTCATAACTGCATTAGGTCTTTTCTAGCTGTAGAACTAGCAGGTGGTATCACTCTCATTTGTACCTGTGTAATTTCATTGCTTTCCTGAGTGATAGTTGATACAGCTGCAGCAAAACAAAAAAAAAATGGTGTCAGAGCAGCTGGATTTTTCCTGAGACTACTTTTTGTGCTTTGCCTAGTATACCTTTAATTTGCAAAATGTTAATATTCTACCATGTTTAGCGTTAGTGTTTTTCACAACCTAATGAATTACGCTTTGACACACATCCTGATAACTGTCCAACACATCATCTTTCCTCTTTGTATCCCATTACTCTTAATTATTGTTTTGTGCATCTCACTAAATAAATATTCAACATAATTGTTTTTTTATAAGCCAATTAATTTTACACATTACTGCCAACACATTTTTTTAACTCAAACTATGCATGTTTTTAACTTTAAACCTTTATGTTATAATTTAACCTTTCAGCTGCTAGAGTAATTTTGCTGCTTTACTCTGAATACTCTCTAATCTTGCACAGTTTCCTGCTAATGATGGGTGCAATCACAGCACTTCAGATGTGAAGACACTAGGGAAGGTGTGTAAGCTTGTGGCTTTACCACGTGATGCCTTGATCTAGAATGATGATCTTGATGATTTTTGTGTGTCCTGGTAGCCCTGCAAGCTCTTTGCCTGATTTCCTGCTGATTTGGGGCTTTTCCTATCCATTTTACGCTGGTGGCCATAAAGTGAGCAGCCTGACAAACACATCAGGGAATATGTTTGTTGTTTCTGTATGTATGATCTGAATGCACTTCTGTTACATGTATGTCAAGCCACCTCATGAGCATTTGCACTATTAAAGACCAACAGAAAGGTTAAGGTAATGGAGACGTCATTCAACATAATGTATCAAGTTCTCTGCTAGCTTGTTATAGGACTTCACACTTTCCTAATAAAATCAATAACGAATTTTATACCTGCATTTATACCTGAGCATAAGCAATAAGATGTGAGTGTAGTGTGATACAGCAAGCTGGTTTTTTAAAGTTCACTGAAACCAGTTGAATTTGCGAATACAAGAGAGCTGAACATTTGTTCAAGTCCTATGCTATAGAGGAAAAGAATCCTTTTTTTATCCAGACCAATTAAGTTCCTGAGACACTCTTAAAATTGCTTAATATTTAATAATATTAGCATTTCATTTATGGAATTTTTATATCAATATATATATTTACAGTAGTTATATTTAACAGTTATTAAATAACTACTGAACAGTTATTTGTACAGCTGGTAGGTAGAGATAGTTACTTTAATAGCCTGGGACTTCTATGAAGGAGCAAGCTTTGGAGCTTAGTGCATTATTGCTCCCACAGCAGAGGCACACTGTAAAAGTGCAGTTTATTGCTGCAAGAAATCTTGTTGACCAAATGTAGAATGCAGGTTTCATTAAAGCCAGAAATGAAACTCCTAACAGCAGGTCCTGGATACCATCCTCTGTGAATTGCTATTGATCCTGGATACCTCATAACCATCTACATCCCTGGATAGGCTGTAATGTACAAGTCGTTTTCAGTTACTGGGATCTAAATCTGTTCTGCAAGTAAATTAACTGAGAGCTAGTGGCCTGCTTTATCAGTTATTTGTCATCTAAAACGTACAGGCATCATTGCTAAAGACACTTCTGGATAAGGCGCAGGGTGGGCTCAAGGTGTTCCGTCAGTCCCTGTGGACAGGGAGAGCCACGAGGGAGGGCAGCGGGTTTGGAGGAGGAGACCCTGTCAGCCCCGAGGACGGAGGGTTTCTCTGGCCTGCAGAGCCTTGCCAATTTTCCAGTGGAGCTGTGGACCCTAAAGGGTGAAACCTGTGGACGGTAGTTCTGCTCTTCATTGCGACTTTTTGTAAACCCCTTAGTAATTGCTCATAGATATTCTGGGGTTCAGCAACCGCAGTTAAAAAAACTGAAAACAACAACAAAACCCTGAGGCTGATGCGGCCAACTATTGAAAGCAAGGTGGCTTGGAGTAGGGCTAGAGGTGCGGCTGCAAACCTCACAGCCCTGCACTGGAGATGGGCATCATCCCAGCCGCTGGGATGCTGGAACCCTCAGGAGGGTCCTCGGGCCCCACTTGGCCCCCACCTCTCCGTCCTCCCCATTTCACACTCACAGGACGTACCAGGGGCAAGGGGGCCCCGACACGTCTGCTTTCCCAAGGCCTGCGTGTTGTCTAGGGTGTCTAGGCATATTGTCCACTGTCAGCAATGGAAAACCAAATTACAGACATGATAAATGGCAAAAGTCAAGTCCTCGTTGTCTGAAGAGATTTGGCTAAGGAGCGAGGCTGCTCCTCTTCCCCTGCCGAAGCAGGGCATGCCTTCGCAGGAGATAGAGAAGTAAATCATAAGCTCTCAAGAACAACTCCTATTACCTGCATTTGCATCGTCTGGTACCTCAGAGTCCTGTTCAGTGGCTGCAGCAGTTCAGTGCTAATACAAAAATTATGAAGAAGTGGGGACTAGCTTGGATAAGCATAGGTCATTTTGGATGGTGGGAGCATATTTAGCTTATGTCTACAAGAAGGTTTCCTGACAGGCTACTGTGGTGAAATGCTAATCAGCATATCTGTTTCTATAATATTTGCAAAAGCATCCCACAGGTTTCTGCTTTATCGACCTGCCATTTCCAGCATCCAAAGCAAATCAAGACTAATGGTTATATTGATAGAAACTGAGTTCAGGATAATATGATATATTCACTGAATTTCTACATAGTGATTAATTGATGTCTTTTGGTAATAGACCTTATATAATTTAACATCCTCATCTGTTATCCATCATTGGCCTTTATATTTCTTTAATATGAGACTATCTGAATGTGCCAGTTAGAAATTTTTCTGTATTTGCACAGGCTATGTCAATTCTTAAAATAATATGGCCAGTGTTCCCCATGGTGTGGTGTTAGTTGTCTGTATCTTTGACAAAAAATTAGAAATGTGTTTGCATTTACACATTCAAGCAGACTCATAAGCCCAATAATATCTTCATATTTAGAACAGAAACAAAACTCCCAATGGTAATTTGAGTAACGATGACTAGGTGGCTGATTGATATATTAATTAATTTTGTGAGCCTGGCTGTGGTATGTCAATTAACAGCTCATCATTTAAACTCTTAAAATCTAATTCTTTGTACTTTCTCTATTCAGTTAACTGAGGAATTTAGAGAGGCAATTCTGCATGAATGGTCATGAATAATAGCAAGAACTGTCTTCCAATTAAAAAGTCTGTAACCAATGCAACTTTACAGATACCAATCAAGAAGTGGTAGCTCTTCTAGCAATTTTTTTCCTTAGTGGTCTTCAGACATGGTAAATTTACATTAAATACATGCAAGTCATAAAGTATCAGGTGGAATAAATTATGAAAAACAAAGAAAAATTTAATCAAATATTACATTCTGAAGGCTAAACAAAACTACGGATGTGCACCTGTGTGCCTCTAATGGTGTGTCTACAAGGAGATGCTATTAAAAAACACAGTAAGAATTACACATTAGACCACAATTATTATTCTGTGTTATCTTCCCAGCTTCCACTCAAGCTCAGAGCTATAGGCAGAAACACAGAAGAGACAAGTGTATCCAAGCCCTGCTTATGATTTTGGTCACTGCTGCTAATGCTCCTCTGGAAGCAGAGCAGAGTGGCCACAGTGATGGACAGATGGCAGGGACAGCAGCAATTGGAAAGACCACAAAAGGAAGGGTATGTCCTGGCATCCTCTGGCTGCAATGCTGATGTCCTACATACTGAACCATTGTCATGCACAGATACACTTGGCTGAATTGGCATGGACTTCAGAAGTCCAAGACTAATTCAAAACAAAGTTGAGTAAATATTGAAGTTTACAGTATGGATATTTTCTCTTTTTTTTTTTTTTCCTGGTTTCTTTCAAAACTTTGCTTTCTTTTCAAAACAGATGTAAATTTTTTTAAGGATAAAAAAGTTACAGGTTTATGACCTCAGAATTCTATGAAGTCTTAGCAAAAATAATGATATCAACCTAAACTATTTCTTTTCTCCCCAGGTTGAGCCACTGAACTATAAAATCCATTATTTTCAGAGATCTAGTACTATAATGGGGCACAGGGAAAAGCAAAGAGAATATTTTTTAGGTTCTTTCTGTGTCTGAAATGTCTTGAAAGTCAGGTACTGGCAAGGAAATGAAGCATGTCTCTTGCAATGTCTCTGCATCTTCCTGCCAGAGTGCTTGATAAAGCACCAATAAACATAATTGCCTTTGCATATCACTGATACAAAGAACAAAAAATATGTGCCCAAGTATGGCTCCCATTTTCCAGTGAGTTACTTAGGCGTTCTTCATCGTTCTGTGTGCTATATAATCAGGAGCTGCATCTTGGAATTCACAGCAACTCTCATCTATGTGCTGAACATTTATGGGATTTATTGCCATTTTTATAGATATGGTAAGTAAATATAAAGTGAGAAAGTGACATAAAACATAAAACTCATCAGCAGATGCTGATTAAGGAGAATTATTATATAAGCTTTATATATTTTTCCATTTAAAGTTTAGCTTTGCTGGTGTATTAGAAAAGGCTTCATATGGGAAAGGTATGACACAGCAACTATAAAATGGAGAGGCAGAGAGTGGGGCAGTGGAGGAAATAAATGGCTGATATAGACCAAGCAAATTGCTTCACTGGGGCGGTCCTACCTCACCAGCTGTGAAGGCAGCAGCTGCAGCATACTACAGGCTCCCCCCCAAGGGCTGGTAACAGGAACTCCTACTGTCCCTGTCCAGTGTGAGGTCTAAAGGAAAGCAGGTGGTGGAAGGGATACCTGAGATCCCAGGATTTGGGGACATCAGTGGAAACGTACCCTTTGAAAAACCTTTACATCAGACTATTGTTCACTAGAAAAGAATCATACAGGAATACTGCAAGAGATTATTCTATTTAACCTACTGTGCTGTGAATAGCACTTCTATCATAGTGAAAGCCTGTGGCCAGGCTCATTGGCAATGATAGCTTTCAGCAGTCAAGAAATTAAACCTTGTTTAATTCTACTTCGATTTCATACAACTGCTTTGCTGGGTCATCCCGCAACACGTCAGGAGGTGCAGCAGACCCTCACACAGTGTAGAAGATCATGGAGACATTCAGAAGACAGAAGGGAACTGCTTTTGAGGGTATTACGTTTTGTGGCCGGGGCCAATGGGACTTGCTTGAATAAATCGTACTAGCCCACAGATATACTTTGCAGTTGCGTTTATCCACCACGTTTTCTTATTGCACATATCAGCCTTGAAAAATGAATAGTTCAAGGAAGAGATGTTGCTGCCTGGACTGTTTGATTTTCAGTGCTGAACGTCTGTTTCATGCCTTCACCTGCTAAACATGGGGACTGAGGAAGGCTGGCTGTGAATCAAAACGAGAAGCAGGGTTTGGGGACAGAATATTCGTGCAACAAATTCCTGTTCCCAGAGCTTTGGCCCGGTAAGCTGAGCTACCGCAGAACGTGGGCTGCCTTTGCAGTCAACTGCAAAAGAGCTAATGACTGTGTTGCCAGAAAGAGCCTATATTCCTGCAGCTGAAGTTGTAAGCTATGGCTGTTACAGGCAGTGGTTTTGCTGCATTAGGAGCTACACATTCAGCTATAAAAGTAACCTAATTGCTGTTGGACAGAAACGTTAAATACACAGTGAGTTCATTTCCTGCAGAACCGAATAATTGCCATGTGCAGTTTTACACTTGCAGGGTCAGATTTTGCTCTGTTGAAATTATACAGTTCAAAAGTGATTGGCTTTCTTCTAACACAGAGCAATTTGGCTCCAGCAGAGGATAACATAACCAGCAACACTCTACTGCAGCACTGACTCAACTGCAGTATTTCTCGGTTCCTGGTCAGTATAAATCTACAGCTGAGGGCTTGATCCAAAGCCATGTTTCTGTCACTGGTTCCAACAGGCACTGACTCAGGACCTACAAAAGAAATCCATGGTGAAAAACCAGAGAGCAGAGCATATGTCCTACACAATACAGCTGACTATTTCTATGCTCAGCAGCTGATAGTGTAGGGCTGCAATATTGATTTGTGTTACTGTATTTTATAGCTAGTATGTTACAAGATTAATTTTGTGCTACTCAGCATCTGCTTTCTCCTTGGGAAGTTTTGTAAAGAATTCTGCTGACTATAAAGAATCAACTTTTTCTTTTTTTTTTGCAAACCAGCAAAACAGTTCCTTTATACCCTGCCCTTCCAAAGTATAGCATGACAGATACTGTTAAGATGATTCTACTATATACTTATATGTGCTTCTGTGCTCACAGACTAACAGCTAAAGTCTTATTAGTACAGGTCAGTATCCTTGTTCAGTCTTTCTTCTCTCACTTACTTCCAGCCAACTTTACTGTGATATATTATTATTCTGCTAGGGTAGGCTTTGGCTCCTGTCCAAAAAATGATATAAATCTATACCCTTTTACAGATGAGTATTATTTTCTTCTTGCATTTACTCATACTTTTAAATGGGAAATAACAGGGACTGGCTATGGGTAAAAGGGTGGAGATTCAGTTCGATAAATAAATGCATAAATAGCTCAATAATAAAAAATGTGTGGTATTACCATGAATAAAATTTGCCCAGGGGGAATTTGTTGATTTAGGTGTCTATAGATATCAGTGAAGTGATATCTAATACTGATATCTAATATCTTATCACTGAATTAATATGGGCAAGATTTTGAGTACCTCTGATTTGGCTGTGCCTCCCTTTGGGGGTGATTTAGGAGCAGGCATCCATGTGATGGATGGCAGGCAATGTAATGAGTCTTTACAAAGCTTAACACCAGCCACTGCAATGGGCAGGGCTCATTTCAGAAAAGAAGGGGAGAAGCAAGGTGCATCGTTTCGAGGCCTGCCATAAATTCTTTTCCTTTGCTTCAGAGGGAAGGAGCTGTGACCCCATTTGTTTCTGGACAGAGCAGTTTTGTGCTGGCTTTGAGTGAGACTGTGCTTCACTGCGCTGTGTGGCTCTGTATGCTTTTGTGCCTGTGCTATGCAGCAGGACATTAACCACATCCTCTTCAGCTTAGTTGCTGAATTAAAAGCAAGAGATGTGAATAGTAAATGCTCAGTCAAAATAAGAAGAGGAAATGAAAGCGTGGATGCTCCTTAGAGTTCAACCCGGCCCGTGTCTCAGAGGCAGGGGCAATGACAGGTGCTTTTTAAGGAACCCTGAATATATTTCTCATGAAGATCCTTATAGAGGTATTTCCTCTACCTTGCTTCAAAGTTGTTCTTGCTGGTCTTTATGGCAGCAAAAGCCCTGTTTTTTTTTCTTTAGGGAGCACCACGTGGTGGTAGGGCCGAGAGAAGGGCAGAAGTACGGTGCCAAAGGTTACAAAGACTAAATCAGATCATCTCTGAACATAAGCTGTCACGCCTGAGGTTTCTGCAGTAGAAGCATGCTGACTTAAGCTCAGTGAAGGTCTGTCCCTTTTAGCTGGAAAGTGCCCAAGGGCTAGGACTGGATGACAAATTTTAAGGTGAGTTTTCTTTAGGAATCTGGAAGCACGCAGGTTTTAGTCCAGAGAAAACAGAATAACTGCTCTTCTCCATGAAAAATCTGTGTCCTTCTCATAGCATAGGCTGTACACCATGGCACAGAGGACAATCCAATAAAGTTAGCAGCGTGTGAACAAAATTGTCAGGGACCTTATCTCAAATGACCAAAATGTACACGTAAGTAATCCTTCAACCCTAGACACTGTAAATAAAAAAAGGTCAGGAAACCTTGGCAAAGGATCTATGGCAATGTACTATGATCTGGTTAAAGGCTGCTGTAAATCACTTTGTCTGACAATCGCTCACAAGCAGAAATGGTTTAAAATCACTAAGACAAGAATAACCTTGGGAAAACAGACTGCAAACAACCAGGAGATTGTGGTAAGTCTTGGGAGAGGAATACAATATGTTAATTACCGCACCTTAAATGAACACAGTCCTGCAGAGGTAAATAGACAGTAAATATGATTCTACCCTCAGCTAACAAGGCCCTTGGTGCTGACCAGAGCTAGATCCACTTCAGCTGGGGATTTCTCCCTCAGAGATAGTCTCTAACCATGTTGCCATCCTCAACAACTCTACAAAAGAAGGAAAAACGGTTCAGTTCTCCTAGGGTATTTTTCTGAGTTTTTTTCAGTGTTATCTTCTTGTAGCCACTTAACTTTCCAAATCATTAAGGTAAATAGCTTCATGCTATCTGACCTTAGATGTCTAAAAGTTAGTGTCTGAGTCTGAACAATCCTCTGTGGGTTCCAGGCTATGCCCTTCTAGAGGGCAATTCACCTGACAAACGTAGTTGAAGTGACCCTTTTCTGTTAAACACTTTGAATACAGATCAGACTTTAGTCTGGATCAAGACTTCTATATTAAGGTGTCTGTAATGCAGGTGTTTACATGTGAACTAGCTATGTCAGGTCCAAGACTAGTCCTTAGAAGTGAAGTCAATGCATCCAGTGGAGCCACAAGAGAGGTTCGGTTCACCCCAAAGTAGACATCTCTTGATCAGACACTTAAGTAGTTTTCTAAGCCTCATTGATTGCAATGACCAACTCTCCATTGACTGCAGTGGAAACTTGGGCACTTAGCTCTGCTGTGTACCTCTAAAGTGAAATTCAGGTGCCTAAACAATGGGCATCTGGTGTTTCCTGAGGTGCCCTAGGTTGTCCAAAATATCTGTGCATGAATGACAGGAGGACATATGGTTTACAGAGAACCTGTGTCCTTCTGGAGGGGCAGTTAAGAAACCATGTGAAATAACCTCAGGTACGTCAGACAGCAGCAGATCCTAGTGTTTAGGCAACCGAATTGTGCCCCTTTATGTAGACACTTGACTTCATATGAACATGAACTGAAGCCAGTCCCTAACTGCTTGTGTTAGGACAAGTCAATCCCATCTCTTGTTACGTTTGTTCTCTTCTGTCTGTGATATCTACAAGCCTTATATCTTGAAAAATCTAAGTCTTTTTTGTGGTGTTAATGCCTATTTCTGTATATTTTCCATTTTTAGAATTATTGAAGCCTTTCAGCTGGCACCGGAAGGGCCCCATTGAATTTTCTCATGTGGGAGGCCAAGGCTACTGCATTCTTTTCTGTCATTTATTATCAACAGAGTGATATGCATTGCTCTTAAATTCAAATTTTTATGAACTTATCTAAAAGGCTTACAATTACTGCAGGCTCTGTTAGAAATCATCCAAAATGAAAATGATCTTCCCTAATCCATGCTGTGTATCTCCTTTTTGTTGCATTTATCATTCACTCCATATACAAATCTCCTGCACACATGTAGGGAACAAATATACAGTGTCTAACAGAAGATAAGTTCGAATATGTAATTTCTAAAAGTTAAACCAGCAGGATCCTTGAATTAACATGAAAGAAGATTCACTATCAGAAGAAAAGAAAACTGAAACACATGGTGATGGAGCACACTTTTTATTGTTTGGGGTTTTTTTAAAATATATTTATTTGATAGTTCTCAGATCTATTCTGGGTCAAGACTCTCAGTATGCTTGTAATTATAGAAACGGTCTGAACAGAAAGAGTGTCCTATTAAGCATAGTGTATTACCCTCTTCCACTCAAGTTAGCAGCATTAAGACGCAGCAGTAAACTTTAGAGGGATTGTACAGGAGATGAAAAAACCCAGAGCAGGAGTCAGACCTACAAAGACATCAATGGAATGCGCAGGTTTCAGCACTTTTGGAGAAGACTTGATTACGCTACTTGATTTCTACTATAATATGTTTAAAAGACTAGATATCAGCACTCAGTGTGACTTGCAATCTCACAATAAAATTGGAGAACAAGTTGCCGAAGAGCCAGATCACCCAGTAAGTACTCATGTTGCTTTCTGAAAGATAAGTCTCAATTACACCACTAATTACCTGTAATTATGAATGCTGTAGTCATAAGGTCAAATACTGATATGCTTGTTCTGTATTCTGGCAAAGTCATCTTTGAGTAAATCCTTTAGGCTTTGGTCCATAGACAAGAAAAACAAATGTTAATGAAACCATTGCAGAATATCTTTTCATCTTAAATCTGGGTTCGTTCCCTTTGCTATCAATGTTAGCAGTTAATAATGAGACAGGTATTAATTACATTTTAAAATACTGGGTTTGATGTACAGAGGTGGGACAAACTGGTACTTACGCTGAGCACTTCTGGCAATTATACATAACCTTATTTTAATCCTAATTGTATCCATTATAAAATGTAACATCAGTGTGGAGACAATAAATCACTTATAGGTGGTAGAAAGGTTCATTTATCTTTGTAGAGTTGCTGTACAGGAGCCTCATCTGAGCAAAATGCTAAGTTATTGCAATGAAAAGTGGTTTTTTGGGCACTTGTGAAAGTAGATTTGCACAAAATGTTTCCTTTTCAAGATACTACTTTTTACATACCTTCATTTACACCTGCTCATGATTTTTGAAGCAAATATTGTTCTGCTTTTAAAAAATAATTTATTTCAGCAGAGAATGTGACACCAGGTACAGAAGGGAGTGTACAATAGGTGCAAGCATGATGGTGTAGACAGGGCATTCCTCCAAGAGTTAGAATAATCCAGGGTGCGGTGCTTGCCCCATGCACTAGATAATTTTTGAATGAATAGGACAGTGAACAAACAGCACTGACAGCAAACGACTTAATTTTCCCTATCCCTAACTGTGTGGTCACTTACAGTCCTAGAAAAGGAAAGGCTGGGTATTTTGGAAAATGGAGCTGTCTAGCACATTTGGTAAACGCTGTGGACCAGCATGTATCTAGTCTTCTGGCACCACTTGCCTCCATTTTTGCCTTTTTCGCTCCCCCAGCCCTCCTGGCCCCGTCTCCTCACCGCTGGCCTCCCCAAGCCTGTCCCCAGCCATCCTTCCCGCGGGCTCTCAGCCCCCGTGCCAGAGTCAGCCGTACATGCTCCTTACATCTCGGCCTCTGATTTTATTCTCTCCCTGGACACCTGAAGATCACTGCGGTCGCTGAGGATGTGTAGTATTCTCTGAAGTCTGCAGTCCTGTCAGGCAATTAAGGGTAAGGTAATTTGGGAGGCTGAAGCCCGTGGCAAAGTAACTCTTGGTTCTTTCAATTTCAGTCAGTATTTGGGGATGAAGGGATGCTTCCCTGACACTTAACACCCTTTTTTTTTATTTTCAGGTTTGCTTTTTCTTCTCTCCGATACTGCTTTTCTCTGTAACCATCAGGGCTGGTTTGCACCAGAGATTTGGCTAAAACTGGTTCATTATCAGTGCCTACATACCGTGTCCCTGACTTGAGCTGCAGGCAAGAGGAATAATTAAAGAGTGCTTGAGACTGTTCCAGATTGTGTTTGGGTTTGTGTCTATAGCTACGGGGAACACTTCCAGCAGTCCAGAGACACCAGGGTACATGTGAATATCACTCATTGCCCACCCAAATTGCTCTGCCTGGCTAGCGGGTTAGCAAGCAGGCAGATGGTGAGTTAACTGGCTGCTTTGTGACACGGGGCAGAGTGGTGGCTGCCGCAGAAATATGTCTGACAAAGCTGGGCTCTGCCAGCGAACCACCATTTTGCACATGGGAACTTCCCCGCTCTCAACCTCTGGCATGTGCTGAGTGAGCCGGTTTAGTTGCTTCTGTGCGGTGGGTTTGTGGTTCCTGCTTGCACTTATTTGTCTAAAAGTTGTGTGTTTTCATCTGTTGGTTCCTTGTTATTCAGATTTGTTTGTTAATTGTAAGGATTTGTGTTTCAGTCATATTGCACTAAAAGAGAAGCTCTCTAGTGGAACACAGCATCTGTTTAACAGTTTGTATCAGCAGTACACAACCAGCAATGATGCAGGGCGAAGAACAACGCTTTGCTCAAAAACTTGGGAGAACAGAATAAAAATATACTACCTGAGGTTGTAGAAATCCCAACTTTCTGAAAACTACTGTAGGACCTCTAAAGGTCCCTCAATAAGTCATGGTTTTACAGAGATAAGAGGTGGTGCCTCTTGGAAGTCTGTGCCAGAACTGAGCTCATGCCCCAGCATGGTGTATGAGGTCCAGAGTCACAGATCACAAAAATAAAATTACCAAGGTTTTTCTCTTGAGGGGCCTCATTTGAGCATAGCAGGATCCTGCCTGGTTTGTGGAAAACTGTCAAGACAGGAGTTTGCAATGGTTTACTTTAATTTCCTCTGCACGCAGTATAATCGCTGAAATAACCGAGCTAGCTACAATTATTGGCCATGCAATTTCATGCATCCGTGAAAATTTATTGAAGTACAAATCCTTGCATTTGCTCTAATTTGTGCTAATGAAAGAGCTTGGCACATTTTCTAGTAAGTCTTATGAAGAGGAAGATTCAGAGGGAATTCAGAGGGAATCACTGTAATGATTTCAAATTAGAATAATAAATTTGTCCTTATCACATTAAAATTAATAAAACTGATGTTAGTGATTTGATTTTCCAGTACTCTGCATCTAGTGTGGAATATAAAGGTGGATCTTTTTTTTCAAGCAGTTTCTGGCAATCCACAGTTGGAACTTTTGGTCAAAGAAAAGATTTACGTCTCAGTATATTTCTTATTAAGAAATTTGACTCTGAATGAATTATTAGAAACTGTAAGAAAGTGTGCGTTACAGAAACACAAAGCCTATCCAGCTGCAGAACGATAACAAAGTTTAATGAACCTTTGGTTTAAAATTTAACTTATGATCTGATTAATGAAACAAAGGTATATTTTTCCTCCAGATGACAGTATAATCAGAAAAGTGATAAAGGTGTCAACTGTAGTAGTGGTATGGATGTGGTATCTTTATTTTTTATGCCTAAATAGTATGTTTGCCTGAAGAGCAAGCTTATTGTTCCTGAGTTGGTTGAAGCTGGTCTACAAGGTACATACACATTACGCTTAGCCATGGAAATTCATCTGTTTGTTCTCCTGTATGTTGTACATCACTGTAGTGAAAATCACTTGAAAGCCAAGGTTTTCAAACGTGGTTTTTCCTTGTGTCTTCACACACATAACAAATTTCCACATGAATGAGGACGGAAGAAGCTGAGAAGTACAAAACACTTCAACTGTCTGCTGAAATTCAGCTGTAGAAGAATGACCCAACCTGTTCAGCAGAGGTGGAAGTCACAAGACTGTGCACTGCAGGAAGGGCCCTGGAGGGCACTGGACAAAGGTATGTCCCTCAGTGGGGCTGCTAACTCTGGCTTGAAATTGCAGCCAATAATAAAATAGTGCAAAAATTGTTCTGATCGCAATCACAAGAAAAATTGAACGGTCTTGCTTTGGTACAAGGTGGGAAGGTAGAGGAGGATGGGTGGCTATAGGATTGCCTTTAGGAAACAGGCTGAAGAGGATGGAAAGCAGAGACGGACTATTATGGCTACAGCTCCTGTTTTCTCTTCTCTCTCCTCTCTCCTTCCTATTAAGCTCCAAATTCTCTCTTCCTCCATCTTTTTCCCATCTCACCTTCATCTTGCCACCTCTTTCTAAGTGTCTCTTCTTCATCCAGCCAGACCAGTTACTCAGGATCCACCTTGCTGTACCTGTGCTGTCCCAGGAGTACTATGACTGGAATCTGCAAGTACATGGTCAGAAAATCTATCTTTGTGCCAATAAATTGGTACTAGAACAGCAAGGCCCGCTCTCTGGTCCTGAGGGCATTTCTCCAGCCTGGACCCTGACCCTGTTTAGCTGCTAGCACAGCTGGTGCCAAAAACACCATGGGGATGAGACTTCTTGGCACAGAAGTGGTGTATGTAAGAAATACCACACAATCCTAGCCCTCTGCCTGGGGAAACTCAGCCGCAGGGAAGTTTCTTTATCATCATCCTCTCCGGCCAGTTCTTGGTGTAGAAAACCATTTCTTGACGTTGGATAGCCAAGCTCATGTCAGGATTCCTGGAAAAAAGGACTGCCTGGGTGCCTTTAGTAACTATTTATGTTCAGATGGAGTATATAACAGCAATAAATTATTTGCAGTGAGAGCTATCATACAATTGATTTGTCCTCCTGTGAGAAACTGATTTGCACCACTGAAGTGTTCCCCATGTGGTAGGAGGCAGCATGGTAACACACATGTATTTCAGAGACAAATGTATTACACACATGTTGGATGACAAGTCTCATGGCCATGCTTTTAACAGTTCTGCAGACAGCTATGAAGCTGCTCAAGCAGCTGCCTAAGCTCCTATTCTCTCTTCAGTTAATTTTGTTCTCACCAGAGAACTGCTGTTCTCACATTATCACCAAAGTTATCACATTAAAAGACTGAACTCTGGCATGACTTCACTCATCAGAAAGGCACTGAGGTGGGATTTGGGTTTTTTTAAGATTTTGATCTGCTTGACATTATTCTTAACCAAACAGCATGCATGTATTTTATAAAATGATCATGAGTAGGTAGTGGTTTAGTGCTAGAGCTGTGGAATGGAAAGCCACTCTGTCTGAGATCTGCTGTAAATCTTTGCCTTACATACAGCCTAAACCGCATCTAGTTTTCTCATTAACTATGTATTAGAGATGCATATTTCAATGAGAAAAAGGAGGAGGGAAAAAAATTTTCAAGAAAACAGAATTCCTCCTGGTTTTTTGTGAGATCTATGAGACAGGGGGCTCCCTTTGTAGGGCTTTGCAATTGTTTTTTGCCCAGAACCCAATGTAGAATTGCTATCCAATATCTACCACAAATTCGTACATTGTTCAGTTTTTCACTCCAAGTCCCTGACAATCTGGATTGAGCAGCTAAGTAGCGATTAACAGCATTTATGGTTTGCTAATGCAAAACAGAGATTGACTATGACTCCCTCTGCTTTCCCTAGATCTTGGATTTGCTTACAGCCATAAAGCAGATGGAAAAGGCACTGATAACCTATTCAGAAACTAGGATGTACGAGAGCACTATCTTCTGAATATGTTTTGAACCAATTTGCAAAACAATAGCCTATTGTTCCAAGAGTTATTTTCTAATACTTATTTTTTAAATATTTCCCATCTCTTTAAAGTTACAAATCCTATAAATATGAATGCCTTTTGGGATTCAACAGTTCAGCAGCTGAAAGGGTCAGGTATGAAAGTTAGGCTCGCTCTCAGAACAATTTCTGTCTAGAACTTCTCATTCTTCCTTTCCATTTTTGGTTTCCTTTTCACACAGCAAAAGCAGTGTATCATGACTTTCTTAGTTGGCAAGCAACGTATTCATGTTGGTGAAGAAATTATGGTAGCATGTGTTGTGTATGCATGAGGTGCACCAGAAATTTAGAAAAAGTATTCTGGTAATGTTTCAGAGGTTTTGAAAGAGCTGCTTGAAACAGTTAATTTCTAACTCTCACCTCACAAAGCTATATGCCTCCCTCACCAGGAACTCAACTGCATAAAGCAGTGAAAGCCAACTAACAAGATCCTAGAGAAGTTTTAAGGTATCTGAGCTTTAATAGACATTTTATCAAGGTTTTCTGAGACTCAAAGTGAGAAACTGAAAAAGTACATGTTCTGAAGGGATATAGGTTCTACTTGTAGAGTTGCAGGACAACAAAACAGTATCTTCATGGCTCTGAATTTTTTATTTTAAATGTCGTATTGGACTGATCCACATTCATGCTGTGCCTTAGATTGGAATAAGTTTAGGCAGAAAATCCTACATTTGCAGGAGACAAGGATTCAGTCTCATCTACCCTGCATACCACTTACCTATCTGCTTGGTGGATTAAAATTAGAATAACTCCTGGGGGAGAAGGATTAGTGAGCAGAGAAGAAGAAAGTGGCTAAGGTACTTTATAAATAAATTTATCACCTAACTGCACTTTATGACTTTCATATTCTCTGTTAGCAGCAGCTAGAGTGCTGCAAATTACTTTGTTTCTAAAGAAATAAATATCCATGTCTGTTCACAACAATCTGTCTCCTGCTTCATATTCTTCAAGGCGGTGATACAGCTTAAAATAATAGATACAGTCTGATTGCAATATAAGGTTGAAATGAATTTTAATTGTTTAATGGAGCTGTTTTGAAAAACTGGGCTGAGAATTCTGTTTCTGATAACTGCATCTCAACAACCTCTTACAACAAAATGGATAGATTGTCCTTAGTTCACACCAAACTTCAAAAAAATTTATTGTATGCTGTAGTACAGTTCAATATTGGTCACAATGGCCATGTCAAAAGTATGTACTTCTTCTTGTTATGGTTTACTCCCAATAAAAAAGAAAGAGGGATCAGGGAAGGAATTGTTCCCACCCAACACTCCTCTTGGGGTACTCCTGGTACAGCTTATGCCATAACCTAGGTCTTGCCCTCCTGGCAGGAGAGTGTGATGAATTGACAGAAGGTGGTTGTCCCATTCTTCGGGACCTGGGGACACACAGTAAGTCTCATCCTCCACAGTTCAGCAGCACAAAGCTCCCAAATCAGCCCCATATTGGCACCCATTGGACAGAATAGATTGCATCCATTCTTCAGGGATGTGTAAGGTGAGCTCCAACAGGAAAAGACGACTTTCTCAGCTCCAACTTTCCAGGAGGTCCAGCCCTAATGATGTTGTTGCTATAATTGTCTTACCCCATTTGATGATTTCAAGAAGACTGAGCAATGATCACTTACAGTATCAACAAGCAAATGTGTTTATGAAAATCAAATCGATATGTGACTTAGAGACATCCAATTTCACATATTTTGTTTGCAAATTGTTCCCTGAAGATTTTGTTTACTTTTTTATAAAATCCCTCAGCTTTATAGAAAATCAATTCTCTGTCATCTAAATGTTGTCTTACAGCTCAGCATGCCCTCAATTTATTTTTGTAGTGCTCCCTATTAATAGGGATGTATATTAGAAATAGCTGTAAAAATATATGCTGTGCTTTTTTTCTGGAGAGAATCTTAGAGAAGTTTGATGAAATTATATTTAAAGTAAAAGTGCTCTAAATTTTAAATTTGTATAATTTATGTGTCCAGGGTGACAGATTAATCATAGGTGCCTGTATAACATAAAACTCCAATTAAAATAAACAAAAATTAACTTGTCAGATTTGTCATGTATACAAGAAATTAGTCTGAGTAATAGAAGACTTTAAGCCAACTTTTTCTTACTCTTTTTTTGTTGTTATAAATGCTTCCTGCCTTGAGTCAATGGAATTAGTGGACTACAGTTTACCACAGGTAGTTATATATTTCAGAAGAGACTGATGTGAATAAGAAATAGATGACTGCTAGCCTTATATGAAGAATCCATAAGACTGATCTGCAAAAGAGGAGGACAGTTTTGTGGACTTAAAGCTAATGAGTTGTGCTACTATAAACACTAATGAAAGAGCAGAGTGACGTTGCAAGGCTGGAAAGGCCATGTTAAAAAATAGTAGTGGAACATGTAATTGAATAATTTTCGGTTTGGTGGAAGTCATTACTATTGGAAATCAATTATTAAAATGAACATTTACTTTTGAGCATTGGAGTTTATCTGACAAGCTATAATCTTCAACTGATATTGGTTTCCTTCTCCATATTCTGTTACTAAAATCAGAGGGATGCCTCTTCGTCTCTTTTCCTGCACCCTCCAATTATAATTTCTGATCAGTTTTAGCATCTCCAACTCCCCAGAATAGGAGAAGAGAGGTGTTAGGAGAGAGAGGAAAGAGATGATGGCCAGTCTGGAATTGACTAGAAATATTTGGGGGGAAAGCAATAGAGGGAAGAGGGTGAAATAAATAGGCAAGAAAGTATGGTCACTGAATGTGGAGGAGAGAGGTAGTCTTGGAAAAATCATGACTGTCAAATTTTACCAATTAAAACTGAATCTAACTAAACCAAGTTATAAAAGATACCTCTCTTATAAAAATCGTTACATTGTATAATATTATTTTAATAAATAAGATAATGTTAGGAATTTAAAATATTTACCTCCAGTAAATCCTGAATATAAGAGAATACTGTATACGAAAGGAGGAGTAGAACCTGAATGTTGTCCTCATTTTTAACAATTTAACAGTAAAATTAGTACCTAAAGCAAGCTCATGCAGGGACAAACTGACTCTCCCCTCAATCATTTATCCACAAGCAAACACAAAAAAGAAAAACACAAGTATTAGTCAAAACATAATGATAATGCTGTATTAAAACCCCACCTCCAAGCGTCTACCTATGAAACAGAAGTATTTTGCAAATGGAAATTTTTCACATCACAAAATGCAAATTATGAAATTTGAATGAAGACAGAAATGGAACAAAGCAAGAACAGCTATGTTGCTAATAGCAATAAGGAAAGCTGTCTTATGCTTTGGCAGACCTTAGCCATCTTGATAATACACCAGAAGTATCTATGTCAAATCCTAGCAATGGTCCAAAAGTATTTTCAATCTAGACAAATTATATTTATTTAAAGACTGTACTTACGACTCCATAGGAAAAGTACAAAAATAAGTATATTGCCAACCTGTGAAAAATGGCTGACTAATGATCAAATCTTAAAATGTGAACCAATGTTGCGATAGATTAATCATGGCCATGAAGTATGAAGGAGCTCAAATGGGAATGCTCTGACAGCTCATAATAAATCAACCAAGAGCTATACACAGAGCAGGTAAATAACCTCAGAACCAAATGTAGAGCATAAGAGTCAGGCAGAGAAGTAGGCCATCAAATAATATATATATATATATATATGGAAATTGTAAGAAAGATGTCTTAATTTATTTGTTACAAAAGCAAATGCAGAAATAAAAAGGTACGAGATGAATAAAATGAAAAAGAAAATGTGAGCACTATTGCTGGTTTAAGAAAGGCAAAAATATTTCCAAGTGTTTCATCTGGAAAAGGATACTGACAACTATTATGAACGGGGAGGTAGTTACATCCCTGCAGCACGGGCTCAGCACTCAGGCAAGGATGGCCAACAACAGCGTTTGGCTGCTGGAAGAAGGAACATGCAGTCAGCAAGGCAGGACTTGAATGGATCAGAGGAACAGCTGACGACAACCCAGAGCCCAGATGGGAGACAGCAGGGTCAGACTGGGATCACAGATCCTTCAAACAGCTAGAAAGTGTACGGTCAGTATATCTAGAACTGGATAAATATGAATTTTTTATTATTTGTGGAAATATTGGCGCACAGGCCCTGGAAAGGCAAAATCATTACAAAACCTAAGTGAAGATGATAAATCAATTTAGAAACAGTATAACAAATCTCAAAACCTCAAAATATCTTCCATAGATCACAGATACTTGCAAACTCTGAGGCATTGATTGACCAAAGAATGAGACAACCATGGTTTCTTCAACATGATGCATTTATCCCATATGTCAGAGATCTAGTGACCTATTCTAAAATACTTATGATGTGAATGAAAAGGTAAAGATAAAAATGATGGCACTGGGGCAAGAGGTTAGGCACTTTTCTATGAAAGGGACAGCCTCCAGTTTTTGCCTCAGTGAGACTAACATGGATAGAATAAACGTAGACCCAAATTGAAAGAAATGTCTTGCAGTGATGTTCGTGCATGAAAAGTTCAACCAGCTCTTTCAGGAGTAGGAAGCCATTCAAATAGAATATAAGTATAAATCACTGGAGGGCATTTCTTAAAAGCCACTGCAAGTTGCTCCCAAGTGCTTTCAGCCCACGCTTTGAGAGCGCGGCACTATTATTTTAGATGTATGCTGCAAGAAAGGGACTGCAATTACTGACAACTTATCCAGGGAAGAATTGTGGCATGAAAGGAAAGACAGGTGAATAAGAATATTAAATTCTAACCCTTGCAGAAATATAAAAGACGTGAGAACACTGAGACCATTGGACAATAAATTTTCGTGTCCCTTTTCGGAAAAGGTCTGGAGAGAATCATATGAAACACGTAAGGCAAACATTTACAACTATTCATAACATTTTTCCCTCAGGCTGTTTGGTTGACAGAAAGAAGCCCCAAATCCTTCTGATGTGTACCAGAAAGCCTGACATGAGATGAGTATCCAAGAACACATCAAACTGTACATTGTGGTCAAACTGTAACGTCCAGAGTATTGAAAAAAGAAATTCTCCATTCCAGAATACGGACCTGTACCTGGAAAGCTTGGGCACCCTGTGTATCAGCAAACCGCCCTGAAGATCTCTGAGATCTGGTGAGCAGATGTGATACACATAGGAGAAGACCAGGCAAGCCACAAAAGGGAAAACAAAAATGTACAGCTCTCCTCACAGTCCTTGGAGTGAAGGAAAAATAGATCTTGTGATCACAAGCCACTCATTATAGTAGACTGATTTCTTGACTGCCTCAGTGACAGAGGAAGCAATGAGGTTTTTTAAGTACATTTGTTATCACAAAGTATTATTTCAGACAATGGCAACAAATGAAAATAGAAACCATTCAGGGTCAGAGGAAATGTTCATCTAAATCCTACTCCTGTAGGGTCAAGAGGAAATACTTAGGGATACGTAAAAGAGTAGGTCAGGTACAGAGGTAGTTCCCCAAAATATCCCTTCACTTTAATATGGCCTGGGACTGCCTAAACCAGAATTGTTGTTTTTGTTTATTAGCCTCCAAAGAATTTTTCTTTCCATGCATTTTTCTTTATAGCTGAAAGATTCAATCATTACCTTTCATTATGCAGCATGCCTGTGTGAATTTGAAGTGTACTATCTTTTCATTTCTCCATCTTCTTTTCTTTTAAAAGCTCTTCAGTACTTCCTCTGGTAACTGCTGTTGGTCTCATGTGAACTTTCTCATGTGCACTCAAATATTTCTTGAAATACAGGGACCCATACTGGCACCATATTTCATATGAAGCTTTACTATTGTGGCATAGACCAGAAGATTAACCCAATACGTTTTACAGGTGAAATATGCATTTCCCAGAAACTTCAAATACCACAGAGGCAGAACAGCTGGAGTTTTGTTGGCTATGACATTGTATCCATGAGAATGAAAGCATATTTCTTTCTCTTGTGCCAAAGTATTGTGGGGATGCTATCCAAAGCAAGACTGATTTCACTGGAGGTTATCCTTTTGCTGTCTTTTATCTACTTATGGTGAAGAAAATAGTTCCTGCATAGTGCAAAGTACCAACAATATTGTAAGTCCTTCCCTACTTATCTGTGTGACTGTTATAAGCTGTCTGTTACACAAGGCGTGAACACTGAAAAGTCAGTGCTTAGATGTCAACATAATAGACAGCTAAGAAATATCTTGTATGAAGAGAGAGATTTTGTACATCAGTGAAGAACAATGAGCTAATGAGTCATGGATGTCCTGCATGAAATGCTTATCCCATTCTAACCCCAAATTATCTCGCTAGGTCTGACTGAGGGAAGGGGGAAGACGTTTGCATATTCATCCTAGAAGAATTTTCCATCTTGTGATGCATAAGTGGGTTTGCTGGGAAAAGAGAAGAAAAAAAAAAGTCATCTAATTTGTAGCTGTAGCATTCAGGGATGCAATTCCTTTTCTCAGTGCACTGCTTATTTCTCCTGCAGCAAAAAGCATGCACAGCCCTGTATGATGCTGTGTGCTCCTCAGGAAGGACCAAGGCACTTCATTGATCCTATTGTTAAGGGATCTTCACAGTTTTGGAAGCCCTTTAAATTTAACAACTAAAAATCGCATCCCTGTCACTTCCTCTTTGTCCTGCTCTGGAGGCAAAAAGAAATTCAGGTTAGCTCTGGGAAAACTCTCCCAGCAGAGCAGCGCTGAAGTGCACGGCTTTCTGCTCCTTCTACAGCCTGTGGACTTGTCCTGCTTTACTCTAGGAGCTGGTGCAAAATCTGGGAGATAAAAATATGGGGCAAAGGCCCCCACTCTTACCCTGATTCTTCAAGGAGACAGAGAATCTGGGTGTCACTGGCAATTTTTATCATGCCCTGCTATGTCTCTGGTTTCGTCTACACTTTCCTACAAATTTCACTCGAGGCGTTAAGACTGCCATTCGAGAGCACCTCTGCTTAACCATCCTAATCACCCCAATATCACCCTGCAAGGTCTTTCAGCCTGCAGCCTTGCAGACTCACTGGTACCTCTGTGCTGGCTCCCCTCAACACTCAGCAGTCAGCTGGAAAGCAACAGTTGACCAGAAGATAACAGCAGCAAGCGGCGGAGCAGCTGGTGGCATCTTCCAGCCCTTAATCAGGTCACTTCCAAGACCTAAATCATGATCCAACCATGGGTAATGGGGGTTTGCAGCCAAAACTGTTCCCCAGGTCCTGCAGACATCGCTGCTGGATGGTGAACTGACTTGGGGGATGATAGAAATGATGAGAAGATTTCCACAGTGCAGGGGGAAAATGGTTTGACTTTTGAAGCTCCTCCTCAAAAGAACCTGAAGCACTTCCAGTGTTTAATGTCTTAACAACCCCATATTAGCTTCTTAAGAGTTAAGTACTGCAGAAATATGAATACTTTTCTCATCAGTTTTGCTGTGTTTGCAGTTCTTATAAAGGTATGAGTATCTCTTAGCAATTAAAGTGAATTCTACATTTCCACGGCATTTTTTTTTAATGCTACTTATTTTTTTAGATGGGAATATCTTTAGTTGTGCATCTTCCCTGAAAATGCAGGTTTTGATAACATATTAATAAGCATAGAAATGTCCAATTAACACAAGAAAACTCCCTAATAAATTGGAATTAAGCTCTTCCCAGGTTTCTGAATCTGTGAATGTGCTTTTCACCTGTAGCTCTTATCACACTTGACAAGTATATTTGTGTGGACAAGCTGGAGATCACAGAATAGAAACCCATGTTTATGGTACTGAGTCTGCAGACGGAGAAAAGTACTGGACTCCTGAATTAAGTGTTGTTCACATTTCAAAAAATAGTTCTATTTTAACACAAATGTATTTTTGAGTTTCAGAACCTTCTAACATTTATATTTCTTACAGCAAAAACATTAATGTTAATACAGAGGGGGTTGGTTTTTTTCCCAATTGCCCATGAAGTCTTACACCTGGTCTTTCTAGCTGTGTTATTAAATATTTCTTTTTTCAGGTTGGCTTCCCAGGACCTGGCAGAAAATGAGGCACACAACTTTAAACAAGCAAGAATTATTTACAGACAAATTCTGCGTTGCTGTCAAAGGTGAAGAGAAACTCTACGACTCTGATGATGTGGAATACTTGTGAATGGCTGCATGCAGTTAAGCAACAGAAGTACAAGGGGGACTTACTTTTTTGTTTGTTCAAGATATTCACTGTGTCTGTTTTATTCACCAGCAGTTTAAGAATACAGAGTAATTGTCACTTGTTTTCCTTGGTGAACTCAGGTGATGAAATAAAAGCAACTAAAGTGATTGCTTACACACGACTTGGTCTGTATCGCCTTTCAACTATCATGCTGATGCATTTATAGAAAAAGGCGGCAGAGGGAAGGGATCTATTTTTTCCACTGTTGCTGCTCTCTCTAAGCCTTTAAGGAAGACGTCTCTAAGGAAGACGTCTGGGTCTGTTTCCGTTTTAAATTTCCTGGGACATTGTGGAAGTCTGACAAGCAGCTCCTCTCTCTGCAGGGAGGGGACAGAAATGCTCCTGCACAAGGCAGGTATCCATTGCACCCTTCCAGCTTTCTAAGTGGTTCTCAGGGATGAGCTGGACCCTATTAAAACACCTCCACCCACTGGGGAAAGGATGGCTTAACTGGTGACTAAGGAAAACTGGGGTCCTGAAATTAAAGCAATCGTTCTTGCCTGGGGATGTGCTGATTCAAAGCAATGGTTTCCTTTCGTCGCATCCACACAGCATCTCATGTTCCCCGACACGGCTCCAATCGCTCTGCTGCTCACTCACCTTGAATTTCGTGTCCCTTTTTCCTCTCCCTTAGCCCTGGCATGTTTTTCGCACCTTCACAGATAAAGGCATCTACGCCTTCTTCTAGGGATTTAATCTCTCATATCATCCAGAAGGTTCCCCATCCTCTTCATAGCTAAACTGATCTCTGAAATACTCACACCTGGATCACAGACTGGTGTCTGAGGAGTTCCCCATTATTTCTTCAATCTTCTTCTAAGTCTGTCTATACATTGGCTGTTGTGGTGGAAATTTCTCAGGGCAAACATCTGCTTTTCCTGAATGTCTGGGAAATGTTTGTCACTTCATAATCTCACAACCAAACAACAGACAACTACATCTGTGTATCTCTGTGTAATTAGCCATATATTGAAGCTTCTCTTGAGACATCTGGGCTCCCGAAAGCACTGCAGAGCAAGATCCTTGCTTTTGAAACAGGGATAGAACTGGGAGAGGGGTGGCAAACTTACATGCGGCAAACTCACATGCCAAGGAATGGGGAGAAGACTCTGTAAAGTATACTCATGAGGCTGGGGTTTTGTACTGAATGCCACCTGTGTTGCACAGAGAAATTTTAGACTAAGGAAGGAAATACACAGGGATGAGGTAATAACCCAAAGCAGAAAATTTAATAGCCACATTATCTATAAAAATCCTCCAATAAAACCATCACTAAGGCTTCATTCACTTCCTCTGGGACCTTTCTAGTCACAGCAAGTTTCATCCCTCAGAGGACATCTGAGAGAATCTGACTCTGGCCTTATACACAAGGACACTTGTACCAGAAGCGCCTTCATGACCAATTAGGTTATTTATTCAAACAGTAAAATAAATGGCCCAACCCAGGATATTTAGGTGCTTCAGTGAATTTTCCTGTACAGTCTGAGGAATGAGAGGCACTTCCAGAGAGCAGTTCCCCACGTTAGGCTCTGAGGAGCCGAGGGATGCTTTGCTTCTGGTGGGGATGCCTCAGCTAAACTGGACTAATTTGGGTGTATGTGCCCAATCAAAATAAATTACCATAATTAAAAACATAAATATCATTGAAGACCTCTCTTCACATTTACACATACATACTGTAAGTATCCAGCATATTTACATCAATGCAATTTTTGCGATACAGAGCACTGTACACATATTCTAATTCCAATAAATTAGTGGCGCTCTCAGATCAAATTCTTTCCCAAGAAACATAAACTGAAAATGGTGCCCATTCTCCTGAATACAAACCTTAGCTTGTATTATCAGAACTTTTCTAAGCTTTTACAAAGACTTTGATGAACTTCTAAT
Source organism: Harpia harpyja (assembly GCF_026419915.1). Lineage (NCBI taxonomy): Eukaryota > Metazoa > Chordata > Aves > Accipitriformes > Accipitridae > Harpia > Harpia harpyja. Next base: position 58,558,414 of record NC_068945.1, read on the forward strand.
GCACTTTTGCAAGATCTTGGCTCAAACAATCTACACGCAACAATTAGTTGATGTAAATTTTCAGGGTACTTCTCTGTTGAGCACACCACCACACCAACGTCTGAAACAGGAACATCTTCCTGAACTAGCACCTTAAGTGATTCCAGGCTGAGCTAAAGACCCAGCCTTCACAGCCACAGTCTGTAAGAGTTAAATATTGTCTGTGGGTTAAACAAAAAGGGGAATACAATAGATGCTGACTCATAGTTTACACTTGCATAGTTCCAAAAGCAGCCAGAAAAACTAAGCTATAATAACATATTTGTTGTAAATTCTTTGCTCAGTTCTTCACTGACATTTGCCTGGGCTATTAATTTCTTTTTTTTCATTGTAACTGGAAAAAAAAGATAAAAAAAATCTCTGCACTTCGTATCTAGTGTAAGTCACTGGTCTATTTAATAGAAAATTATAGAGTAGGGTAGGGTAGAAAAGTTAGATCAGTGACCCTGTAGTAAGTACCATGGTGCTTTGATGCTTCCAACTCTGTCCCTCTTGATATCAATCTTCAACAAACCTCATTTAAAATTATCATGGCAACAGCATTTCTTTGTGGAATGTAGGTATAAAGTACCAGGTTGCTCTCGATCACAAGCACATATTCATTCCATAATCACTGTCACTCATATTTCACAGAGTTGTATTGCTTTTTCTCTGACTGGGTTGGCAAGTGAGTAAAGCTACAGCTGCCTGTCTTGGACATCTTATCAACTAAAGCATGGAGAGTGAAGCTCTTAGTTAACAGGATGAATGAAGCCTTGTCACTCTCTGTATCATTTAGAAAGTACAGACGACTCTCTGTTGTGTCCTTACTCATCAGGTGTAATTGCTTAGCGACTAAAATCAGAAACTAAATCCTACATTTAAGTGCATGTATATATATAACTCTTCTACAGTCAAAAGTTCTCCAGCTTTTGTCTAGTTAATTGCTCTAAGAAATTTCTTGCCTTTGTTAGAAGGTATAGTGAGGCCTTAATAAATAATCTTTTTTTTTTTTTCTTTTTACTTAGAGAGATCTCCAAAGAGCAGCTACACTGTAGCAACATTTTCATCCTATATTAAAGCCACCAGCCAGGCATCTAAAAAAGAAGCCCAATTTTCTTAGCTACTCCTGAAAATATTGAAGTTCAAAGGATTGCACAGACGAATAAGAATTAATTATATGAGGAAGGGAGAAAAGTCTGGATCTCAAATTCAGGCTTAATACAGCTGAACAAAGCCCAAGGAAGATAGAGCAGCTCACAGAAAAACTGCTACCAGGAACATTTACTCCCTTCTCCCCACCTCACCCCCCAAACCCCCCACTGCTGTCAAGGACACTGGATTCTTTATCTAATTCACCCCGCTTGTTTTCTTCCATGGCTATTGCAGCCAGGCAAGCATTTCTGAAGCCAAATATCTGATGAGACTTCATGGGCAAGAATAACATTTGAGCATGTAAAGCTAAAGAATCAGGAAAGAATCTGCACCCCAAGGAAAGTTTGTTATTGTGGCTTGCACACAGCTGGAAAATCCTGTCCCTCTAGTAGCTAAAACAATTTAATTAGCCCTAATTTGAGCTGCTCTGTTATTACACTCATCCTTGATGAAACTGTTTCACAGCATTTTCCCCTCAGTGTTTACTTAAGTGCATTACTGCTAGGAGGAGTATTTTTAAAGCATTTGGGGTCAGCTGCCTGTTCCTCCTTCTCCAGCCTTTGAGGAATGCGGAGTAAGTTGTTCTTATCTGTTAAACTCATATTATTGCCTCTGGGTTACAGCAGTTACTGTGTAAACTAACGGATTCCACTTAGGCAACTCAGGCTCATATTTTATACATGGCCATCAGAGCTAATGAGGGAGCAAAACAAATCTGCCAAAATGTAATTTTCATTACAAAATCTGTCTACCATCAGAAGCTCATCCTTGAGGAAATTGGTGGGTCTAGGGAAGAGCCATCAGGCTTTTCATCTCCAGGTCACCGGTGGTGCTTGTACCATCATCCAACTGCTCCCTGGGAATGTCAGTCCAACAATCCCTGCAACAGGTGGTCAGGCCAAAATCACTGGGAAATTGCTAATGACAGCCTCAGCACACAGATTAAAGAATTAGCCTCTCCCTAAAATACTCAGCCCACCAGGTTAGGGTTCAAATTGATTCGGAAGGAGTTGAGAAGAGACCTGGATAAAATTGTTCTGTGAATCTAGAGGGGATTTTAGTTTCCAAATATTCTTAATTTGACTCCTTTTACTTACCACCTGGCTACTTTCATATGCACAAACTCGGAAATGTTTACTGATGCCCATTTATACTGCACTTTAGCAATATACATAATCAAGCCCCAAGACTGCTTTGAGCTTCCCCATCCTTTTATTCCTATCAAACGTATAATACTGAATAAGAACTAGTTTAATATATTTTGAGAAAACCATAATTTCTCAGAAGCAACCCCTCTAAATCTATATTTGCTTTTGAATGAAGGGACAATAACAGATGAAACCTACTCAAAAATTAGTATTTTGGTAAAAGCTCTTTGAGCCTCTGGGGTTCACAAAATGCATTTGCAAGTTGAGCCACTCCCAGCTCAGCCATATGGAAGCAGGATGACTCTGTAGGTCCTTCCTGTAGTTTTATTAAAGCTTTTGTAAAGTCAGGAGCCTACGCAGAGACTGAATGTGAATTTGGAGTGCAGTCTTTATCAAGCTGTTTGCCTTGGGCATTTGAAAGATGCATATGCCCCATTTTAGAGAACTAAAACTAAGGGTTGAGGTATTGCACTTTGGATTGTTCCTCTTCAAATCTTATTTAAATGATAACCAATACCAAATAACCAGGAATGAAAATAAAGGCAGAGGAAAAGGCCCTGTCTTTGGAGCTGCAGAAGCTGTGATGCACCGTGCTGTGTTGCTTCATCTCTGATCACACCTTTCGCTGAAAGCCTTTACCTGTACCCTGGCAAATCCTCCTCTTTCTGGATCTGTGGCTCAAACTCCTCTTTGCTGCAAAAAGAGCAGAGGAGAGTCCCTTTCCTGACATAGCTGCTTCTTCATTCTCTCCTGTGCTTCCCGGTGGGGCAAGGTGTACATGGCCACATTCATAGTCCAAATTCTCCCTTTTTTAGAGACACTCCACTGCCTTTAATCTTTACCCAGTGATCACCCCCACGACATGCAAGGCATTCATGCTGGTTTTGTGTTGGCTGGGGGGGACAGACAAATGGTAGCCAACCAGGCACACAGGTGGAAAGCCATGGTCAAACGATGCTTCATTCCCCAGGAAATCTCCCGGGAATTTTATGAACAAGCAAGATGAGCTTATTGTAGTTTAGTACTTGAGACTATGTGGCTGAGATGCTTCTGAAAGAGTCTGCGAGTAAATTTAGCATCTCGTATGGAAAAACAGTCAAGAGTCGGTCAAAATACACTGCACCTAGTGGTATTATTAACAAAGGCATAACAAGGCAGTGAATGGCCTACTTTGTTCAGCTTAGTTGTCTCTAAAGTACTTTGGTATTTTGAGAGGAAATGCAATGCATTGGCCCTAAAATAGTACGCGTGCTCTGATTTAGCAGAGCACATAAATCACTTTTGGCAGTATAAGTTTGCACCACAATAACATTATAGAAAATGTGATTTTTGCTTTTAAAAGTAGAGATTAAAGATGAGTTGAGCAATTAATAAAGGTTATAGCCCCCGATGGCCTGAGTATCAGTGTTAAGCACTCAATATGTAGCCACCCATGGTAACATAGTTATGGGGCAGCTGGCATTACCTAAACTTGGGCCTTGGATATCAGCTTAACTACATGCTTAAGTCTTTCATAGCATCCAGCTACTGACATTTTCAATTGTGTCTTTCTAATACAAGAATGGACAGACTTCTTCCTCCTTTATATTTACTGAAAAGGTTGGGGAAATAGGCACAGAGTGAGGTTTTCAATAGACTTTTTGCAAAGATAACAGAAGGGAACATGACATAGATCGTCACTCTTTCTCCTTGTAACCTGGGCAAGGAGGTAGTCAAGAGACAGATAATTCAAACATTACCAACTCACAGACAGAACCTGGAAACTAGAATTAAGGCTGGAAACAGTCCTGAGCCATCAATCTTTAAATGTATCCAGTATCCAAGGGCTCAACTTTCCAGGATGTTTACATTCTTCATCCATCTAAGGTCCATCTTTTTATTAAACTGCTAGTAAAAATTTCTTATTATTGATGAATGTTAGCAGATATTAGTAGACACAACAATACAAAAGCATCGTGTTGATTTGTGACAACTTTCTTTCCAATATTGAGTATATATGTTACAAAACTGAGATGAATGTTGTTTTTTCTGCAGAGCAGAAGAGGAGTAAGAGTTATTAAGACCATTTATTTCAAAAGGTCTGCAATGGAAACTGAAACTGCTCAGTGCCATATTTCAGAAACCTTGATGGACTGTATTCTTCTAAAATTCTGTGTTGAAACATAATTGTCCACAAACTTTATTATTTTACTGCATTTTGTAAGATAGCTAGTTCTGCCGTTCTGCTCAGGCTGGCAGTCTTTCACTGGTTGGGACCTGCAACCTGTTGGTTTGGGAATTGAAATTATTACGATGCTGCTTCCTTGTAGTTAAGGCATATAGTCAATACTGAAGCTTGGAAAAGCACTAGTGATAACCCATGTTTTGACAGCTTGTCAATAATCCTGGTGTTATGATCAAAAGGATTGTAGTAGGACTTATAACCTGTGTCAGGCGAACAGAGAGATTGACCTTATTGAGAGAAGGGTGAAAAAAAAATCAGTTCACTTTTATTGCTAGGAAGTAAGCCGAAGACAACAGATTGCTTGGCAAAAACACACTAAAAAGGGTAAAGTGAACAGATCTTCCGAAGTGTACAATGAACAGGTTATAAATGGGAGAAGTTATTAGTCATTAGATATTGTGTTTTCCCACCTGGTCAATTTCAAAGCAAAGTGAAAATAAAATCTTCAGAGATTTATTTAATATTTCATCTTAACTGTTTTGTCTGTCTTTCACCACCACTATCACATCCCACAAGTCTTTAAGGAATACAGAAGGCAAAGCTTTATTAAAAAATTGTCCATGTTTTGTACTTGTATATTAATATTTAAGCCAATTTCAGCCAGCACTGAAGAGATATCAGCCCAAGTGGACAGGACATCAGCAGTTAGAAATATCTCACAGAAACCAGGGCATTCATGGAAGCACGGTATAGGAATAATTGAAAATCTTTTATATTTACATTATTTTATATTATATTGGCATCCACATCTGTCTCATAAGCCCTCATGTACCTCAGGGTAGAAAATTCTTCTTTGATTTTCACGAAGGATGAACTTGGAGCCTGTTTGGGAGCCAGCGCCGTTCCGTGGTGGGCATCAGAGAGGGGATTGGAGTTTAGGCTACTCGAGGCACCAGCACACCTAACTCAGCCCCTCACAAGTGCTTATTTGTTTTCATTGCCTTCATAGAGCACGGCCTTTCGAATCAAGCTCCTGTAGTCTTTTGAATCACAGCTTAATTAAGATGTCTAAGTAGCCTAAGTCGACAGTACAAATAATACATTATATCCCACCATAATTCCTCGGAATTTTACAGCAATTTAATTACAGTTTACCCCACCCTTGTTAAACTTGGCTAAAAATAATCTTGCTTTCATTAATAAGGGAATGTACATGGAGTTTTTGTGTCTGGCTGAGGGTTTTTTTGTGGTGAATCGTGTGTGATACTTAAGGTCTCATTCTATTTCAGTAAAGTGCTTGAAAGGCATAGGAATTAGTCAAACAGAAATCATATAAAAGGAAATTAAATAACACACAAACAGAACAGATAGCTCATGGCAGCATTATTAAGGAAATGTTTCTCACATGAGAAAAAGGCCATATAAAAGGAAAATGTGAACCCAGGCTGGATCAGGCAAGGCGATTTCAGTGGAGACAAGGAATCCACTTATGACAACATCCAAGATGCTAAGAAAACCTTATTTGGAATATGGTGTAACGTTTGGGTCAGACTGATTTGAGGCAAAAAAATTATTAATATTGGGAAAGGTGCAGCAGAATGCTGCTAGGGAGATCAGAACCTGTCTTGCAAGAGTACGCTTAAAGGCAATTTCTTGTTAATCTTAAGAAAAAAAAAATCTAAGTGCAGCATGATTTTGCTCTGTAAATGTTCTAGGAACAAACAGAAACGGGGAAGAAGGATTTAAGCTATAAAACAAAGCCAACCCTCTTGGAAGATCAGTGCAAATGGGGTCTGATACTCCACATTGTGTCCTCTAGCTGAAAAAAAGTAATCAGCCCAAATATTTCTGACAGCAGTGTTGCCTAACCGTGCTGCATTCAGGAGAAAGCCAGGCAGGCAAATTGCCAGGGCCACTTCAGTGTTCCTGGGCAGGGAATCAAACTGCATGCAGACAGCACACCCAACAGATTCCTCTTTGCATCCATTTTCTTCCAGAAAGCCCACTTTCTGCAAAATGTTGCAAGCTTTCATTTTTGTAAGCAGACTTATTATTTTAAAATATGATACATAAATTTAGTGGTTTATTGCTTCAGAAGACCAACTGCTGGAAGTTTTGTCAGCAATTTACTGTGGAAGAGGTAGAAGAGGAAATCCACCCATCAGTTGCAAACTTCTTTTTTAAGATGACAGGCTAAAATCAGTAATCTCAATTTATACTGAAAACTTACGGGGCTCTGACAGACTCAATTAAAGCTTACTAAAACCAACAACTACTATTATGCATAGCTCCCTGCAATACATAGATCAGCTCTCACTGGCCTTGGAATACCCCACTGTGTGCCAAAACCTGCTGCTTACGTAGAACTAAAATCATATGATCTATCAGATCTTCCTGCATAATTATACTTCAGATGATTGCACTGAAAGAGAAATCATAGAAAGGCAGTTAGCTAAACATTCAAAATAGTATTTTTATATGCAATTACAACTACATGTTGTCATCAGCTACAAAACATATAGTATCCATGTAAAATGTAGGGCTGGACAAGGAGTATAAAAATACTTTGTAAAGTTGTACAAGTAAAAGAAAAAAATTGCCAGACTTCTGGCAGAAGTATGCCCTGTTCAGTATTTGTTATACTAAAGTATCTGCAAGTCTATCAGTAGAAATATTTGTGAATCCTGAAAGTTCCAAGAAGCTGAGCATAAACCATTATTCGCTCAAATATCTGAGCTGCAAATTCTGTTTTGGTCATCTATTGTCATTGCCTGAAAAAGTGTTACTTGTCCAACAGAAATTCTAAGGAAATTGAAGAAAAAATCTCTTCTTATTCTGGTGGCCATTCACAGACCAAGAACTCAAATGAGGCTGATTGATTGCCACAGAAAAATTGGTCTGTTTCCTGCATAAGCCATTTCTTTCAGTTTGTGTCTCCAGAGACAAAGGGCTGCGTTAGTGCAAGGCCGTCACTGCCCCTTCATCTGCACAGGAGTGGGACCTGCAAGTGCCCTTCTTCTTCCCCTCTACCTCTCCTCAACAACCTGGTGCAAAAGGACCAAATCTGCGTACGCTACACTGCACTGCAACAGAGCAATACCTAATTTAACACATGTAGGTACTAGAAATAGCTCATTTAATGAAATGCAACTTCCTTGATTTCTTTGTATGAGCCAGAACACAGATGAATTGGATTATGCGCCCTCCATTAGCCTGACTTATATCTGATATGTCATTTTACGTGACCAAGGTGGCCCATGTAGCAAAGCCTTGATAATCCCAGCCACCCAACAGGCAGATTTAGATGCTGCATAATGCTAGGCTGCCGTTGTCCTGCTGGTGGCATTGTGGACATGCGAGTGGATATCAGGTTAGCAGAGCATAGATTTAGATAGTTGTAAGGAAGAAATTCTTCCCTGTGAGGGTGGTGAGGCACTGGCACAGGTTGCCCAGAGAGGTTGTGGATGCCCCATCCCTGGAAGTGTTCAAGACCAGGTTGGATGGGGCTTTGAGCAACCTGGTCTAGTGGAAGGTGTCCCTGCCCATGGCAGGGGGGTTGGAACTAGATGGTCTTTAAGGTCCCTTCCAATCCAAACCATTCTATGATTCTATGATTCTATTCCACTTGGTCTCTTGAAGAAAGAATAAACATCATTTTCTCTTGAAGGAAACGCCTGCCATCAAACAAAGCATCCTGCTGAATGGCTTTTAAACCTAAGTAGAGCAGCAGAAAGAAAGCCAAAGGGTTTCCTTGCCGGGATCACCACAGGCAAGCTGGTGGGCACTCCCTCTGAGCCCTTACCAGCTCTTGTGTCTACAGCAGTTTTGGGTTACCTGAAATCCTCTCTTTTCTCATGTGCCTCCTGAGACTGGCATGCTGAAGTTTTTCAGGGCAGTGAGCTTACTGGCATGTTTTCTGTCCTTGATATTTATTTGAGTCTCTCTGATTTGCATTCACAGATTGCAAAATCTTTTTGAATTTTGTTTATTTTTAAAGAACTTCATCATGAACTTTGCATGCTATAAATTGACCTCTGAAAGCCACAGAAATATATTCAGAAATAGGATCAGATTTCACAAGCCTAGGAGAAACACTTTGCATATGAATCTTTAAAATGAAAACACCACCAACAAAAGTAAAGTAATTTAAGTATGGCTCTGAATGTTCTGGGACAGGAATGTGTTAGAAACAATGTTCCATAAAGGAAACCATTTGTGCGAAAGCACAATCTTTGATCCTGCTTATGCAGGAGCTTTCTGGAAAATGGAAATGCAGGAAACCTTGCAACTGAACAAATATTTGAGATTGATGGCACATTTCAGATGAAGAGGGAATCAATAATTTAATCAGCCTATCATCCTTGACTGAATTTCCTCTCTGCCTGTAAAAACACTAATGCTGATCCACAATATGCAAGAGGCAGCAGAACAGACTTTGTCAGTAGGAGGACCATGCAATCAAGTCCCAGGAGTGATGCTTGTCTGAATTTTGGTTCTTTAACCTGGAAATACTACACAGGATCAAAACCAGATCAGCCTTACTCCTGAGTCTTCAAGATATGAATTTCCTACATTTGCTGGAGCAAATGCAATTTCATCAGCTGTATGCGGTGCTGAATCTCTCAGTGTCATTACAGCTGCAGAGAGAAAACTCAGATGTGGATCTTTAGGTCTACAGGAAATGTAAAAACAGAAACTATAATAAATGCCTCCCCTATGAATTGCTTGTGAACATGAAAAATTACTTAAAAAATAAGCCTTGTAAAGACTTTGATAACTCTCACTTGCCTAGTCTTTTCACATCTAGCAAAATTACTCACGGAATTCCCCCACTTATTGCCCTATCTCAGGAAAAAAACATCATACCCTACAATTTAAAATTTGATCCCACAAGTATAAAAAAAAATCAAAATTTCATTTAAAAAGTAACAGTTGCAATTTTTAATCTAGCTCTTCCATCTCTCTGTAGTGTCCCATATTCACTGGGCTGCTAATCACTGGGACTCCTACATTTCCTTGCTAAAATTTAAGTATTTTCATATAAACTGGAAGCACTTTATTGGAAGAGCTAAAACAACCCACCTGTGCTGAATAACTTATTATTGCTGCTTAGAGCACTGGCTACAATACAGGGAATTATTCCTTACCTGAAAGAAAGCAGAGAAGGAGTTTGAACTTGACTTCCTTCAGCCTTTGGAAACATGAGGCTCCAGACTGAAAGGAGACACCCCAAATACCTCCTTACCCTGGAGGTAAGTAGCCTTTTTTTTTTTCAAGTTTCCAGGCACTTTTGTCAAATGCTTGAAAATGAAGTCATTTGTTTGAGACTGAATTAAGCTTTATTCATCCACAAATAGGTATATTCATCTTCCAGAATATAATTGAAAAAATTTCAATTGGCCAAAATTGATTTGAATTTTACAGTTTGGCTCAATGCAGTAAACCAAGATAATCTTATTTTACTGCATTCTTACTGGTATCTCACTGCTTCTAGGGAGTAAAAGAGCATTTGCCATGGATGAAGCTTACAACTGATGACAGGGAAGAGACAGCGAGAGGAAGCTGAGGCACCGAAGGACAAAGTGGCTCACGCAGCTGAACTGGAAAGAGGGCTGGAGAAAGAACCCAGTTTTCTGCATTCCTATTCTAGCCTCTTTCACAATAGAAAATCTTAAAAAACTTTGCCTCCTTTACTGGCGGAGTGGGCACCCCTGAAAGCAGTGAGTGGATCAGAATCAAAAAATACCCGAACCATACTTTTAGAGGATAAATGCTGTTTAGGCCCTCTGCTGTTTAGATCTAAAACATACCTATAAAATGTATTTTTTCTTTTTCAGTCCTTGTTATAAACTGTTGGAGAAATATGGATCTCCAACAAAGACTTCCATTATAACTTAAGTCTGTTAAAGTCTCCAAACCTTATACCTGTGACAGCTACAGTTGCTCTCATTCTTGACTGTTAAGTGTTGGAAATAAGAATTTACAATATGTCTCTTTTTTTTATGGGGGAGCAGGCTAGTCCCTTTGTGTGATGTATGGTTAGAGAAACTGGTAAAGTATTATGAATCTGTGGAAGCAGTAATCAAGAATGATTTCTAGTCATTTTATCTTTTTTCCTGTATTAAGTGTTAGAATCACCGAACAACAGAGATTCAAAAGTGTTCATCAGCCATCTCAAACATCACTTATTTACATGAAAACCTGGCTGTTTACACAGATATATTGGGAGAGGAGTGATTAATGCTAGTAAGCTAGGCAGGTAATTTAATTAGCTGGTAAGAATTCTGTCTTGAAATGTCTCATTAATTTGTTGTGAGCAGCTATCTCCAAAGTGTATCTATTAACACTATGAAAGACTATATTCAAATGTGACACAGACACAGAACCCAAGACAGTTACAGCTAGAAAACTGCTTTCAATAACTCAATCAGAGCTGGAAAATCTTGTATTTAGTCCTTGGCAGTCCAGTGTGTTGAGTATCTTTTAGATGTCAACAATTCAGCAGAGAGCAAGAGACGAGCAGCTCCTGAGGGGTCACCACTGAGCAGGGGTGTAGGAAGGAGCCTTGGATGCGCTGCAGGAGACACACAAAGACCTCCTCCTGCCTCTGAAATAATTCCTGAAAATAAATTCATCACAGTGATGCCCTACTGCAGAGGGCAAGTGTGTTGACAGGTAGAGAGAAGAGGACAGGCTTTTCCTCATAGTTTGAGATTTCCAAAAGAGGCCAGTAAAGAGCCAGCAGACCTCTTCCTCAGACCTGGTCTATTCTCTGCACCAAAAGAAAACCATTTCTCTGTGCCTTAGCTTCATAACACAGACAGGTATTGAGATGATAGGGTCACCCAGCTGACAGCTCACTCTTACTCTGTTTTTCCCCTTCTTTCTAAGTTACTGTAATAGGCAGAAACTGTTTCACTGTTTCATCCCTTGGAGGAACAACACTTTGTGTACCAGGGAAAAGTGAGAAAAAAGCTCTATGGGCGGCTTTAAGTGAGCAAAGCTTCTTCTGAAAGGAAAATAAACATATTTTGACCTGACAAAAACAGCTTTAACGGATCAAGGGATTTATAGATTGAGGCTATGTCAAAATTGGTAGGCAAATAGCTGATGCGGTGTAAAGCAGTGCTCCCTCAAGCCTACTACCAGCTTTCCTCTCTGCGGGAAGAACCAGGATGGAGCGGCGTGATGTCTGCCTCGGATGCACCTCGATACGGCCGTGTGCCAGAAGGCACATGTAGGTATCACAGTTAATCTGTCATTTCCAAGAGTAATTCAGACAGCTTCAGAGGGCTGTTACAAGATCCTGCAGCCCCTTGTGAGCGGCTAGCCGGGTCCTGAGGCTGTCCCTGCTCCCTCCCTCTGCAGCGCCAGGGACAGCGTGGCCCGGGCACACGGTTGGGTGGCCACGCTCTCTCCTGCACAGCAGGAACCCATTTCTTGCAAGCCCTGCCATGAGCCGCAGCCAAGCTCAGGGGTCAGCTAAGCTCCATCTGATCCTGTGAAGAGTCTGCTCTGCAGTACCAGGGGACAGCTGCTGGGACAGGACAAAGCAGTTATAACTGCCTGGCATTAAAAATCTGATCTAATGGTGGGTGCCCGTTAATTAAGGAACAAAATCAGCAGAAACAGGGCTGGGTTTGATGGTCTCCTCAGCCTGAGGGGCTTCAATTATGTGATTTTTGTGACTCCTGCAAATGTATCATCATATATGACCTATTTCTGCTGTAGCTGGCTGGTGTTCTCCCACTAGGTTACCGTTCAGACTCAATGTCCAGAATTAACCCAGCCAGGAAAAATTCTATTAACTGCAGAAACCTGCCTATGGCACCAAGCTCCACGTATCCAACAGGCACCAGTAGGACATTGGGTCTGGAAACCGAGACGCCATCCACTTTATATAGTCAGTTAGAAACACTTCTGGATGATTTAGGAAATGCTTCACTCCATCCTGACCTGGACCTTTGACTAGAAAGAGATAGTCCAGTAGCAGACTTCCTAGTCACAGACACTCTAGAGAGCACCCAAATTGTTTGACTTCCATCACCGCTAACATCACACACAGTCAGGGAGACAGCCTGGACTGCCCAGACTCACAGCAGTAGGAGTATCAAACATAAAATTAAAATATTACTCTCTCCTGTGCCGCTGTTACGGCACAAGGTGTTGCAGTAGTAAAAGGTGGTACTCAAAGCAATAGCTGGGAAGTCCAGTTCAGACCAGCCTTGCTCCCAAGTGGGAACACAGCACAGATGACTGATCTCATGGCAAGGAGGAGAGATGAGGTGCCAGCACTTATACTGAGGACTGGGAACAGGGTAGGTGCTTCTTTCTGAGAAGTATAAAACGGAATGCTTGAAGTTACATCAACCACAGACAAACATGCCTCCAGCAATTATACATTTCATGGCAGAACTCCCCTCCGAGTTGCCTCCGGCTGTTACATATACAGCTAAATAGGGTAATTTGGCTGTCTCAGCTTTACAGAGGCACATATAACAGAGTTCAGTGCAAAGGCAGATGTGCCGTATTATATAATAACTATTTTAGCTGACAGGTTAATACAGCCAAAACTGTCAACTCCTCCACCACACACATATGCAGGAAGGGAGGGATCCCGCTGATATTAACCTTTGCTAATAGAGCTACAGTACAAGTAACTTTAATTCACAACACTGAGGCTAGATACACCTTAGTTACTTCTCCATCTGCTTAGGTTTTGAGCAAAGGTCAGTGGTGCTATGAAAAAATCCTTGAGTTAAAGTCATGCTGACAATTTCTCACAATTGTAATATCACGTCTTAGGAAGCCAAGGGCTGCCTCCACTCTGCAGTAATTGCGCATTTGGGTAGAACCGTACAGCAGCTCCAAGGGTCTGTGCTACAGCCCTTCATTACATACATAAGTATTTTTTTCTGTATGACCTAGAGTCATAGTCTAATCTAAGTCTATGGGACCAAAAACACTCAAAAAAAAAATAAAGCAGGGAAAAGATAATACTTAATGAGCCAAGAAAGTGTCTGTGACCTTCTGGAATAATTTATGAAGTCCAACACACAGGTTAAGCTCTCTGGGAGTGTCTAACTACCGGAAAAAATACTGAGGTCCTTAGAACTGGCTGCTCTTTTCACTCCTTTCCCTCACAGTGGCTTCATCAGCTTTGGATGCCCAGCATTGCCCAAGCTTAGCTCTGCTCTAGGGCAGTGAACAGTTCTGCTTATAAAATGGGATGAACTGTACATATTACTATTTGAAGCCAGTTTTCTTTCCCTCTCCCCCCAGCAATGATAGACAGAAAATAGAATTTTGCTGAGTAAAGTTAACAATGTGGAATTCAGGTAAATAGAGACGCACTATATTCTAGATACAAGGAGAAAATGTACTTTCCTTTTAAAAACATATTCGGGGGGGGAATAAAACCAACTAGAAAGCAGGAAGCATGTTAAAATTCAGAGCCACATGAGTAGGTATCTATGACTGGGATATGAAATAGTGGCAGCTGCAGCATGGTCCATATGTCAGGACCTGGGGCACGGCTGGTGCTCCAAGGCTGGTTTGGGGGGGGTGTCCTCCCACCCAGACCATGCAGGCAGAGAGCTGCCACAGAGGGAAACTCTCTCATGTCCCCACTCTCATGTCCCCACTGCTCCACCTCATAGAGCAGTGGTCAACTGGGAAAGGACAGAGTGAGGCCAAGCTGGTGTTGGCAGGGTCAGGCTCTGGGCAGGGGCCCAGAGCAAGGCTGTGACCCTGTGGTAGGTTGTAGTGCCATGTCAGGCTCTCTGTGCTCCAGCACTGGAGTTTTTGGGGCCCTGATGGCTGTTTTGCCATGCCTCTTTTTCATTCCCACAGCACTGACCTAGACCAGTTTTCTTCTATGGGAGAAAAGGGAAAAACAGGGAAGGAATTATGCCTTTTGAGTTTTTCTAAACCTCCTAAAATTACTTAAGTTTAATGACTTGCTGCATGTAAAATTGTATTTATACACACACTTCAGTCCTAACGTGCTTGTGATAGGTGGCATTTAAACTGCAGCAAAAGCAGTCATGTACTTAAACCAGAGAACAATCAAAAAGCAGCACAAAACCACTACAGAAGATTACTTAGAAGAGGGATACAGGTGCATGGGGTGGGGAGGTATCTACACACTCAAGCAGACAGGTACATGCCCATTGATAAATACATCCATAGCCTGCTCAGTTAAGCAAACAATCTGTGGCATGAGTTTTATTCTGGCATGAAATCTCTAGAATCGTCTGTAAACTGGAGACCTGGAACTGAGGCTGAAACAGAGCAGATATTCCAGGGAAGGAGAGATGGGACTTATACCTGGAGTGAGATGACTCATTTGTAGCACTTAAACATGAGGAAGGCTGTGGCCAGCAGGCCTTTCAAACAGAGATCCATATTTCTCAAGACCAGGTTATGACATGCTTCTTCAGTACTCTGCAACTAGTACTGCATGCTTCAGATAACTGCAATAAACGTACCGTTCATTAAGTGATGCCTCCCAATACCCTAACTTTCCTCAATTTTCAACAAAGGTTCTGAATTCTCCTGTGCTGCATTTTACACCTTGGTAAAGTGATGCAACCTGGTAAGACCAAGAAGATCATGGTCTGGTGACACTTTTACAGTCAGCTTTACAGTAAACAATGTGCTGAGAGCCAGCTAGCTTTAATTCCTATTCATATTGCACAATGTGAAAGGGTTCCTCAGCAGACACAGAGCGCTCAGGGACAGCTATCAGCCCTGCCTCTTCACATCATACCTGCAAGCGCATCTGCACACTTTCATAGCTCCCACCAGGTTTCCAGAAATGCACAATTATCATCAGTCCAAAATAGGTCTGCTAACAGTGCATCTCAGTGAAAACAGGCAAGAAGAGTTGGTCTTAGTTATAATGGTTCTGTAGTAGATACAAAAATTAAAAAAACACTGAAAAATAATTTCCAGCTGGGATCTTCAAAGGATCCTAAGGGAGTTAGGTGCTTGTGTCTCATTTCAATCCAACAGTGGGTTGGAGTTACTTTGAAAATCCCAGTCTTAATCATTGAGGTACTTCTGTGAAAACTCTCAGAGTGCAGTGCTGTTGAGTAAAGGATCCATTTTACCACAGCCTTTTTTCAGAATAGAATTATCCTGCTGTATTGGATTTGCATGGCAAGGTTTTGGTAGCAGGTGGGCTACAGGGGCGGCTTCTGTGAGAAGCTGCTAGAAGCTTCCCCATGTCCGAGAGAGCCAATGCCAGCCGGCTCCAAGCCGGACCCACTGCTGGCTCAGGCCGAGCCCTTCAGCGACGGTGGTAGTGCCTCTGGGAGAACAGATTTAAGGAGGGGGAGAAAAAAACCTGAGCAACTGCAGCCGGAGAGAGGAGTGAGAACATGTGAGAGAAACAGCCCCGCAGACCCCCAGGTCAGTGCAGAAGGAGGGGAGGAGATGCTCGAGGCGCCAGAGCAGAGATTCCCCTGCAGCCTGTGGGGAAGACCATGGTGAGGCAGGCTGTCCCCCTGCAGCCCAGGGAGGTCCACGGTGGAGCAGATATCCACCTGCAGCCTGGGGAGGACCCCACGCCGGAGCAGGGGAGGAGTGAGGAGTCCTCCCCCTGAGGAGGAAGGAGCGGCAGAGACAACGTGTGAGGAACCGACCCCAACCCCCATTCCCTGTCCCCCTGCTCTGCTCTGGGGGGGAGGAGGGAGAGAGAACTGGGAGTGGAGTTGTGCCTGGGAAGAAGGGAGGGGTGCAGGGAAGGTGTTTTAAGATTTGGTTTTATTTCTTATTACCCTACTCTGATTTGATTGGTAATAAACTAAATTACTTTTCCCCAAGTCAAGTCTATTTTGTCTGTGATGGTATGAATGATCTCCCTGTCCTTATCTCGACCCATGAGCCTTTTATTACATTTTCTCTCCCCTGCCCAGCTGAGGAGGGGAGTGATAGAGTGCCTTTGGTGGGCACCAGGAGTCCAGCCAGGGTCAACCCACCCCACCTGCAATGACAGTGATTAATAATCATGAGCTAGTAATTAAACTTGTATTTATAGAAAACAAGGATGAAAATGATGACTAGGGAAATGGTGCTATGAACTGACCCTTCTCACTTCAAAGAATGTTAAGGGTGCAGCAGACTTTGCACTCACTCCAAGTTAAATATCTAATTACAGACTTCTGCTCATCCTGAAAGCTGTAATGAGAAGACTGCAGCTTAGAAGTGAGAAAGCTAAGCAACTACCCTTCTTGAGGGTTTCCATAGGAAAGAGTTAAATTTAATTCATAGAAAAGCATGGGAGTGCCATTTCTGCTTTCCCTGTGAGTCTTTCAAGGCTCATTCTTTACTGGGAGACAGAGAATCATTTTGTAAAAGACCCTAACAAGACATAGAGACACTATTTAGTTGGAGCAGCTTCTATCATTTCTGCAAGATGAGGTAGTTCCTCCTCCTACCCTGTCATATCAGAGATATCATTCTAATACTTCTAATCCTTCTAACATGGGACCCCAGCCCCCATAGTCAGCCTGAGGAAGTAGGTTTGCACATATTTCTGCATGGGACAATGCAGCTTCTGGTCGTAATTGCCAGGGTGGTTCATGCTTTTTGTGGAAAGACGCACTGGCTCACCCAACCAGGGAAGGGAGTCACTGTGGTGTGGTAAGGAATGGAGCAGGCTAGAGGAGAGAAAGGAGAGGAGACATACACAGCTACTAAATTCTCTCAATTCTCCCATCATTTCAGAGGATAACAGGCAGGAATAATGCCAAAGTCTTCCTTAGCAGTGCAGCAAGCACATACTGCACATGACTCGCTGATCCACAGACACCCACACCTGGGATAAGGGAAAGCATCTCCTCGGCAGAATGGGGCAGGTGCCCCGTTGGCCACTGTGCTGGTCAGTGCCCTGGGCAGGGGGTCCGAAGAGCACACACGGCTCGGCTGCACATGAGGGGAGAATCAGAGCCAATACCGATAGATTCGTTCACTGACAGGGCAACTTCTGCAAGAAGGAATTCAAACTCTGCCATCAGGGAAATGCCATTTTGGGGGAAGCACACCACCACTGTGTGCACTTCTAGTATCCACTGCCAATTAGACGTGATGGCCGAGGCACAGCCCACCTCACAAGCCGCTGTGTGTGGCTCTGTGCCAAGCACAGTGGCTGACACGATGTTCCTGTCCTTCCACAGGACAGCATACAGTTAGGAATCAGATGTATGTCTCCTGCCTTTCCCTGGAGTCAGGCGTGAGAAAGGCTGGGTTTATCTGACCTCCCCAAGGCCTTTTAGATCCACTTGTACTTCTCCTCTTCCACCACGTGCCATCACCAGCAGGAAGATCAGCTATGGGGGTGACTGGAGGGCTGTGCCAGCTCAGAGGGCAGGCACATCGCTGCCAAGTCCTTCTGGCACCGAGCTACAGCTTTTCAGCATAATGATGGTGCTGGCCAGAAACCGTCCTCTCCAGCTCCTCCCCTCCCATTGCAGGCATGGTCCCAGAGAGGGCACAATTGCCCATCAGCCTTCAAAGGTATCGCAAGGAAGGAGCAAGTGACTCATAGCACATGTTAGATGGCATCGTAACACAGATATGTGATAGGTGTCTACATGTGGCTGAGATGTCCCTTGCTGACTGGCTGACAACAATCTCTTATTGCTCAGACAGTGCCAGGCAGACACAGCAGAAGAGATTTTTTTGTGTATGATGGTGCAGGATAAGTAGCATGAGGATCTTCCCTAGCAGTAGACCCTCTGGAGCAGTGTCAGAGAAGAGAAGGAAGCAGAGTCATGTCTGGCTCTGAAGCAGCAGCAGTTATTCTATAAGTAGCTCACAGAAATAGATTTATGCAGACACAGAGGGACTTACCAATGGCCAGACCTGGGCAAACAGCCACTGAGAAACATGAGATATGGGGCGAAGGGAGTGAAGTAGTCCATAGCATGAAACATTACAGTGATCAGAAATCATTACGAGTCGGAGGGAGCTGAGTTTTGTAGCTGCAGATGGCCTCTGCTGAAGTCCAGCCTCTGTCCAGCAACGGTGTCATCCATGGAGCCTACCCCTGCTGCCTGGAGTAAGCCAGGATGCTATGGATGGAGAGGAAAGCTGCAGAGGCTGTCTCGTGGAGGATTCAGCCACTCTGCTGACCACAGTGAAGCAACAGCTGAAGCCAGACTGGAACCACCCATGAGCATCAAGGAGAGGCTGTGAGAACCTGGCAGAGGTCTCTGCAGAGGTGGGAGACTGGCCACTGCAGACAGTCATTGTTTCCTGGTGTACGTCCTTTGCTGAGAACCTCCCTGGGTGGCTTCTGGATATGGACGTAAATACCTTTCACCATGCCAGCACGCCAGGGAAACCACGTCTGTGAAAGCGAGTTTGCACAGGTCATTTTGGGACACCACAAGTAGAGAAGGTGCTCTCTTTTCTCAGCAGGAGGATACCTAGCTAGTGACAGTCAGTAGTCCATCCCTGTGCTGGAAGGCTATCGGCTAACCACACGTGCCCTGGCTGCGGGTGAGTGCTGGAGGTCAAGCCCAGGTTGCCCAGGAATTCACAGCTTTGATATTACACTGGCCTTGTCAGGAAGAGCTAGGAAGCTGGATAAGGTCTCTGCGTAGCCCCACCTTACCATCACTTACTCTTTCAGAAGGAGAATGGAGACAGCACGCGCAGGCATAAACACGGTGGCATCCCTTAAATTCCCCTTTCTGGCCTTATGTCTTTGCACGTCTGGGGATCAAAATGCAAGTGCACAGTGCAGGTGTTACACAGATTCATTTTGTGTGTGTTGAGATAAATTGCTGCCAAACGTCAGGATGTCTAAAGCGGTAGTAGGTATCTATTTGAAGTCGTGAATCGTGCTGGGATTGCTGGGCAGCCTACTCCATCTAGAGAGTAAGTAAACCACAGATCTGATAAGCTTTGTATTACCTTTGTAAAACTTCAACCAGGCCCTGGGCGTGTTTTCTTATGTTAGTGTATTTAAGATTAATAAACCTAGATATGGTGTACAGTTCAGAGCTTTGGGGAGCAAATCCTACGTTTGCCAGAAAAGAGAAATGAAATAACTATTTTGCAAAATAAATATGTTATAAAAGAAATAAAAATAAACTATAAATTCAGAATTTGTCTCTCACAGGACTAATGTATCTTAACATTTATGCTGGAATGACCCTGAGGCCTCCGACATTTCATTTCCCTTGCCTTTGAGCAACATGATTAATTTAAATAGACAAATAAAGAACCAAATGGTAAATCACAATTCCTTTGAAGTTTAGAGCTAAGTCTGCTGAAGCAGTATTAAGCTGTTCCTGCATTTCAATTAACTCTTTGAGAAACCACTGCTTCATGGAGACCTTCTGTAATTACCGATGTGAATGAATGGAATTCCAGAGGTGATGAAGACCTTTTAGTTAATTGATTTTGAAGCTCCAGCTAGACGGGCCATGCAAAAAAGGAGAACGTAGCCCTGGAAGTGTTGATAAGTAGCTTAATCTTCAAGGCTTTCTCGTTTTATTTTTAAAAAGAAAGCAATGAATAAAAATGTTTGTTCTCAGAGTTCTTTTGAGCAGCAGCTTCTGTAGTTGAAACAAATGTGTTAGTAGCTAAAAATAAAATCAATGACGTCAGCAGCCTCCTCTAGATGTAATCCTAAATCAGAGCTGACCTGAGTCTTTTTATTCGCAGATTCTTAATTTTATGAAGACCGTCTCTTCCTTATTCTCCCATCAGTGTAATGAAACAAAGCCATTTGCAACCTCTTTTCTGTAGTGGATTAGGTTCATTTTTTTTAAATTTGGGAGACAACTTACGGTTGTGAATGATCTTGTTGATGGAGTACCAGAACATATTTTATAGTGTGGCAAAAGCATTTATCTCCTTTTGTGAAATCAAGCGTGGAAGAGAGCAAGGTTCATGTCCTGTCCAGGGCACCCGAGTTTCATTGTTTCTGAATATGCTGGCAGTGTACTGAAGCATTTACTAATATACTATAGCATACATTGTTAATATTTTTATAGCAACTCCTCTCTCTTTCTTATTTCCATACCTTCCTAAAGTACAAGGTGAGAGAATTTCAGCAGAGCTTACAGTACAAATCTTCACAAGTTCCTTGGGATGTAGATAACTTGGACTTTCAAAACTTGGTTACTAAATTCTCAAATCTGGTATATATACACCAAATCTTGTGTATGTGTGAGAGGGAGGAACTTTCACAAATCAGTAATTCTGAGCAACAAGCATCCTTGGGAATGTTATTCGTGCTTAGATAAGGTTAGACTAGACTGGTTGCTCCTGCTGTGCTTTGATGTACTGTTGTAGATGGGGTTGCTGAAATCACCAAATAAATTTATACTGTGTGTTGGCAGAACTGCTTCCTTGGGCTCTAGGCCCAGGACTACTAGTATTCACCAGTAGAGCTCTTACAATTTCGTTGTTCTGAGCCTTACCGTGCTTCTCTGTACAGCTAGTGTAAAATCTTCCCTTCTCAAGATACTGACAGCCATTAACAGGGATGGCTGTGAGGACTTGGTCAGCCAGCCGACACACAGACCTGTAGGGTATCCTGCCTGTGGGACACATACATCTCGATTATTCTCATACTCAAAGCTGTCCCCTGTGGTATTAGACACGTACACTTGGGCAACTGAGCAGAGTCCCTGATGTCAGTCTCAGGGCAAGCTGAATCGCTTTCCAGCTTCCACTGGACAGACCAGATTGCTACTGCCCTGCTCACACGTGCGCAGCTGCAAGTACCCACTCAGTGCTACGTGCCCAAATCCAGAGCTGGATCTCTCTTGCATCTTCAGTTGCTTTTGTGTGCACCACCTCCCTGGCTAGCTTTAGCTTTTTTGCTCTTGCTTACTTTTCTTCTAGCCTCCTCTGGAGTCGCCTTGTGTTTTGGAGAAGAAAACCTTTTATGTTGAAACTGGAATATGAGAACTTACAAATTCTGTTTTGACCAAGCAATTCCTTTATGAAAAAATTTCATCAGACTTTCTCCAATCGTTTTAGTAAAAAGCATAAAATACTGTTACGATCTCTGGCCTTGTGAGCCAGTCAATACTAACTTGCTTCTTAAAGATATCAGCTGAAACTACTAATGATGTGGTGAAAAGATAAAATTTGGGGTATTTTTTGAGAGAAAGCTATGGTTTGATTTATTTTGTAATTCATTATAATGAACTGGTTATCTTAGTCCTCAATGAATTAAAGTGACTAAAATTTTTATCAGAACAGTTTATCAAGATCAGTGATAAATAATGTTATTAGACTTAATATTCCAGCCTCATTTGCTTTTCACACAGAAATTCATAACAGCCAATAAGACATGGCTATTTAATAACATTGTACTAAAGCCATAAACACTATATTTATAAAGTTGACATGTAATAAAAAAAGGACAAAACCCCATCTTGTAACAAAAGAAGATTCCAGCCAGACTCAATAAATGCTTAGTTTGGGCTCTTTATACTAGAAAACTGTGAAAAAAATAATAACCTTAAAAAAAAAAGCATTTGCTGTTTTGATGAAATGTGAAAATGAATAATGATTGTTTATTTCTTCCCCTATGTGACCTTTCTTTCTCCCCACCACCCATCTCCCTCTCTAGGTGGGCAGTGGAGAGGTCAGGAGCAGAGAGAGGAAGATGAGAAAGACAGAAAAACCTGACTCACTTCCAAGAAGATAATGTTTCCAAACCTAAAATCTGTGCATTACTTTGAAGAAATAAGAGAAATGTATATTCTGAGCCTGCAAATGAAAATGATCTCCTCCTTTTTGTGTGTGAGTTTTTATTTCCCTATTCTGATTTGTTCCAGCTTCTAGTTGCTTGGATATCAGTTAATTACTGGCCTATTAAGTACCTCATACCATGGTCAGATTCGTTCTTTTATTGAGTAATCTATTAAATAACTGGAGAAAGTTCAGATTATGCAAATTAATTTTATTATCATAGCACTACCAATTCAGGTCCTTTACCAGGAAGAAGAGAGCATGAGGAAATATGAAGCGTAACTTCCAGTTCCTTACCAATCTTCCTGCCCCATTTCCCTCCTGGCTTCACAGAGCACAGCCTGACGTACCCATCTGTTTCTAACTAAGTGCTTCAAGATCTGACTTTCATAGAAGGCTTTTGCTACAAGGCTAGAAACATCCTAAAGCTCTGATTCAAACCTGACTTGTGCTGCTCTCCCAAGAAAATATCAATTCCAGGAGGGGAAATTTCCTTTGCTTCTTGTAGAGCTGGCTATTGCTTAGAGATACCACAAACACCACTGTCAACACATTAAATGTCTCTGTATTAGCAAGGACTGGTCCACTGACCTTGATAACACCTATGAGCATTTATCTGGCCTCGCAGCCACGACAATTTTTTACCACATGTGAATCCAAGTGCTGCAAAAGGTGGTATTAAAGGCAGGCGGGAGGCGAACGCTCCTCATTCCTGCCCCAAAACAAGCTGCTACCATAGTGCTACGGACCCAGCACGCTTCATTTGAGCAGGGCTCAGGCTAAAGCACACAGAGACATCAGTTCTCGGTAGCTTTCTCACAAGCAGGGCAATGGAGGCTTCTGGGAAAATTTGGTCAAGGAGGTGGATGAAAACATAGCAATCCATAAACTATGTAGTGTTCCTTATGTCTTCCAAACCTCATTAATATATTTTAAATTGTATGGAGTGGTTTGAGTTTATATACAATTTGATTTCTTATGATCGGTGTCAACATAAGCAATCCCCAAAGTGCAGTGGCTAAGATTTGCCCTGGAATTATAAACTTTCAGGTTTCTCTGAAAGTGTCTTTTCAGCAATACCAGGTATATACCTATAGTTATTATTTTTTACTAATTTGTTTAATTGTGTATAACTAGAATGCAGTTTCAGACTCAGTTTATTGGGCTGACTGGAAGCTGCATGGCTTTCCAGTGTGCATGGAGCCTTCCCAGATTTCATTTTACCATTTTCATAGCCAAAGGCCACTTTGCTGCCTATTTAGTTGGGTGGCTGTATAAAATAATCCCATCAATATATTCAGACTGGAATAAGAAGGCACACATTGACCTTCTTTTCCCAGTACCTCTGGGCTGTTGTTATTATGTTAAAGATCTGTTGGTCGATAAGAAAAGGTTATTAAGGTGAGGCTTTCTAAATGGAAACAAGACAGTCCCCATCTCCAGTTTCACAGCAATATAAATATAAACTTCTCTTCTTTCTTCCTTTCTTCCCTCTCTTTTTGAAGTGACTTTAGTACTTTTCTGTTCAGCTTCAGTTAAGTGGCTAGTGTGAATCTCTGCTCAACTAATTTCAGGTATACAGAACCAAAATAGCTTAATACTACCCCATAGATCCTCTGCTGCTATAAGTGATTGTTTCTGCTGATACAAGAAAGTCTGAATTCTCAGAAACGATTGTGAAAGATGTGTTTTCTTACTTATTTTCTTTTTCTTCTTTCTTAATTCTTTTGCCTTTGAAAATAGATGCAGACCTATACTGTTTTCCTATTAAAAAAAAAACAAACCCAAGAAAAAAACCTCTGAAAAAACAAAATCCTTGAAAAATGAAAGCAATTGTCACTGACATAATTTTCACTCATTTTGACCAGCTCTAGTTACAATACAGTATAGTACATAGCATTCTGAGATGAAATAAATGACCTGACTGAAGTTCACATTTATCTGTTCATTTATTTCAATGCTATTTAAGTAGATTATCTGACCTAGATAAACTATATAGGTTCATTGCATAACATAGGTATGATGAAAACACAGGTTTATAAGAATACTTTTCATTAATATATCCAGAGATTAAAAGGGACAGAGCTAAGAAATATAATGTTCCAAAGAGCATAGAAAAAGAGAAAATATGAAAAAAGGAGCTATTCGAGTAGATGGCAACAGGTCACATATTAAAACTTCAAAAGAGCTGGCCACAAGGGAAATTAAGAGAAACATTTCAGAGAGCATATGATTAAGATGTGGATAGAAGCACTGCAGTCAGCAGTGGAAGCTGTGCTCCTGCTTCTCATTTGACTTATATCAACCTCATTCCAACAGCACTAGGTCATCATCAGACAAAAATGAAAATTTGACTGCAGTGGACTCTTCTTATTCTGAAACGATGAGAAATTAAGGGGGTCTGGACACAAAGCATAAATTCCCATTTGTATTGCACAGTGCCTTAGCCAAATTCTCAACGGAACTTTTAGAAACATGGATTTCAACCGCTACTTGTGGTTTCCCTGCGTTTCACTGCTCAAGGGGGAAGCTTTCCATCCATAGTGGTGGCTGAAGGTTCTGCACCCAGGTACCTCCTCCAGCTGATCGCATGGACAACTGAGGGTGGGTGGGGTGTGTGGGGGGAATACAATGTTTATATGGTCAATGGCAAAGAAGAGCTGTAGAAAATCCCTGGAAAGGAATAAATGGCTTCCCCCAGAAGAATCCTTGGAAAACTCAAGGCAACAGAAGGAAAAGGCTACAGTTCTGCCCTTGCAGGATGCCATTTATCCCAGGAAGGACAAGACCAGTGGCAGCACTGGTTCTTTTGCTCAGTCTCTCTTTAACATTGAAAAGCTTTTCATTGTACATTTTGTGATTCTTCTATGTTTAAAAGAATAGCCTTACAGCAGATCCAGTCAATCCAGAGTCATGCCTTGGCTTCAGGCTTATGATTCCCTGAAGAACATCACCTTGGCCCACCAAACCCCCCAAAACCCCCAATGAACACAAAATGAAAAATCCCCAAATATTTATATTTACCCTCATATTAAAATATTTAAATTTATTCACGTTCTTTGAACTCCTGAGTACACCAACAAAGGGAGGCACCTAATAATAAACTTCATGTTTTTTCTCTAAAGTAATAAAGAGGGCAGTTTTATTTGCTGCTTTGAGTTGGCTAGGATTCTGCTGAAGTTTGGGCATCTGTTTATCTTATTTTCTTCTCCTTTATCCTCCTTTCTCCCTCTCTCTCCCTCCCTGCAGCCAAGTCACTGATGCTAGTTTCTAAAGTCCTCCTGCCAGAAGCTTGCCCATCTGTTCAGCAATGTCTCCTTTTAACGATGTTGGCATTAATTTTTTCTGCAGTTGTTTTTTTTTTGATGGTGTTCATCAGAAATGTGCAATCTTTGAATCACAGCCCACTTCACATTAGAGTGATAACTTGTTTGAGCAAAGCTCTGGATGGCAGAGTCTCTTAATTTTGCATTAACAAGCACTTCAGTTTTATTTCAGTGGGAAAGCAGACCTGAGCCACCTCTCAGCTGACTGCATTTTTAACTTCCATATGCATTAAACAGGGAAAGGTTTACTTCAAAATACTTCTAAGAATAGAGAGAGTGAACTGCTGAAGTCAATTAAATCAGGTCATTCAACATGTTGTAATGGACGGACAGTGACCTATTTTTAAGCACAACACTCTTACATCCATTGACTACCACAGTGCTGACCAAAGCAGTACCTTTGTCAAAGGAATATAGCAATAAATACAGCAGGCGAGTATAGACAACCTTGCTCTCCCTTCAACCTGTGATAGGTAGGTACATTGTTTTGCCTTCTACTTTCTTAGGAGGCTCAGGAATTCATAAACTGTGGGACACATTTTCCTCCCACTATACTAATATAAATCGGAGGAACTGTGTTTTAACCAATCGATTTTCTGTGAGTCTGCATAAGTGGAACATTACAAGGTCTACACCTTTTTCATCCTTTCTATTTTGCAGCTTATAATTTTCAACAAAAATTAGCAAATAGCAGCTAATACCACTTTATATATTTAGCATATGTTATTCTATAGCTCTTTCCACAAATCCTGCATCACCCTTCAGGAGAAATTTAAATATATACCAATACATAAGAAGTGAGATCTATAGGTTAGCTGGGTAATACGTATTCTAAACTCAGAAGACATACACTGCTATCTAGTGGCAACAACGGGAAGTCTGAATACACAGCAGCCCATAACCACACATAGTATAAATTATAGGAGCTTTTTTTATTTGTTGCTCTTTTTTTAATAGAGAATAGCAATAGGGCACAATCAATGCCCTGTCAGTGTTTCTGATGTCATCTCACAACAGTCAGTGTTTGTAACTGGAAGTAGGCTCTGCATTTTAATTATTTTTATGATTCTTTTGTGAAAAGTGATTGCAGTATTTTAAAGACTGAAATGGTTTTGTAAAATATGAAAAACCAAAATGCTAATATATATTTAGTAAGTTTAATTAGAAACAAATATTCTTGAAAGAAACTAAACCAAAAGGTCTAAAACAAGACTCTATTGTACATTTTTCAAAAATTGTTAAAATAACACTTGTAAAAACAACTCAGTTCAATTTTGTAAGATTATAATAGGTCAACTAAATATTTTCGCAGATTTTGCAATTGTTTCTGATGGTAAATTTTGAAAGCATTTAGGAGGCTGACTTGTAAAAGGATATTTTAAGTTGTTTTCAGGACCTGAAAGTGGCTCGAGAAATTTTTCATTTCCTAATTCAGCCAGAAGTCTAAGAAGCAATGTTTATTTCCAGCTCTCTAGCAACTGGTATGTTGATTTGTCATTCTCTGCTTTATCAGAGGGGATGCTTGCCAGCTGGAACAGCAAAAAGGACCCTGGGTTTGTATCCCAACCTATTCATCCTGCTGCCTGTAATGAGAAGCCATGTTACTTACTTGATGTCCATGGCTTACTTGATGTCCATGGAGACATCAGTCGAAGGTGTTGTGGAGTTAATCTCCCCAGTGTTTCTTAAAGTAGCTCTCAGGATCTGATAACTGCTGGTGTTTGATGAATAGCTTTGGCAGTTCACAAAATTCATTTTATTATATGGCTTATGAAAGATAAATCCTTCATGTTGTAACCTGTGGACAACAAGCCCTATGCTGAGAGCCAGTTTAAACAAATTTATACAGATCTTCTTACATATGGTCCTGAAATGAATCTGTGTGTGGGGGGAGCTAATTAAGGGAGGGTCACCAGGCGGTAACTCCTATTTCCCTTTATAGTCAATGGAGAGAAATTTATGCTCCCCAGAAGGAAGGTAGAGGCAGAAATTTGTTGACCTGTTTCCAGTAACTGCTCTGAGCTGAGCTGAATCACAGCCAGAAGTGTCCATTTCTCTGCATTGGTTAATAGAGAGACCAGGCAAGCTCAGCTGTAGCTAACTTAGAGATGAGGTTTGCCCAAAGGAAACATGCTGAGGACCTCGGGGCTGAGAAAAGTCACCAGTCATGGTTCAGGTCTCTGGTGCTGAGCAGAGACATCCCCTCACATGTGGGACGTCCATCCAGATAGTGATGTAAGAGAGATGCTGTTTAGGCGACAAGCCTGCTCTGGTGATTCATTCTTCAGAATTTGGACATGAGAAAGTACAAGTCATGCTTGAGCTTGCTGGGTATCATTTATGTAATGTACCATTTGTTTAATGGAACTGCATATTATCCAAGGATTGAGGCAGTTTATCAAGTTTTGTAGCCAGGAAACTCCACAGATGAATTACAGCGGCTTAAAAGCAGCACAAAGATGTGTTTTTAAGCTACTTTTCCTCTTTGTCCTTGCAACAACCATTCACAAAATAAATTATCAAGATTTCAGAGAACAAAATGTAGTAATAACACAGAAAAATAGATGCAAAACAAATGAAATAGATGTAGAAATAATTTCTCAAATCTGAATCCTTGTTTTACAGATCAACAAAGAGAATTAGATTGACTACTGGCTGTGACACACATGACAGGAAAAGAAATGGGGCTTGTCCTTAACCCCTACACAAATGATCATGGATGAATTTTGTGAGCATATAGTACAGAGAAATCAAAGCACCCCTGTCAACACTAGCTTCCTGTAGGGAGGTTTCTCTCACCTACTTCAGAAGTCTATAAATTAGCTGTATATTCTAAATTAGTTCCCCATTATTTTTCTTTAGTCAGTGCAGAGGGATAGGCGTTTTCAAAGTTGACCAGTATTAGTAGATACCTTTTGTTAAGGAATCTTAAAACCACTTTCTGGAAGTGCCCATCTCTCTTCCTTGCCTACAAAGAGCCAACACAGGTAGTTGTTCTTGCATTTCCATGAGCAAACACTGCTGCAGGAAGAGGTACTCCAGCCTTTCTTGAACTACCAGCAATTTGTCTCTGTCCTTCCACTTCCTTTTCCCTCTCCACTCCAGCTTATGGTTTTGGGCCAGATGAGAAACTGCCAGGGTTAGAACTGTCAAAAAAACCCAGGCTAGTTTTAACCTGAACCCCTTCTGTAAACCAGATCACCATGGCCCATCTGTGCCAGCAGCAGAGAGGGGAAAGCACAGAGGTAGGAAGGAATGGCCAATTTCAGGAGAACTGCTCAGACCTTGATGCTCAGCAGATAGTGCAGCAAAGTGGAACCTCGTGCTGACTACAGGGAATTTAACTGAATTTTTCAATGATTCCTTATTGCAAGATTTTTAGCACAGCTATGCTGTTTTATTTATGTCCATGTACGATGCCTGTCTTTCTTTCACAGTGGGGTTCCTGGCTGAGAAACTCCAGTCATGCTTGGCATATGTTAGCCTGATTGCTTGCAGTGCTATTGGGAGGGGTCTGAAGTGCACAGCAGTGCATACAGAACAGAGCCTACAGCAGTGAAAATAAACAACAACAATATTGGATCTGTTGCAGATTGGTTTCAATGCACGCACAGTGGATTTATTCAGTGTCAGCCTACATTCATATCTTTATTTTACAAAAAAGTTTTCAACAGCTAATCATAACCACACCTCTAACCCTCTGAGTAACACGTTTTTCAGACTTTCAGGGGCAAGAATCACACATACCTTAAAGACTTCAAATGTTTATTGATCTTAAACTTAACAATTCTGGGTTTAAGGATTTCATTTGGAGTTTACCGAGTCCTAAATTTAATCTGGAGTGTATTTTCACAGAAAATAGTCCTTTAGACATCCACCTTGTTATCTCAATTGTAATTAAAATGATTTAGGATCAGTATTGTCTAAATATGTAAACAAGCTGATGGGTGGGATTTTGTCTGTTTTACAACATGCCATTACAGCCCTGCATTTCTGAGTCAGCTATGACATTCTGCAATTGATTGCGAGGCAGAACTTCATAAAGATTGTTAATGTTTGCACTGTTGAACAAATATTCTAAGGCACTTGAAAACCCAAAATCTCATCTGCGCATTCCAGTGCAGTGTAGACAGAGTAACTATGTCAATACTGTTGTATCCCACGTGAATAGCAAGGAGACAGTTTTCATTTATCAGGGTAGAAATATGGGTCCACAAAAATCAAAATTATCCAGAGATGCAGTACTGTGTTGAGGGCTATAAGACAGTGCCAGGATGCCAAGAAGCCGGAGGACTCTGCCATTTGCAGGCTTTTTAGTGCCACAGTGGTGTGTAGAGCCCAATTGCCTGGTCAATCTACCCATTTCCTTGGTGGTTCCGCAACCCAGATCTGAGATAACAGCACGTAACAGAAAGAAACAAATGAGAGGGCAAAGCTGGGCTCCAAATACATCACAGCAAGTTTCAATTCAAATACTCAGACTACTCTGAGGAAGCTGCTTTGACGTTCTGGTGCAGCTGCCTTGTATTTTATTTGGAAGTAGTCTCCTTTTGCAAATAATATAGGGAAATGCTCTCTTCTGACATCTGTTTGACAAATTTTGGGACAGATTATTGGTGATAGCTGGTGAGGACTGTGTGCAGCTGAGGACAGAAGGCAAAAAGAAACCTTCTGAAATTTTTTGAGGCTACTTTGGAAGGAACCAGACAACGTGAAACAGAGATACATGCTGTCTACCCCAGGGCTGGACAGATAGCTACAGAGTGCCAGGGAAGAGTGATTCATTGCCCCCTTTCCACCCTTGCTCTGAATGAGGGGTTCCCAGTTTCTGGTTTCCTTTTATTCTGCAATTTCAGAAAGATACCCATATTTATATGCCTTTCCAAAGAAACACAGCTGTCATTAAAGGACAACAGGAGAGAAAAATATTCTGCTTCCAAATATGACTGTTGCTAAACTAAACAGAAGAAAGAGGGTAAGTCCCAAAAGACTGATACTTTATGGCTCAGTCTCAAAGTAAATCTCATAAAATACAAAGGGTGTTAAAAGCTTATTGGATGTTTCCTGTCTTAGTATGGTTCTCTCTTGAGATAATTCTTCCAACAGCACCCATTTTTTGCATGAAATAGAAAAACTTATTCATGCCTATTTCTACACTCACTTTTAAGCACAGTTACCACTTCTTTAAGAGCTTTTCTTCCGTCAAAATAATGCCTCCCTGATACTTCTAATGTCTGAATACCTATGTAACCTATAAAATCAGTATTTCAATGGGGGTGGGTGGGGGCAATTGTGATCAGTTTGGCAAATAAAAAAAGAAAACTGGATTTTATTCATGTATTGTACTAAAGGGAAAGGGTATTTTGAGTGATCAAGGTCCTTCAGAGCGGGGGATCCATGAAACTCTCATATGAGATGAGTGGTTTTCCATGACATGCCTGTGAGTTTAACATAAAGAGTTGTTATATACATATTATACGTATACGTGGCAATATAAATAGTTCATCTTTTATAGTAAGATTTGTACTCTGCAATTAAGGAGAAATTCAGTTGAACTTTCAGACTTCCCTTTTTTCTATCTCCCCAAAACAAATTGATACAACTGAACTTCCCATGCTGCACCTCATTCCTGTAACCAGAGGTTTGGGATTTTTTTTTTTTTTTTTTTTTTTCCCCAACAAGTTCATTTAAAAACAAATACAAACCACACAAAAAAAAGGGATTGTAAAGTGTTTCAGAAATTACCAACTTGCCTGCTCTGGTGTTTTGGTTTTTTTTTTCCCATAACTCAACATATCTCCAAAATGTTCTTATTCTTGTTTTGCTGTGGGATTTCAAAGCTATGAGGATTGAATGAGTAAGGAAAGTAATGCCACATAAGCTGATATTTCTGCATGTATACACAAACACTTAAGGCAAACATTAGTAAATACACATTTCTTCCGAGCTAGAATTTCTATTAAATTGTTTATTAGTTTATCAAAAGGAGGGTGGGCTTATAAGCAAGTAAGCGTGGAGAGTTTTTAAATATGTGTCTAGTGATCCTGGTTTACTTCATCATCTATATGGCCATTATTTAGGTAAGACAGAGCTCAGAGGCATTGTAACAATCCCAGCTGCAGGGGCTCAGCTCACTTCTCTCTGATATGAGCAAGCAGGAGACAGTGTGAGGGCTTAAAGATACGTTCCTGCTACAGGTGCCTGCTTGAAAACTGGTGGATGAGGAGATTTGGGGTTTCTTTTTCCTTCTGGGAAGTAGGATTTACTGTACACTAACACAGAGTGCCAAGATTATAGCTACAGCTTGGGCTTGGTGCTTTCTCATTCAAAAGGAGCTGCTAGATCCCAAACATTTTCTGCTTTGCCTATTTATAGCAATGCTGTGCTGCCTCTAGTAATTGCAGAGTGAATCGGGAACTGCAGATGTGATGTTTGGAAAAGCGTGGTACAGAGGATGAACAGGCCATATAATGTCAAACTTTGTCACAGCTTGAGACTTTCAATGCCCAAATAAATTCTTGGTCTTCTGACTGCTTTTCCTTATGCAGCATAATCCAGTCTTTCTTAGTGTTCTCTGCCGCTCAGCATTTTAAGTTGGCTTTTCATAAAGCTTGCATATTAAGAATTCATAGGCAATTCTACTCATGAAAAATTGTTCCTTTTAAAGCACAGAGGGCAAAGGCAACTTCTTCCAAGTTTGCTGGCTGTTAGAAAGATGGCCATTAAAAGAAAGCAATCCTGCTGTAAAACTGCTTTTTAAACTAAAAGCAATTCTTTAAAACTACTACTCTTACCAGAATTGTGAGTTTGATGACTGAGGCCTAAAATAAGAAAAAAGAAGGATAATCAGAGCTTAAGAAAGACTGAAGTCCAGAGTGGCAACATATAGCAGACATAGAGGGTGATTAATGGAAGAAACTAATAAGCAGGCCTAGAGCATCTTTTTTACCTTCCTATTTTACTACAAGGGAAGACATCCACTTTAATTAGATCACCATGCCATAAAGCTGAGAGAGCTGAGACACGGAAAGTCTAAGCACGAGCTGTGTCCGAGTGAGCAGCCCAACGTTACGCAGGAGTTGGAGGGTGCAGGCTCCAGGGTAGCTCCTGGGAGGCTGGGGATGGAGGGGTGGCGAGGGGTGGGCGACTGAGCCTCAGGACTTGATCCCTGAGTACAGTGGATCTATGAGGGAAGCTATAGTTTACCACCAACTACCTCAGAAGTCCCTCACCTGAAACAAGAGGACATTATTATTGCTGGACTTTGGGGATACGGTAGTTCTTTAAAGTTAAATTTTATTCACGTTGTAAAAACGGAATTGCTACTGGGATCCTGCTAGCAGGGGATGAGGTAAAAGTTGCTCCTGAAGCAAGCACGGTCCTTTCTGCCCTGAAGGGAAAGCAAACTTGTATAGGCTTCTCTAAGTCTTCTCACAATCAGGCAGGTTGTTTCTCTCACTGATCCTTTCTCTCTCTGTCCAAGAATTTCTCATCTCCTCCATCCAGACAGGATTGAGATAGGCCCAGTTGGTTACTGCTCTTCCAGAGATCACGCAGCACCAATTTTGTTTCATTTTAGATAAACAGATGATCTCGGTGTAAGAAAAAGTGACTGGGGCTGAATTTTGTTCCCCCATCACTGCATTTGTTGTGTGTGCTTGCAAAGGGGGCAGGCAAGATGCACACGTCTTTGATTACATTTATAGGTGTCATATACACGGAGTCATAGCTAAACTTTTCTCCTCTTTCTGGGTAGAGAGCACCATTCTATACTTTAACACAATTCAGACTGTTTCCTAATCATGAATATAATTATCAATTAATTGTGAAATCTGTTTGTAGCCTTACATAGGCAGAGATTTACCAGGGAAAAATTAGGGACTTTATTCACCTGTTATCACTGGCTGGATCAGTATGTATTTTTGCATGAAGTGATGAAGTTGTAGATGCAAAACACTCTTTTTTATTCCTCGTACCTTATATCTCTCATATCCCCCATATACTATATGAAATTAATATTTTACAGAAGAATGCGTATTTTGTTCTCTGCTAAGACACCCTTGATGATTTGCTAACTTTTTGCCATATGGCTTTCTAAACTTACAACCTACAGAGATAAATGTTCATTTCATAACTTGGAATTCATATCAAATTTTCTGTATAAATACTGAACAAACAAAAAAAAGCTGCTCTGCATATTTTGGAACAGAACATGAAGGAAAATTGTAATAATAATGCAAAATAAGTATAATGTTTCATTCAAGGCTGTATAATCAACTGGGATTTTATAGCTGAGATTTCATTCCACTTGTGCAGACAATGAATGTTTGTGAAATTTTTGCTAGACTTGACAATGTGGCCATTTTAACAGCAGAGGTAATTAGACAAAAGAGTTAAAATACTGAGAACAAATACTGCTGTAAAAAATCCCACTCACTAGTGTAGTTAATGGGAAGCCAAGACACTACTAAATGGCACTGCAGAGGTGTTGTGAAATCATAGAATTAATTTGTAACAAATTATTCCCACTGGAAACTGTATTTTAAGACAGAAAACATGAAGTGTTAAGTCAGGAGGAGTTCAGGATTTCTTTGAGAACTACTTTGCATTGCATGCAACCTGAGGTTCAAGATCCAATAAAAGATGTGAGCT
Source organism: Harpia harpyja (assembly GCF_026419915.1). Taxonomy (NCBI): domain Eukaryota; kingdom Metazoa; phylum Chordata; class Aves; order Accipitriformes; family Accipitridae; genus Harpia; species Harpia harpyja. The sequence continues at coordinate 58,592,604 of NC_068945.1, forward strand.
ACAATGGAAACTTTTAATTTCCCTTTTGAACAGTCTTAACCACAGCAGACAATTTTTCCTAGATTCTTGAAAGAAGAGATATTTCAGCTACAGAAAGGTCATTTCTTATGAAAAGGACAGTCAGTTTTCTCTACTTTGTGAGACCAAAATCAAGAGACAGCATTCTACAAACAAATCACTGGAAAAGTCTATAGGTATCTAGAGATATACAGACTTTTCCAGTCTGTAGTCTGCAGGGTTAGCTGAAATACTATCCCTATCTATAAGATTCACAAGAAAAAGAAATTTATCAAGAAATACTAGTGATGCAAGATGAATGTAGTGATCTAAGTTCAAAGGATTTCTATGATTGTATCTACTTCTAAGTAATTGATTTTCCAAGGTTCAATGTTTGATCAAATTTGGATAGAGAATAGAAAATGATTTAAAGTCTTGAAATTGTAATAATTGTATATTTAAGAAAATTTTAGACTCAAGTTATATTTCAAATAGAAGCATCTAATTTCAGCAATTAAATAGATTGCATATATTATTAACAGGCAGTCAGGAGTGACTACGTGGCTCCACGTATGAGGGTAAGGGGCATGGGGGCCCAGGTGGTGTTGCCTTGGTCTCGCTGGCGAAGGGAAAATGCATGTAAAGGAGCAGATGGCTCTGCAAACCAATACCTACTTGTGCAACCGATGTAATCAACAGAGATTTGGCTTTTAAAAACACTGGATCCTTTTTGAGGATTGAGGACTGCTAGGGAGAGATGGGATCTACCTGACAATGTAGGGTGAGAGTGTTTGCCAGCAGGCTGGCCAACCTGGTGAGGTGAGCTTTAAACTAGAAATTATGAGGGATGGAAATAACAACCCATGGTTAAGGGAGGTAGCAGTGAACAGGGGTAGAAAGCAAAGGGTGCAGGGTGTTGGGAACAAGAGGCACCTCAGAATCAATACAAAGGGTAATGAGACATCAACTTGAAGAGTATACAAAGACCTGCAACCTGGGGAAGAAGCAGGAGGAACCAGAGCTCTGCATGGAGTCACAAAACCACATTGTTGGAATAACTGAGACATGGTGGGACAGCTTGCATAACTGGAGGGAGCAACAGGATGGATGCAAGCTCTTCAGAAAACACAGGCAGGGAAGACAAGGAGGAGGGGTTGCCCTCTGTGTGAAGGAGCAACTTGGATGTACAGACCTCTCCTATGGGATGAAGGGCTGGCTGGTGGAGAGCCTGTGTGTCGGGAACTCTTGAACTGCAAGGCTGGGTACCAAATGAGAGACTGGTAAGGCAGACGTGGTGGTGGATTGCTGTTACAGACCCCCTGATCAGTGTGAAGAAGTGGACTGGACAGCAATTTCTTTAAACAACTCAAGGATTTTTCTGGTCACAGACCTTGGTTCTCATGGGGGACTTGAACCCCCAACATCTGCTGCATGGGCAACATGGGACACAACCAGTCAGTAAGATTTTTGATGGTTCTCAGGGGTAACTTCTCAATACAGGTATCGGATGGGACACCAGGGATGATACACAGCTGGAGACAGTCACAGGAGGAACTCGTTGGGCATTACCCAGACCTGTCTGGATAATCATTGGCAGCCTTGTTAGTAGTGAACATGAAATCATGCAGTTCAAGATCCTGTGGAGAGTAAGGAAAGACAAGCAGCAGCACGCGGATCCTGGACATCAGGAAAACAGACTTTGGCTTATCTAGGGAACTATCAGGTGGGATCCCATGGGAGGCATTTCTGAAGGGTAAAGGAGCTCAGGAAACTGGCAGGTCTTTAAGGACATCATTCTCCACCCTAATACTCAAGAAAACAAGTAGACACATCAGGAAACTGGCTTGGCTGACGTAGGAACTTGTGATTGAGCTTCAGTGCAAAAAGGCAGCCTACAGAGGTGGAAGAAACATAGCCCAGTAATGCAGGGATGGTGCTGGGAAAGCCAAAGCTCAGCTGGAATTAAGACTTGCAAGGGACATCAAGGGGAACACGGAAGAGGTCCATCTGCTACATTAATAGTACAAGGTTGAACAAGGGAAATGTGGGACCATTGCTGAATGGGAAGGTGATTTAGTGACAGCAGACATGGGTAAGGCTGAAGTACTCAGTGCTTTCTCTGCCTCAGTCTTCACTGACAAGGTCTCCCTGGTGTCTGTGCTCAGTCAAAGTGTCGGGGAGGACCATCAAGCAGTAGCAGAGGTTGCACAAAGTGGTTGTTTCAATGTCCATTCTGGGAGGGTTTCAAGACCTGGCTGGACAAAGCCCTGAGCGTCATGGTCTGACCCCATAGCTGACCCTGCTTGGAGTAGGAGGTTAAACTAGAGACTTCCTGAGGTCTCTTCCCACCTGAATTATCCTATGATCCTAAAATTTGTTGAAAAACAACTTGCACAGATGGATCATTAAAGTCGGCTCAGATATATCTCAGTTCAGTCAGCCAAACCAAATACCATATGTTTACCAAAGAGGTGAAGCTGACTGAAATAAGGGTCATGGTTTCAGTTTTCTATACCATGACAACCTGACTCAAATCCACAGTAAAACTCACTGGTCAATTGGTATATGTTTTAACATATGTACAAAGAAGAAACCATTGTTTAACAGTTTACAGGTGTCATGAAATAATTCATTTGAAGAAACATAGAGTAAACATCCTTATTGGGAACTTCTACAAATCTGCATTAATCTTACCAAAGTTAAAACATCAATGAAATAAATAAGTATTTTTGTATGAGGTCTGCTATGAATAAAGCCGGGTCTAACTTCAACTTTATTTATAAACGCAATTCTTTAATCTTTGGGAGAGAGGAGACATAGGAAAAGTTGAACAATAAATTCTCTTCAGGATTTGTATTTGTCAGCATGAGTTAAATAGTTTTCTGAGGATCTTTTTTGATATTTTACTTCGAAATGTATTCGGGAAGTTGATAAAATTTAGTGTAGCCTGTGTCAATTCACATCCAATTCTGGACTATGTCCTCTTGCCCTCTGAATTTTATCTTAGTCTTTTGGAGAAAGCTTTGCCACTTTAGATGGATTTTTATGGGAGTTGATAATTCGTTTGCTTTCATTTGGAAACCCTAGTCAGTCTGTCTTTAAAGGAATATGCACAATGATGCCATGCTGTGAATTAATAACCAGGCAAACAGAAATGAGGACCGAATGTTTGTGTGTAGTTCCGTCCTCGCTCACCAGACTGTCCTCGCTCACCAGATGGCCCCAACACACCTGAGTTCACCTTTGCTAAGGGTGCCCTTAGCCACTCCCCAACTGACTTAATGCAACATTGCACAGGTTGAGACTGTCACTGCTACGGTCTTTACATAATATTTTCTGACTTCTCATCAGTTCACACAGTGGTGCCAGTGACTGAGAAATCCTAGAAACAGGCCATTTTCTTGGGAAGAAGTGCACATAATTTGTGTCTTGAATCTGAACATCTTAGGTCTTGAATGGTTTTCCTTTCCATATGGTTCTTTTTTTAGCCAGCACCATACTGTACTTGGGAAGGTATAATTTCACCAGCAATACTTAGCTAGCCCTCTCCAGTAAGACAAGAGCCATTATAGTAAGAGGAAAGGTCACTGGAGTTTTGGCATATATTTCAGATGTTTAAATGAAAAAAATGTTTGGCAAACCACTCGGGAAATGTGTTCCTTCTATGCAATCCCACAAGCAGAAAACATCAAAATAAAGCTACATAGACTAAATTAATACACCTTCATTTTTTTCTTGGTTTCATTCTTTGGCTTATGGACAAAACACAGCTGTTTCTGAGATGCTAAACAAAAGACAGCTTTGTTATAACTAAATATATCCCAGATGGGAGTGTCTCCATGCACAAAATCCCACACTTACTGCCTGGTTTTGCAAGGCCTTCTTTCAGAGATGCTGTTCTTTCAGAAGGGTTTATCACTGGGCTGTATAGCAGCTCCCTACCTCCCTCAAAATTAGATGCAATGCATCAATGCACCAAAGCACCTATGGCCTTGTTCCTGCAGCCCAATGAGTCTCAAAAAGCTATGTGTGGTAGGGGACTCTGCTTTGCTATATGACAGCGTGAAGTCCTCTATCTACTCTGCAAATCTTAACAGAGTAAAACTTTGGAAAATGCTGTGTAATTAAAACCTTCAATGGGGCTAAAAGACTAATTATTTTGATCTTTAACAAAATAACACAAATCTTGAACATTCAGAAACTTTCCAAACCAGGCAATACTTAAAATAAATGAGTTGGCTAGTTCTTGCCAACTAACTTTCAGTTAACACTGAACACGTAGCTACTTTTCTGGAAAATTACTATATGTTTTCTAGGAAGAATTGTCTGCCTGAACAACGTACAGTTCACAGCACAGGAAGTCTGAGAATTAAAAACATATGAACCACAAAACTAGAGTCCACCACTAGGTGGCAAAATGGTGTTTTCGATGTAATACCACCAGGATCCAGGTTCACTGACGCTCTTTTCAGAAACCCTGCTTGCCAAAACAGGGATGGTTAGAAATAAATAGTGCATTGTAATGTTGCAGTGTGTTTCCATTTGCTGGAAAAACACCGTCGGTCTGTAGCCTTACTTCACGCTGTTACTGATAGGATTTCTCTTACTGCGTAGCTAGTCTTTGGCAGAAGTCAGTAGCCAATATCTGCTCATTTGCATGCTCTATCTCCAGCTTTATTTCCATCTGACATAACAAGTTTGATGAGACAGCTAATCACTCACAGCCATAGGCTTGCAGACTACACAACTTTCTTACATTTTGTCTCATCTTGCTCAGCATAAAATAGGAACCACTTTAACCTCAGTAGAAGTATGCAAGTATGAAACAGGTGAGATGGAGAGAAGAGTCAGATTATGTTCATAGGTCGAGCCTAGGTAACGTTTTAAAGATGCAGTGAAACAAAATACAAAAAGTTTTGGTACTACCAGATAGATAATGCAGATTTCCTCTACAAACTGGGGTGGGACGCAGTGCTTTGAGCTGCTGAGCAGCCTCACCTCCGCAGGCTCTGAAGCATCCAGCACCCTACAGAAACAGGCCTGTAATGTGCAAACAGTGCAAACGCTGCAGTGCAGGACAGTGATAAAACAACTGTAGTTAATATCTAATCTGAAACTCAAATGAAAAAAGGCATTGTGGGACATCCTTGAATACTGTTAAGGCCACAGGACTTACCGCTGCTTATTACTCTTTCTTCTTGGCTTTTAGTTGCTGTGACAATGGAATAACTTTTTCTCTGCAGCCTGTTGTCCAGCCAACACTAATATGTTCCCACCTAGTCCTTTACAGCGTGCCCACTTCACATCTGTCTGTTTTCTTCTTCTCAGTCTGTATTGGTCTTGAATCACTCCTTTATCTGTTCCACAAACTAAACTTGCCCTTATAAACCTGCCTTAGCTGCAGAGCACCTGGCTTTCTAAAGAAATACCAGGATTTAAGAGACCTATAGACTGCAGAATGACCCGCAAAGGGAAAACTGTACTAAAACTGTCGCAAATCAAAAAGAGGCCAAGCACAGCTTTCTTTGCCTCTGAACCTTTTTTCATTCCCCAAGAAGTTAATATTTAAAGAAAACAGCAAGATTTGAGTTTGCTCCAGTCTGCGGGATGTTCCCTGCCTGTCGGTGAGATGACAGGCATGCGGCAGCTGGTACTATCCAGGCCCAGTCCCAAAGGCAACTTCAGTCTCAGACAGTAAAAACCCTCTGACATCTTGTCTAAATGATTTCCATTCTGCCGTATGCTGTCAAATCAACACAGTGTGCTGAAACGAGAAAATAAAATGAAGAGTATGCTTTAAATATGCTGTGGTCCCAATGGGTATCCCACAAGAAACACCCTCAGCTCCACACTGCAGCCTACCCAGTGACTTCCTATCGGCCCTATGTACACACACCCAGCGTCACATCCCACGTGCAGTTCATGAAGTCATGAAATTAGGTCATTAATGGATGGACAAGTGTAAATGGTGAAAATCAGGAATATGAAATCAAGGCAAACTGGTTGGAAAATGGAAATAAAAAAACCCTGTAAATACTTCTTTTGTACCTACTGATTCAAATTCGTTACTGAAAGATTGTAATTTTACAAATTCTCACCAAGATATCATAATTATATTGTTGGCTGACATCTGTGCCTTTGGTTTATATTGTGAATCTCTTGTAATAAACTTTTTAATTAATATTTGATTCTATAATTACAGTCTTTAGGGGGAAATTCACTTTCTATTTACAATAGAAAATAGTTGCTGTTTTGGACTGGGGACTGTATATTGGACTGAGGCTGTACATTCTGTTACTGACCAGCACGTATAATACACTGTCCCCATTTTAATTTGAGGTAAAGCCTCATTCACAGACCATTTTGTACAAAACATTAATGAATCCAAAGGTAACACTCAACAATTTTTTTCTGGTTTGTTTTTTTTTTTTCCTTATATTTCTGGATTTAATTCCAAAGCTTAAATATACATTTATACAGAAGGGAATCAAGACCCATGTTTGGTCTTCTTGTGAAGAAAAGCCAGAGGACAGGACACAGATGAGTAACATTCAGTTTCTGGTTTGATAAATGCACATCATTTCTGCAGAAATACAAGCAATGTTACAGAGTTCATGGTTCTTATTCAATATACAAGCAAAATTATTTTGAAGAAGACAAAGAGAGTTTACATGATTGTGGCATGGTAGGTAAATTATTTTCAGCATATCTGCCACACTTGCTGGTATATTTCTGCCAGTATGTTTCTGAGAAACAAACTGGAAAACAACCGAAACGTTGATAAAACTTAACTAGCCCCAGGCAGGCTGTGTCCCAGGAATAGAGGAACTGATGTTATTTATGGAGTACTCACATTACAGAAAATCAAGAGAATGAGGGTGCAGTAAAGACTGCACTGACAGATGCAGAGCTAAATCAGTCAATATTATTGTACATAATTAGGCTAAAAAGTCACATTTGTAATCTAGTAGAAAACCCTTTTAATTAGGACATGCTAATGGAGAGTCTGTTCTCCCTTGAGTGGGCATACTGAATAAAAGATTATTTTTTAAAAAAAGTCTGGAATATATAAATGTAAATGAAATAAAATACTGGCCTTCCTAAAAATAATATTCACTACCTTATGACTTAGCCTGATATTTTTCTGTTTCTTCTAATCCCAATCAGACCATGTCTTTACAAAGGCTGGAGACTGAAAATGAAGGTTTCTTTCTTATTTAGCATCTGAGCTAACATCAGCTGTCCTCTTGGCACCAGCAGAACATATGTGCATTACGCTGGAATTACGTTGAAATTACGTTAATAACAGAAAACAGTGGTTGTGAAATACTCTGGGCACTTCACTGTCTGATATAATGCATCGTGGTTATCACTAGGTGATTTTTGTAGAAGTTGTGAGTTTTAGCCATCTGTCAGAGCAGGTCTACAGAACCCAGGTATGATTTAGCTGCCAGTAGTCACAGGAGCCTCGGAGGTGACAAGGTTCCAGCTCTTGCTGCCAAAACCAGAGCTGTCAGGCTGACAGCAACCATAGGCAGTTTTGAGGAAAACCAATTACTACAGGGCTGGTCAGAGAGAATGAGAAAGAATCCTGAAGTCACAGTAAGCAGTGGAGCTGAGACCCAGGAATAACTAGTAGGCTGTACTGCATTTTGTGTGTGCCATAATGCGTCACACTTCGGCACAGTAGTGGACAACTTGGTTGCCCTTCTAACAGCACATCAGCTAGTACAGACTTCCCATGCTGTCTGAAAGTGATTCATAGTCTGAATTATCACAATGAATCATTCTAATAGATATACTCGTGTTTATAACCAAATGCATACAGCCAATGTAACACTGCATGTGAAGACAAAATATTGTTCCTTAGTGTTTTATTAAACAGTTGAATGCTTTCAAGAACTGAAATGTCAGAATATGTGATATTGCACCATTTCACAGTTATTTTGGAGTGAGCATTCCAACAGGAGTTAGTATTTATTCATTTTAAATAAGTCAAATTTGTACTTAGGCGTATCGCAGGCACAGCATTTCTTACAAGACTGACAGAAAACACAAGCTATGGCAGCTGTCAGTTTGTCCTGAACAGCAAGGTCACATGCAGAACCTTTTGCTCATCATGTCAGTTTACTGTAAACCCAACACACCTTTCAGGCCACACCTTGTCCACATAGTTTTTGTGAAGGTGTTTGGGCTGCAGCCTGTTACAATGCCATGTTTGGATTCCTCATCCCTGTGACTGAAGGGGACCATTATCAAAAGAATAAATGTTAACTCAGATACTTGGGATGAAAACTATTGGAAGAATTTGATGTATTCACACACTTCTGTACTAATTAGAATTGCTTTGAGCAAATGACTTTTTTTATAGAGCTTGCCAAACATGATTCATTTGACCAAACTATTTTACGTTTATAGAGGAAGTCAATCACTTCTAAGTATAATGCACGAGAAAGGAAAGTCTAGCAGTCTTGAATTTTCCATTCTACTGTCGGCAGCATTCCGGACTAGGTGCCTCTCGCACTTTTGGTACAAACATACAAATCTGACACAAACTTTAAAACATCCACAGCCTGATACATCATTTATTTTATTTCCACAGTTTGCTTGTGGAGTTGATACTCCCTGAAATCACAGACCTATGCATTCACATGCATTCATACAAAACCCAAAAGCCTGATCCCTGGCCACCCTGTAGCTGCAGCCTGTACATTGCCACAATTCTGGTGCAGACCTAGAGCATTCACACAGCCTCATCTGGGAAGTCTCAGAATTTAATCATGCCTCCTGCACTAAGCCCTGGCAGCTAATACCATTCTTAGAGATGAAAACATGGGATTGAGTCAGCCACATCAGCTGTATTAATAGTTTTCATGCTATTTCAGATGAGCAGTGAGGTTCAACCAGCACTCCATTCATTTCTCCAAGAACTCCTTTTCCTCCCTGTGGGGTCACAAGCTCGAACAATGCAGCCACAACAAAATAAAGACTATGTTCTTAATGTAAAAACTGTATCTATATATGATGCATGTAAGCACTTAGTTCACAGAAGAAACACAACATTTTCTAGACTGTAAAGCTGAAACATTTCTTTGGGCATGCTGTCAAGATCATCTATTTGAACTAGTGTCAGCCACTGTTAGAAGCTACACAATATGCCAGTTGTTTCCATTTGATAGTTTACTGTGTACTATAAATAAGAATGCACAAAGGAAGAAAAGATGCAACTGTGTTTCATCTCGGACAGTTAAATGAAGTGAATTATTTCTGTTTTCAGATTTATCTTTACACTTTTTATATTATGGAATTAGTTTTCTCAAAGCTTTCCATCAAAATACATAGCTTCAAAATCACGGTTGGCATAAATCAGCATTGCTGTACTTAGACCAGTGGAATTCTGTTTATTTGTACAGTTGATAATTTGCTCACAGAGTTATTTGTGCCTAGACATTGGCATCCATAGCTTGATGCCATTAAAATATTTTAGAACATTACCAGTGCATATAAACAAAACTACAAAATACTGTGACATTAGTTAATTTTGAGGGTTTTTTTTCAGTGGAAACAGAAGAATTTCACTACACAGGGTAATGTCTCCACTTCTAGGGTATAGTATGGCATTTTGCAACAAAGCTTCACTATACTGCAAACTCATTTACAATACTTTACTACGATGACATATAGACCTATTCTTTTACTACTTCTATTGTTTTACTTGTTAGCTTCTATGCAGTCCTGTATTTCAGCTTCCCTCACTGAAGTAGTTTTTCAACCAATTTCCCCATCACTCAGGTTAGGTGGGATTCCTGTCTCCAAGCTTTTATCATCTGAAAAGTGGCGTAATCTAGGCTAGTTATAGAGGTTTCTTTTGTAATCAGTGTAGAGGGACTGATAAATCTAAGGGGTGACTCATCTAATCCCCAAATGGCTGAATACAATAGGAGACAAATTGTCCTTCAGAAGTTTCTATCTATCCCATTGCTTATATGGAGGTAACTAGATAAATTGCTTAGATTAGATACCTAATTTCTAGATAGCTAAAATGAGAAGAAAAAAAATCTTAATTAGTGATGGGAGCACAGTTTGGATGTAGCTGATCTATGTTTAACCACTGTGGCAGCACAGATGCCAGCATGCACCGTAAACCCACCCTAGGTGGAGAGAAGGTTAACACATGGCCAGCTGGATGGTGCTGTCTCTGGACTCCTGCGGTACCAAGACCGGGTCAAGTAACTCAGCACTAGCCATGTGCTGCTGCAATGTCTAGTGGGCCGCCTAGGAGTAGAGGTCAGAGAGATGGAAAGTGTAGGCTGAGATAGACATGTGGCAGTCAGAAAATAGTGGTAGTCCTATTGCACATCAGGGTTCACTGAACTGTGCACATCTAGCTTTTATTGTCCTGGGAAAATCTGAGGATTCTTTATATTTCTCTATATACAGAATTCTACAATGCATGTTCACATCTGCTACATGTCAATATGCTGTAAAAGAAACTTTGAGAAATATAGCTCCTCTTGATACTTTTTTGCATTAAAATGAAGACATGTTAGCAGTAAGAGTCCAGGCTTCTCAGTTATGATCCCTCCTATTTCTTTCTTCATAAGCTAGCACACTCACTTGCTCTCTTCCACCAATTATGACAGCAATTAAAGTGAATAGCTCACAAATTTCTCTGGTGAATAGTATCCGTTGGATCTAGTCATGCCAGCATATTATTGCCCTCAGGAGTCACTATATTTTCTTTGCAGTACGTTATTGCATCTGCAATAGGAGGAGCAAAAGTTAATGTATGTCAGCTTCTCAACTGCTACAGTTCACTGCCAGCCACGTTTGATTAGAAGGATACTAGGCGACAGCAGGGAGAAAAATGAGCTGAACACAATCTTCTAACCATAGCTTTGTCAGTTGTATTTGCAAATTATTAAAAGATTTGTGTTATTTTACAGAAGAGTAATGAGGAACTCGAACTTGGAAAACGCAGGCTGTATGCTAATAAAAAGGACAAAGCTAATTTCTTGCAGATAACACCAAAAATTAACAAAGTTGTCATGCTGATCAGTTACAGTTTGGATGAACAACTGGGACAGAAGAGATATGTAGAATTTGAGGCTCTAGCAAAAAAACCTCAACAACCTTTCAGCCTTTCCATCCTCCTCCTCCTCCCCACCTCTACCAAAAAGACCCTCTTCCTTTCCTGGGATGTGAGACATGGCCCGTGGCAGAATCAGAACCAGGTCGTGAATTTGAGGAAAGGCAGCATAAAACTACACAAGTTAATCATTAAAAACCATCTGATTGAAAAGGGAAAAGTCTCTAAAGGAAAAGTATTTATGATCTGGCTCTGCGATGAAAGATGGGAAGCCAGACCGGGTACACAGAAAGACTACTGGAAGGTAATGATTGCACTCAGAGTTTTCCTTTCCCACCATTAAAATATTTCTGTTGCTCAATAGTAAATAATATACTGTGGGCAGGAGCTATATACAGAACAGAGATACTGTAACAAAAACCAGATTATACTTTTGTTATATTTGATTCTAATCGACAGAAGAACAATGACAGGCATTTCTCCAGTATTTCATAACTTGTTGAGAAACAGAGCTAATGAGGTTTTCTGGAATCAATAGTGGCAGTCAACAGCACTGGCCCCTTTTGGGCATGTTTTTCACACTAACCATGGTAACAGTGTTAAGTGTTTCCATTAATGTAACTCTATGTCACCTGCCATATTATGCATTATTTAATGACCTTTCTCAGACATACAATTGCTTTTTAAAATCAGCAGGTGATTTGTAAGATTGTTTGATTGCATCCCTTGGAGTTGGCTCGTCATACCAGCCCAGCTTTTTGCTGTTTTTAAGAGCACAGGAAGAAATCAACTGGCTAAATAGATAGGGCAAGTGTTCACACAATGCCCAGACTGGAAACCTAGAGGGATTTCATAGTAATCTGATGCTCAGAGAGTGCAGTAATATAAGTGACCAGTTCAAAGCCATAGAAACAGCTCTAGAGTTTAGTAAAAGGTCCTATGATTGTCTGTTACCTTCTCATTTTGAACAGTACATAATTTCCTGATGTTTTTCCCTGATTGATTCAATGGCTTTATCAGTTTTTAGTGACAGTATTTGATTTCTACATCCTTTTCAGTTTCAGTATAAAATCAGGAGCTTTTTGTCAGACTTGGTTGTCATCCCTCATTCCTTCTTTTCAGCTGTGACTGTTTATTTGTTGAATTTATTCCGCCTACCCTCCAGCTATTAGCTATATATTGTCTCCATAGCAATCCCTCTCTTCTCCTCAGCACAGAAGCAAAAGAAGAGCCTTGGTAATTGTGATTTTAGATGCAAGGTGTCATTTGAATGCTTTCAGGAGTACAAACAGCAGGGGATATAGCATTTCTGACACTTTCGGATACCATCACTGTGTGCATTATTTTTTCCATATTCATGTTTCATCAACCATTTGCAAATTTTCATTTAACTTGACTTATTTTAACATTGGCTTTGCTCACATTTTATAATCATTAACAATATGAACTTAATAATACTGTGTTCTTCTTGTCAGGTTGCTTTTCTCATGCAATTTTACATTTAGACTACAAGTCTTAAGAGATCTTTGCAAATTATTCTTCCCATAATGTGGGGGGAAAACACTTGGTTAAACTCCCAAGACAACAGGTGAATAGGACTCTCTCCCACAAACCTTTGCCATATCTTTTCTATAATTTTGGCTTTTTTACAACAAAGCAATAATGTTAATATCAAGAAAGATCGCTTTCTCTCCACAGCCAACAACAGTTAGTATACATCTTTTTTCTTGAATCATTCACAACTAATCCCATACTTATGAGAAAGAATACATTTTTGTACGTGTATGTTAAGAATGTCATCCAAGGGACTGAATGTTGTTTCTGCTTCATCCAAGTTTCTGCTTCCATGTTCAGTCTTTGTGTACTAACAAAAAGGGCACCCTACATTTAGAGTTTATTACAAAGAACTAAGCTGAGTAATGTACACATTTACCACTGATTGCAACATTGCTAGATAGCAGCTGAAACATAGTAATGATATCTACGTCACCATTAAGTCTTTTTTATTTTGTATTATTATTTATAGAGTGAATTAAGTGCGGATGGTTCTTTAGAACACAGCGAGCTTTAGGCTATGCCTTGGATAGTTTGCTGTCTAGCAGGAGCCTTAATTAAACATTATGTAGAAACATGACAGTAGGGGCAGACAGGTTTATATATAAATTTTTATATATATATATATATACAGAAAAAGCAAGCTATGCCCCCAAAAAGGTCAGTGAAGTATAACATTTTCCAACTAGGAAGAACCACAGGGGAAATTTAAATGGAGGCTAATGACCCAAAGTGAAGTTTGTCCAGCATTGTAAGACTTACTTTTGAAAAACACAGCAAAGGGTACTGTGTTATTAAACGCTATACTTATTTCTCAAAGTCTACACAGGTTCATTCACCCAAACTAAATGAAAAGGATTAAATATTTGTAGGCTTGCACTTTTGCTTTGCCTTGAGGTAAATAAAGCCCACTATCATCAGATACTCTGTGCAGCAAGAGCATTTTCTGAAGTTCACTGCTATTCTTTAAGTATTCATTATAAATTCAGTGGGATCAAGTTAAGGGTCTAAGTAAGATCTTTATATCCTTTCTGTTGAAAAGTACTACAGTTTGAAGGAAAACTTGCTTTCCTCTCTGTATCTTTCAGTTTATTCTTACACAATTTCTACCAAATTTTATGAGATTTTGGTATATTATAGTTGGCAAGGTCCTTATTAATCAATGAGTATATTAAACAAAACTAAAGAAGGAATGATTAACCTGTCAGGTTCTTGACTATTTGTTGTCAACCAGTGCTTGACTGCTTTATCACGTCTTTATGTGTTTTTGGCAATGAACTGATTCAATACTACTTTCATAATGAACATATTTCCTACTATCAAGGACCTGTTATTCCATAATTCTACACTGGTATGCAGAGATGATGCACTGGTTCAGTTAAGGACCACGTACCAGGGTTCTGCAAAAAGATGTATCTCTACTTACTCATGTTGTTTCCCCAGCAGTCTATCCATACAAGAGCCCACGAGGAGGAAATTAGCTTGGAAGAGCAGAAAGAGGGTTTGGAAACAAGCTACTGTTAACAAGATCAAATTATGGTTTATCTTTGCTGTTATTTAATAGGTTTAATAGTAAGGAAGGCTCTATGGAAGAATTAAAGCTTAAATCTTTACATGTTTTCTGCATTAAGAGATGGAAGTATTTTGGGATAATTCCCTACCTAACCAGGATTTGGAAGAAAAGCTCTGACAAAAAACAGCCTCAAGAGATTAATTAGTATCAAATTCAGGACAATCATGTTGGTAACAGGCTGATTGACAACTTAAGTTATAAAAACATTTCTTATTAAACAACACTTGTTCAATGTTCAGTACTGTTTTAAATCAAATTTAATTTTCACTTTTCTCAGATTCAGCCTTTTGTATACTAGCTCCACAGACTGACAGCATACATTTTGACAAAAAGAAGTAGTTACCAAAACTAGCTAGCCTCAAAGCAGAAAAGACTGCATGACAAGTAATAGAGGCCTTTTTTTATGATTTAGCATAAAAAACCTGCTTCTTGATAAAATTCACCACTGTAATTCAGTTTATACATATTAAAAGCAACCTAAGGGCAGATACGGAAATCTTGTTTTTAACGCAACTTATAATTCACTTCTTCACTACTTTAAAGTATTTTTGTGGATATAAGAAGGTTTAAGGAGGAAAAAAAAAAACAGAGTGAATAATAAAATATTGTCTTTAGTCACACAAAATCAAGATACTAATATTTGCAACACCAGTTTCTATAAACAAACCACTTACTAGCCTCATTTACAAAAAAGTTTCCTCATTGATTTGTTTTTACATGATTGTCCATTAGAGTATTTTGGAATATTTACTGGGGAATATTGGGGCCAGCTATTCTGAAAGAAGGGATACCACAAAAGGATAATTAATTTGAAATGATATTACAATTCCTGTATGTCAGTAATTAACATTCTTGGTCTCATCCTGCAAGTGAATGGGAGAATGCAAAGGAAGACCATAAATTATCCTTAGTATTAACAGATTTCTCTTCAGGCTACAGTGAAAAAATAATAGTAGAGATAGCAAAGAAGCTTGTGCTATAGCTCCCCTGCAGGAGATTTATATATATAAAATCATATATATAAGGCTTTTTAGTGTACTTTATTTTTTTATATATATATATATAGATACATATATCTGTTTGTAAAGCCTTTGGCTTTTACAGTATAAATTAAGTACACTGAAACACCACAATTCCATGTAGTTTAAGACCTTATTACCATTGAGAGAAGACAAAATTCACACTGCTGCAATGTGGTGATTATCGATGCAAGTGTATTTTTTCAGATATATTTTTTATATTTTTCTGTGAAATTACTGTTTAGGCAGAAGAAAGAACAAATAAGCATTAACACAAAGTACTAAGCAACATTTTTTGCAGTGGAAAAAGCAGGAAGGAAAGCAGAGGTGGCAGGATGCTAGCAGTGAGCTAAATTATTTGGATTTGTAAATTCTGGAATTCAGTTTTGTAAGTAAATTTGTCTACAGCTATTTTAGAGGCATAGTAAAATATTCCTAAATAAAAATATATGTATTCCATATAGATCAATACCATATATGATCAGTAATCTGTAGTTTCATAAACCACTTACAATATATTACTGATGTTTTTGCAAACAGGTGTGTCCAAGTTTGAAGACTTCCAGATTTCTTATTTCAGCCTTTTTCAATCTTCCTATTAGTATTTAGCTTTCCGACTACAAATAAATATTTCTAAATCTGAATATTATCAATTAGAAAATTGATCAGCATACTGAAAATGAAAGTTTTTTTGTCTGTCTTTTTTTTGGTTTCAACTTCGTTAAATGTGATTCTCATTTTGCACAATGCCGAGCATTTCTGTGTTGGCCGATCATGACCTATCTGCATTATGTAATTGTCAAAAGCCTGTCTTGGCCTTGAATCATTTTGAAAGCAACTATTGTACAGTGGGTCACTTGCCGTTTTTATGTAATTGTCCAGAGAATGTCCTAGTTCACATTTAAATGACTCTATGATACAAAATTTCTCCCAGCATTCAATCAGGCTTTTGTCTTGCTCTGAATAGATCCTATTAAAGAGCAGAAATGTATGAATAGAGAGATACCCCACTGCCTGCTTCAACCCACTAGAAGCTGTAACATGCTTGTGAATAAACAATATACATGCATATATAAAGGGGAAGTTAAAATCAAAAAGCTTGGTATGAAAAATAACATTTATATTTGGATAGGATAGGCTAGTGTGGCCAAGTCAGTACTGCAACACCTATTCCTGAGAAAACTGCCATGTTTCTATGATACCTTTATGGTTCCTCATCCCTGAAATCTGGCTGGTTTGCTATCTTATTATGGCCTTAAATAGAGCATAGCAAGCTATGAACGTTCATTACTGTTTTGTACTGCGGACACTAGTAGAGGGTGTCTGGGTCACACAGACACTTTCAAACCGTGCTGAGGAGCCAGAAGAGCTGGGGAGCCAATTCTGCGGTTTAGGCAAGGTACTGCAGTACTCCTGACCTTATAGCTCTCCTTGAAGCACAGTAATGCCAAGTGTTTTTCTTGCATGTCCCTGGTAGCTCAGAAATTGCCATGCTCCTGTCTGCTGCACAGTGTGGGCATTCCGTGTAAAATCAACTCACTATCAGTGCTGGTCAGAGTGTCCTTTGTGCCTGTAATCTCCAACGGGGTCAAGTCACATATTCGCATCACATGTTTGCCCACGATGTCATAACTGGAAAGCACTATCTGTTCTCTCCCCAGTTCTCATTGTCATATTTATCAATTACATAAAGCATCCTGTTTAGATATCAGATGAGAGACTGAAGAGTCAGACTACTCAGCACAATAATATAACTACAAAGGTGATTTTTTAATGCCAACACCAGCTTCTCTTTTCTGCCAGTCACCAAGATCTGAAACTTTAGTAAGAATCAAAATTCAGCAGCCAGTAAAAGGCTTGGTAAACCTGGCAGGTAGACCTGTACTGCATACTTATGTGCCCATACTTCTCTTTTCCAACGGCTTTTAGGCGATTTTTAATCAGTAACATAAATCAGGCTTTGAACTATAACTGTAAGGCCAAGCAGCCGTTAGGCTGGCAATGAGCTAAAAAGGAGTTCAAAGGAACACGAAAGTTGCCAGGTATCTCTACCACATTTTGTAATGAATTAAAAGGTTCCTTTTATTCCAATTACAGAATTCTGTATCACAGCTATCTGTGGCAAGTCACAGAGCTTTAGTTTAACTAAGGGACAATCATGCTGTTTTGAGAATCAGCTTCACTTGTGGGATCCTTCGCAAGATCACACTGAGGCAGTTCGTAATGTGTAATTAGAAGAATTTGCTACAGTTCATTCCTAAATTATTTTGTCATAGGTATGCTGACATTAAGGAAGTATAGATTATCTGTCTAGTTTGGTTTTCCATCTATCACTGACCCTTAAATTATGTACTTGTCATTTAAGAAAGAAAGTTTCGACGGTCTCCTCAGTGCATTGCCTGGCATGAGGCAACCGCTCTGAACCCATGCCTTCGTCTTGGTGAAACACAGGTGTCCATACCTTCTGAAGAGACGGTCCAAGCCACTGTGAGACATGGTGCGGCCAACTCCTTCTGTTGCTGCTCACGCTCCTCATCCTTTTTATTAGAGAATTCTCCCTGGGCATTTTTGTGATGATTTATACATTGACCGAAGATTTTCAACTTCCTTTTTTTGGTGCATCCACACTGGCTCTATAAGTAGTATTTCAATATTGGTCTCATTAAAACTTCAAGAAGAGGCAATTTTACCTCTTCATACACTTATTCTTTGTTTAGCCGTATAAACATCTTTTTCCCCCCCAGGGTCCAGCATTACCATCATTCTGGGTCACTCTGTATAACTGCCTTAGCCTCATCATTACTTAATGTTTTGTTGGCGTGTGTCATATGCAAGTTTTATCAGATATGGTATGATAATTAATTCAAAGTTATCAAGCACAGTGTTGAATAGAACAGAAATGAGTCCTGTTTTCTACAGGCCCTTTTACAAATCTCATCCATCGATGAAAATCTGGACATAATATTTACATAAATGTCACAAACGACAAAAATACATATCTATATAACGATACAAAATTTTATATATATTTTAAAAATCTGCCAGCTCACTCCTCTCAAATCTCTCTAAGGTCTAAATCATGGATAAAGCATATTGCTGCATTTTCAATCTGAATGTCATGGAATACTTAAAGACCTTACAGGTTTTCATCAAAAAATTAAAAATATTTATTTTTGGAAAACAAAATTCAGTAAACTATTGATTGGAATTTATTTTATTCCTACCTTTTAATTTGTAAGGAAGTGAATTGTATATCTGTTTTCTGTTATTTTGACTCAGGCTGACCAGCCTACTGCAGCAGGGGATATCTTGGTGCACTATTTCAATGTTAGTATCATATTATTTTTTTTATAATATTTCTATATGTATCATCTCATTGCTACTTTTTAATAGATAATATAAGAACAACAGATCTGGGTTTGTAGGAGCAGAAACTCATTGCAGAAACCTACTGTTTATACATGAATTGAACATACTTCAGAATATCTCTGGAAAAGAAAAAGCACAATATAGCCCAAACTCATGCCAACTTTGCCTAGCAAAAACAAGGGTCGTGATGGGACTTACTCTTACTTTGCTCCAATATGCAAAGGAAGCATAGATCAGTGAGAAAGAAGGCTTATTTAAGATGAAGGAAACCTACCAAATGGGTCAGTTTAGAACTTATGAGAATGTTATAAGGTCTTCGGGGTTTTTTGTGGTTTGGTTTTTTCTTTGGTTGTTTTGTTTTTGTAAAAATACAGTTTGTGCATTCCAAACTGTTTTGCTCACTACCTATCTGTTTTCAGTCTAAGACACCGTTCTGGGGGAAAACTGCCCATTGCTTGCAGGTCTGCTCTGAAATCAGAGCCTCAGGCTCCAGCCCAGCCCACCCATGGGAGACAGAGGGACTGCTGTGAGCCTCAGGAAGTGAAACTTGTGAACTGCAGCTATTCAATGACATAATAATACTTACCGATCAGCAAAGGCGCTGCTAAGAATCGTAATGGTTTCTCAACTGAGCAATTTCAGTGAGCAGGGAACCCTGCAAGCCTCTGAGTTTTCCAGTGATAAGCAGCACTGGGAGCCTGTCTGCCCAACAAGTGCCTGTCCATAGCCTACCTGCCTTGCCACACCCGTGGGAAGTGCAGCTCTTTAGTCATACCATAAAGCACACTATCATGATGGCATTTAAATCACTGCCACATCTTCCTTTTTTTCAAGGCTTTCTGTCCTGCAGATAATGGACAGAAATCCATTCTGTGTGCCAGGCACCATACCTGCTTGTACCTCCATTCATGATCAGCTCCTGATTACTCTATCTATACAGTATCGCTCTGCTCCAGCTGGAGCTCACTGCTTGTCTGGACTTCACAGCTTACATCTGACTTCTCTGACCCTAGCTGTAATACTTTGCTTTCTTCAGAGTGCCCTAGATCTTTTTCTGATCATAATTCTTCTTTGCAACTTGGTCCTACTAATTTAGGGGATAGTTGGGCATCTGACTCCCTTGTCTCTAATTCCATTTTCATCTTTTTTTAACCAGCGAAGTACCTTGTGGACCGCTTTGCACTGCTGACCTGGATTGCCTGACCTTGGACTGAGTTTCTGTTAAAGCTCTAATCATTAGGGCAGTGGTCATTCTGCACAGAGCATTAGCATTCTGCAGTAACAAACAGCACTGAGTCTTTCCTGTTTAAATTCCTGATAGCTCTTTCTCATCTAAAAACATTTCCTGTTTTTGTTCCCTTAGACAGTTTTATCAATACATAGTTTTCTTAATCTGAGTTCCTCAAATTCTTGCAGCAAAGGCTCACAACTCAGTTTTATAGTTCTGCTTCAGTTAGGGAAATATCTGGATCTTCCAAATGCCTCTCATGAGAGAAGCTGAAAGCAACTTCTACTTTCTTGGGAATAAAGCCTAGATATATCAGCCAAAACTCGACAGAATAAACTGCATAGAATAGTTTGCCAGATTATTCAGTCAGATGATCTTGTGATGGACAAGGAAGAATTATTTTTGCATATTGGAGAGGAGAAGAAATTATTTTGTTAAGCAAGGTTTTTATTTATAGATTCTTTTACCGCTTTCTTCAACACTGTGTAATCCAAAGTTACAACCAAGTCTTATGGATACTGATGACAGCGTTCTTCGTTCCTTACAGTGGATCTGGGATTTGGTATTAGTAATCTCGACAGTATTTAGCTAATATATATTATTTCTATTGCTAGCCGTAACATTTTTAAGACAAAATATTACTGAAAATATTTTCTTGTTATTTTACAAATAGATTTTATGCCTGTTTCAACACTGTATTTTTATAAAAAATGTTTGTGTTACTTGATTTTATTCTGTTAACACAATTGATTCTACAAACTTTATTCAAGGACAAAAAATCTTCCATCAGAATTCTTCTCTGGTACATGTGATTTTTTTTTTTTTGGTGAGAATTAAACAGATCAACAGGATACTCCAAGGCAAAACTTCTTCGCTTTCAAAGGGAAGATTATATTCAAAATGTAATTTATAATACTAGGCACCATTAGACATAATGTATTATTCAGCTAAATGCCATAATGGTATTCAATTCACAATGAAAATTAAAAATTAATAACTTTGTAACTATTGATTTTCTGTATTCTGCACAGATATTGAGAAAAGTGAACTAGTCTACTTGAAAAAAAGTAGCAGCCCATTATTACTACAAGCTTTAAGGACATTGAACATGTAAACAAACAATAGAATGGATAACATCACCCAGGCAACTTGGACTAATTTATATAGAAGTGAAGCAAATGCCAAGGCAAACAAAGGAGCACTGAAATATAACCAACTATGTGCTGAGTTTACTTGTTCCTGTTTGGAAGATAAAGGAAGAAGCATTAGAAACCGCTCTTTCCTGTAATAAGGCTAATATCTGTTTTGCTCTGAGTAATTATTCATTTCATATAAACCAACAAAATACAACCCATCTTGCCACCGCATTAGAGAATATTCTGCATATTCATCCACATCTCTGTGATGACAGGAAGTGTTCTGCTTTTTTTAGGCAATTTAAGGAGAAACTTAAATAAGAAAATTACTCAGTCCACAGAAACACAACATTTTGAATGGAGATGGAAATTAACTTAGATGTTATGATATCAAGGCCTAAACTATATCTTTCCTCCCAAATAACTTAGGATCAGATTTTAGACAAAAAGTTATAATGACTTCATTTACCCAATAAAAACAATGTTTTTGCAACACAGTAATTGTCAGCATAATCTGTCTAATTACGTAAGAATTCTGAAAGCTGCTGAGCACCCCGGCTGTAGATCGGGAATGCATTTACTTAAATACATGTATACCTTGCAGCACTTGAGCAGTTCCAAAAGAGAAATTCTGGCTATACTTAAGTACAGTAACAGTAAAGTAATAGTAATGGTAACATTTCCATTGACTTCAGTGTACCCAGGGTTTGAACCATGAACTTTGTTGCTTCTAGTAAACTGCTTAAAACTAAGGCTTGTTGGTTTGTTTATATCAACTGGTGTAGCTAAGGAAAAAAAGACAAGCTTTAGGGCACACAAGCCCTTCAGAAGCAGCAGAATTCAAAGCTAATTACAAGCTAAGAGGAAATGCAAGCACAGAGGTAAGTATAACTCTGGATTGAACCTGGGACCTTGTATGACTGAGAACGAACAGGAACATTTTGAAGATTCAGCATACATGTAAACATAAAACCATGGCAAAGGCCTTCTTTCAGACCTGCTTCATGTTGCTGCTCCATAATAATCACTGAAAGGACACAATTTTACAACTTTGTTTCTTCTCCATCTTTTGTAATCAAAAGAATCCCATAAAGTCATAGTAATAGAATCCCAAGTTCTAGTATTAGACTTTATGTCGTCATGTCTGGGGAAGAGAAGGACAAACCCACTTTGATATATATTTCAAAGTTATTTTACTTGGTATTTATTGATCAGTACTCACAGTTATTCAACATTCTGAAATGGGAAGACTGCTACCATAACACACACATAAATGTTTGCAGAAATAAAAAGGACCACTTATTAAAAAAAAATTTTTCATTTACATGTAAATATCATGTACCTTTCATTTGCAAGAAAACAAATAATATTTATCGGATAACATGGTCATAATCTACTCCATTCAATCAATAGACTTTGTAATTATTGAAAAAGTCTCTGAATCTCTGTAAGTAATCAGTCCTATTCTTTGGTTTGCTGATATGCTTTGTCAGCAAAATGGTTGCTGGATTTGTAGTATATTTATAACTAGGAGTTAAAACCTTGTATTAATACATTATAGAATCTATTCTATTCACTATGCAGTAAAAGAAAACAGACTATTCAAGGTACCTACCCATAAGAGCTGCCTTTCAGAGTACATGTGAAGACACTAGATATGACAGTCAAAAAGTTGTTATATTTTCTTATAGTTACTCTGTGCTTATGTGAGAGAAAAATGGAACATTCCTGCAGTAGTTTTCCTGAGTATCTTTTTTAGTATAACATCTTACGTAGTTGTTTCACTCACTATACTTTTACGGATCTTGAATAAAGATGTTTATCTTAAATTCATTTAAAAAGACACCGATTTATGATGACCTAGCATCGTTAAGAGTAAACATTACACTGATGGATATTTTTGCATATACACTGATGTTTACGTCCTACAATTCAAAATTGGAACAGTCACTACAAATAAGATTTACTAAAGCTTTACACAAATAGAATGATATCCACTCTATAGTTTTTGCTGATGTGACAACTGCACATGAATATACATATTTATGTATCTAATTTTTACCCACATGCAATGACATTTACAAACACAACACTTAGTGGTTCACAGTGCTGTTTCACGCTTACTGTGAAAGAATTTAAATTTATCCATACCTACAAAGAAACAAAGAATAATATAACTGCCTGGACCACACCCCAAAGAGGCATGTATTTCATAGTATTACATGTTTACCTGATTTTTTTGCAGTTTATTTTATGTACAATTCATTTCTGCTATGGGTATACTAAAGGCATTATGTTCTGAAGTTCTACACGATTTTGTGCTGGCCTCTTAGCACTATGGAAACAAATGTGTATCTGTGTGTGTGTGTCTCTCTCTCTCTACAAATTAATATAATCTTTATTAATAACATGCTCAATTTTTCAATGAGTTCTTCTTTTGTTTATTTATACTATGAAGTCCATATCATGATTAGTTCCTTTGCAACTCAGGGTTAGAATGGACAGCAGATTATGTAGCTTCTTTTGCCATAACTATTCAGAATTAAATCTAAGAAGATAATCTTTCAAAAACATGCAGACTGCACAAAAAGAAGTCTGCCTTGCTTAACATTTGCTCCTGGGTCTATCATATTCTAGTAGAAGACTTATCTACAGTGTTTTGAACAATGAAATTATCAACTTAGAGACTTGCACAACTTGTTGGAAACCTGATCTTCTGGAAAAGTTAACATAATACGAATTAAATGTCAAACTCCCCTCTGCCCCATTGCTGAGCCTTCTCCTAGCAAAATATAGGCAGTACACCTTCCAGGACCTCTGGATTACACTGTGTGCATAACACAAAGCTGATTCTCCTCCCCCATTAGAGTAATTAGCACTGCCTTCATTAAAATTAACAGAATCCTCACTGTGTATTTCAGGGCAGCAGTGAGTACTAGGTCGTGCAGAGTACTCACTGCCCTACATGGCATACGCCCCTCCTCCCTCCCAACAGCACCATCCTCGCACAATATACACCTTGGAATCTCCCAAGGCACTGACAATAATTACTTGCATCCATATTAACAAAAACTATAGGTGTTAGTATACTACCAAGTTACAGCTTAATCAATTCAGTATTGTTCAGCTACGGTGTTAGGAAATTTTAAAATGGAACTTGTTTTGTGGTTCCAAGAAAAATCTCATTTTGAATTAAGCATACAAAATCTCTTAGTCAGAAAGGCCCTTCGCAGAGGTGTTGCATGTGACACCTGAAGTCTGCCCTGTTATTAGTGACATCGCTCAACAGGAACGTTATCATAGCTAATTAACATCGAAAGTATCCACTATCTATTAATTAATCACACTAACGCCAGAGGAGAATCAGCTTCATTTATGCAGAAGGTCCTTGAAGGTGAACTGCATGTATTCTGCCAGGAGACTCAGCAATGGGGCAGAGGGGCATCTGACATTTAATTCATACAGTAGATTTGTATTTGCTTTGATGACTGTTTACTGTTTTTTCATCTGTTTAAATTTCAAATAGTGTAATACAGCTTCTTACCGTTGCTAATGATTTAGATATGGTGCCACATGGAACCACAGCATCACATGGGAGGCGCCTAGTTAATCTGGAAAAAAATGGGGGTTACTAGAACTGTAAAAAAAGTCAAGAAGCTGGCTAAAGGCAAAACTGCAATATACATACCTTAAAACTGAAGCAGTAGTATGGAAGAAGATACCTTGCACTGAATCTTGGGAACATTTTGTTTTCTTAGCACAAAAAGAAAGTAAATAAATTTGATAAAATTTTATTTTGGTTTAGCCATTGAGTTATAATTATGCATATAGTTACATGCTTTATTCAGAAAGTATTTTACCTTGGTTTATTCAGTTTCCCAGAGATAGAAATTCAAATTCTTGCCCACTTTCCTCTATTTCTTTCATAACAGTTGTATTCAATTTGTCATATATAATTTTGCGTACTGTGTCTGGTTAAAGATGAGAGCAAATAAGGTGGCTGAGTCAGATAATTTAAATTAAAATCTGAAAAACAGCAAAACAGAAGGCTGAAGGCTAATCATTATCCCCACAAAACACTGTATATTCCATACCACACACAAGAAACTCTATTAAGCCCAGGCAGTAGCAGCTAAAGATAATCTTACAGAAAAATGAGCCCAAGAGCAGGTGATGGGGACTCGAAAGGAGGTCATACCAAACAACAGCTATTTGTTGTTAAAGCAAGCAAAACAACAAAATCTCTTGAAATAATCCTCTCTCAGGAACGAGGCCACAAAACACACACACAGCTTCTAAGCAATCTCCCAACTTGTCAGATAAAGGGAAAATCTGTGTAATTCTAACTATAGGGAAGAAATATACTCTCTCATATAACCATACTGCTGTGAAGCAACTCTAATCAATGCATTAGAGCAAACACATTCCTGACATTTTGGAATAAAACTGATAGATGTTGTACTGCCCAAATACAGACTATATTTAACTATTTAACTATAGTTTCTTTTACTATGCAGTAGAATATTTTAGATTATAAGAAAATACTTTTAAGACATCATGTACAGATCTATACTAGCCCCAGATATAGATTCAGGCCTCTACTGTTCTACAACTTTACATCATGTAAGACATTATTTGTTGTAAAGCATAACATATTTAGGACTAGCTAAATGTATAAAAAAAGCAGATACTATACAATTCTGTTTTCCTGCTACAGGGTGATAAAAGGAAAAGGAACTCGGGCCTATTTCACCCTTTATACCTACGGCTGTAGTGACAATGTTAAAAAGGCAAGAGGGCAGACGGAACCGTTGGAGACACTCGTAGTCAAAAGTATAAAAATGTGTGTGGTGGGCACATGATAAAATGAAACAAAATCCATGCAAAGCTGGGGTGTCCTATTTGTAGTATCTCTATCCTTATAACATCTACCTCTCTCATTATCACATATTTCCATCTACCATAATCACTGCTTACTACTTTCTTATCCCTTAATCTGCACACTTTCATTTGCCAATATCCAAACCACGTGGTGTTTATTTCAGAAATAATTCTTTATCCTTTATTTCCAAACCAGAAAACTATCCCTAAGCTTATTAATCCTCCTCTCCCCTCACTCCATTCTTTCCTGAGCAGCAGTCTATATCAATACCTCTGCCACTTTGTCACAGGAGACACCAGGAACCCTAAAACAAGACTAGGTTCCCATACGTGAGGTGAACTGTTTTGTAAAAACTCTTATCCCATGGGACCAGTGTCAAAGTCTGCACGAGAATACACAAAACGGACTACGTACATGAACCACTCAGGTGGGCAAATGGCTGGCGGCAGAGAAGCAAGTCACACCTCTCAGCTGCCCAGCCATTCTCCATAGCAGTAGCACAATGGAGATGGCCAAATAAAATGACTCAGAGGTCTTATGAAGTCTTAAGAGTTAATGTTGTTTGGGGTTTCTTTAAGAAAGGATTTTATACCATACTTTGCTAGGGTTGAGTGCATGCTTACCAACCTGAAAATGTTAAAATTATTTATGTCGCAGTTTAATTGAGCATTACCTACTTCATTTTACATCATTACTTATGGTTTATTCAGTGTCAGCATTCAAAGACGCCTGTAAAGAAGAAAATCCAACACATCCAATAAAAATTGAACATTTGATACACTTCTCCATCAAGATTAAGTATTACAGGAAAAATCTTTTAACTTACCAAATATAGTAATAGATGAGTCTGACGAAGTCTTTGTACTCTAATGCTAAAACACCTCCTGTACTGTAAAATTGTGCTCTTTTCGAGCTCATTCTGGGGGCAGAAATTCTCAAGAGCCTATAGAAACAAAAAATCCTAAGGTCTCACCAGGGAAGATGAACCTTGATTTAACAGATTTGCCTTGTAGACTCTTGTGTCTTATGAAATGTTTTGACTGAAACTTTTCCTGAGATTCACCAAGTTTCATCTCACGCGCAGGCTGTTCTGACTCTGCTTACAAGCTGGGTGGGGGGGAGCGGTGTGGATACGGAGTCATGCAGAAACTCAGCTGACCCTGCTTTGAGCAGGAGGTTGGACCGCCTATCTCCTGAGGTCCCTTCCAACCCGAGTTTTCCTGTGATCCTATTATAAGTTAACAGGAACTCTCTTTTGTAATCCAAACAGCTCGACACGTGTATGGTGGGGAAAGAGCTGGATACATTGCACGTAGTTTTCTTAGGGGTTTTATTTTAGAGACCAAAACAAGCAAGCAACAAAACAACCCACGGATAGGATGCGGATACGCAGACAGCCCCACACTTGAGCTCTGAGAAAGTACGCCAGCCACGTGAAAAGAAAGTTGACCGAGTACTTTTGAGCCGTGGGGCGGGCTCGTTTCGTTTGGCTTTCTTTTCGTGGGGGAAAAACGCTGCTGACTGGTGAGTCTCGAGAGTTGGAAGCCCCGCTGCTGCTGCCCCGGGGCCCCTCCCGGCCTCCCCCTCCTGAGGGGACGATCGCCCCGCAGCCCACAAGCCCCCAGCGCCGGCGGGGGCTGGACCCGCAGGCCCTTTGACAGATCTCGGCAGCGAACCGGCGGGAACAGAGCACAAGGCAGGCGGGGACGCCGGTATCCGACGGCGACCCAGGCGGCCCCCGGGCGGGGCCGTGACTGAGGAGAGCGGTCCCCTCCGCCGGCTCCCGCTCCCCGCCACGCCTCAGGCGCCCTCACCCTCTGGGGCCGCCCCCTGCGGGCGTTGGTACAGCCCTGCCCGGCGCTCCCGCGCCCCACCGAGGAATGGAACCTCCCGCAAAAAACCGTTTAAATTCGAGCCCTCAACGGTCGGTTTCCCCTCCGCCACTGGCAGGTGTCCGGGGCTCGCGCCCCCGCGCGCGGTGGCGTCACACAGACGCAGCGCGAGCCGAGGGAAGCTGCGCCGCCCGCCCCTCCTCCCGCGCCCGCTTTTAACCTCATTCACGCTTTGGTTCCCTCGCGCTCTTCCCCCCCTCCCCGCAACGGCCCGCCGATGCCGTGCGCACGCGCAGTGGCGCCGTGCCGCGCCGGCCTTCCCGTCGTGCACGCGCTCGCCCCGTCTCCTCCCCCCCTCCGCGCCGCCGTGTGGGCGGGGCGCGCGACCGAGCGCCTCCGGGGGGGGCGGGGGAGGGGGGGGCGGCACCGCGGGAGCGCCAGGGCCGCGGCGGCGGGAGCGGCAGCCTCTCGGCCGGCGGCAGCGGCCCCCGGTGCGTGGCCTCCGTCGGCGGCCCTCTGCCTTCTTCCTTCTCCGCGTTCCCCTGGGGACGGCTTCGGGCAAGCCTCCCCTCGCCGCCCCCGCCCCGTTCTCTTCCTCTCCGCTTGCTTGCGTGTGAGGTAAACTCGGCGTGTGGTGCCTACGCCGCCGTTGCGTTTCAGGTGAGGGGGGGGGGGAAGGAGAAAGAGAGCGGGGAGGCACTCGCTCCCCCTCCCTCCTCAGCGCCTCTCCGGCGGCCGCGGGCGCGAAACCCCGCCGCTCCCTCGCTTCTCTTCTGCCGGCGCGGTACAACAGCCCCCTTCCCAAAATGGGCTGCACGCTGAGCGCCGAGGACAAGGCAGCGGTGGAGAGGAGCAAGATGATCGACAGGAACCTGCGAGAGGATGGCGAGAAGGCGGCCAGGGAGGTCAAGCTGCTCCTCCTAGGTAAGGGCTCCCGTGAGGTAAGGGTCCCCCTGAAGTAATTCCCCCCCCCCCCCCCCCGCCCTCCAGAAGCCCTGAGGGAAGAGCTTCCCTGAGGCGAGAAGGTGCCCCCTCGCCTCCCAGCCCTGAGGTAAGGGCCCCTGTGCAGTGAGGGCGGGGCGGGTGCCCGCCGAGCCGGCTCGCAGCTCATGCGGCACCCGGGGATGGCTGAGGAGAGAGGGCCTCGCGTCTCGGGCGGGGAGGGTGGTTGGGCGGTGGGATGCTCTTCCTCAGGTAACGTGGCAGAGGGAACGCCGCTCTGCCGTAGTGGGGTATGTGCTCGTGGCCCCTCGAAAGTTTTCGGGGTGAGGGGAGGCACGGCAGCCTGTTAACGCAGGTGAGCGCCTCGGCTTGTTTCAGGGTTAGAGGCAGGGTTGTTCTGGGGAAACGGCGCGGCGTAGTTTGTCCCGGGGCCTTTGTTTAGGGTGGACCCTAACTTCCATACGAAGGGGATGAGATCTCCAACTTTTGACGTGGATTCTGTGTACCTCTGCTCAGAGGAAGGAAATTTTAGGTTGCAGGATGTTTGCTCTTAATGTTTCTTGTAGACCTGAACATCTCCTAAACTGTTGCTATAAGAATAAGGTGCAGAAAGCATCGAAGGAACACAAGGCAAAGTACCATTTAACTTTCTGCATTGTTTCATTTTTGTGGAAGTTGCTTATGTTGCTGAAATCTTACAGCGGGAAGTACAACCTTGATGGAGGTTCTAAATGTATAATATAGCGACTCAGTATGCTATCATGTGTTTTTGAGGTTTGCTGGCAAGTACTTGAAGCTAGCGTTTTTGTATATTTTAAGTGATATGCTTTTGTGTAAAGATAAGTAAGATTATTTTTAAAAATTACAAGAAAAAAGGAAGCAAGGGTTTTAATTAGAAATACCTTTGTGCAGGACTAAAACTACTGTACGACTTGCAGACAGCTGAATGCTGCAAGATTTGCGTTGTATTAATGTTGTAGGGAGAAGGAGTTTTGCAGTGTATGCCACCTAGCTAAACCAGACTGGATCCTTCTAATCCGGAGTTAAAAAGCTGTTGAGTTGCAGCTTTCCTCGCGCTGCCCTTCCTCTCCCAGAGCTATAGTTTCAGGCAAACTTTTTAAATGACTGACCAATTTGTTACTCCCCTAGACATTGGTTTTGCTACACTGCTCATCTACAGTGCTCTATTCAGTACAAACATTGTAGTAGACCTCTTAAATAACTTCTTTCTGTTGCTAAATTCTAAAATAGCTCCAGAAAGCTACAGGAAACTGAAGCACTTGCATGTGTAGATGAAGAGATGAAATAAACCTAGTATGGGAAACGCAAATGTCCTAAAATGTGTTTATAGATTTAAAATTTTTCTTGTGAGAGAAACAATTAAAGCTTTTCTTTTTGATTTGTTTTCCAGAAAGCGTTAGGCTTTTAATTGGTACTGTGCCTAGTCCTGTATGCCTTTGGAATCCTCAGATTGTTGCATGGAAAGGTTTTCCTGTATGTGATCAGTAGCAGTACTGCAGAAGATGTTATTGTCTTTTTCAAATGTGGCAAAGTAATGCTTTATATGTTTTCTGGCAAGGCATTTAAAATGATTTTTTTCAGTATTTTGCTGGTTTGTATGGAACTTTTAGTACGTGTAGTTTGGTAGCCATCTTCATATCTTTCATCATATTCTGTGGATATGGATAAAGTCCACATCTGTAGAAAGATGCATTGAACTTGAGAATGAATTTTGTTGCTATTTTCAGTTGTTTAATGCTCTTATGTATAAAGTCCTATGTTATGAGCTTTTATTTTTAAATTTTATAAATTCTGTGTTTATAATACAGAAAAGCTTTTGAGGAAAGTACATTTATCTGCTGGAATCTCATGAAACCTTAGGATATGGAACAAATGTTCAAATGTGTTTTCTCATAGTGTTCTAAGCAGTAGCTCGGTTGGTTTAGTACTTCCCCCTCCCCTCTTAAAGAGAGGTGTGAAAACTAGCTGGCTAACAACTTCTTTTAGGACCAGTGTTTGAATCATTATTTAAACAAAAATTACCTAAATGTTTACTGAACTCGGAATGAGGTTTTTTTATATACACCCATGGATGCATTTGTTTATTTCACATGTCTTGGAATGAAAGTTTTTCTGTTACTTTTCCTTGCAAGTGTGTCAGATTGTCTTAAATGTTATGTGAATACTTTAATGGCAAAACTATTTAAAGTTACTTCCACTAGAGTCACTTTCTTCTCGCTGCTCACTTTCCCAATTGCTTGTTCAGCCCATATGTCATAGTTTATCATCTACTCGGTTGTACTCCTACATCTATTTATGGGCTTGTTCTGTTAAAAAGATACTGAAATAAAAGGAAAAGTACAAATTGTGGTCTGTTGCCAGGAAAATACAATGTGTGAGAAGCATCTAAAATACCTTGCTTATGTAGAAAAAGAGCATGTAGCTGTATACCTGTTGACCCAATAAGACAGATTTATTCCAGCATCTATAAAAACTATATTTTTGTGTGGCGATTAGATAATCCTGCTGAATCTTGAGTTAGAATGCTCAGCTGAGGGAAGATGTGTTTATAAAATCAGTCTATTTCTAGCCTTTAAATTTAATTTATTCCATTATATGCTTTTCTAAATGTTTTTCTAAAACAGGAAATTGCAGTGATTTAATTAAAAGAGATAGATGTGATATTGCAGTACCTAAACAATGACTTTGTGAACAATATCACTGATCAGTTATTTTTATATTTTGTTGTTCTCTCTCTAAGAAGAAGCAGGCATATTTAAGCTGTGCAAAATACTATTGGCCTGGATTATCTAAATTCTTTTGTCATACCTGTAAACTGGTACATCATTTTGTACGAATTTGACTGCAGGTCATTTGGAATAAAAATATGGGATTCTGAACATTAGCCATGTATAACAATATTTTAACCTTGTAATTCTATGCACTTCAATGTGCTATCCCAACAGCAGGAGAACCTTTTCTGGAAAATTTCTGAGCGCCATCCTCATTAGTAGAAGTAAGCTGAATTTGAGCATATAGTTTGTAAGCCAAATGGAAAATGCTCGTTTATACATGGAATTTGCTGCTTTTACTTTTTTAAAATCATTAAATAAATGAGCTTCTCTAATTTAAAATTATTTTCAATGTGTGACAAATACTTAAATTTCATGGGAACTCAACAAAAAATATAAGTGCAGTCTAGTATATTGTCCACACTAAAAATTCAACATAAAAAAGTGTTTTTCCTTAAGCACTTCAATATTCATGTCAAGTTGATAGTTCCCAAACTTCTGTTTCCTAATTGTGTGGAGTAATATTTTGTTTTATTGTATTTTTGTTGTTGTTTCTTATACATAAGCTCATATACTTAGCATGAGCGAGATTTCTGAAAAGCAGTGTATATTTTGGCTGGCTTCCAAGTAGAGACAGTAGTAGACCCAAGTTGTTTTTCTCTTCCATGGTTCCTCATCTTAACTTTTAGTGTGCAACACATAAAAATTCCAGTAATGCTTGCAGAATGAATGTAATTCTACTCATCTTAGGAGACGGTTGTTCCGTGTGACTGATCTGTGTGCTGCATTAATATACATGTGATCCAGATCAGGTGTGGATTTGCAAGTACATTTCTGTTGAATTAGCTAAAGCATATAAGACTGAATTTATGCCAACTGCAGGAGAACAGGCAGTACCTCATTTAGTAGAAAACCTTCTGGTATGAGGTTAACTCATCAGGTTTTATGAATACATTCAAACCGGCAGCATGAGTTTATAGGATTATTAGCACTTTGTCTTGTGGATTATCACATTCTTCACCTAATATAGCAAATTCAGTGTTCAAGTTCTTAGTGTCTTGAATGAAAAGGGCAATAGATAGGTCCTAAACATCCTTTAGGAGTGGATCCTGAGATCCAGGAGGCCGCAGACCATATATTTGACAACTGTAATTATCTGTCTTTTTTCTAGATAATCATGTTTGTGGATTTAAGTTCAATGAATACCGTTATACTCGTGACCAACAGAACTACTTTTCTATTCCTGAATAGATCCTTGTGATTCGTACTGTAACATTGGCATGTCGTGATCTTGAAGATACCTGCTTTTTAATTTAAGACAGAGTACTGCTCTTAATCTTTTTCTTTGCAGTTCTTCCTGTTCCTTAAGGCAGTAACTAGAACAATTCTATTCAGTTGTTCTTCTAAATCTTCACATCTCGGGCATCTATTTCTCCTTGCTTTTCTTTTGTTACAGACCTGCATCTTTCTGTCTGCTCAGTCAACTGACTCCCATTGCATATTCATCTGTTCAACAGCATGATCCTTGCAGTCCTTGGAAATACCTGACTTCCTCCAGACCTGACTGCACATTGGACTAAAAAAAAAAATATATATATATATGCTGTTTGTACTATTACTTCTCTTGTCTTTCCTCCAGAGTGGTGTCTTTCTCCACATTTGCAAATAAAAACGACTTTAGAAGCCTGAACTTATGGGAGCTGTCAAAAAGCCTTGTTCTCACAAACAAGTGTTGCGTGTTTCAGAGCTGTTGACCTCATCTTTGTAAGTTATGCCAGCCTAGTCTAAAACATTTCTGACAAACTATTTCCTGTATCACCTTTAGAGACAACTATATAGATATTTACAAAGCTCACCTCTTATTTGAAAGCTGTTTTGTGATACCTAAAAGAAGTGTTTAATGTTTGGGTTGGTTTGGTTGGGGTTTTTTTGCTTGTTGGTCTTGTCTGTCTGCCTCTGCTCCCTTCCCACCACCAGCCCTGACTTTCTGCCTGTTTGCTTAGATTTAGCAGGAGTTCTGAACTAGGAGCTCTCTTGCATTTTAAGTTGGACTTCGGCAATTAGGATGTTATTTATGTGGACTTTTATATCCGACTGTATAGTTAAGTAAATTAAATCCTCAAACCTTTGTACTAAATATAACAATACTTTAAAAGAACAAAGTCAAAATTGCTAGATTCCCATAGTGTAATAATCCCCCTCGCTTTTGTGAAAGGAGGCTCGTGGATGTACAGAAAACACAGCCATTCAGTTATGGTTGTGATTGTATAATTGCGGTTTGGGTTCTTTTATACTTGTATCTTTATATTTGAATGTTGGTGTAATAATTTACATCATCATAATATTGGTCTTTAATGTGTGTATAGACTTCTCCACTACAATACAAGTTATCTTTAGTGATTTCAGGTCATCTGTTGCGTTATTATTTTAAATCTTCATTTTGGAAGTTTCTTTCTAAAATCACCATTTATGTTTATATCATGATTTTTATTCTTTAACATTCTTAGGAGAAAATTTACTTCAGTACATGTTTTAGAGTGGGCTAAAGAGAAACTGTACATTTTGTACCATGTCATGATACCAGTAATAGTGACTTTGCTTTTTTGTCTCTTGATTAAAAAGTGTAGTTATGGTTATACAAAAATTACTTTAACTTATCTTTGGCATCAGGCATTAAGGTTTTTTTTTTTTATATTTTATTTTAAGAGTTAGAAAACATTTTAAGCTTAAAAAAAAATTTTCCTAGAAGTTGTGTTTTAAAAACAATGTAATGCTGCTTTGTTTTGTTTTGTTTTCCCCCTCCTGAATTAGAGACCAAAAAAGCTCTGGTAAGGTACTTTTTGGTAAGCCATTCACTCCCAGCATCAGTGGTGCCTCAGGACTACACATAAGTTCTGTAATACACTGGCTTAATCAGATTCTTGCTACTTTTTGTGGCAGCACAGTATTGTATCGTTATTGTGCTGATATGACAGTTTACTTCAGTCCTATAGATTATATTACTGAAATGATCATGCATTTAAGCTAACCTCCTTTTGTGAAGTTATTTTTAATTCACTTCAGAACTAAAGTTTGCAATATAGCTCCTTGCATAGTTGTGTTGGCACATCTTGAACTTGGGATTTGTGCTATAGTTAGGCTGTGCTGATTTATATAATCATATTGCAAAGTGGATTGTTCTTTTGCTGCCACATTTTACCCTTTAGTTGTTTTGGTCCTCTGAGAAGGAAGAATTGAGTAGTTGGCACATCCTAAAGTATGGCTAAATATTTTGAAACCAATCCATGAGTCTGGCTTCAGAGGGCATGAAATTCTGAAGTCAGTTTTGCTGCTGAGCTTGATGGATGTCTGCAGCGTTTCCTGTAATCGCTATCTGGCAAATGTCAAGGTAGAAAATTGGAAGTAGGAAAAGAGATATTTAAGGTGTTCTGTTAAGTGTGAAGTTTTTCTACCATGGAAATGCTGAAATAAAGATCTGAACTAACTTGATAATTAGCTATTAAAAGTTTTTTCCAAGATATGTATAGGAGAACCTGTATTGATGAAAACTTGCTATTCTGAGGTTGAGTCTTAGTCATTGTCCAGTTTTACTGAGGTCAGCTGTTCTATTTATTGCCCTCATTTGCTCAGTGTCCTACTGTTACCTCAGGCTTTGTGTATGTAAATTACTGTTTTGTTATCCTGTAAATGGAACTTAGTTGGCTTCACCTGAGAGATTCTGTATCCAAACAATATTTAAGTTGGTAAGGTATATAGAGAGCAGTTGGAAAAATCAGAACTTTGAACTTGTGAGAGCAAGAAGTTTTAAGCGCACTATTCAGAAAAATGCAGAGTTTTTGAGGTGGCACAACTTAGTGACTTTTCTGAGCAGAAGGATAATTAAGACACTGAAATTTATTAGATGATTAAGACAAAAAAACTTTTTGCTGAGACGCTTTTATATACTGGGAATGTATGCTTTTGCAATAAAAGATTTGAACTCATCTTTTCTTAATGCTAAACATATTTTGTTTTCCTTGTCCATTAAGTAGGAGTTGACAAGACAAACTAAGATTTCTTAATGAGAATCAGGGTGGGAAATGAAGGAATGATATGATGTCATAGACTAATTACCCATGTTTGTGACTGTTCATAACCCTTTCATGGTGTAGCTGTAAGAAGTGGTAAGAGTTGGGGATTTGGTAGGTGTTTCCCCTCATCATCACTTTGCCCTTGGAATTTGCAAAGCTGTGGAGCCACCTTCAAAATCTCTGGAATTATCTATGGTTTGAATAAGTAACAGTAGGTAAAGTATCATGTATCTGTTTATGCTGTCACAGCAAAATGGCCTAAAAATCACCTGGTGTCACAGATACCCATATGCATTATTCTTTGATTTGAAAGTATGTTATCTGTTCAGGTCAAGTTTTGACTTTCATTTTGGTTTAATTGATGGCTAACCCCTTCCTTGAAAACCATATTTCTGTGTAATTTTTAAAAATTTCTCTTGATACCATTCTTTCAGGATCTCAACTGATGGGGGTAATTGACATAGAGCATTTAAGAACCAATTCTTTAAATAAGAGATTTGTTTTTAAATGTACGATAGGCAAATAAATTGCTTTCCTGCCTTTGGTAATTGAAAGGTCATTGAAGCTCTGAATAACACAATTTCCTGTATGTTTCAGTATCAACTTAATAAATCAAGTAGTGGTGTTGACATACATCTATATGTTTATATGGATGCTATGTATTTGTATTTAGAGATGCATGTAAACTGCAATATTATATGTACCTATATAAATTGATATTGAAATTAGAAAATACTTTCTGTAAAGCTACTTATTTAAAGAAATCAACACATTCGAATATACAGTACTTCAATTTATGAAATAAACTGTACCTCATTACTTTTTCATATATGCTTCTTAAAAATGTGGTATTGCATTTGAAGTGCATAATATACTTAGAAAAGGTACCTGATTAAATCTTTAGTGAAATATAACAGTATCTAGGCAACCAGAATGGACAGAAGTCTTTACAATCATTGCTCTAAACAGATTGCTTTTAAAGAGGAAATCAATGTACTGTAATGAAAATTCCTGTTGAAGCTGTGAAGCAGGTTTATAGTTCTTAATATCTTCTAAAATTTAATATGGTCTGTTTCTTGAAATGAAAATGCTATTGAAATCAATTGGCTGCCTATATCCCATCTTCCCTTTGCAAAGTTGATAAAATAATTTCTTGTATACAACTGTATGTTGGATTTTTACATGGATGAAGCTGTTGTAGTTGTTTGGCTCGTAATATGAGTTGTTACCCATCATGATTGTAAGGAGGTTCTGAATCGGGGGGGGGAGGTGGGGGTTGATAGTTTTCAGTAAAACTCAAGATGTTCTTGCCTACTTTCTAAATCCATATTGGAATGCTGGAAATAAGCAGTGCATGTTGTCTAATAAGCAGTTGAGCCGTTCTAGAAGCTCTGTGTTGCTAAAAAGGAGAGTGCTCTTGCAGCATCTGGCTGAATGGTTTTGCCCTCTCCCTGGCACTTTTAAATGCTTAATTCAGTTTTGTGCTGGTTTAATAATAGCAAATTGGCTGTCCTGTTTGGACTTAGTTTGCTGGTAGAGTGGTCAATTTGACTGGTATTTCATAATGGTCTGGTGAGGACCTGAATAAAAGCATGATGAGGAGCAGAGATACACACTTTATGCAAATGGAGTACTGGAAATGCATAGCAGTGGGTGGAGGGGAAAATGGGTACAGAATAGGATTCTTTCAATTTCTGCATTTCTATGTCACAGTTTACTGTAGTATTGGATTAGGAATAAGGTGAAATTGTGTTCAGCTGCAAGGTCCAGTTGGTAGACATGTTGGTAGACGCTATTCAAAACCCACTTATTTTAAAACTTCATTGCTGGAATAGGAGATGGTGCCAGTCTTTCTCAAGGAGTGTGTTGATTATGGCACTTTATTGGAAAATGGAGGTAGGAGTTTGTCTTCGTTCCAAGTCCAAGGAGTGTCTTTCTGACCTATGTTTCCTTATGCTATCCTAACTTACAGGTCGTAGGCTTGACTAGGAAGAATCCTCTTCTGCCTAGCACTTTGTGAAGAACGCAAGATGGTAGTGGACAAGAAGCGTAACTGCCAGCTCAGTGTCCAAACAGTAGAGAGGAGAATGGAGACATTAGTCTCCAGTTAAAACAGTAAAGTTGTACTAATATTAAACATGGGAATGTAGTATTGGAATGCAATTCTAAAACTTGCTATGACTGGAGATAAATGTCTGGCAATAACAAAATTGGGAGTAAACAAGACAATTGTCTTGAATATTTATAGATTTTATTTAATTAAATGTTACTTTGAGTGCTCGTTGATTTCAGAATCTACCAGTGATATACTGTACAAGGGTGGACTGAAAATAAGCTGCTAAGTCTTATTTAAGTGTTGTCTGTATTCTTGATGCATTAAATATTTCTTGAAGCGTTTTGAAAGTGGATTTCTCAGCTGTATGCAGATTCAGTTACTGATCCTTAATAAATCCGGTAAACTCTTAGCAAAACCATTATATGCTTTCTAAAGCTCTTAAAGACATTGACAGGGATTCTTTCTAATATGCTTTAGTGCATCAGTGTTTGCTAGCAAAGGTTCTCATTTAATTCCTAGATGAGAGACTACTTAGGTTATTTTCTCTGTCTGCTGTTCTGGAACATAGGACCTTTTGGGGTTAGATTGGCTTGGGCTTTGACAACATACTTGTTTAAGGCCTAACAAGCTGCTATTTATGTAGGTATCTATCTTAGTCCTTCCTTCTGGGCCTATTGGGTGCAACTGCCTGTTTGAATGGGTTGAAATTTTTATATGCTTCAAAGCTTTCTCAGTTTAATTTGAGACCAGTTAAATACAAAGTGTTTGAACAACAAAAAAAAAGTCAGATTTTTGTTTTAGTACTGTTAACTACAAATAATAATCTACCTTTAGGTAGCTTTGTGTGGAAAATGCATGTGTGTGTAACGAAAGAATATGGTTGAGTATACACATGAATTTTCTTTCCTGGTTCAAATACAAGTGTTCTGAAAACATTTGCTTTTGAAAAAGATCAGTCTGGATAGCTAGATCTTTTCATTTAAGATTTTAATCTGTGTCACTGTGTAAGTCCTTACAATTCTTGGGGGGAGGTGGAGACCTTTTTGTAGTGAATTTCGGTCAACTGTCAATATGCTTATTCTCCTTATTTTTGTGGATCTTAGTCCCTGAGCTACAAGATAAAAAAACCACTTAAGTTAGGCGTGGATGAAGACTGAGCATTTATGTGAACTGAAGTTTATTGCACTTCTTTTACAATAATGGGCTAACTTTTATACCAGGGCAAATGCAGTTATACTAAACTTTGACAGTACCCATTTATAATAATACCTTGGTGTTACATGACAAGTAGAGCTTTGAATAAAATCAGTTGAGATTTAGATGAGAGATATTTTTCCTATTTTGATAGGAATGCACACACTTTGCTTTCTGATTTTCCCAACTCTTTGTACAGTTACATGGTAATATGAGGTAGCAGGGACAGTCAGATCTGTCACAATTGGAGATAATAAAACAGTAGTGTTTTTCTGAATTGCACTGGAGCCTGAGATGAAAATGTGCTGTGAATTCCAAGTTCTTTTGTTGTATCTCTCCACCAGAATAACCTGCATAAAGTATGCCTCTGTTGCAGTGGGGAATCTTTTGTAAAGTGTCTTTGATTGTGATTAATGATAGTCTGCTGAGTAGCAGAAGTTCTCTCTGGTATCTCAGTCACTGAACCTGCCATCTTTCCACACCATATTTATAGCTCAGTGAACAGTAAAAGGCCATGAAGGCCAACCACGCTGTCAAGAAAAATGTCAGGGCACTCTGGATTTCTAGAGGTTTATTACATCTATATGTGGAGGTCTGGATGAGGCATGCTGTACTCTGTTGGCAGAAATTGACAGTAACTTTCTTGGTAAACATTGTAAGAGCAAAGGAGGTGGTTCTTTCTGTTGGAGCACTCAGCGTTTATCTCATGTACTGTGGTCATGTACAATATCCACTCAAACTCATGTTCTAGAAGGTCTTTAATCATGTTTTTTCATACCATGATTTCAAATTATGTAGTGATTGTTTCTGAGCATGCTACTACATATGGAAGAAGATAACCACTTTGATTTTTTTTTTTTTAAGTAACAAATTTAAATCTTATCTTGATTTTGAAGAGAAGATCAGTTATTTGCTATTAGTGAAGTTCCATTAGAAACACTGGACTGTGGATTTTGAGGAAATTCCCAAGTCTTTTAGAGGATAGTAGTGTGGGGGCTGGCCTTTGATACATTTAAGTAGTCAACTGATAATCTTACCAAGCTGCTGTCAGCATTGACATGTTAGACCTGGAGCCACAAACTTTCTTAGCCACTGGTGATGTGGCATATAGTTGTCAGGCAGCAAGCATGATTACTATGTGGTTTTCATCTCTAAATGTGCATTCATTCCCTTATTTAATTTCTGGCATAAGTAAGAGGTTTATTTCCAAACCTTTGAGTCTCAGCTTGTCACAGTCCTGCTGGGTTTGGCACCTCACACAAAGGAAGCTGTGCCTATATCTTAATTGAAGAAGATGCTTCAGAGATTTTAAAGTGCAATGGCATTGTCCCTCTAGAAGGCAATGATACTGTTTTTTAAGACATCTCTTGTATATTCTCAACAGATACATCTTCTTTCTGAAATATGACACTTTGGATTGTATTGGTGTTATCCTTTATAGTGAGACAATGAGTCCACAATATGGTTATGCTAGAAGTGATGCATGTAACGATAAAAGGGTTCCTACTATATAGCAGTAGCTGTACAGCCAGTAATTTGAAACAGTTGAGGAATATAAATATAAGAACATTTTTGAAGAGCTAGATATAATTTGTATTCGAAAGCTGCATGCATTCGTGTTGTACATAAAATTGCACCAAAAAAAATTTCTGCTAAGGTGTCTGCTTGTCACATGCATCAAATTCTAAGCAAAAAGATTTCGTAAAACCTTAAAAAGATGTGAATAAAAGTTACCTTAAGGTTTGCAAAATGGAGTGTGTGCTCGTTTCACCATAAGCTTTATTTTTTTAGAATTCATTGAGCTCCAGAGGTTATACTAAATATAAAACCATACTTTTTTCTTTGTTGTTTCAATACCAAACTAATTAATACAGTCTTCATCACTTGCTTATGTGTTTACTATAGTAATAGCCTAGGTATCTAAGAAATTTAAAGCAGTTTGTTGGAGGTCTAGACCTGAATAGACACATTGGATGCTAATGTGAGTTAATATGCATTTCCTGAGATAAAGTTTTATATTAAGTTTTCTTCAATGATGCTTTATATATAATATATTTAGTATTTTGTTGTATACTATTGATTTCAAACATCTACTAAGAGCAATACTGAAGACCTAGGAAAGAAATAATTAGTTGTAATTAATTCTTGATTTGTTATGGAATTTACAAAAGTGACAGTGGCTTACAGGTTTAAATGGTGTTTCTTCTGCAGAACTAAGCCAGCATGCTGCTACTGAAACCTTGAGATTATATCAGATCTTTTATCTGAGTCAGTGTCACAATTTTAGAATCTGTCACTCCTGTGGTTTCAACCAGTGATGTAATCTGGGATTCACACTCTATTACTACATGGCTAAGTTACTGAAATATTTTCTTCCAGATATTATTCACACAGCTTCTTTCTTAACTCATTCAAAGTTTCCTGGCACATTCAAATTCCAGTAGCTATGGAAATTCAAAGACTAATGCCCCTTTAAGTAATGAGTACTGCCAACCTTCAGTTGACTATATGAAAACAGTTGGGAAGGGGAAAAGGAACATAAACTCTGTCAGTGGCAGCAGCTGTCTCAGAATTAGAAGAATACAAGATGGTGGTAGATAAGAAGTGTAACTGCTGCGTGGTTTCAAAAAGGGGGAGTGGGAACACAAGACAAAAAAAATAAATTTTGCAGGGAGATGTGGTGTGGGTGCTGGTGTGAGAGAATGTTTAATTTAGTAGTCAACCTGTCTAGTAGATGTGTAGCAACAAGTTTCCACTGTGTGTTTCTTGTGCTAGCATTGATGTATTTTGAATATAGTAACAATGATTAGCAGCTTGAGTTCTGATTTAAGTCTCATGTCTGGTAATGTGTCACGAGGGGATAAATTTGAGAGATTATACTTCCAAGCTATCTGCTTGCCATGTGCTTTTTTAAGAGATTACTGGCCCTATAGCAGAAACAGAAATCACTGGGCATTTAGTTTGTGCTGTGACTAGTGACAGCTGAGGAACAGGCACCATTCATCTTGCCCCTTCTACTGTGAAATACTAACATCTGACAGAACACTGGATAGGAGAGTTGTGGAGAGTGGACTTTACAGTAGGTGAATCCAACAATTTGAATCAATGTGTTTTATTTTAAATTTCACATATATGTCTATGTTTAAGTTAATCTGGTGCAAGTCTCCTGTTTTACAGTCTGAAAAGCTGACAAGCATCTATTGAAAGTTTTATATTAATTACTCTTGTCCATTCTTGAACTTTCTTCCGGCAATGTACAAGACTATTCTACTTGTTTGTGCGTTCTGTTCCTTTGTCCAACTTAGTTGGTGCTTCAAAACCAGCCCTGTTCTACTCTTCAGTTTTTATCTAATTCTTCTCTTAATTTAGGTGTTGGTTCCCCCCCCCCCAACAAAAAAAAAACCCACAATTTTTTCTGTGTTAGTGTTGCAAGGATTATATTTGTGCTATTAGGAATTATTGTACTTGACAGTTGGTTTCCTCCAAAAAGGGATACTGTGAACTTGGAAGTTTGCATTGCTCTTTATTTTGGTATTTGATTAGTTTCTTCAGTAAACAATTAGTAAATGCTTCACAAGTTAGAAATGTTACTATTAAGATCTCAGCACTTACAAATAGCAGTTTCTGTGCTTGGGTGCATAAAACATTTGTGCCAGAAATTTGTAGTTCTGGAATGCTTGCTATGTAGGCAGTGTGTGGGATAATAAATCATGAGACACTATGAGTAGTTTAAAGTAACATTTTTGCTGACCTGTTATTTTTAAGCAAATTATAAAATACTTAATTCTTTTTGAATACAGACCTGCTCCATTTGGAAAGTAAAAGAATATTAAATCTGTCTAAAATGATGTTTGCTACAATTTCATAGTAGTGAGTCATAGAAACATAGAATAATTTAGGTTGGAAAAGACCCTTAAGATCATTGAGTCCAAACGAGTCCGTCTTACTATTTTTCAGTAAGTTCTTGTATAACTGGCCAAATAGCAGCTTGGAGAATAAAATATTGCTTTAGCTTTTTCTTAAATTTATTTGAGCTTTGCTAGCCCTACTCTGTTCCTTCAGAGTACTATGTGTGGGGTTGATCTGTTAAATGTCTTTTTGGTTGTTTTTTTGAGCATGAAGTTGCTTTGATTTTTCGCTCTATTTCCAAAGTTGAAAGTTGGCTTTGAAAGAAAAATTATAATACAAATTTAGTCCTTCTTATTTAGCTGAGCTTCAGATTGATTGTGCCATGGATGGTATGATAGGGCTAGTATAGGCCTGGGTTTATGTGCTAGGTATGAATTCACCAAGTGCTATCACAACTCATGCTGGATCCAGGTAAATGACTGCTTTGGATAGCACCAATACTAGCTGTGGAAGTATTGACATGTGAAGGTAGAGCCTGATTACTAAACTTTGAAGGCAGAAAACTCTTCAGATTATAGTACAATCTGGGGGGGAAAATGTGGTTCTGCTGTTTCCTGTGTTAAATTGTGCTGATTAAGTTGCTACCACACTTTGTCAGTCTACATAATGAAGTATAAAGATCTACCTGCTTTTTGGCAAGCAGGTGTAGTAAGAATATTAGACTTTGTTGAAGTTATATTCCTACAGAACTAGGTGAATAAAAGTTTTAAAATTCTGTGCTTTAAATTGGATTTTCATAGCATGTATTGCCCTCTTTTTTTTTTTTTTTTTTTTAATGTGAGTAGTGCATGAAGGACACAAAATGTGCAAGGGAGATGAAAATACTCATCAGTTTATAAAACTTTCTTTTGTCAAAAGTGATGACCAAGCAGTTAGCTTAGACTTTCATTTAAAACTAAGCAGACAAAAAACACTCACGATTCTCTGATACACTGCTGTTTTTCTAGTCTGAGCAGAACCATCATGTCTTTTTATTAATATTTTTTATGCTATACGTAAATAGTAACTGAGCCAATAAGACTGTCTGTTCAAATTATTGGCAGTAGTGAAGCTGAAATCAAGTATCACGCTTCAGCAGGCAATAAATAGCATCCTTTACTAGATGACTGAGGAACATACAATCAAGACTGTCTAAATCTGGGTAGGGTTTGGTTGTGACAGTGTAGCTAGCTCTGACATTTTATATGCAGCTGTCACATGAAATATTTAATACTGCTTGCTCCTGTCTAAAACTTTCTAAAACAGAGTTACTTCTCATTTTGTTGTATAGACAACTTATTCACACTGAGTTAAAGGAGGAAATTTTAA
The DNA here is from genome assembly GCF_026419915.1 of Harpia harpyja. NCBI lineage: Eukaryota > Metazoa > Chordata > Aves > Accipitriformes > Accipitridae > Harpia > Harpia harpyja. Next base: position 58,636,554 of record NC_068945.1, read on the forward strand.
AAATGCATCCATCAGAAAACCTGGCTGAGCTCTGCATTCAGGAGTGCAAAAACAATGAATCTCCCTTCATTATGGGACAGTAAGGTGTAATTTTCTTACATACTTTGCAAAGACTATTAGGCAAGCTGCAGGCATTTTAGCATGCAGTTAAAGAAAAAAACCAAACCAAATACAACTGTTTCTATTTTCCATTAAATAGAAGAGAGGAATGCATGTTCCAGGAACTCACTGTTGGTGTTAGGTACTCTGTAATAAATGATGACTTAATTTTTTTTTTCATATGTATTATGAGTGTTTATGGTTATGTTACTGAGAAGGCTTTTATGAGAATTCTGGGTAGGTTGCACACACAAGCAAAGCAAAAAGAAGAATTAATTCCCTGCTTTCCATTGGGAGGCAGATGTTTGGCTGCTTCCTGGAAAGCAGGGCCTGAGCATACATAATCATTGTGTGGGAAGAATCACAGAATCATTTAGGTTGGAAAAGGCCCTTAAGATCATTGAGTCCAACTGTTAACCTAATACTGGCAAGTACACCATCAAACCATGTCCCTAAGTGCCACATCTACACATCTTTTAAATACCTCCAGGGATGATAACTCAACCACTTCCCCGGGCAGCCTGTTCCAATGCTTGACAACGCTTTTCAGTCAACATTTTTTTCCTTATATCCAATCTAAACCTCCCCTGGTGCAACTTAGGGATGTTTCCTCTTGTCCTATTGCTTGTTACATGGGAGAAGAGACCGACACCCACCTCGCTACAACCTCTTTTCAGGTAGTTGCAGAGAGTGATAAGGTCTCCCCTCAGCCTCCTTTTCTCCAGGTAAACAAACCCAGTTCCCTCAGCTGCTCCTCATAAAACTTGTTCTTTAGGCCCTTCACTATAACCATCCTTCCCAAGATTATGACAAACAAAGGTTAAGACAAGCAACTTAACCACAAATGTCCACCTTTCCTTCTTCCTTCCCTGAGCTTTTACTGCTGAACATGGCATCATGTGGTATGGAATGTCCCTTTGGTCAACTTGGGTCAGTTGTCCTGGCTATGTCCCTTTTCAGTGTCTTGTCCACCCCCAGCCTACTTGCTAGGGGTGGGGTCAGGGTGGAAAAGAGAAAAAGCCTTGATGCTGTGCATGCACTTTTCAGCACTAGCAGAAACGCTAGCATCTTATCAACACTGGTTTAGCCACAAATCCAAAGCACAGCACCATATGGGCTGCTGTGAAGAAAGTTATTTCCATCCCAGCCAGACCCAGTGCAGCAGCCTGATATGTAGTTGACCTTCATTGCCACAGGGGCCTGCTACTGACTCTTCAGGTTGTTGATTCCCACAGTTGCTTTCCGCAAGGTTGTTCCTGAACCCATTAGTCCCAAGTCTGTGTTGTTGCATGGGTTATTCTGTGCTGTTTGCAGGGCTTCACACTTGTCTCTGTTCACTGTCATGAGACTCCTGTCAGCTCAGTCCTCTAGCTTGTTAAGGACTCTCTGAATAGCACCTCTGTTCTCCAGCACCGTGACCACTTCCTGGCCTCCTAGGCTGATGTCGTCTGCAGACGTGATGTGGGTGCATTCCATCCTGGCTTTCAGGTCATTGATGAAGATGTTAAACTGTATTAGCCCAGTATCATCTGCTGAAGATTGCCTCTTCTAACTGGCTTCCAGTTAGATTTTAAACTGTTGACCACAAGCCTTTAAGTCTGGCTGTCTAGGCAGATTTTCAGACATCCTGAAGTTGATATTTATCCAGTTTGGTACAAGGATGCTATGGGAGGTGGCATTGGAAGCCTTATTAGAGTCAATGACATCCATTGGTGTCCTTCATGCCCAAAACCAGCTGTTTCCTCATGAAAAGTTATCAATTTAGGCACAGTTTGCACTTTGTAAATCTATGATGGCAATTCCCAGTCACCTTCTTTTCATTCATGTGCCTGGAGATGACTTCCAGGAGTATTTGCTATATAGTTAGTCTGAGGATCAGGGTGAGGCTGACTGTCTCGTAATGCCTCAGATCCCCCTTCTTGCCCTTCTTTGAAGATGAATAAATACAGTCTTTATCAGTGGCTTCCTGTGGTCACAGTGACCTCTAAAGAGGAGAGTTTTCTTTGGTTGTATTGGAATTGGACAACTGGTGATCTATTTGCATTAGAAACACCTGTAGACTGTGTGAAGGTTATACTCACTTCTGCAAAACCATATTGAGAAAGAGGAATTGTAAGAGTGATAATTCAGCACAAGTCAGATACAAACTGGGAGTGTGCTGTTTAAAGGGATTAGGTCACAACTCTAAGAGTTCCATAATTTTTTCAGAGAAATGAGCAGACTAAAGAAAGTGGAGGTAAAGTAAATTAAGGTTGTTGAGACAGCAAAAACTGTAATTTTTTTTTCCCCTGTCTTGCTGACAGACATACAAATTGTTTTTGTAAGCTTTGTATTTTAATGTTGTGTGGGTTTTTTGTTTGGTTTTTTTTTTTTTTTAATTTGTTGAGCACTGAGAATGGTATCAGCATGTCTGGCAAACTTCATGCAATCCAACAAGAAGTAGTCTGACTATGTTAGTGTTAGTTTATTCTTGCAAGGGCCAAAAAATTGTTACAAGGGCTAGAACCTTGAAGAGTTTGAAGATGTTCATTTGCAACACTGAAGACCATTAATACGGTGTGAAGAACTTATAAAGGAGGTTTTAGGTTAGATGTTGATTAAAAGGCAGTTAGAGGAATTGAACTTAAGACCCCTTTGAAGTTGAACAAGTGATCATCTGTTTGCATTAGAAACACCAGCAGACTGTGTAAAGATTATGCTCACTTCTGTAAAAAGAAAAGCAAAGACTTTTTAGAGCTGAATGATTTGTTCTTAAAATGTCTTGATTTTGAAAATTGCAGCTTGAGACACTTGCATTTTGATACTAAAAATAAGTTTGTAACAAATGTATTTTTAACTATTGAAGGTTTTTATATTGGTTAGGTATTTGAAGTGTAGAAACTAAATGTAGTTTCAAAGATTAATAAAAGTCTACTCTAATGAATATTCACACATTTATTTTTCAGGAGCTGGTGAATCAGGGAAAAGCACAATTGTCAAACAAATGAAGTAAGTATGGTCTAATACTACGACAGAGAAATTCTTTGTTTCTTTGAATAAAGAATTTATTTTTTTTTTCCTTCTGTAGGATTATCCATGAAGCTGGTTATTCAGAAGAAGAATGTAAACAGTACAAAGCTGTTGTCTACAGTAACACCATTCAGTCCATTATTGCTATCATTAGAGCAATGGGGAGGTTGAAAATAGACTTTGGTGATCCAACCAGGGCTGTGAGTATTGAAGTACACACACAGATATACAGCTGAAATATCCATTCATTTTTCAATTTTTGTCTGTTATTATTTCCTGAAAAAACCCTCTTGATATCCAAAAATCTTTGTAGGATAAAAAGGTTGATTGAAAACTAAATGGCACTGGTTGTTACATGGCAAAGTGACCTATAGAGCAATCAGCGCTGGGTTGATTCATAACAACTATTTGATTTAGATACAGTTCTCCAAATTCTATCTAAATTTGGAGTACCAAACATCTGAGTCTTAGGGAGTTTTTGAAAAGCATTAAACTATGCAGTCATGTCTTTTTATTTGTATGGACTTGTGGGCTGTTATGTTCTGTAAGTCATTTAAGTTAGACATCTTCGTGTTCCTTAAAAAACACAGCTTAAATAGGTAGGCATCTAGCTACTGTCTGCACTTCTCTATTAGGTCATAGGCACAGTGGTGCCTAAAACATTTCCAGCCTCTGAGTTTGATCCTATTTCATACTGATTTCCAGTGTGGAGGACTTTATTTTACTCAAAGCAGAGACATGGCTATAGCCCTGTTGCTGGTATCCCATTTTTTCATGATACCACATGGATTAAGGATTTTTCCCAAGAAATAGGAGACCTTTTTCTAAGCTTTTCCACACCTTTTCCATCTCATTTCATCTAATGTCTCGCATACAAACGCCTGATGGGTCTATTTGCCATTCCACCTATTGAAGCTGGTCTGTAGAATTGATTCTTTTGGCTTACTGTTTCTCCAGTCCTAACCTTATACTCTTACCTGTGATCACCCTGATTACATCCGCATCTGGTCAGGAGGTTAGATGCCCTGAGTCTCTCCGTAAAATGCTTAGCTTAAGTGTTTTTGCTTTGTTTTCAGTTGCAGTGCTGAAATTGATCACCAAAGTTGTTAGTCTGAATAGGATTGAAACTTAGTTCGGGATGTGTGCTTTTATTTTCTTTCCATAGAAATCAATGTCAGAATATGGAATGCTCATGAGTACAGTTTCTGAAGCAGGAACTAGCCATGTTATGTCGGTCTTGCAGGAAAGATGGAGGAAATTTTTTTTGCTGTTCATGTATTGAAATAAGTTTGTAAGGTAGTCGGGGGATATTTTGTTATGGTTAAGTTCTTTCTGTCATGTTAAGGTTGAATTACAGTTTGGCAGGAGAGGAGGGTCTTGAAAAATAAGAAACAGTATGTAAATTCTTCATTCATGACACAGTCTTGTGTTTAAGATCTTACTGATTGCTTAAAAAGCAATTTATAAATATTAGAGAGTATACCTTCAGTGACCTTGTGAAATGCATTATGTATGGTTGTCATAAGACAAACATTCATAAGATCATGTAAAGTGGGTCATAAAGTTGTATCTGAAGTCTAAATCTGATTGGCAGTTGTGAATTATTAGTTGATTTTCATTTTGCTCTTTGATAATGGTTATTTTATGTACATACGTTAATTTTACCTGAAACCTCTTCAGTTGTAAACATAACTAGTAAAAGCTTGGTTTTCATTGATTATTCCTCTCTACATTTGTTCTCATGTTTGCTGTTGTCTTCCCTTAAGACCAAAGTTTTCCAGGGCAGCAACAGTATCTTACTGCATGTTAGTTCAGTATTTGTGCAGTGGAGTCCTCTCTGGAGTCTGGCAGTTAATGTTGGAAAGAGGCAGATGGTAGACTCATGTTACTAAATACATAGTAAGAGAAAACGGAGGAGGAGTAAATTTAGGTGTTAGCAGATAAAATGACTAACAAGAAGATTTTGAGGGCTATTTTATATATGATATCAATTTGAAGTCGTCTGAGTTTCTTGACTTTAGAGAGCTATATAAATGATGAGGCAAACTTTTTTCAGGGGTAATCTTAATACAGCTGTCCATCCCTTTGCACTTAGGCACGTCTTGGTGGTCCAAATTCTTTTTTCAGAGCAACACTGCTATGGAATGTCAGTACTAGATTTTTGCCAATTGTGAAGTCAGAAATGAAGAAAGGAATTCAGAGCTTGTGTTATACATCAGTCTCACTTAAAAAAAAAAAAAAAAAGCATGGTTGCTTCTTGCTTATTACAGTATAGCCTTTTAAATTTTATTCTATTTCATTGTAATTTTGTCATTTTTCAGAAAAAAAAAAAAAGCTCAAAATTGTAACTCCTGATGAAAACTGTTGTATTTAGGCTCTTTTCCTTAAATTTCTGAGGGTTTTACTCTAAATGGGATAAGTTTGTTTGGAAAATCATATACTCTTATTTCTGTCATAAGGCTAATGGTAAAGCAGTGAGTTGAATGTTTTCTTTTTTAAAGCTATTGAATCAAGGGAGCACAGATTATACCAGCAGCCTCAGTAATGGTCAGTCTTAAGACTGGTGTATCCTTTGTCCTACAGGATGTTTCAGTACTAAAGTAGAAACTGTGTTTCAAGAGACATTTAGTGAATGTGCTTTAAAGGACTATGGACCACTTTCTGAATGTGAGATTTACTGTAATTAGCTAGAGAGATGGTTAAATTTAGTTTCTTTACATTATCTCATTTATGAAATCTGGTATAAAAATAGTGACACCTAGAGAGGAAGCTGCCCCATTCCAGTATAATTAAAGTATCTAGCATTGGTTAATAATGAAAATAGGACTTGATCATTGCACACTACCTCACTTGAGGTGTCTGTAGTACTTGCTATCCTTAGAAAAGGAAGTATGGGGGAAACAGAGACCACTTTTTATTTTCATGTTTAGGCTTTTAAAAAGCTGAAATTGATTCTCTTGTTCCACTTCCCCTTCCCCCTCCCCCTCCCCCTCATTTCAGACCATGTAGAGATTAGAGCTATTTGAAACAGTAGATTTTGTATGTTTGAAAGTCAGACTATGTTAGGTATAAAATGGTGTAATCATTCATGACAGAATTGACAGTCAGTTTCTAAGCTGTTAACACCATGTGTCTTGGCTCTTCTTCAAGATCTGCTGCTTTTATGAGTTGTAGGTCCTTGGCATTTGCATACACAAACAATATTCAAGACCAGAATTGCCATTCAGATTTCTTTTATGCAGGCATATAGCTTAAACTACAGTCTGTGAGATCTGACTATTCAACCCTTTGATCTTTACTGTTCTGGTTTTTTATGTAATTATTAGTGCAATCCATTGAATTTTTATTAGTTGTCCACACTTTGTCCTGTGCGTGTACAGTAGTCAGCATTCTGATAATTTGTTTGATAAATGTTCATTTTTAGATTTGTCACTACTCTAGCTTACAAAAGTCTTTTTGAACTATATATCAGATACCTGTTGTTCATATGTATAACTACATATGTATACATATAGATATATATAAATCTCTTCAAGCTTGCCTTGAGTTGACTGAACTTGCACTCTTTTTGTTTTCAAGCTGTGAATATCAGTATTACTCAATCCATCTGTAAACAATTTCTCTGTTAGCTGTCATAATCTTTGATTGATTATTTAAGTCTACAGAGGACAATATCTTTAAAACAATGACTACTTTCTGTGCTTATCCTGACCATGGTTTTTTTTCACAGCTTATTGTTTGAACAGCAAAGGTGACAGATCTGGATTTTTCTACAGATTTGCATCTGTATCTTCACTTACTGTTTTGTGAGAATAACTTTATATGTTGCTTTTTTTAATCCTTCTCTTTCTTGAAATACTTTCAGTTCGTAGCTCATATGCCTAAGTCTCTCTTTTCTCCTTCCTCCTGTCCAGTATCATCTGTTCTCTTTCTTTTAATTATTGGACAAACAGTACACACTGTGGGTAGTAGTTACAAGCCACAAGTATGCTGATTTTTCTCGCTGACATACCTTGGCATTAGATCACATATAGCTAATAACCAAGGTCAAGCAGCTACCCACAGGAGAGTACTAATGTGGATCTCTTTCCTCTACCCAGCTGCTATCTGCTTTTTCCAATGCCTTACAGGTCTAACATTTTTAGGTTTCTTTCCTCAGTCAAAATTGGATGAAGGTAGCCAGCTGGTCAAATTCTGTTAAAGGAGACTGGTGGACTGACATCCTGTACTCCATTAGGCTCACTCTCAAAGGCAGTCATTATATATAGTCTTAAAATCTAGCATTTGCTCTCTTAAAAATCTTAATGTTTGCTTGATATCGCATTACCAAGAAAACTTGGTCTCTGTAGAATAATTAAGGTAATGGATATTTGTAACTGATTTATCTGGAAAGTATTTTTCTATTTCCTGATGCATGATTTGGGAAGAAATGATCATTTGACACTTTCAAACAAAATTGCTTTTTTAAGCTTAAGTGATTAATGTGTTTTTCTTCAGTCAATCAATATACATCTGCATTTCTGAAGTTTCTAGTATGCATTGTAACCATTCTATTCAGTTTGTGGGTTTTGATAACCAAATAAGGTTAACTTGAGACTTGAGCACAAAATATGTTATTGCTTCTGTTTAGAAGCTTAGTTCAAGTTATAAACAGACCAGAAGAAGCTTCATCAGCTAATGAGAAATTTGGTTTACTGCTCTTTTTCTGTTATTGAAAAATGTGGGAATTAATATCCTGTGCAGAACACTAAACCCAATTGTTTTTCTTCACATTTTTTTGTTTGGTTACATTCGTGTTTACCAGGTTAAGAAAGTAACTTATGTGCTGAATATAGTTCTTAGGTGCTAATACCTCTGTTGTATTTCTCAATGTTTGTGTCTCCACTTTCTGTTTACATCCTAAAGGATGATGCTCGTCAACTCTTTGTGTTAGCTGGAGCAGCAGAAGAAGGATTTATGACTGCAGAGCTTGCTGGAGTTATCAAGAGACTGTGGAAAGACAGTGGAGTTCAAGCTTGTTTCAACAGATCTAGAGAATACCAGCTTAATGACTCTGCTGCCTAGTAAGTACTGTGTGACAAACAAGATTGTCTTGTAAGTAGTAGCTAAAAGAATATAAGGGAAGTCTCATCTTTTGAGGAATTCTGCTCCTATGTAGACAGAAAATTTAGAAGTATCTGGACAAAGATATTGTCTCCTTGGGTCAAAATGCTCCAGCTCTAGGCTTCAAGGTTGGAAGGGAAGAGGTGTGGTATAATTATGAGTTGGAGTCACATTCTGACCAGTTGTTTCTTCCTCTTGAGGAAGACATAAAATGCTTTAAGGTGCTTTAATAGCATTTTTATTAAAAAAACATGACTCAAGTACCTGTTCAGTATCTGAACATGTCTAGGAAACTTGATTACGTGATGTGGATCTGTATTACTAAGGATACTACTTTAATGTTCATCATAGAGTTTCTCCTATGATTCAGCATTGCTGCATTTTCTTTCTTAATTAACGGTCTCTGTTAGAAATGTGTTGAGCAAAGGTAACAATCAGGATGTGCCTTCTATGCTAGGGTACTTCATTAAAAAAATAAAATAGTAAGGAATCAAGGGTGTGAGAAATAAGATGTGATGGCAGGAAGTAATGGAATTCAGTCAAGGAAGAGTCCATCGTGGGAGAGGTAACATGGTAAAGAATGGCATAGCAGTGATACTGGCCTTATAGGGCAATATTTTAAAGCTTTGTCATTCTGAATTAATTGGTAGTGTTTGAAGGTGTTTTTCACTTTCATTAAAATAAGGTACTTCTTCAGAGTAACTGTACACAAATAAACAACATGTGGGTAAGGTAACTGTGAGAAGACGGCAGCTGGAGTAATGTAATTACAGGCATGCTGAATGGATAGAAATGTGATCAAATTGTATCAAAAGAACACTGATACTTCCAGCATGATTGTTACATATTTGCTGAAGTTGTTCTAAGGGTACTGAGGGTAGATGGCAACAAGTTGAGCTCAGGGTGACAGATCTCTTGACTTGAGACAGCACTTGTATGAACTTTCTTCAATGGAGCACTTAATGTGGAGGATCACTTGCTTTCCTCTGGTAGCCTCCTCTGTTCTGTTTTGTTCTTTTAGATACCTCTGCCTCCAGTTTCATAAGAAAACTGTTCTTCTAGCCATACAATTGTATCCTTAAAATTGCTAACTTCTGGTTACACTGAAAGAAGAACATAATGCCTTCCCTATTTACTATGGGAAAAGCACAAATAAGATTTGTATGGTTTTTAGAAATGCTGGGCTTCTTGGCCTGCATTGCAAGAATTCTGGCAATGAAATTATACTATTGTAAAATATGTGTGCAATTAGAAATTCTCAATAGAAGGTTAATTGTTATGCATCAAGCATTTTCTTAAACTCATTAATTCTGACCAAAACACTGAGTTGTTCTTTTCATACCTATTATCAAATCCAGGGTAATTTGGGGCTTTGGTTATAGTTCAAAGTAACTTGTAGTTCAGTAGGTTACAAAGATGAAGGTGTTCTTCTAGTTAGTGCTAATAACATTGGTGTACGTGGAACCATGTTTGCATTTTGGGATTTCAAAAGAAGAATTCTTTGTAGTGGAGTCAATTGCATAAGTTTTCTTTCTTCTAGGATGAAATATCTTTGTGTCTCTATAAAGCTTATTTCAAAAAAAACTTGGAAAATTGAGGGGAATAATGTGTCTTGCTTTTTGTCTTCTCAGAGAAAGCTATTTTATAAAATAAGTCAAGCACAATATAAAGAATGGACCTAGAACTTCTTTTGTAAATCTTTGTGATTATCTTGCTACTGTTTTATGAATAACTGAAAGCAGTATTTATTTTTACCTTCAGTTACTTGAATGACTTGGACAGGATAGCACAAACCAGCTACATTCCAACGCAACAGGACGTTCTCAGGACTAGAGTGAAAACTACAGGAATAGTGGAAACTCACTTTACTTTCAAAGATCTTCATTTTAAGTATGTAAATCATGCTGTGTGTGCATCTGTCTGTTATGGTTTCTGTAAAGTTCTAGAAGATGAACTTTCAATGATGTAATTTAACAAATTTGTCTAACGACAACTTTGATTTGCCCCCCTCCTCCCTTTTTCCTGAAAAAAATTCCTTATGCTTGGCTTAGTTTTCTGAAGGGATGTGGGAGTTGTTGGAACTCCTGTAATAACTCAGAATAAATATGCAGATATTAAGTAATAAATGCTTTGATTTTATTGGAAACTTTTTGTAAAGATATTTTATATGTAAGTTAAATCTCAAAAAATTCCATTTTCTGCCATGTTAAATAGCTGTTCTTCTATCAGATTCTCCCCTTTAAATTCAGTTGGAGAGCTGGAGGCTTATAAATGTTTGCTGGTGTTGTATGAAAGAGTAAATCAGTTTTCATGAAGAACTGAATTCAAGTATGTGTTGTACTTTAAGGTACGACATTTATTCACGCTTTATTTAGTGATGAAAGAATGTGACTTACATTTCCCGTGGTGCAGGATTTACGAGATAACGTTAATACGCTGAACATTTTATGTCCGAAGACATTCATGATGAAAGCATAGAATAGCATAAATGTAATAATATTCTACCTCCTACTGATCAGGAAGAATGAGAAGAAAACTCAGTAAAACTCACATTGCATCTGCATTTAGATCGTGCAGGGATTGTTGTCAGCATGTCTATACAATATATTTGTTTAGTATCTTCATGGAAAATATTTTTTTTTTCATAGAAATGCATAGCAAGTACTGTAATATGGATGCTTCAGGGCCATCTGTACTGTGGAAATATATTTCGTTTCCTTGTTTTAGGATTTAAGTATACAAAATTCATATTCATCCATAAAATAATAGCTGGTAAATGGGAATGAATCTCTTGCAAACCTAAGGAGAATAGTCCTTACCAAGCCTCAAGAGAGGTCTTCAGTATTCTGAGGAGCTATCCATTTTCTCACTCCCTTTCTAATGTTTCTTGTTCAGCTCCCTATTGTAGATGGGTTTAAATTCTACACTCTCAATGAATTTGTATGCAGGTAGCTACTTCCAGTCTGTACTGATTATTAGTACTGTTACAAGGACCATATGATTACACTTCTGTAAAATGTGTAACTTTGACAGGCCTTTGGAAGTATTTAGCTCTAATGTTGTATATTTAAACACCTGTACAACAGGTGTTTAAATTTTTGGGTTCCTTAGGAGATAGGCTTAATGAGTTATTGGAAGGGCTTGAAGAAGTACATTCTTACATAACATTGAAAAGAACTTTTATGATGAACTAAAGGCATAAAAGGCTTGATTATACCAAGATGAGGCTACATAAACATGACTAGCTGTGCAATATGGGGTACTTCAATTTTTTTTCATTATCTTTCCTGTTTTGCAGTGTGTGTTTAGATTCTTTGAGGTTGAGCCTCATTTCAGCCTTCTCTATAAAGTGCTTAGCATAGCTTTGATTATTGATTCAATCTAAAATGCAAATAGCAAGTCCTCTTCATACTGTTTCTATAGACTGTTTCAGAAGTTGAGTCTGATGATTTACTACTTTCATCTTCAAAGAAAACCTTATTTTGTAGAAATGTTCTGATAATTTAAAAAATTCTTATGGAAATTCAATCTTAGTACAAAATGATAAAACAAAAATAAAAAAAATTAAAAAATTTTAGAATTGACAGAAGTAACGACTAAAATTTAAGCTATTAAGGTATACAAGTACAAAATATCTTCCTATGGGTACAGCCATCACTAATTATTTGGGAACTAAGTTGGAGTAGGTAGCTGACTTGCATTTATATAGGGTGATATCCTGAAAGTAAAGAACACTTTTAAGGAATCCTTTTTTCACTTTTAAATTCTAACAGGAGTAATCTTTAAAATGTTTTTAAGATGGTATTGTTCCATTGTACAACATTAAATGGGCAATGAGCATTGTCACTTGCACAATAGTATACCCAGGTAGAAGACCTCTTTAGAGATTATGATGTTTATGACAGTTTTTGATCAGAAAGTGAAGGGTCTTTGTTTTTCTTCTAATTTGTTCCCTTCTCCACTTATTTTTACTGTGTTTTTTTTTAATAAGAACGTAGTAACTCAGATCACTTGAAGATTTCTAAAAATAACTGTAATTGAATCCCTTCAAGTGCAGTCTACCTAGTCATATAGTACACTAACATTAAATCGGTAGGTTTTTTTAATCTACCTGCCCCTCTGCAATCTTACAGCCCAGAGAAAACAGGAAAGGGGGATAATAAAAAATCCATGTCCGTTTTAATAAGTATGTAATATGTGAGACTTCCCATATATGTATCATACTTTTGTAAACACCCTGCCTCAAAAAAATATTTGTCAAATTCAGAGTCTTTCGCAAGGCTGGGGACTGAAATGAACAATTTGTGTAACCTTAAAGAAGTGAAAGCAATCATAATAAATATCCGGTGTCCTTTTGGCCCATATCACATTTTGTATGGGTACTGGAATCACGTTCTTTGTTTAAATAGTCTGAAAGAAGCAGAACATAGCACATCTGGCAACACTAGCTTTCAGAAACATATTGTGCTAATGAAAGGACCCTGCATAAGTCCTTAAATTTGCACAATTGCAGATAAACTATTCAGAAAGCTACCCATTTAATATATCTAAGTAACACAGCTTAGTAGAGTGGTGACTGGAGAAGTGTCTTTAATGCTTTACATTTAGTTCAATGAAGTAAGTTGTCTTAATGTGGCATAGTGACCTTGTAATCTCATTGGAGAAGTCTGTATTCTTAAAATAATGGAAAGTCATTAAAGCATTTCTCTAATTCCTTCATTCTTTAGATAAGGGCAGTAGATTCAGCTGTTACAAACTTCAATTCTTTCAGCATTGCCTTGTATTTCTTTTTAGTTCATTGTAGACTCTGACTTACCTTTCATAAACAAAATACGGTTCTTCTGAGTAGACAAACCATGGATGGTGCTATGAATTTTAGCACTTGAGGCAAGTGCTTAAAAGATGGGCTTGCACACAACCCTGTGTACACACCCTCTGTCATGGTTTAACCCCAGCCAGCAACTAAGCACCACGCAGCCATTCACTCACTTCCCCCCTCCTGCCCACTGGGATGGGGGAGAGAATCGGAAGGAAAAAGGTAAAACGGGTTGAGATAAGAACAGTTTAATAGAACAGAAAGGAAGAAACTAGTAATGATAATAATAACAATAATAAAATGACAATAATGATAACAAAAGGATTGGAATATACAAAACAAGTGATGGACAATGCCATTGCTTGCCACTTGCTGACTGATGCCCAGCTAGTTCCAGAGCAGCAACCCACCCCTCCACCCCACCCCCCCCAGGCCAATTCCCCCCAGTTTACATACTGGGCATGACGTCACATGGTATGGAATACCCCTTTGGCCAGTTTGGGTGAGCTGCCCTGGCTGTGTCCCATCCCAACTTCTTGTGCCCCTCCAGCCTTCCTGCTGGCTGGGCATGAGAAGATGAAAAATCCTTTACTTAGTATAAACACTACTTAGCAACAACTGAAAACATCAGTGTGTTATCAACATTCTTCCCATACTAAATCCAAGACATAACACTATACCAGCCACTTGAGAGAAAACTAACTCTATCCCAGCCAAAACCAGGTTACTCTCCCATATTGGAAAGTTGAATCTGTAAATCATTCTTACAAAATTTTTGAAATTTATCTGCAGATTAAGCAGCTTCTATGAGTGTTTCAGTCTTTTGGGACTGTGACCTAACAGGTCTCAGTATGACTTCTAACAGGGCAGATGGAAAGCTTGTGAACTTTAAGACCACTTTGTTCAGAATGGCTGATTTTTCTTAAAGATACTTGAAGCCTTATCTTTTTTTAAGAATTTTGTGTGCCAAATAGTTTTTATTGTTTTTTGGGTTTTTTTCTGTATGCCTGTATTTCTCTGTACTGATACCATATGGAGAAGAAGCTTCATAAAACAATCCATCAGGTTCTTATTACTTGCTGTTGAGGTGTTCACTGTGAAACTGTGATGCCAAAACTTCATCCAGTACTAGATTTTAGTATAGAAAAATTTCAAAGATGAGTGCAAAAAGATGGTTTGCATAAAGAAATGGGAATTTAGGTGCACAGTTAGAAAGACAACCCCCAAAAGAGACAAGCATCACTGGTGAAATACACCACTGGCAGAGAGGCTATTCTGAACTGAAGCAAACATTTCTGGCTAAAATCAGTATCTGCAAGGACAAACTGGAAATTACATTTCTTCTATGTTCTAGAAGTTGTCTGTCTTCTGCATTTTCCCTCCCTTCCCAGGATACATGCTAACAACATAGTCTGAACAAGCCAAAACTATACAATGCCTCTTGTGGAGACCTATTTTCTTTACATATTTTTGCTATTCTTTGAAAGAATACTTTTTACTACAGTTTTTTATTAATGCAGGAAGTTGTGCCATGTTTTCTAGTACCTCTCGGTTACCATCTTAGTAGTAATATTTTTGCATTGAGCAGTGTCATAAGATATTATTGAACTAGGTGAGACCCATGCAGATTGATATTACAGTACTGCCATCAGTATAAAGCATTTAATTTCTCATGTTCCTTAGAAGCTGGTGTCCACAAAAAAATAAAAGGAGCAATTTTGTTGTTCAGTTTCTGAGTTAATTTCTGTCTTCTGTTCTGGTCTATAAAGAATGAGATTTGTTGTTGTTCAGCCCTATATGCCTTACTGTCTATCAAAAGCCCTCAGTGTGATAGCCTTATTACTAATACAATTCTGAATTATTTTAGGCCATGCTGGAATACCTTTGCAAGAATTTTAACTATGCATCTTAACAATTGTTGTTCCAGTCTGGATTTCTCTTCCGATTTGTATGACATTTTTACCCAAATAAGGCTTTCATGGTAGAGCTGGCCATTCTACTACTTAGAGCAAAGAGGATGGTGATGTAAGAATTGGTCTGTCCTCTGTTCTTTCTCTTCTCTCTTCCTCCTCCCATTTGAACATTTATATACCTACAGAGTTCTAAGCTCTTTTTTTGTGACAATGTAGAAAAAATTAAAATTATTTGTGAAAACTCCTGAAGACAAGTCAGGCCTCTCTTAAAAGGAATAATTGCATTTGCTTGTAAGTAGGAGGAAAAACTAAATTTGTGCATGATAGAATATTGACTAACGTAGTGAGGGAAGTAATATGTGACACATGTGCATTGTTTTGAAGCCATAAGTCATGGCAAAAATTTGAGACAACAGTATTCTTTTTCTGTGATAGGAAAGAGACAGGTAGAAAAAAAGTCTGTGTTTTCTCTGAGAAGATCCTATGATGTATCTGTCACTTAATTTCAGGATACCACTCTGTCTCGTTTTTATTTTTTTTGGTGTTGGTCCTGTCCCCCCACACCATGATTTACTGTTCATTGTATCGGGATGCTATTTATTTGGCTTGCAAAATACTTGAAGTTCCTAATGAAGTCTAATGAAAGTTCTGTCTTTCAGAGTGGCTGTAGCCCATAATAGTAAATGGCCATTTAAAGCATTTAGATAGCAGAGAAAAGCAAATTCATTCATATCATGCTAATTTGCTGATCATCTGCTGTTAAGTTCTGGAATGTGGTCTTTTCCTATTGCTCTATTTCTGCTAAGCTAGGAATTCTAAAGAAACAAGACTCATCTTTCTAGCTCAGTTTTCCCACTTAACTGCATTTTCAAAAAATGCATTTATTAGAGAGGAAAATTGTTTCTTATTATGTAACACTTATTTTGTCTTTTAAGAGAATTTTGAAAATAATTTTAGCATCTTTTAAAAAAAATATCCCATTTAAACATGGACAATTGAAAAATAGATCAAGTTGCAGTTTGGTTTAGGAGAGAGAAGAGCTGAAACCCACCAGGATTTGGAGATTCCAGATTAAATTTGAAAAAGTGAAAGTTAGATTGTATATATTTATATTCAGAATACTAAAACAACACTAATAAAGTCAGTGTTACTTGTATCCAACTTCCATAGTATTGCATTATTTCCAAATATTAAAACAGATACCACTCTGCTCTTAAGGAATCTTACACTGTTGATCAATACTTTTAATTATTTTAGACTTTTTATTCATTTGGGCTAAAGGTTGAATAACACTTTCATCTAGTTTACATGTAGTAAAGCTAACTATTTTTATTTTTTATAGGTTACAGTTAACTTCGTTAATGAAATATAGTATTGTAAATAATTAGTTTTTGTAAAATGTATAGGAAGGCTTTTCAGGCTTTATTAAAATTGGGGTTTTTTTCATATACTGAGACATTAAATAGTAATAAATGTTGCAGATTTTAATGCCTTTTTGAAAATTTTTTGATCAGACTTACACAGCTGATACTTTCAGATTTTATTGGTTAACATTCAGAAAGCTAGAAATTCCAAAGTTCATTCTCTGCTTTGCACTTCTGTTTTGCAGAATGTTTGATGTTGGAGGCCAAAGATCAGAGCGGAAGAAGTGGATTCATTGTTTTGAGGGTGTTACAGCAATTATTTTTTGTGTGGCATTAAGTGATTATGACTTGGTCTTGGCTGAAGATGAGGAAATGGCAAGTACCTTAATGCCGAAGAAGGGAATAGTTGTTGGATAGAAACTAAATAAGTTTGAAAATAAAGCTATAAATACATCTTTTAGACTATTACTGCTTGATAAGATTTATGGGGTTTGTGTAAAGGGTCTCAGAGAAATGGTGATAGAATTCATGCTTTCAGGTTTCAAAGTATTTTGTCATATTCTCAGAAGGAATACTGTGAGACAAGTATTCTTTTCAGCTACACTCTTTCATGTTTTAAAGGACACGTAAATTAATGAGGCTAGATTGTCAGTAATATACATTTTAGTCTCTTTATGGACGTTAGAAGTATATAATAAGAAATTGCTTGACTTATCTGTTTCTACTTTACCACATGTTTTCCTTTCCTTCCTCAGTCTTCAATTTTTGTTTCTTTCTAAATGTGTTTTTCTGATCTCTTTCCTTAGTTGCAGAAAGTTTTTTCTTCCTTCTCCCTTCCAACTCCCTCCACTCCTTTCTCCTCTTTCATGGTGTGACTCCTTCCCATATCAGTATGCACAGAGTGCATGCTTTTTACTGAGTGGTCTAAAAGGATGCTTATCTATTGTGTGAGACTCATTAACAAACTTCTGTGCTCTTCCTCATGTTCTGCAACTTCTTATAAAATACAGTTTAGGGAGGAAAGAAATTAAAAAAAACCTATCAAGTCAAATATTGTCAAAGAAGGTCATAGCTAACATCCTGCTACTTAAATGACTGGAGCTTGGCCAAAGTACTTACATGTTGGATAATTTTTCTACAGAGTTAAAAATTAGGGCAAGAGGAAAAAAAAACTGCTCCCTTGATTCTCCAGTTCTATGTACCTTTTTTTTTTTTCCGTTCTTATGCTGGAATCTTAGCTAGATGCAAAATTTAATTTTCAATTTCCAGAAGATCTAATCAGTATAAGATAAATTCAGGTAATTCAGCAACTCTTGTAGAATATCTGTACTGCAAAATGTCAAACCACCAAAAATTTCTAAAATATTAAACAGCTTAAACCTGGAAATGAGGGAAAAAAAAAAAAGAAAAAGTAGTTGCTTAAACCCTACTCATGAAAGTGTTCTTTGTGGTGGTCTTGGCTTCTCTGTATTTCCCTGTGGTAAAATGTGATTCTGTATGCTAGAAACTTAGTTTTGTAACTTATCTGGTTAACTTGTAACTATATCAAAAATATGTATCCTGATTTTACTACTGAAGTCTGCTAAAATACAAGGTGTTTTTTCCAATTACAGAATCGGATGCATGAAAGCATGAAATTGTTTGACAGTATCTGCAACAATAAATGGTTCACAGACACTTCTATTATTCTCTTCCTGAACAAGAAAGATCTTTTTGAAGAAAAAATCAAAAGGAGTCCTCTCACTATTTGCTACCCTGAATATGCAGGTATTGGAGGGGGTTGCAGGTGTCAAGTAATTTTTGGTTAAATTACCTCATTTTTGATGTGCAAATCACGAGGAGTTTAGGTATCTAAAATATTTAAATGAAAGAAAGTTTAAGATGGGGGGGGTGTTTTTATGGATCACAAATAAAATAGTGCTAAGTCAGATTCATCTTTCTAACCAGCTGAAATAATGGTGGTCCACTGATAGCATTTACATGTTACTGCTGCAACTCCTTTCAGCCTAATTTATTTAGCCCATTCTTTTTTCTGATGTCCTCCTGTTTTTGTACTTAGATGTAATTTTTTTCACTAGCAGGAATCCCTGAGGATACATGAGAATTTGTTTGAACAGGGAGTGTACCTATGTGTTAGAAGTAGGTGGCTTACTCAGGAAATACATAGCAAAAGAGGATGATTTCATTTAACAAGTCAGCTTTTTTATGTATCATTTTCACTGTATAACTTCATTGTACAGAAAATAGCACATTGGAGGTAAAAAGCTTAGGAGAAATATGTATGCCAAATGTCTCTGAGTTTGGGAAAACCCCAAACTTTTTAAAACATAAAAATTGAAAGCAAGTAACTTGCATGAAGGAAACAAAATCTAGGGAACAGTGGTGGGTCATTAATGACTTACTCCATCTTTCACTTGAAGTACATGGCAAGACTCTTCCTGCAGCTGGAATTGAATTGAGTCCTTAGCTTTTATTCTTAAAAATGTGTCCAAAAGGTTTCCTTCAAGATTTATTTATGGTATCTTAAAGCAATGGCTGTGCAATTACTCCTCTTCACGTTTAGGTTAACTATTTCCAAAGAACCACTTACTTCAAAGATATAGTATGCACCTTGTTCTTTCTCAGTTTGAAACCTCCTTACTGAGCAATTTTCTCCTTCTAGGATCAAACACTTACGAAGAAGCAGCTGCTTACATTCAATGTCAGTTTGAAGATCTGAACAAGAGAAAAGACACGAAAGAAATCTACACTCACTTCACATGTGCCACAGACACAAAAAATGTGCAGTTTGTTTTTGATGCTGTAACTGATGTCATTATTAAAAATAACCTTAAAGACTGTGGCCTCTTCTGAGAACAGACAAAAGGTTGTTAAATGGTAAATTACATGCTTGAAAACAGGACTTAGGCATTTGGAATATGCCCATGCTGTGTAAGACCTACATAGATATACTTAATTCTCTTTTATTTTATTTCTAGGTTTGGAGAATGACTTCGCACAATTCTAATCTGATTCTTTTCAAGGTGAAAAATACAAAATACATTGTGCTGAATGATAGATCAGTACTGTACTTGCCTGTTTTAACAGCTTTATTTATGTTTGTCTTGTAAATTTAAGTAATTAGTTAACACTGAGATGTCAGTTGATTGTATGTAAACTTATAATTGTAGTAATGTATTTGTATAAACGTTGAACGGAATATTTTAGTAACTCAATGTCCTCTAAAATTTCCATGTTTTATGAAGATACTCTTAGAGGAGACAGACACTTTTTGCCTTTGGATTATTTAAACATCTTGTAAAATTAAATTTTCTTTTCATCTTAAGGGTGCATGCTGCCTTTTTCTTTTGTTGGTAATACTGTATATGGCATTAGCTTTTTTGATATTTAATCAGCCTCGTACACCTGCTCAGACTTAAAAGAAACATAACCAATAAAACTTGTTTTTTGCCTTAAGTTTTGAAAAACAATCTTTTTATAAATTTAAGATAAATGCAAAGATTATTTTTTAAATTTAAATGAAATCCACAGTTTATGAAATCTGGGCTTGCAGTCTTTGCAGTGCAAATGTGGCAACACTGAGAAATTGAATTTTAAGGTTCAACTATCATTGAAGCTGATGGAAATGCAACAAGGAAGTTGTTAAAACCATTCATATCAATAAAAAAAAAGTTTGAAACTGTGGTCTTTACTCAGTGGAGTGAATGGCAAAATCACCTTTGGGGTTTTTTTAATAGATCGTTAAGAAAGGCTGGACTGCAGAGTAGTATTTTTTTCTGCTTACTTAAGAAGTAAAATCATGTTCTCCTTAAACTTTTTGCTATTTTCTGATAATAAAACTAGTTTGATAATTTAATAACCATAGAAATATTAGGTTCTCCCACACGACATGGCACAGTGGCTTCACAGATTAAAGTAATTTCCTGTTGCAAATAAAAAGAATCTTCAGTATTTTGGATAGGGTGCTTTAGTGACTTGCAAATGCTGATTCTTTAATTTCCTCTAATTATAATTAAAGTATCACAGTTTCTTTAAATAATAAGTTAAAGAATATGATTTTCTTCTGGTTATGCTTTCATTATGTGATTTGCTATCTTAGGTACATATCATCCATTGCCTTATGGGTAGTGCCAAAACTGATTTTTTTATACAGATTTTAAAATAAATAAGCATCTATTTGTAAATAAGTTCACGGATGGTTGTCTTAAATGTACGTCATCTAGAAAATACAAACGTACCAAACTTGGAAATATGATTTTCTATAATTGTTAAAATATTTCAGGCAGCTACAGTACACCGTAAGTTCTTTGAGAAGTAAATAAGTCTTTGAACCTGTTGCTTTTTTTCTGTATTATCTTAGCATTTATGTTCTTAGAAAAGTTCAACCAAAATATTTAAGTCATTGTTCTGTTATTTAATTTTTGATTGTGTATGTGTTTCATTTAGGCTTCAGATAGCTTGAGTAAAACTTATCTGTACTGCTTATTCTTTAATGCTTCCTGTGTTAGGTACAGAATTGCTAAATGTGTTTCAAATGAAAGGTTAGAAAGGAGATAACTTATTACTGGAGGTTGTTAAATATATTCATACATTATGAGCTCTTTCAGCAGTTATGGTAAGCAATCTGTATATCCTGGGCTGCTTTTAATTGTGCTTTACGGTTCTGGATACATAACTGATTTTAAATCTCATTGAACTACCTTGTGGAAATTGTATTTACACCTATGTTCAAGTTGGGTTTTGTACTTAATGTAAAACAAAAATTGGGATCAATCAAATTACATAAATAAATCTAAATTTTGTGCCTTGCTTGAAAGACATGTTTTTCATTAAATGTGCTGATGGAAATCTTTTTGCATCCATCCTATGGAGATAACTAGGTAGTAAAAATGAGAAGATACAAAGTCAAGAGTAAATTAAAAAACTTTAAGCAAGAAACAGTAAAATGAAAATGAGCATAAATTGATTATTGATTAATTCCTAAATATTCTTCCTTTACCATTGTTCCCAACACCTTCAATTGGAGAATTTTTGGAATTTCAAAACTGGTGTTTTTTGAAGTATTTACATAACTTTGCTTGCTAGTTGAGGCAAATAAGCTTGTCTTTTCTGACTTGATGAGCGGACAGCAGGTGTGTTTCCTTATAGATGCTCTGTACTGGTTGATCAATCTTTGTCTTGAGATGAAAGTTGTCAGCCTAGGCCACTGCTCTAGAAAAAGCTACAAGAGGATTTATGTGCAATAGTGGTGGGAGCCACACAGTTTTCACTGCAGTTGTAATAAGGCTCCACTCCATCTCTGTTCTGTCAGGAGGCTGCTTCTCAGTCGGAGCGCTGCAGAAAATGGAGGAAATCCTGCAGGTCCGCCACTGAGAAAGACAGTCTTGTCCCTCAGCAATCTGAGCCTCTGTTTCTTTTCCTGTTCTCCATTCCTCTAATTTCTTCGTGCAAAGTATCCAGGCAAACTGCTTTTTCTAGCCTTACGCAAGGAAGCTCCCTCTACTAGCTTAGATATTGCTTCAGATTTTTAAAAATATTCTTTATTTAGTATATGTAGGGAATAATAACCTTATGGAGGCTTCTCCAGCCCCTGTGGTCTTGTGAGCATGTTGTCTGTGGTTGAAGTCTCTCAGGAAAATGCAGCCATCATTAAACATGTAGTTATTTTTAAGGGGCTTAACTGTGAGGAAGTGTGGTTTGGAAAATTTGGTATTTGGCTTCATGATGCTACCTATTGAATTTGGAGGAAGTTTGGTGTTAAACGTAGTAACTTCTTAGTAACTAAAACAGGGCCCAGCATCATAGCATGGGAACAGCATAGCATTTTCTGGATTGCAATTTCTGTTTCCATGTACACAATTAGTAGCTTTGTGATTTAAATTCTACATAAAACCTTAGGGAGCAAAAGAGATCTTTCTGCAG